>NC_050078.2:78488839-79204709 GCF_009764565.3 Dermochelys coriacea | reverse complement strand
CACCTGCCTTTCCCACCAGGAGATCTGAGTTGCACATTTTTGCATATTCCTCATTAGGGAATTCACAGCCCAGTTTCCAGGGTTGTGTAAAAACAGCTTTGACCTTGGGAAACAGTAACATCCCCCATCCCAGCAGGGAATTTCTACAAGATTTTTATGGCCCTTGATGGATCTGGCTGCCTGCTGCAGACAAATCCAGTGTCATTACTGACCAGCCTCCTGCCCTCACTCCAGCTGGGGCTAGGGGGACCCACATATTAAACAAAGAAGAGAAGGAAAGACTATCTATGGTCAACTGACCGCTAAGGAGGGAAGGGCAGCTATCTCCAACCAAGGCCTGCGGGAGAAGAGCCCAGGTAACTATAAATACTGTGATGAGACTGAACATGGGTGATGTAAATGGGCTCTCAGGCAATGCACCCTAGCACTGAGGGCTGCTCGAGCATGGAAGAGTCTCCCAAAGAAAGTGGTGAAGGGCCCAGTCCTTGTGAAATGTAGAACTGGAGACTAAAAAGGCCACGCGTACTTAGGATAGGCCCTGGGAACAGCCTGAACTGGCCAGCAAGGGAAGGAGACCTAGGATGGGTATCTGCTCCCTTGGAGCAGTGCGGAGCCTGGTAATAGATGAGATCAGCAGCCCAGGGCCAGTTCCACCCCTTGCCTCAGACAGGGCCAGAATGGGCACGGCCGTTTATTTTTCCATTGGCTGGCAGTGGCAGGTAGCTCGTCCGAAGGCCTGGGAAAACCTGCAGCAAGTTCTAAAGACAATAACAATTCTGGTGTTTGCAAACAACAGACCCACGTGTAGCTCTTTGATATTGTAAAATGCTCTTTGACCAGAGAGTTTTTGCTCTGTTTGTCCAGTACCTACCTCAATGAGGCCCTGGTTCCTGCCCAGGGCTCCTAGTTCTTTTAGCATTATAATAATATGATTAGAACGATACATCTAATAGGATGCCTCCTCCTACAATAATGATGATGAGAATGATGGCGCTAGTTTGGACCATCTTTGCACTGGAGTAAACTCTGCACAAGGGCAGGACAAAGCTGACCTGGGAACAAAAACATTGGCAAAAAAGGTGTCTAAACTTGTTTTTTTCTCTCCTTTTCCCTCTGGCTAAGAAGAGTCTGGCTGTGCCCTCCCCCTTCCCCCCCCATGCCACACTGTGTAAACCCGACCAGAAAGACAGCTAAAAGCAAGGAACAACACCCAGTGCTGGAGAAAGTATGACCCTGGGCTGGGTCTGTGTTTCCCAGCAGTTAAACTACTATTTCAACTAGACACAGAAAGATGCTGCATTCTTGATCGTAATCCTTTTTCTAACTCTTTGTGTGCGTTTTCTCACAACAGAAACGGGACTGAACTTCAACAGCAGCTCCAGCCCACCGAAAGTCGACTCTTCCCCCCACTACAAGTTCCCTCAAGAGTTTGCCATCTGATCTGAGGACACAAGCAGGCCAGTATGGGCGGGAAAGGTGAAGAGAACCAAAGATATGATCCCATGGTCGCATGTCGCAATGGTTGGCGATTGTGCAGCTGGGCATGTGCTGATGGTTTCAGAGCCCTAAGTACTGTGAGGGAGACTGGCATCACCATTCACTCCCAGCTGGCACTGGCTGGGCAGGTGGCGAGTTGGGGCTTTTCTGTTAAACTCTGTTTTGTTGTTACCGCAGCCTCCAGCACCTCCTACACTCCATTGGGCTCTTCCGTCCTCCTGTTGCAACTGGTCTGACAAGCAATATTTGAGCTCTCTGGGGCAGGGACTGTCTGTTTCTTGCCTGCACACCTCCTAGTCCAATGGGTCCTGATCCTTGACTGGGGCTCCAAGGTGCTGCTGGAATAAAAGTAACATATAATGGTCCCGGGCGAAAGTAAACCACCTCCCAAAACATCCCCATCCTGCTGAGAAATCCAACCTGAAATGCCCCGTTAAAGTGATTCGTCCTCTCGGGTTGACAGGAGCTGTCACCAGGGAATGGAAAGAAAATCTGAACAGCCTTTTGCTTTTTCCTTCTGGTTTAAGATTGCCTCGCACTGCACACAGCAGCCCTGCCTCCTCTAGCAGGCTTGCTCCTATCCACTCTTGTAGGTCAAAAATATGTCATCATTTTTGTCCTTAATCTGCAAAACGATTTCCATTCTCGATGAAATATAAACAAACTGTCAGTTTAAATGAATTCCAGCAGCAGAGGGGCTTAGTTAAATGATGTGTCCCAGCTAATCCAGTTTGCTCCACTCCCTGCACAATTCCTGTGAGCAATTTCAGGATGCTTCAGTTTTTTTAAAGGGGAGGGAAAAGGCAACAGACAGTACAAATATGGAGAAGAAAACTGAGACACAAAAAGAATTTTCTTAATGGGTTTCTTCTCCATAGACTCGTCTACTCACTATTGATCAGTACTATCTTAAATTATCTTCTTTGTCACCAAGAACAAGCGTTTATTCATGACATTTTTTGCTGGTCTCCAATATACATACAGACAGGTAATCCTGGCGAGATTACTTTCTGTCTCATTTACGTAGCACAGGTGCAGGATGCTGATATGACACAGAGTCATGTCCCCAATGTGCCAAGTTTTGATCACCAGGTGGATGGAGCAGATAAGAATTATTAAGGTGTTGGGGAGCATAATACTTGGCAGGTGACAACATCTAACTTCTAATCACCAGTTCTCCTCAGAAATATTCCAAATGCTCTAATTTTGATGGTGTTTGCTTTTGCATGGTTTGAAACCTGGCACGTGCCTGGCCTTTGATTTCCCTGTATTAATGCTGGCTGTTTGTGAGGAAGGCTCAGAGTAACAGATAAGTGCCTCTTACAAAAAGCCTATTTCTAAAGGTGCATTACCAATACAGAGATCCCCTATCTCTCTCCTTCACCCAACCAGGAGCTAAGCTGATTAGCTTCTAGGCAAGAGGAAAAACAACTCGTGAATTGAAGGTCATCCTTCTCCGGCTTTGGTTAAACATGTCTGTCAACTCTCGAAATGCAAGCGTCTCTTTCTGCTTTGAGCTAATCTTCACCTCTCTTATCATCACAATAAAATAAACATAAATAAAATATATGGGAGTCCATCAACTTCAGTTAAAATCCTGACCCTTTATGGAACGTGCCCCATTCAGGAGGGTGAAATGCATCTCTGCATTCCTAAAAACCAGCCCTGGCAACAGAGCACGCCCTTTTATAGCAAATCTTCTTCACTGAGAAGTGCTTCTGCAGACCCTGGCTCTTAGGACTGTGCACCTCAGCCCAGAGAGGCTCAGACCCAGCTAGAAAGCGTGAGCCTCAGTGCTGCAGGCACATCTCTTTTTACCCTATACTGTACAGTTTGCACAGGGGAGACCAGCGTTTCTCAAACTGGGGGTCCTGATCCAAAAGGGAGTTGTAGGGTGATCAAAAGGTTGTTTTAGGGAGGATCGGAGCATTGCCACCCTTACTTCTGCGCTGACTTCAGAGCTGTGCGGCCGGAGAGCGGCAGGTACTGACTGAGGGCCCAGCTCTGCAGGCTGCAGCACAGAAGTAAGGGTGGCAACACCATACCATGCCACCCTTACTCTGCACTGGTGCTGGTGGTGGCTCTGCCCTCAGAACGGGGCTCCTGGCCAGCAGCTGCCACCCTCCAGCTGCCCAGCCCTGAAGGCAGCACCACCGCCAGCAGCAGTGCAAAAGTAAGGGTAGCAGCACCGCAACCCCCCCTACACTAACCTTGCAACCCCTCCCTACCAACTCCTTTTTGGGTCAGGACCCTACAATTACAATACTGTGACATTTCAGATTTAAATAGCTAAAATCATAAAATTTACGATTTTTAAAATCCCCTGACCATGAAATTGACCAAAACGGACCGTGAATTTGGCTGGGCCCTAACCATAGTGTTTGTTTCTACTTCCAGGGGTGACCCAGCCCCCAGCCCCATTCTGTGACCTGCCCATACTTCACTCCACTAATCTGTCTCAATATAGGTTACCTCGTAGGTCTGATCAGGAACGTTAGACAATTGGTGTGGCATTGTAGAAGGTGGGATTTCCAAGTCACAGAACAACCAGAGAGGGTATCCAGGGTGGAAATCTGGCCTCTAGCTCTTCCCTGTTGGCTGTTTGGTAGCACCACCCCAGAGGCCCTCGAGGTACGTTTAAAGAGCACATTTTCAGAAACTGGGGAAATGCAGACGAAACACGGATCCCTCCGAACTTCTGGGAGAACTGCTCTGGAATTTGTTTGAGCTCTGATGGTGAATGGGAAAAGGCAAACATTTCCCAGCATTTAAGAAATACAGGAGGAAATTGCCTTATCTCAGGTGAACAAAATAATGAACCAATATAGAGTCTCCATGAGAAAGTGAACAGTGACTCATGCTGCCACACGTGCACCTGAAATGACGCCCAGGGTGGCTGCCAAGGGTTTTTATGAAGGGTTTTTACGTTTTTTCTCTTTTACGAAGCTAGATTTACAAAGCTGTCATCACATTGACACCTGGGAAGAGACAAGGGAGAGGCAGAGCTTGGTTATCCAACTGGCCTCCTTGCACCCACCTTGCTCCCCTCGCCCCCTTGCTTTGTCTCCTGCCGAGACGGCTGTGGGCAAGTGAATGATGCAGGGGAGTGTGACTCTGGACACAGGTGTTGTGCGGACACGGACTTTCACATACCTGACTCAAACCCTGCGATTGTTTACCTCCAGCTAGCGCCCTGGCTGCCCCCTCCTGGGCTGGTCTCCCCTGGCCTGGAGAGAGCAGGAACCTCTCTCAGCTAGGGGTATGGCGTAGAGGACAGGCATCTTCAGTTACAGAGGAAGACCAGCCTGCTCCTAAGCAACCAGAGGAGCTAGCGAACAGGAGGGGGAACCAGGGGAGTTTTCCAAGGGACTTCTCCAGGTGAAGGAGGAGCGATGACGTGACCCTTGGGGTAAGTTTGTTGTGTGTGTGTTTGTGTTTGTTGTGGAGTGCTTGCTGCTGGACTGAAATAGACCGTGTGGTCTGTTTGTTTGGGGGACCGTGTGCTGACCGTGTGGGTGCTGAGCCTAGCAGCCTGCTAGGCAAGGCTGAGAGCTGAGAGCTTCTTAACGAGGCTGTGACCCCGAAGCCCTTTAGTACCCATCAGCCCTTAACCAGGGGGCGGGGTTACTCAGAGAGACCAGGGCTTTAAAAAGCCTGCTCCTAAGCCACCGGAGGAGCTAGTGAGCAGGAGCGGCTAACAGGGAACTTTTGCATGGGTGTTTACAGGGGGAATGGGGGGGGGCTAGATACACAGAACATTCCTTAAACTTATGCCACAAAACCCCTGATAAAAACAAACTTCAACAAAGGAGCTAACTTCAGGAGTAAAAAGAGAATGCAGGCAGAAGACCAGCAACAGAGTGGGGACTACCCAGTTTATTGCATCCAATGCAGCATGTAGGATTACCTGCCCTACGGGCAGGTGGTGTATGTGTGCATTCAGTGCAAGGAGCTCCTGGCCCTCAGAGACCATGTATAGGCTTTGGAGACCAGAGTGGCTGAGCTGGAGGAGCTGAGGGAGACAGAGAGGTACATAGATGAGACTTTCCGGGACACAGTAGAACGGTCCCACCCCCCGGGCTGACAGTCTCTGTGCTGTTGAGCAAGATGATAGTTTCAGGGAAGGAGAACATCCAACTGGAGCAGAGGGAAATGATTCCATAGTTGGGATCTCCCTTCCCGATGATGTTGTGGTATCCTCTCGCACTGAGGATACCTCTCTGGAGGGGGGAACTCCAGTTATTAGGAAGAGACAGGTATTAGTAATGGGAGATTCAATCATTAGAAACACAGATTGCTGGGTTTGCAATGACTGGGAGAACCGCATGGTGACTTGCCTGCCTGGTGCGAAGGTTGCGGATTTCTCAAGACATCTAGACAGACTTATGTGTAGTGCTGGGGAGGAGCCGGTGGTCGTGGTACATGTAGGTACGAGTGACATAGGGAAGGATAGGAGAGAGGTCCTGGAGGCCAAATTTTGGCTGCTAGGTAAGAGATTGAAGTCCAGGATCTCCATGGTCGCATTCTCTGAAATGCTTCCAGTCCACGCACAGGGCCAGTTAGACAGGCAGAACCGCAGGGTCTCAATGCGTGGATGAGGCAATGATGTAGGCAGGAGGGGTTTAGATTAATTAGGAACTGGGGAAACTCTTGGGAAAGGGGGAGCCTATACAGGAAGGATGGGCTCCACCTAAACCAAAATGGAACCAGATTGCTGGTGCTTAACATTAAAAAGGTCGTAGAGCAGTTTTTAAACTAAGGGCTGAGGGAAAGCCAGTAGGTGCAGAGGAGCACGTCATTTGGACAGAGACATCCCTTAGGGGAGGGTCTATTAATGGAGATTCTCTATGTCCTAGTAAGGAGGAGAGGATGGAAGATGATAAAATACAGGTAGGATCTGATGAGAAACAGTCAAATGAAAAAAAGTCTCATTCAATTATATCATGTAATGGGAGACAGCTAAAAAGTGACAAGTTTTTAAAGTGCTTATATACAAATGCTAGGAGTCTAAATAATAAACTAGAGTGGCTCATATTAAATGAGGATATTGATATAATAGGCATCACAGAAACTTGGTGGAATGGGGATAATCAACGGGACACAAAAAGAAAAGGAGTACTTTTGGCACCTTAGAGACTAACAAATTTATTTGAGCATAAGCTTTAGTGAGCTACAGCTCACTTCATCGGATGCACAACTGTTACGGGACACAGTAATACCAGGGTACAAAATATATCGGAAGCACAGAACAGGTCATGCTGGTGGGGGAGTGTCATTATATGTGAAAGAAAGCGTAGAATCAAATGAAGTAAAAATCTTAAATGAACCAAACTGTACCATAGAATCTTTATGGATAGTAATTCCATGCTCAAGTAATAATATAGCAGTAGGGATATATTACCGACAACCTGACCAGGATGGTGATAGTGACGGTGAAATGCTCAGGGAGATTAGAGAGGCTATTAAAATAAAAAACTCAGTAATAATGGGGGATTTCAACTATCCCCATATTGACAGGGTACATATCACGTAAGGACAGGATGCAGATAAAGTTTCTTGACACCTCAAATGACTGCTTCGTGGAGCAGCTAGTCCTGGAACCCACAAGAGGAGAGGCGATTCTTGATTTAGTCCTAAGTGGGCACAGGATCAGGTCCAACAGGTGAATAAAGCTGGACAGCTTGGTAATAGTGACCATAATATAATTAAATTTAACATCTCTGTGGCGGGGAAAACACCACAGCAGGCCAACACTGTAGCATTTAATTTCAGAAAGGGGAACTACACAAAAATGAGGAGGTTAGTGAAACAGAAATTAAAAGGTACAGCACCAAAAGTGAAATCCCTGCAAGCAGCATGAAAACTTTTTAAAGACAACATAATAGAGGCCCAAATTGAATAACATAGTAAGAGAACCAAAAGAGCGCCACGGTGACTAAACAACAAAATAAAAGAAGCACTGAGAGGCAAAAAGGCATCCTTTAAAAAGTGGAAGTTAAATCCTAGTGAGGAAAATAGAAAGGAGCATAAACTCTGGCAAGTGAAGTGTAAAAATGTAATTAAGGAAGTCCAAAAAAGAATATGAAGAAGAGCTAGCCCAAGACTCAAAAGTAATAGCAAAAAATGTTTTAACTACATCAGAAGCAGGAAGCCTGCTAAACAACCAGTGGGGCCCCTGGATGACGGAGCTGCTAAAGAAGCACTCCAGGACGATAAGGTCATTGCGGAGAAACAAAATGAATTCTTTGCATCAGTCTCCACAACTGAGGATGTGAGGGAGATTCTCTAACCTGAGCCATTCTTTTTAGGTGACAAATCTGAGGAACTATCCCAGATTGAGGTGTCATTAGGGGAGGTTTTGAAACAAATTGATAAATTAAACAGTAATAAGTCACCAGGACCAGATGGGATTCACCCAAGAGTTCTGAAGGAACTCAAATGTGAAATTGTACCAAATGACTGGAGGATAGCTAATGTGATGCCAATTTTTAAAAAGGGCTCCAGAGGTGATCCCAGCAGTTACAGGTCAGTAAACCTGACTTCAGTACCAAGCAAACTGGTTGAAACGATAGTAAAGAACAAAATCGTCAGACACATAGATGAACATAATTTGTTGGGGAAGAGTCAAGATGGTTTTTGTAAATGGAAATCATGCCTCACCAATCTACTAGAATTCTTTTGGGGGCCAACAAGGGGGATCCAGTGGCTATAGTGTACTTAGATTTTCAGAAAGTCTTTGACAAGGTCCCTCACGAAAGGCTCTTACGCAACATAATCTGCTAAGGGATAAGAGGGAAGGTGCTCTCATGGATTGGTAACTTGTTGAAAGATAGGAAACAAAGGGGAATGGAGAGAGGTAAATAGTGGTGTCCTCCAGGATTCTGTATTGGGATTAGTCCTATTCACTGTTCCCTCTAAGCTGTGGGCATGTGCGCGCACACAGATCCTAAACCGCGCGCACATGATGAAACCCCGCGCGCACAACAATTTGCACAGAAGAAATTTTTTGCTCACACGGCCTGTCAAAAATTAAAGGGAACGTTGGTCCTATTCAACACATTCATAACTGGAAAAGGAGTAAACAGCGAGGCGGCAAAATTTGCACATGATACAAAACTGCTCAAGATAGTTAAGTCCCAGGTAGACTGCAAAGAGCTACAAAAGGATCTCTCAAAACTGGGTGACTGGTAGTTGCCAACTTTCACGCAGTAAATAAGCACCCCCACCTTCACAGTAAGACAAAAATCAAGCTAATCCCATTTCAAAACAAGGCCAAAACAAGTCAATCCCTAAGAACCCCAACACTCTATCTGACTAGATCCCCCTGGTGTGCAGTCTGGGACTGTGGTGGGCCCCCTGTGCACCCCCGACTCACTCCCCTCCTTGCCTCCCACTTGCCCCTGCTTGCTGGGAGCCGATCAAAAAAAAAAGAAGCAACAAGCTACAACAAGCAATAAGCCACAAGCCAAAAACTAGCCAACAAGCAACTCACAAGCCAATTAAGCCAAAAACAAGACTAATTTCTGCTTTTTTTCCATGGGTTTGGCATGTCTGGTGATTGGGCAACAAAATGGCAGAAGAAATTCAATGTTGATAAATGCAAAGTCATACACATTAGAAAACATAATCCCAACTATACATATAAAATGGTGGGGCCTAAATTAGCTGTTACCACTCAAGAAAGAGATCTTGGAGTCACTGTGGATAGTTCTCTGAAAACATTCACTCAGTGTGCTGTGGCAGACAAAAAAGCGAACAGAATGTTGGGCATCATTAAGAAAGGAATAGATAATAAGACAGAAAATACCACATTGCCTCTATATAAATCTTGAATACTGCATGCAGATGTGGTCGCCCCATCTCAAAAAAGATACATTGCAATTGGAAAAGGTTCAGAAAGGGGCAACAAAAATTATTAGGGGTATGAAACAGCTGCCATATGAGGAGAGATTAATAGGACTCAGACTTTTCATCTTGGAAAAGAGATGACTAAGGGGGGATATTATAGAGGTCTGTAAAATCATGACTGGTGTGGAGAAAGTAGATAAGGAAGTGTTATTTACTCCTTATCATAACACAAGAACTAGGGGCCACCAAATGAAATTAAGAAGCAGCAGGCTTAAAACAAACAAAAGGAAGTATTTTTTCACACAATGCACAGTCAGCCTGTGGAACTCCTTGCCAGAGGATGTTGTGAAGACCAAGATTATAAAAGGGTTCAAAAAAGAACTAGATAAATTCATGGAGGATAGTTCCATCAATGGCTATTAGTCAGGATGGGCAGGGATGGTGTCCCTAGCCTCTGTTTGCCAGAAGCTGGGAATGAGAAACAGGGGATGAATCACTGGATGATTCCCTGTTCTGTTCATTCCCTCTGGGGCACCTGGCATTGGCCACTGTCGGAAGACAGGATACTGGGCTGGATGGACCTTTGGTCTGACTCACTGCGGCCATTCTTATGTCCAGTTAAAATAATACAAGCCAACACCTCTAAGATATGGCTGAGGGAGTAAGTACATTGAAACACTGCCGGAACCCCAGATGTTTTACACACTGCTTCATGAAGAGCTACTCCTGCTATTCTGGGGTGTGAGGGTTCACTGCTAAGGTCTAGGAGGAAGTCAAGTCTAGAGCACTTAAGGGAAAAACTGGAAAGTCAGATAGGGATTGGGCAGTAGCAATGCTATGCCATGCTGTGTGGAGACTTGGCTTCCCCCATCTCCCTCCATGGGCTGTCAGTGGGGCAGAGGCTGTGAATCCAGCTTCCGGGGGAATGACTGGGTAAATGCTGGGAGCAATCACAAACAGAACTCAAGGGCTGTAAATCCAGCCTTGCCCAGTGCTGAGCAAAGAAAGCCCATTGGGCCCCCCACAGGGATATGAAGGCAGGGGCAGAGAGGGGCCTAAGCAAAGCAAGCACATCTCATACAACCTACAAAATTATGCCTCTGCTTACAGAAGAATGAGAAGAAAATGGAGTTCGAAGAGCAATAACCTGTCTGCTCATATTTGGGTTTTAAGAATCATTAGGAGAAAGCTGACTGGGCTCTATGCAGCTGGTTCACACACTTCACTCTCCAAGAGCAAAACAGCAGAGAGGTGGGGCCGTGAGGGGTCCAGGGCTGGGCCAAAGGAGAGGCAGTGAGAGCAGAAAACCCAGGAAATCCTACACTCAAAAGGCAGTGCCACAATTGTGTGCTATTTACACACTTGCTTTAAGCCCGTGGGGTAGGTCTGAGCAGGCCTCTCACACAGCTCCAGCAGGACGTCCGTGCGACAGGGAAAGCTCACACGGGTCCTGTGGAGACACAGAATGTGTGTCAGCACAGGCTGACTAGTGCTGCAGTTGCTGTACCTGGCTGGCCAGCTGACAAAGCCACAGTCCAAAAGAAGGAAGAAAAACAAGCAGAGAGAAGCTGCTCCCTATAAAAATGATGGTGGGGCGCATGGCCCTGCAGGACCAAACCCCTGCATGGGGATTGGTTCAATTCTGGTCTCTTAGTGGGTGAAAGATTCCTGGTCTCTTAGTCTGAAATATTCCTGTCATTTATTATTCACACTGCAGCAGTGCCCCAGCCAGGCACCAGGGCTGCCCTGAGCCAGGTTTGGTCCGGTCAGAGCACAAGGAGGCTGACTCCCCTTACTGTACAAGGAGAGAGAACAGACACGGGGCGCACACAGCTGTCTCATCAGGACTATATGAGGTGTCTGTGCCGGAAGCTGCAGGGCGATGGACCAGGGCAGTGTGCAGATTCACTATTTTTAAATTGGTAATAGTGTCTATGCTCTGAGATCTACCCATGGTTCCCAGCACTCAGGTCCCTATGTATGCCTCTCTGCTCAGCTTATCCCCGTGGAAACGGCAGGGAGACGGGAGAAGTCTGGGGACAGTGCAGGTGAGGGCTGCAGCGTATAGTTTAGTAGTCATTGGTGATAAAGCTTTTCTCTGGGACGAGGGGGTGGCTCTCTGGGCCCTGAGGTTTGCAGGGTGCTCTCTGGGAGTGGCTGTTTCTGGAACACCATTGTTCAGGGTGACCCCTTGTCAGACTCATTGAGACTCACAGCAAGGGCTAATATTGTCTGCAAAGATGCTCGGCCCCATCCAGGAAAGAGTAAACCTGCCCTGGTGCTAGGGAGCTGGCCAAGCCCCCCGCCAGCCAGCCTCACTGGTGTGCTTGAAAGACAAAGGAAATTCACATGCAAAGACCTGTGCACAGGTGGAATTGAGGTCACTGTTGCTGCCCACCAGGGCCCTGTGTACCTCTGGAACACCGGAGCAGCAGGGATCCTGTGGGTGGGAGCAGCAGCTTGAACTCTGCCCCCTGAACCCTATGCCCGGTGGTGCCAACCTCAACTCCCCATGTATGTTGACGAAGTAACCAGCAATAAGTCCCCAGGACCAGATAGTATATCACCCAAGAGTTCTGGAGGGACTCAAATATGGAACTGCAGAACTACTGACTCTGGTATGTAATCAATGGCTGAAATCAGCCTCTGTACCAGATGACTGGCAGATAGGTAATAAGACAGCAAATGTCATAATGTCATGATATAAATCCATGGTACACCCACAGCATGCAGTTCTGGTGGTGCCATCTTAAAAAACTATATTCAAATTGGAAAAATTACAGAGAAGGGCAAGAAAAATGATGAAGGGGATGGAACAACTTCCACATGAGGCAAGATTCAAAAGACTGGGACTGTTCATTTTAGAAAAGAAATGACTATGAGGGGAAATCTCCATCCTTAGAGGTTTTTAAGGACCGGCTTGACAAAGCCCTGGCTGGGATGATTTAGTTGGTGTTGGTCCTGCTTTGAGCAAGGGGTTGGACTAGATGACCTCCTTGAGGTCCCTTCCCACCCTGATTTTCTATGATTCTATGATATGATAGAGGTCTCTAAAATTGTGACTGGTGTAGAGAAAGTGAATAAGGAAGTATTATTTACTCTTTCTCATAACACAAGAACCAGGAGTCACCTAATAAGACTAACAGGCAGCAGGTTTAAAACAATCAAAAGGAAGTATTTCTTTCACACCATGCACAGTCAGTCTGTGGAGCTGGTTGCCAGAAGATGGTGTGAAGGCCAAAAGTATAACTGGGTTTAAAAAAGAATTAGATAAGTTCATGGAGAATAGGTCCATCAATAGCTATTTAAGATGGTCAGGGCTGTGTCTCCATGCTCTAGATGTCCCTAAATCTCTGACTGCTAGATGCTGGGACTGGATGACAGGGGATGGATCACTTGATTATTGCTTTGTTCTGTTCATTTCCTCTGCATCATCTGGCACTGGCCACTTGTCGGAAGACAGGATCCTGGGCTAGATTTGCAGATCTGTGTGTGAGTTTCTCCCCTCCTTTTCTCAGTAATGCTTATACTTAAATTATTGTAATTAGGGTCAGCATGCCATTGGGGCACAGGGACAGTTCACACTTCTTACAGCTATTGTTTTAGGTTCTCTACAGATTATGGTTGTACACATCAAGGATATTGGTATGTACTTCGCATTTTCTGGTTTTCCTTGCAATCAGGGTAAGAGACATAGGGTTTGTCTAGATCTGGAAATTAACTGCAATAGCCCTGGGTGGACACACTTATTTTGGACTAAGAGTGCCCATTTCTGATTTAGTTTAATCCACTTCCATAGTGGATTTGGACATGGATTAAGCTAAATCAGAAAAAAGGCACTCTTATTCCAGAATCAGGGGGCACTGCTCTGGCATAGACATTTTAGTAAATTTCTACCTGTAAATAAGCCCTATTTTTTTGATTTTTTGTTTTAAGTGAAAGCTGAGATTACAGAGAACAAGATGGTAGCCTCAAAAAAAGTACTGGAATTGTTCTAGAGTATTCTTCATGATGTAACGAAGATAATAACAAGGTGTTGGAAGGACTCACTCAACATTTTGTGCTGGGCATGTTGGATCTACAGCTTCTGATAAGTGACACAGCTCTCTGATTGGGGTACATTTTTCTGACATGGATGATACCGATGTACAAATAATAATTTTTAGTATTTTATAACTTTGTGTTTTCAACTCTCTGTACAAATATTAATGAATTAAACAAAGCAAGGTAGTATGCAAAAGAGAATAATTAATTAGGATAGTCAGTGGAGTGTGCTTCTGTAGCACTACGGGCCGGAGTGGGGAGTGTTTGTAGCCCAAGGAAAATAACATTTCTATAGATACTGCTAAGGTCTAAGGAGGGATTAGGAAGGATGGAGAGGACACCCAAAAATAAACATTGTCATGAAAGTATTTGACAGTGCTTTTTTAATATCCCTTTATCAGTTAGTAAAGGCAGGCGTGTTGCCTTCACAACATCACAAAGTCAGAAATAGGGCAAGAGTAACTGCTTCATGCAAATAATGTAGAGCAATTTCTGTACATTGTATTTTAATCTTCTAACCATTTATCTGCTGACTGCAACTAGACTGGTCTGTGCATGATAATATTGAAAACATTTTAAAAAGCAACATGATGACATTTTGGGCTTCCTAGGCTACAGACTCTGTCACTCAAAGGTAAAAAAATCTTTAAAATGTCACATCTGCTGTCTCCAAATGGGCTAGATTGTTATGCACATAAATTACATTTCTTATATCTGTTTTATAGTTTCAGTAAAGAAAACTAAAACAAAACATGACCACTCACAAAAGCCTTCTGCTACACTGTTGGCATGATTAGCAGCCAGAGTACAAAACTGTCAGTACAGGGATTTCAAAATCAGTGTTGCTTTTGATATTTATTTAAATGATTTTGTTTTGCTTCATTATTAAAGTCAACAATATTTAAATGTATAGGATGAAATCCTGGACGCATTGAACTCAATGGGAGCTCTGCCATTGACTTCAATGGAGCCGGGATAACACCCATAATTTTCTTCTAGTTCTGTTGTCAGTACAGCTTATTCCGTCATTACAGAAGTAGTGGAGGAAAAAAAAAATCTTTACACAGTTTATAAAAGAGACAGGGCCAGATTTTCAAAGGTATTTTTGTACACTAATAGCACTTACCTCCTTTGATACATTTTGGGAGCTGACAGAACATGTAGAAATGGAATGTCACATCCTACAAGGCCATTTGTGCTTTTGGAAGAAAAACAAGAACTTCCTTCTATTTTGTCTGTTTCAGTCAGAAACTGATTAGGCAACAAATCTAGTGTTTGAAATCGAACCACCTTCCTCTGCCAGTTTCTGTGCTTGTCATAAAAGACTTCTGCCCAGCACAAACAGTGACAATCTGGGCTACTGAAATGTCAATTTTATGCAGAAGATTCAAAAGAAAATTTATTTTAAAAATTAACATCCTTAAAAAGTATATGGCAGAACTGTATAATAAAATTGTTCAAAATAAGCCCACAGGACCATCTGAATATAAATGCTGCCAGGCACATAACTATGAGAGCAGCTCTGGTTCCTTTCTTGCTTGTTTATCAGAAGGTGGAAGCCTGCTGAGAAATGTGCTATAATGTAAAGATGAGTGACACTGCATGATGGGCCAGATGATATATAAGAAAGCTGAATTCCTAATTTGGACAAATGAATTCCAAAATCAAGTTCCAGAGTTCTAGTCTTTGTGTTGTGGCTTCTGAGCTCCCACCAGCACAGAACACAGGCATTACCAGGTTGGGCTAGACCCAAGGTCCATCCAGTCCAGTATCCTGTCTCTGACAATGGGGAATACCAGGAAGGTGTAAAAACCCTGAGTAGCACAGGTGGGGTAATCTGACCCCCAAACCCTTTAGGGCTCATCCTAATTTGTAATTGGTTTAAGCTTTGAAGTATGAGATTTAATATCCCTTCCAAAATTGCTTAATGAATTATGATAATTCTGGATATTCAACAAGGACAAGTGCAGAGGCCTGCACTTAGGATGGAAGAATCCCATGCACTGCTACAGGCTGGGGGACTGACTGGCTAAGCGGCAGTTCTGCAGAAAAGAACCTGTGGATTACAGTGGATGAGAAACTGGATATGAGTCAATAGTGTGCCCTTGTTGCCGGGAAGGCTAACGGCATATAGGGTTGCATTAGTGTATATATACATAGTTGCCAGCAGATCGAGGAAAGTGATTATTCCCTTCTATTCAGCATTGGTGAGGCCACATCTGGAGTATTGCATCCAGTTTTGGGCCCCCCACTACAGAAAGGATGTGGACAAATTGGAGAGAGTCCAGCGGAGGGCAACAAAAATGATTAGGGGGCTGGGGCACATGACGTATGAGGAGAGGCTGAGGGAACTGGGCTTATTTAGTCTGCAGAAGAGAAGAGCGAGGGGGGATTTGATAGCAGCTTTTAACTACCTGAAGGGGAGGGGGGTTCCAAAGAGGATGGAGCTCGGCTGTTCTCAGTGGTGGCAGATGACAGAGCAAGGAGCAATGGTCTCAAGTTGCAATGGGGGAGGTCTAGGTTGGATATTAGGAAAAACTATTTCACTAGGAGGGTGGTGAAGCACTGGAATGGGTTCCCTAGGAAGGTGGTGGAATCTCCATCCTTAGAGGTTTTTAAGGCTCGGCTTGACAAAGACCTGGCTGGGATGATTTAATTGGGATTGGTCCTGCTTTGAGCAGGGGGTTGGATTAGATGACCTCTGAAGTCTCTTCCAACCCTAATCTTCTATGATATTCTTAATATGCATATAAATAAATAAATAAAAATCATACCACACTTATGTAGCACTTTTCATCATGTCCAGTCTATATCTGATTGGGATTGTATCCAAGTATTACTGTAAATTGCACCAAAAAACTTTCAGTTCAGCTTATATCATATGTTATAACGCTGCCTGTCTTTAAAAAAACAAAACCAAAAACCACACAGCGATTCAGAGACAGGATAAAACATTTTATACATTTTGTTTACATTTTATTTCTGTGGGCTCACTTTTATGTTTTAAATAACTTTAAACATTTTGATTCCCATCACATATCTGAATCACAGCTCACCTTCCCATTCAAAAAACTTCAGGATGATTTTCATAACAGACATTCTATTAAGATAAAAATGCAAAAAGACTTGAAAGTATCCCCTCGGAGTGAAAAAGCTTGCTTTGGTGAAAGGCAAAAAGATAATTTTCAATGTATGGAGAAACTTCAGCATATTATTTAGAAAGAAAGAAAGAAAGAAAGAAAGAAAGAAAGAAAGAAAGAAAGAAAGAAAGAAAGAAAGTTCCACTTCAGTTATGTGGCAACCTCAACTCAAAATGTCCCAAATTTTCCCCTGGTAAAAAAAAAAAAAAATGTCTTTGGGAGAGATGGGAAGAAAACAGTTTCCATGATGTCACCTTTACTCTTTCATTACTAACACTGTTAGCTGGGATCAGCAGCCCACAACTAATAATTTTATTCCTTCACCAGCAGAAAGTATATTTTTAGGTGGATAAAATACTTAACTTCAGAGCTGCATACTGGTAAAACAAAACACCAGTGATGCAGCTCTAAGGTGCCTGAAATTTCAGTCGTGAGTTGTTTTAGGTTTTAATGAGGACACAGGAGTGGTACCATGTAAAGATCTGCTGCTCCTCTGAGGGTTTCCCCCCATTAATTATTTTCTACCCTACAATAGTGTGTTTTGTACTATCTAGCATGAGGAAGATACTAAAACTGTCACCTGTGCAGGGAGTCCATTGTTGTACGTGTGTAAGTTGCACACTATTTAACTATCATAATTTTTATCACTAACTACGTTAAAGGATTGGGAGCTTTGTGGGAGGATAGGAAAGAGCTAGCATATTAATGTGAAGACAGTTTCTAACTTAAGGAACGCTGTATAGTATGATTCATCATCAACAAGTGACAGGAAATGTTCTATGGGTATTAAATCCTGAGCACAGACATAACCAAATGCTTCAAGTTTCACCTCCAGGTCCAAGTTCTTTTCCATACCCCTACAGAATATTTTTTTAAAAAAATCCCTACATTTACAGTGTTCTATGTTACTAACCTATTATCTTTTATTATAGCTAGAATGCCATTTGGAAAAACATCTTAAATTATATTTCTTCAAGTATTTATTAACTTTAAAGTTATTACTCATTTAAATTTTGTGACGAACCTGAGATATACACTTATATCAACTTAAAAAAAAACAAGAATTCCCAGGATTGCATAACAAGTCCTTGCTAAGATTAGCCACCACCATCATGACATACTAAATCGCACAGTGAAGATATTCAAGAAGACCATCCAACCTTTCAAAATAAATGCCAAGCTAAATGCTTGATAGAGAAAGGTCAACCCCAAATTTCAACAGCTGTTGGCAGCCATGTTGCCTTTATCCTCTGCAATCATTTAAAATTAAATGCATAAAAAGCCATCCATGCTTGATGATGGTGATCTGTAAAGAATATAGGAGTATTACAAAGAATACAAAGGCCAAGAATAAAAAGGGGCACAGAATGACAAAAGAGGGACATGGCAGAATTTAGCGGAATATAACAATCTCAAATACATCTTTTAGAGGAACACTCCCCCCCTCCCACAACTTCTGATTTTCACATATTACTGAACAAAAATGAATAAGCAGGTATGTGGAAAGCCATTGGCTCCCAGATGACG
This sequence comes from Dermochelys coriacea, assembly GCF_009764565.3. NCBI lineage: Eukaryota > Metazoa > Chordata > Testudines > Dermochelyidae > Dermochelys > Dermochelys coriacea. The sequence goes on along the minus strand of NC_050078.2, from coordinate 79,186,653 downwards.
GATATGGGTTGCACATGATCCTGGAAAACATTTTTGAGAACCCTAGAACTATAATGAATGAGAACTCATTCCTCATATCAATCAAATGCTGCTCTTTTATCAAAAAGAATTCTGCATGGAACTCTCACTTATAGTTTCCATATACTCATAGTAAATTTGAATGTCTTAAAATGTATGCCTACAATAATACTTAAATATATTACTCACATTCAGGACTTCATCAATAAAATAATAATCATAATAATAATAATAACTGCCTGAACATCAAAATAAAATTTGAAGAAAGCTCAACTTTTGAATGAGAAATTTAAAAAGATTGGTAAAAACAGATTAAGATTGTAAAGTGAAATCATCAGTAGACAGAGTCCCTTAAAACAGAGATTTCATTTAATAAGTAAGACTAATTCCAAGAAAATCCACATGATTAGACCAGCTAGAAAATTCATAAATTGCTCTAATTTACAGTTCTCCCTCCACATTTTGGCTTCAATCCTGCAAATTTATGCACACATTTAATTTTGAGCAAATGAGCAGTTCCGTGGGTCTACTTATGCTTAACTTTAAGCAATTGCAAAAGAGTTTGCAGGTTCAGGGCCAAAGACATTTGCAAAGACAGATACAATGTAAATCTTGTGTTTTGAAAGAGCATGTACATTACTTGCCTTCACACATTCTGAATGTTTTTCCCCTACAAGAGTTTATTTTACACATTAATGTCTTGCTACTAAGACTCTAATTAGGAGGTTTAATACAATACTTCAGGCGACTTTTACTTGGTAATTTTTTTCACTTTGATTCATAATTGAGCAACAATGATTGCAGGACAGGGCATTTCCAGCACAGTCGTAATTGGCTGGAAAGAGTTTTTGCATCACTTTCCACAACACCCAGGAAGCTGCTACTCCCCAGGAAATGCCCTGTACTGAGGTAGTTACTGCTATTATCAACTAATTATTTTAAAAATAGGACTTAAAAATACTCTGAGGTGTTTTTCAGAATGTGTACACACAATATCTTTGATACACACATGTCACATCATGTATTTAGACATATTGGACATAACTAGAGAATTATACCTGGTATGCTGAGAAAAAGAGGATTTTTTCAATCCATTGTCAGCCTTCCATTTCACTTACAAATTGTTCTAAAAGTGCTGTCTATGCACCCATTGACTTAACAGACCTGGCAGTATTTTCCCTGCTATTTTTCATTTTCACATGTAGCATATGTGAAAATTTTAACATAAAGGAGCTTTTATAAATAAAATATCATTCTAAATATATACTAGAGCAAACAAAACTTAGAAATAAGACTTTTATAGATCATCATGTATGTGAAGCTACAGGCAATAAATCTTCAGGGGACACAACAGTCCAGTTATTAAGTCTCTGAAGACCACAAGAAAGAAGTTTAACAATACTTTCATCTTCAGTAGGCCTCTCATTTCTTTGAGAAAAACTGTAATTAATATTCTACGAATGGGTTATTTTTGGCAAAGCAGAATTATTTCCCCAAAACGAGCAACTGTTTTTCTGAAGTTGCCACATTACTGTTAATGTTATGGTGGTGTTCGCATGAGTTCCTGGGATATACAAACTGCCTACTTCTAAACAGGTTTTGTACACTACAGACTAAATTTCTTAACTTACAAATACTTATTTTTTGTTTCCAGTTTACAGCGGTAAAAAATGATGACTTTACAATGCATGTAAATGGGAGGTAAAGGTATTTTAAAAAACAGAATAAAAAGCTGTATGTTAAAAACCAGGTCACAGACTAATAAATACGTACATCAAAGACATGACGTTTTCAGCAGCTGGTTTTAAAGAGCAAGGAAGAAGGGAAAAGCTAGCTGTCCAAAATCCATTCTGGCTTTGTCACCTATATGCTCTGCAATTAAACTCCTGCAATTAAAAGAAAAACCAAGCTAACAGAAGAGCAGAAATTTGTAGCTTTTTTTGATTAAATTAAGCTACAGACTAAAAAAATGCAGTGTAAAACCTAATGCAATCTACTACATGTTTCATGCACTTGCTTATATTGCATTAAAAAAAGGAATTATTTCTAACCCAGAAAAATATGAGTCATCTGGTACTGTTAAAGACAGCCTTACTGCATTTTTTTCTACAGTAAAAGGATTTTCTAGAGAAGTAAACCAAAATGATTTTATAACAAAATATAGAATTATTGTAGCAACTTATCATTGACTTTCAATATTTGAGCAAAACATAACATCAATTTGCTAGTTAGTTTCAAAGTATTAAAAAATGCTTTGACAGCTGATGCCAGAAAACGATGCTGGACGCCAGGATTTCCAGAATGACCCCCTGTTCCAAAGTGATGTGCAGTCCATGAATTAGACAGTGAGAGAAAACTGATCCTGCTCTATTGGTTTCTCTACCCAGGCTCCAAGCCCTGCCTTCAGGAACGCTTTAAACAAACATTCTTTGGCAGTTTGATACTTAGTGGCCACCTGCTTAGTGTCATGGTACAGGTTCGGTTTGAGGATCTTTGCACGGAGGCTAGAAGAAAGCTGCACAAATAGAAAAAGAAAGAAAAGAAACCATTACACAAAGCCATTCCAGGAACCAGAATCAAGAAAAACGAGAGAATGAGTGCGGCAATTTGAAAGAATGACAAACACTGTATAGATAGATAGACAGAACGTTACTGTTGATTTGTATCCAACTACATATCACTTCACAGCTCGTAGTAAAACTATTGGTCCAGTGGGAACCCTAAGGATCTACTCATTTCTATTAGCACCTTGAAGGTCCAATTGAAACCATCATCATATTGCTTGATAGCAACTGGCTGCAATTCTCTTTGAAACCCACCCCTTCTACTCTTCATGGGACAGTTCCCACCCACCTTTGTGCAGAGGCTCCCCTGACAGCAGGGCTGGGGGAGGAAAGCAGTATTCCAGGGCCCTAGGCAGGAGATACACATACCCTGTGCAGCAGGGTGGAAGGCCTATGTGTAACCTCCTGTCATCCTCCCTTCCCCATGAAAGGGGGGTGCATTACAGCAGTACCAGCTGAAGTGGCTCTGCAGCTTTACAGAATAGATTAATAAGCGAAATACTGCACAGAAGCGCGCCAGAGCCTGCGGTTCTGCTGCTGCAGAATGTAGAGACTCTGCAGGAGCGGAACTTCCGTTAGCGTCATCTCAGGGAATTTCACCAGTTTTTGGTGAACCTAGATACTGGTGAACTGTTGCTCAGCAAAATCAGGGCTGTATTAATAACGTTTAGAGTTTTAGGTCAGAAGGGACCAACAGATCATCTAGATCATCCTAATCTGCCAAGATCGTCTGAAACCTCTGTCATTTGCCCTTGTACACTGATGCCTCTCCGTAACTCTTCACTGTGTAAAATACACGCTGGCCTTGGACAAAGGCACTTCTTGTGCTCAGTTGAAGCTTCAACCTAGCTGGACACAAATGCAGACTTCCTGAGAATCTTCTCCTGGGGATGTTGGGGCACCAATCCTCCTCCTTCAAACAGATAACTATAAGGCTGATGATGGTTACAGGAGAATCCCTTCCATTCCCCTCTTTAGGATTATTCATTATTACTTCTTATTCAAAGAGGTGAAAATGGTGCTTTGAAAACTTGTGTCAGATACTGGGGATAACTGGACCCGAGAAAGTCTCTCATCTTTTTCATTTTATTTTTGTTGTGTGAGGCAGTGGCAACTCTTTTCTGTGCTACAGGATGATATCTTCAGCAATTTGGACACAGCATTCTGCATTTTTCCCCAGATGTAGAATAAATACCATTAAGTATGGATAGGAAAGCATTTTCCACTGAACTGATGCTTGAAGCTATCAGTTTGTTTCTCATGTTCAGCCAACTATCCCATCTTTCATTAATGACAATATAATTCCTTTTGTTTTCCTTTTACTTTTTCCTGTGTTTCTTCACTTGCAGCATGCAGAAGTGGATCTGTGAGAATTTGTATCTGTCTGGAAGAGAACATCCAGGGTGAAGTGCTTTAATTGTTTCTTAAATTGTTCATTTTCTGTTATGCTAAAGGTGAAATTGTTAGCATAAAAGAAGGTTGCAACTTTCTTATTGAGTCCAAATCTGCACTTTGTTCAGTTGCTGTATAGCATAATCACTGACTGGTCTACTTTGGGATGTCAAAGAAGGACAGAGATTACTGTTGAAGAAGGCTTATGTTAAAAAGCTGCTGGAAAGACTGGAACAGAGATTTAAATTATCAGTGAGAATATGTGTAGATGGTGATGATAGCATCACATTTTCTCACTTGCACAATCAGTAAACTCATCAATGTTTTGCTCTTGCATTCAATGTAGTTTCCTTCAATGGCACATTTAATCTTCAAGAATCCAGAGAAAAATATTTTTTTGCATTTTCTGAGATAAGCACATATCCTTTCTATCTTGCTATTTTATACATTCGGCAATGTTTACCTTTTACCTTGGAAGAATTATCTGTTTTCATTACTTTATTCAATTGCTTGTTTCCTACCACCTCCCTCAGCATCAGCCAGTTAAATTAATGCACTTATGTCTGCTGATCTCTAAAGACTAATCAGCCCTTTGCAGCACTGACATTTAGAGTTTTCACATTTACTACAGTGAGACTGAGAAACAGCCACCTAGCGAATTCAGCACAGTGAAGACTGAAAACTAAGATGAGCTGGCCCAATGCATGTTATTAGGGACCTCACCTACTCTCTAGAAGTTTCTAAATTCTAGTGAACTAATACCTCATAATGTTTCACAACTTCTCCCAGTCCTCTCTAACCAACACCGAGTCATAGTGGATTCCACCCACTAGGCAGCACCCCTTTGTCAAGCCATCACTTGTGACCCCACCCATTCCCTGGACTATTATACAGTTCTACAACTTTATTACTGTTTCTTAATAGGTATCAACAAAAACCTTGATGTTCTCGTATCCTTTTTCACTTTTTAGAACAGATAAAGTCATTCACAGATTGAAATTAGAAACAAATGTTTTTAGTATCAAAAACGTTCATATATGTTCTGAAAATATTTCAGAGTGACACGTTAACAAAGTTGGGAGGGGAGGAAAAAAAACATTTAAACCTAATGGGTTATTATTTTTCTGAATAAGCCTTGTTTTTTCCCCAATAATCCTGCCTGCTCTACTGCCCTTAAAAAGACAAATGTCTTCCTTCCACATATTCTTGTGAGAAGGATCTCTGAACAGTGACAGGGGACTAAGAAGATGGCATGGGGTGAAAGTGAATGACAAGCTTATGCCACAATCTCAGCACCCAGCTGTCTATATTTCAGTATTTCAGTGCCTTGCCGCACTACAATAAGAAATGACAGACTCTAAAGGACTGTTATAGGAATACTGATTCTGCTGAAATGACTGGCTCAAGGTGCTATTTGCTTCTATCAATACAGATGCTTTGAAGAGAGGACCGGGGGAATCCTAAGGATCATGGTCTACTGCTTGTATCTTTCCATTTTTATAGAGTTTATCAACTATCATGAGGCAAAGAAACCCAAACTTTCAAAAAACAATTCTTTGACTTTTACCTGCACCTCCTGGGGAAGGCCAGGGGAAAAAACCTGGTTCCACTGAAGCCACTACCTTTGACTTCAATGGGGCTAGGATTTTACCCCACATGTACTCAAACAGGAATGCCTCTTCACACTAAACTACAGACCCCGCAGATGACAGACCCCACCTCTTATGTCAGGATGGTCTCAGGGTATGATCTGGCAAATCTTAGCTCTACTGGTTTTTAACCTTAGTGTTCTGTGTGCTGGGATCCGGAAGAGCTACTAAAAGAGACTATCTTGTCCAGTACATTAAAATTATAAGCAAAGCTCAAAGGAGTCAACATTTTTACTTTACTTAGTTCTAGAGGCAGTTAATTAGATCCTCACTTATACCTTTACACTAGAAATGACCATATTAAAGAAAATATGGAACAAGACTTCTCTCTTCCCCATTTTTACCCATGGTTCAGTTACACATCAATTACTAACTTTGAAAATGTTTTAGAGAAGGTTTTTTATATTCACTTGCAATAGCTACAATACAAGAAGACAGCACATTACAACCTTTTATTAGAAAGGTGTTTATGAGACTGAGCAAAATTGAAACCCAGCAGTAAAAAAACACTCCTATCTTTGGACATGTACCTTTGCATGAATACGCATCCAGCGACTGTACAAAGCGTGCTTACAAAGACGAGATGCACGACCCATCTCATCCTTGCCAGTTGTGGCATTAACAACTTCAAGACCAGTGTCTCCTACTGTCCAGTTTACACTGAAATTAGGTGCTTTTCCTGGCTGGCGGGCTTCTGCATTGCTAATACCTGAAAGGGAAGAGGTACACAATCATGAAAATGTGAAAATTCCTGCTTAGTTGTTTATAGATGAAGGAGTGATTGGGTAGTGCTATATAGATCATATTGTTAGGCATTCTTATAGCTGTGGCTCTAAAATACCATGATTTTCAACAGCTATCTGAGAATTTAGCCATGCACATTCCATTACTATTTATGGGGAATGTGCAGCTAAGATGTCATCTCCTGCTACCATGCTCAGTTGTGCATGATTGCTTTCTCAGAAATCTGAAAATCCATGCATGCTTGTCCTGGTGATGGTAGGGAAGTAAAGAGACTGTAGAAAGATCTGTAACAAGATCACATCAGACAGTAATACTGGAGCATCACAATGGTGCTAGGAATATAGTGCTGTTGCAGCTATCATAGATTCCAAGGCCAGAAGAAGCCACTATGATCATCTAGTCTGACCTGCGGTACAGCACAGGCCAGAGAACTTCCCCAAAGTAATTCGTAGAGCAGATCTCCTACTAAAACATCCAATCTTGATTTAAACATTGTCAATGATGGAGAATCCACCACAACCCTTGGGAAATTGTCCCAATGGTTAAGTACTCTCGCTATTAAAAATTTACGCCTTATTTCCAGTCTGAATTTGTCTAGCTTTAACTTCCAGCCATTGTATCATGTTAGACCTTTCTCTGCTAGGCTGAAGATCCCATTATTAAATATTTGTTCCCCACGTAGGTGTTTATAGACTGTAATCAAGTCACCCCTTAACCTTGTCTGTGTTGAGCTAAATAGCTTGAGTTCTTTGAGTCAATAAGGAGAGGTTACTCACCTTGTGCAGTAACTGGGGTTATTCAAGATGTGTGTCCCTGTGAGTGCTCCACTTCAGCTGTGCCTGCACCCTGCGTCTTTGATCATAGCAATGCCTCTTCAGCCCACGCATGCATCCTACACATTCTTGTGCCCTGCACTGATGTTATATGGGGCTGTGTGGGCCAACTCCCCTCAGTTCCTTCTCCAATTCAAAGTCCCAAAAGGGAGACACCGAAGCACAGGAGGAGGGTGAGTAGCAGGTCACCCACAGGAGCACATATCTCAAAGAACTCCAGCTACTGCACAAGGTGATTATCCTCTCCTCCTTCTCTGAGTATCATCCCTGTGGGTGCTCTGCTTCAGGTGTCTCCTAAGCAGTACCCTGCTAAGGATGCAGGTGTTTTGGAACAGAGTCCAATACAGAGGAGAGAACTGCATTGTCCAGAGCAGTGTCATATCTTGCAGCAAGCACCAAGGCATAATGGCTAGAAAAAGTATGAACAGAGGATTAAGTTGCCGCTCTATGAATGTCTGCAGTTGGTACATCCTTAATCAGGCTAGAGATGCAGATAGTGTTCTTGAATGTGCAATCACTCTCAAAGGGGTTGAAAATGAATTCAATTAAATAGATCTTAATACATCCAGAGGTCTACTTTGATAATCTCTGTTTTGAAATAACAGAATGCTTGTTTTGGTCCACAAAGGATACAAATAGTCTTGGAGATCTTCTAAAAGGTTTGGTCCGATCTAAGTAAAAAGCTAATGCCCTCCTGACATGTAGGGTATGGAACATGGCTTCTTGACTAGTCTGATGTGGCTTTAGGGGAAAAATAGGAGATGAATGATTAATTCATTCTGAGGACACCCAAGGTAAAAATCTTGGATGGGCCCATAGCACAACCTTCTCTCTGATGACTACCATAAATGGGGTGTGTATATGTCCGTTCTTTTGTTAGGATGGGGTGAAGAGTTTGATCGGCATCATGAATCAGTAGGCAAGGAGTGAACGGAAGCTGCCATGTAGGGTGAGAGGTGAGTCTGATTAGACAGAGAGACCAAACTTTTCATCGCCACATTGGTGCAATCAGTATGACTTTGGCCCGATCTTGTTGAGAACTTCTAGTAGTAACGGTGTCAGTGGATATGCATAAAGAAACCCATTTGTCCAGAAGATGGGAAAAGTGTCTCCTAGGGATTGGGGTTCAAGATCCCTTCTGCAGCAATACCTGATGCATTTTGTGTTGGCTGCTGTGGCAAACAGATCAACCTCTTGGAACCTCCAAGCTAAGAATATCTTGTGGAGGACTCGGGAGTTCATTCCCATTCTTTGCTGAGGTCATCAGCCACGGTGTTCTGAATACTTGGGAAATATGAAACTGAGTGGACTATCTGGTTGGATATGCACCAATTCTAGGAGTTTTATCACTTTGGTTCAGACATATGGGGAATGTGCTCCTCCCTTATGGTTGACATAATAGATGAATGCCATATTGTCTGTCCTTATCTTTATTGATTTGGATCTGATTAGCGGTAGAAAGTATAGGAAAGCATTTTTCCCTGCTATCGTTGAGTGACTGTAGAATGCATTGGGGGACAGCTATCTGCCTAAGCTGTACTTTCTTGGTTTGTAAACTGTTCAAATCCACCCCTGGAGGCCTCTTAGATGTAAGCCAGGGTGTTGCATTATGAAAATACAAGCTGTGTCCTAGCAGTTGAAGACAATAGCATACTGTTACTTGAGGACTGCCCTGAATTCTTGAGATAAGATTCATTAGTGCAAGCAATCTTCTGGAAGGGAGGTATGCTCTGCCTGTCAATTCATCCAGGGAAGCGCCTATGAAATATAGACACTGTAGACTTTGAGGTTGATTTGAAGGCTCAGGCTGTGAAACAGAGAACATGTCATCTTTGGTGTTGTCAACACTTCCTGATATGACCTGCCCCTGATCATCTAGAATTGTTGAGAATACTTTTGGGGCAGAAGATAGGCCAAAAGGGAGCACTCTGTAGTGGTAGTGCTCATTGCTGATTAGAAAATGAAGAAATCTCATGTGAAGGGTGAATAGTGACATGAAAATGTGCATACTCCAGGTTGAGAATCATGAACCACTCTCCTAACTCTAGTGAGGGAATTATTGCTAAAATGGTCACCATCCTGAACTTCTGTTGTTTTACCTATCTGTTTAGATACCTGAGGTCCAAAATTTGTCTCCACTCTCCATTCTTTTTGGGTATCAGGAAGTATTTTGAATAGACTCCCTTTCCCCTATGCTGTACCGGAACAGGTTTTATTGCTCTTAAATGTACAAGAAAGGCAATCTCTTGCACTAGCAATTGATCATGAGAAGGGTCCTTAAATAGGCCTGTGGAGGGGGAATGGGTGGAGGGATATATTTGAAATGGATAGCGTAATTGGATGTTATGGCTTCCAAAACCCATTGTCCAATGTTATACAATCCCATGAAGCTTGAAAATGGGAGAGGTGGCATCCAAAGACGATGTTACAGCTGTAAAAACTTGTCGATTGGGTGGTTGAGACTAGGGCTGTTGATTAATTGCAGTTAACTCATGCGATTAACTAAAAAAATTAATTGCAGTTTTAATCAATAGAATACCAACTGAAATTTATTAAATATTTTTTCACCTCATACCAGTACTGTAGTGCAGTCTCTTTATCGTGAAAGTGCAACTTACAAATGTAGATTTTTTTTGTTACATAACTGCACTCAAAAGAAAACAATGTAAAACTTTAGAGCCTACAAGCCCATTCAGTACTACTTCTTGTTCAGCCAATTGCTAAGACAAACAAGTTTGCATACCTTTACGGGAAATTATGTTGCCCGCTTCTTATTTACATCACTAGAAAGTGAGAACGGGCATTCGCATGGCACTTTTCTAGCCAGCATTGCAAGGTATTTACATGCCAGATATGCTAAACATTCATATGCCCCTTCATGCGTTGGTCACCATTCCAGAGGACATGCTTCCATGTTGATGACACTTGTTAAAAAAATAAGGCATTAATTAAATTTGTAACTGAACTCCTTGGGGGAGAATTGTATGTCTCTTGCTCTGTTTTACCCACATTCTGCCATATAGTTCATATTAGAACAGTCTCTGATGATGCCCCAGACCATATTGTTCATTGTATGAACACTTTCACTGCAGATTTGACAAAATGCAAAGAAGGTACCAATGTGAGATTTCTAAAGATAGCTACAGCACTTGATCCAAGGTTTAAGAATCTGAAATGCCTTCCAAAATCTGAGAGGGACGAGGTGTAGAGCATGCTTTCAGAAGTCTTAAAAGAGTAACACTCCAATGTGGAAACTACAGAACCCAAACCACCAAAAAAAGAAAATCAACCTTCGGCTGGTGGCATATGACTCAGATGATGAAAATGAACATGTGTCGGTCTGCACTGCTTTGGATTGTTATTGAGAAGAACCCGTCATCAGCATGGACGCATGTCCTCTGATGGTGGCTGAAGAGTGAAGGGACATATGAATCTTTAGCGAATGTGGCACGTAAATATCTTGCAACGCTGGCTACACCAGTGCCATGCGAATGCCTGTTCTCTTTTTCAGGTGGCACTGTAAACAAGAAACGGACAACATTATCTCCTGCAAATGTAAACAAACTTGTTTGTCTGAGTGATGGCTGAACAAGTAGTAGTACTGAGTGGGCTTGTAGGCTCTAAAGCAGGGGTGGGCAAATATGGCCTGAGGGCCACATCTGGCCCTCCAGATGTTTTAATCGGCCCTCAAGCTCCTGCTGGGGAGCAGGGCTTGTCCCGCTCTGGCACTCCAGCCGAGGAGCGAGGTCGAGGGCTTGCCCCACTCTGGCTCCTACCCTTAGGGCAGCCAGGAGGCTCTGCAGGCTGCACCCACCCCAAGCATCGCCCCCACAGCTCCCATTGGCTGGGAACCACGGCCAATGGGAGCTGCAGGGGCAGTACCTGCAGATGGGGCAATGTGCAGAGCTGCTTGGCTGCGCCTCTGCATAGGAGCAGAGACGGGACAGGCTGATGCTTCTGGGAGCTGCTTGAGGTAAGTGCTGCTCAGAGCCTGCACCCTTGACTGCACCCACATCCCAAACTCCTGCCCCAGCCCTGATCCCCCCTCCCACCCTCGAACCCCTTGGTCCCAGCCCAGAGCACCCTCCTGCACCCCCAACCCCTCATCCCCAGCCCCACCCCACAGCCTGCACCCCGAGTTGTAGCCCTCACCCCCACCTGCACCCCAACCCCCAATTTTATTAGCATTCATGACCCGCCATACAATTTCCATACGCAGATGTGGCCCTCAGGCCAAAAAGTTTGCCCACCCCTACTCTAAACTTTTACATATTTTTTTCAAATGCAGGGGGTTTTTTGTACATAATTCTACATTTGTAAGTTAAACTTTCCTGATAAAGAGGTTGTACTACAGTACTTGTATTAGGTGAATTGAAAAATACTATTTATTTTATTTTCACAGTGCAAATATTTGTAATAAAAAATATAAAGTGAGCACTGTGCACTTTGTATTCTGTATTTTAACTGAAATCAATATATTTAAAAATGTAGAAAACATCCAAAAATATTTAAATAAATGGTATTTTATTGTTTAATAACACAATTAATTGTATTTATTTTTTTAAATCATGTGATTAATTTTTTAAATTACTTGACAGCCCTAGCTGAGACTCAATCCATCAAAACTGTTGCTTGGAGAATGCACATGGATGAAAAATATCTGTGGCTGAATGAGGTTTCTTTTTAGAGTATGTTGGCCTGTTGGACAGGGGCTCAGCTGGTCTATGACAAGTTGAATATGGGGCTGGTGTGCTCTCTGTGCCATCTGAGACCTACTAAATCTCCTCTGATTTACAAGAATACAAATCCCTAAGGATCACAGTGTGTCCGTTAAAGTGTGGAGATATGTAACCATCGAGTCTGCACAGAGCTTACAACCATCAAAATGAAAAGGAGTACATGTGGCACCTTAGAGACTAACAAATTTATTTGAGCATAAGCTTTCATGAGCTACAGCTCACTTCATCGGATGCATTTGGTGGAAAATACAGTGGGGAGATTTATATACACACACAGAGAACATGAAACAATGGGTTTTATCATACACATTGTAAGGAGAGTGATCACTTAAGATGAGCTATTACCAGCGGGGGGGGGGGGGGAGGAGAAAATCCTTTTATGGTGATAATCAAAGTGGGCCATTTCCAGCAGTTAACAAGAACTTATGCTCAAATAAATTTATGCTTAGTTAGTCTCTAAGATGCCACAAGTACTCCTTTTCTTTTTGCGAATACAGACTAACACGGCTGCTACTCTGAAATCAACCATCAAAATAGAAGTCTTCAATGGTGCGCTGAACCCCTCTTGGGAAGCCCAAGAGCTGCAACCAAGACACTCTTCTTATCACCACTGGAGTGGATATAGATTGTGCTGCAGTATCTGCAGCATCCAAGGAGGCCTGGAGGGATGTCTTTGCCAGGAACTGATCCTGTTGTATAATCACCTTAAATTGGTTACAATGTTCCTCCGGCAGGTGCTCAATAAAATAAATATTTTTTTTGTAATTCAAATAGTCATATTTGGCCATGAGCACCTGATGATTTGTTATTCTGAACTGAAGTGTAGCTGAAGAGTAAGACTCCTGTGTAAGGGGTGGACTTGGAGCTATACTGTCTGGCTTGTTCATAAATGGACTTCATTTCCAGGGAATTCAGAGCTGGGTGCAAAAATGGAAACTATGATTCTCTGGCAGGGACAGAATGCTTTTTGCAGGTAGGCAGTGCGGTAGATGGGGATTGCCAAACAGTTTTAGCAGGCTCCATAAGAGCTTCATGGACCAGAGTGATAATCTTCATGGATGAGGAGGTATGTAAAGTATATAGCAGTTTATGGTGGGACTCCTGAACTTGCTCTAAAGGAATCTGCTGAATGTCAGCAATTTGCTTCATGAGTTCCTGAAACTACTTGAAGTCATCCACCCTAGAAGGTGATGGAGGCATCACAGCTTCATTAGGTGAGGAGGAGGAGGAAATACTAGTAAGAAGTGTCATCTCTTTATCCGCTCTTGCTTCCCAAAGGTCTCCTCCTCTGGCACAGGTGGTGGTAGAGGATGTTGAGGAGAATGGGCCCTTCTCTGCTCCCTCAAGTGGTGTGAAGATTGTGTTGCAAACTGTTGATGACAAAACACCCAAAAGATCCCAGCAAGACCACTTGGGGGGCGTGGCGGGGGAATGGCATAGATGGAGGTATTCACGTTGATGCCATTTGAGGTCTATTCTCCTCTAATATAACAGCTTGGAGGGAGAGAGATGAATCCTAGAATAGACAGGGGATCCCTCAACCAATATGAGAGTCTGGGGTGTCCTCTTCCACATACTACAAGGCAGGTGCGAGGGCTGGGGGGGGGGAAGATAGCTGTTCCATTTGCAAAGTAGATGCGGGTGAGTATGGTACTCTAGGAGCCAGAGAGGTGAGAGAATCTTGATGCTGATAAACCCCCAGCACTTGTTAACAGAGAAGATTCTGGCTCAGATGATACCAGCAGGCTTTTAGGGTACCTAAATTCTTGCGGTACTGATGGTATCAAATATTGGGTCGAGCATGGACCTGTGGAGGATGTCTTCAGTTGTGATGCAGCTGGTACCAGGCGGTTGGCATGGGAGTGAGCCAGCTCCAATTCCACTGCTACCACGGGTAGCTGAGCAGTCTTTGGTACCTCTGACTTTCTAGTTATCGATACGGAGTGTTGTTCCGGGATGGACTCAGAACTCTTCTCAACCGTGTCTCTGCCACTCTGGGTATGGTTACCCAAGCTATATTTGCCTATTCCAGTCATCCAGGACCTCCCCTGATCGCCGTGAGTTTTCAAAGATAATGGCCAATGGCTCTGCAATCACATCAGCCAACTCCCTCCGCACACTCGGGTGAATTAGATCCAGCCCCATAGACTTGTGCATGTCCAGCTTTTCTAAATAGTCTTTAACCTGTTTTTCAACCAGTGAGGGCTGCTCACCTCCTCCCCATACTGTGTTGCCCAGTGCAGCAGTCTGGGAGCTGACCCTTGTCTGTGAAGACTGAAGCCAAAAAACAAAAAACAAAAACAAAAACAAAAAAACGCATCGAGTACTTCAGCTTTTTCCACATCATCTCTCACTAGGTTGCCTTCCCCATTCAAAAACGGTCCCACACTTTCTCAGACCTTCTTCTTGTTGCTAACATACCTGTAGAAACCCTTCTTGTTACCCTTCACATCCCTTGCTAGCTGCAACTTCAATTGTGCCTTGGCCTTCCTGATTACATCCTGCATGCTTGAGCAATATTGTTATACTCCTCCCGAGTCATCTGTCCAAGTTTTCACTTCTTGTAAGTTTCCTTTTTGTGTTTAAGCTCACCGAAGATTTCACTGTTAAGCCAAGCTGGTCACCTGTCATATTTGTTCTTCTTTCTGCACATCAGGATAGTTTGTTCCTGCACACTCAATAAGACTTCTTTAAACTATGTCCAGCTCTCCTGCACTCCTTTCCCCCTCATATTAGCTTCCCAGAGGATCCTGCCCATCAGTTCCCTGTGGGAGTCAAAGTCTGCTTTTCTGAAGTCCAAGGTCCATATTCTGCTGCTCTCCTTTCTTCCTTTTGTGAGGATTCTGAACTCGACCCTCTCAGGGTCACTGCTGCCCAAGTTGTCACCCACTTCTATTTCCTCTACCAATTCTTCCATTTGTGAGCAGTAGGTCAAGAGGAGCATGGCCCCTAGTTGGTTCCTCCAGCATTTGCACCAGGAAGTTGTCCCCAAAACTCTCTGAAAACTTCCTGAATTGTCTGTGCAGTGCTGTATTGCTCTCCCAGCAGATGTCACCAACTTGTCACGGATATTTTTTAGTAAAAGTCATGGACAGGTCACAGGAAATAAAGGAAAATTCACGGAAGCCTGTGACCTCTCCCTGATTTTTACTAAAAATATCCATGACAAAATGGGGAGCCACTAGAAAGCTGCGGGAGCTGGCTGGGAGCACCAGGGGCCACCACGACGCATGGAGGCTCAGAGCTTCAGGGTCTCCCCGCTCTCGGTGGCTCAGAGCTGGCTGACACAGGCGGCAGAACTACTCGGAGCAAACACCAGGCATTTGCTCAAACTTCCTGTGAGTAAGAGGACTTTTCACTCCCTCCATTTCCCCATAAAAGACTGCAACTTGGAGGCACACACTGAACATGACAACTTCTAAATAGCTACAGTAATATGCTTCAGGAGCATAATAGATACTAGCAATTAAATAACATATCTTCCATACACATATCAACAGAGAAGGCCTACTGTTTCTTATGCTGCAAAGAGTGTGTAAACAACCATGCATAAGAACTATTGACTACTGTTAATTTAGCTTGCAGACATTATAAAAGGTCCCCAAAACAAGGTCCCTGCTTCCACTGACTTTGATGAGACCAGGATTAGGCCCAGAAACTTTTATACAGATCACAAATTTGATTATAAACTTACCTTCTAGATGTATCCATTATCTCCTGTCTCATGTTGGATACAAATCAATGATTCTTTTAACAAAATATTAAAAATTGGATTTTTATGTAAATAATATTTTTATTTACATTAATGTGCTATTTTAAAGAAAATTAACCTATTTAAAATTAAATTTGAAATTATGACCACCTATGTTAAGGTCTAAACGTATTATTATCTAGTGAAATCATTCATTTTAATGAAATAAAATAATATTCAAGCCTTACATGTTTGCTGCCAAAGTTTTAAATAAAGTCAAACCACTGAACTTGTGGAAGTCTCTAGCTAAGCACCTGAAACCACAGTTTGTTAAGTGCTAACCCAGCTTTTGATAGTACTAGCCTCTTCTGCAGGTACAGAGATTATCTGTAATCTCTGCAAGAGATAATATTGTCTGCATTTCAGTTACTCAACCAGTTCAGTTCAATACCTAGTTCATTCAAAGTTGAGCAAACAATTGGGGGTTGAAAAAGGACAAATGTTTATTTTCCTCTTCCAAACTATGAACAAAAATGAGGTGTGAGGGGATGAGTTCTACTGGTTCTAAAACTTTGAAGGACACAGTGACTGGACACAATCAGTTCAATTCACTAATTACAGATACTACTTCCTGTGTTTAATAAATCAGTTAGTTTTAAATGCAAAACATGTTTAATAAAAAAGTAAGTTTATGTACCCAGCACACGTGAGTTAGTTTTATTTAACTAATAATCAGTTTTAAAATGCTGTTTTTGGACATTTTAACTGAATTCCAATTTCTATCCAAATGCAGCTTGATACAAGTTACTAGGAAAAAAGTAATCATCTAGTAAATAAGACTTGTCTGTCATTCACCATTTTCTAACATAATAAAAACTGTAACACACACACACACACACACACACACACACACACACACACACACAGGTTAGCAAAAAGTAGTACCAATTTATACCAATCAATCCGAATCAACCTTACTTTAGGAAAATAAATGTAATAGTATAAATGCAATACAAGATTAAAATCTATGGTTTAAATCAAGGTTTCCTGCTTGCTGATTTAAATCATGACTGTAATCGGTGATTCAGGTCACTTTGCTTTAAACCAATCCATCCTGTTCTGTCAGCATTTTCAAAGCTCATTTCCACCATGCAATTCCCATTTCAAAACCCCTGTGAATCTTGCACAAACGTACACCTAAACTATAATTGAGCTTGTTTGGTAGTTTCTCTCAAGTGAAAAAGTCTTCAGTTCTGGGTCAGGTTCTAAGGTTTGCAAGTTCTTCATGCAAAAAAAACTTTAAAGCTGCTGCTTTAAATGCACCAATTCCAGAGCTGCATGGCTTCCTGACAGAGTGGGGATGATCTGGTCTGTTAACATGATGCACAGCTGTGGTGTTGTCTGTCAGCACCTGTATTACGGAACCCAGAAGAGGAGGCAGAAATGCTTGGCATACCAGACAGATAGCTCTGAGCAACAGGACATTTATATGGAGGCAGGATTCTTGAGACAACCACAGGCTCTGAATTTAAGACAATCTAGATGAGCTCTCCATCCCCGAGTAGAGCCACCAGTGTCTTGCTAGGTAGAAGTGCAAAGAACAGGTACTCTGTTGCACACCTGATGAGGGTCTTTCCATCACTTTAACGAGAGGAGGACTTTTTGCAGGACTGTGACCATCAAGTCCACGCAGTGTTTGCTGAGTGGATACACCGATTTCAACCACCTTCACATGAAACATAGATGAAGCCTAGCAAATGGCACCACATAGGT
Source organism: Dermochelys coriacea (assembly GCF_009764565.3). Classification (NCBI taxonomy): domain Eukaryota; kingdom Metazoa; phylum Chordata; order Testudines; family Dermochelyidae; genus Dermochelys; species Dermochelys coriacea. The sequence goes on along the minus strand of NC_050078.2, from coordinate 79,169,250 downwards.
GCATGAGGCCATGTATCCTAAAAGTTTGAGGCATGTTTTCACTGGTGTTGTTAGGTGAGCTTGAAGTTGGTTGATAAGATCTACTATTGTTTGGAATCTCTCCTGTGAAAGGTAAGATCACGCCGCCCGGCAGGTTCGCAGTGCCCCTAGGCACGCTGTGCTCTGGCTCAGAGTCGGAATGGACTTTTCTCTGTTGACTCTGAGGTTCTGTGAGGTAGAGAGCTTTAGAATTAATTAAACGGAGTCAGTCACTTGTTGGGGTGATCTTCCACGAACCAGCCAGTCGTCGAGGTAAGGATAGACTTGGATTCTTTGTTTCTTTGGTTGAGCTGCCATGATTGCCAAGCACTTGGTGAATATCCTGTGTCCTGAACAAAGACTTAAGGGCAGGAACTTGTACTGGTAGTGAGATGACCCCACAAGGAAGCTGAGGTATTCCCTATGGGCTGGATGGATTGATATATGGATATATGCATCTTGCAGGCAGACATCTGTGAAACAATCCTGAGAATCTGATGAGGGGATTAGGGAAGCTAGAATCACCATCCTGAATTTGAAATGGCAGATGAAGGTGTTGAGATGTTGAAGGTCTGGGATAGGCTTCCAACCACCTTTTGTCTCTGGGATGAGAAATTAATGGAAATAAAATCTCTGCCCCTGAACTAAAGGGCACGTCCCTCCTCCAGTTGTAGAAGGGAGTCTACTTCTTTTCTGAACAGTCTCTTGTGAGTAGAGTCTTTCGAAAAGGATGGAAAAGGGGGGGAGGTGGTGGAGTAGACTGGAACCAAACACAATTCCCCTTGCTTATGATCTCCAAGATCCACCAGTCCAAGGTAATCCCAACCCAAGCTTCTAAAAATGAGAGTTGCCAAAGAGGGAGTTGAATGGAAAAAAGTTTCTCAGGTGGCCCTATCAGGTGCTCAACATTGCTCTCAAACATGCTGCCTGTTGGAAGCCCCAAACTGTGGAGCAGCAGAAGAATAGGCAGTGGGTAATTTATGATGGAATCTGTCTCTTCCTTGGTGGCTCTGAGATTCTCTAAGGGTGACAGCAACTGCACGTATATTCCTCCTCCACTGTCCACCAAGGGTACCCAACTCTAGGCTTCCAAATCCTCAGCCATCACCTCTTTTGGGCAGAGACCCACGTCTCTCTCCCTTCTGTGTGGGGTTTTTCCAGCTGCACAGTTCCCTATGTGCGCTGTGTTATTCCCAAGAAGCCAGAGTGCCTAAACAAGCCAGCATCTTGCTTCGCTTTCTCTTTCCGATGTTTTATTAATAGTGATTGGCAGCAGTTATAAGTTACCACACAGCCCTTGCTAAGCAAACACACTTATTCTTAAGGTGAAAACATTACAGATAAAAGATATAAAAAACAATAAAAAGGACTGAGACCCATGTTTATAAACTTACCAGAGACCTTCCCCCAACTCTAACAAGGACACTCATAGGAGTCGCCCCTTCCAACCTCACAAAGGGGTTTTTCTGTGCAAACAAGTTCGTAACAGCCTTGGCTCAGAACAAGCACAATCATGAATAGTTCCATCTTTCTTTTATATAGCTTGGGCCTTTGATCTTTAGATTCTAGGAACAGGTAATCAGGAGACAATGGTCCCTTCCCCTCAGGGTGTAGCTTCAAAAGGCTGGGTTTTTGCATAACTAGAGGTGGGAAATTTGTATTAATCTCCTAGAGATTTCCCAGGAAATCCACTTCATGCATATTGTCCCAAAATACCATTCTTGTCAGCCAGATTGTTCAATATAATCCTTTGATCATCCATGCCCACAATAATACATTAAAATACAATGGTTGACAAAGATACTTAAACTTAATTCTATAAAGTGTTTCAAGGATATTACAGGAAATTGACATATCTGTCACAGTAATATTGGTAGGGCTCTACCAAATTCACGGTCCATTTTGGTCAATTTCATGGTCACAGGATTTTAAAAAATCATATATTTCATGACTTCAGCTATTTAAATCTGAAATTTCATGGTGTTGTAATTGTAGGGGTCCTGACCCAAAAAGGAGTGGCGGCTGCAGGCCGGGACTCCAGCTCTGAAGGCAGAGCCACTGCCAGCAGCAGTGCAGATGTAAGGATGGCATGGTGTGGTATTGTCACCCTTACTTCTGCACTGTTGCCTGCAGAACTGGGCCCTCAGTAAGCAGCCACCACTGTCCGGCCCCCCAGCTCTGAAGGCAGCAGTGCAGAAGTAAAGGTGGCATGGTATGGTATTGGAACATAAAAACATAAGAATGGCCATACTGGGTCAGACCAAAGGTCCATCTAGCTCAATATCCTGTCTGCCGACAGTGGCCAGTGCCAGGTGCCCCAGAGGGAGTGAACAGAACAGGGAATCATCTAGTGATCCATCCCCTGTCAAGTGATGCCATGCTTACTTTGGTGCTGCTGCTGGCAAGCCGCTGCCTTCAGAGCTGGGCTCCCGGCCAACAGCTGCCGTTCTCCAGCCGCCCCGCTCTGAAGTCAGTGCAGAAATAAGGGTGGCAATACCGCGACCCCCCCTAAAATAAACTACTCTGAAACCTAAAATAAACTTGTAACCCCTTCTGGGTCAGGACCCCCAATTTGAGAAACGCTGGTCTCCCCCCATGAAATCTGTACAGTATAGGGTAAAAAGCACACAAAAGACTGGATTTCACGAGGCGAGACCAGATTTCACAATTCGTGATGTGTTTTTCATGGTCATGAATTTGGTAGCGCCCTAAATATTGGACAGGAGAGCACTGTCTTAAAGGACAGCTGCTAGCATGACGATTTCCTCATTGGGGTTGGGACATAAAGACCCAAAGATCATAGAGTCGCATATGAGTCCTTCAAGGAGTGGAGGGTCTCATCCACTCAGTTGTAAAAAAGTTCACTATCTGAAGTGGGGAAATTCTTAATTTTTACTTGGACCTCCCTGGGAATCCCAGAGGACTGGAGCCATAACAGCCTCTTCATAGCTTTTGTAGTGGCCACAGCGCATGGTGCAATGTCATACATGTCCAGAGTAGCCTATAATGAAGTGCAGATAGTCAGCTACTTCTCAGCTGTGACAGACTTCATCTCCCCCTGAAATTCCTTTCAGAGCTTGTCTATAAACTGAGATAACATGTCCCAGTTTAAATAGCCATATCTTGAGAGGGCGTATAGTATTAGCCACCTTCATCTGACGAACACACAGGCTGAATCTCTTAGCAGAGACTTGATACCTCCTGTCAGCAATTTTCAGTAGGGCTGGGATGGATGAAAATGGATGCCAAATATTTTTGCAGATGCCAGTAGACCTTTGTTAATGGGCACGGCAAGTCTCCCTGGTGTAGAACATCCAAGTGTGTGAGTTGCTTCTGTTAGACTCCTTCCTGAGGTATATCCACGGCCTCTACCATGCACTTCATCATGTCATGGAATATCTTGAATTCCCATATTGAGTTAGCATGAGTGGATTTACTGCAAGCTTCCGGGAGAAAGGCTGCACACCCCAGGCCAGCCAGTAAGGTCGCAGTGGTCACAGATATGAGTATTGTGGTGGAGGGCACATGGGGGGGGTACAAGGAAGATTGATTCTTATGAACTACTACCTGCATGGATTGCTCCCTACTATCCCCATCTCACTCCCAATAAGCTACCCCGGGAGGGGAAGGTGGACAGGTAGGAGATGAGTCTCTACTATGCCCAGCAGAAGACGGGGAAAAGGAATATGTTTCCTCCAGGGGAATGGACAGTTTAGTCAGGTGTGCCCCGTCTTAGCATAGGAGAGGTCAGTACCATATCAGTGACTCAAAAGCTAGTGGTGTGGATACCATCACTCTCCATCTCTCAAGGAGAGGTGACTCTGGTGTAGGGCCCACCGACAGTCACTCACACCACTTATATCTCAGGGCTGAGATATCTGGTGTCGAGGTAATACGCACTGTCACCGTGCCTCCGTGGGTCACAAATGAGAATACCACATTCAGGAGAAGCTGCTGGGGAGAAAAAGGGCAGGCAACCAAACTGGTGGTTATTCTTCCATGAGATATACCAAACCAGCAACAAAAGTAAATTTCTGTCTCACCATACTGGCTAACAAGAAGTCAGAAATGCAGCCTCCTTAGGTATTCCAGTCCTGGATTCAACACCCAGACATTAGACTTAATGATATGCAGTTATTTAAAACAAATTTAATTAAAAATAAAGGGTTCTTCTGATCCCAGAGGACCAGCCACATGCCCAGGTCAATATATAACTCAGATCTTACCCAATAATCATGCTGTTGCCAATCCTTTAGTATCTAACATCTAAAGGTTTATTTATAAAAACAAAGAAAGGTGAGAGTTAAAATTGGTTAAAGAAATCAAATAATTACAACAATTGCAAAGTTCTTGGATCAGGCTTGTAGCAGTGATGAAATAAACTGTTCACTTGTTAAGTCTCTGGTTGCTTCCAAATCACTGGAAGGTCCTCAGTCCCTTGTTAGTACAAGTTCATCATAGTCCAGAGGTTTGAGCAGGAAAGAGACCAAATGGAGATGTTTCCAGGGCCTTTTATAGCTTCTGCTAAGTGAAGGGAAACCCATTGTTCTAGTTTGTGGAAAATTACAGGTAACCAGATGGAGTTTGGAGTACTCTAGTTAGAACATCCTCAGGAAAGTCCATTAAGTGTAGATAGGCATCTTCCATGGTCCATTGTGAGTTAAGTGTTCTTTGATGGGCCATTCAACTTGACTACTTCCTTCACAATGTGCTGGCTAAATACCTTGCAGGTGTTACCAGAAGCAAACAAACACACTTGAAATTCAGGTATAGAGCCAATACTCATAACTTCAGATATAAAAATGATACAAATAGGATAATCATATTCAGCAAATCATAACTTTTCATAGACACCTTACTTGACATACTTTGTATAAGATTTGTTGCGATTATATAACAGTGATAGCAACAATGATCTACATGCCCATATTTTAATCAGATAACGTCACAGGCACCACAGAAACAGTTTGTACTCAGGTGAAAGGAATGAGGGCTACTATCACAGAGGCACTCATTTCTGGGCTTCTGGGTAAAAAGGTACTCGGTGCTAGGGTTGGTGCTGAAGGATCAGTGCTGTGCAGAGATTTACACAGTACTGTATGTGCTGACTTGGAAATTGGTACTGGGGTACCAGAAGGGGCCTCTTCAGGCTTTGGGCACTTGTCAGGTGTCTGATGACCCTTTTATCTCAGTTTATCAGAAGCCTGGGATGGCTCACCTTTGGAGCAGTGCTTCCTTCTGTCCCTGGAAGACATCGATGCTGATGTAGTGGCAGATGAACAGGGCTTCTAAGTTGTTGTTGCCTGGTAGTGCGAGATGAAATCACAGCTCTCCAGGACAGTTACAGTGAGAGACTGAACCAATGGCTGAGTCCTGGTTGTAGAACCTCCCATAGATTCCAAGAGTTCTAGTCTGACCTCCTGTATAACACAGGCCATAGGACTTTCTGGAATTAGTTCCTGTTTAAACTAGAGCAGATCTGTTGGAAAAATATCCAATCTTGATTTTAAATTTGCCAGGGATGGAGAATCCTTCACAACTCTCAGTAATTTATTCCAATGGTAAATTACCTTCACTGTTACAAAATGATCACAACTTCCAGTTGGAATTTGTCTAGCCTCAACTTCCAGCCATTGAATCTTGTTATTCTATTGTCTGATGAAAAGCCCATTATCAATTTTTTGTTTTCAATGTAGGCATTTATAAATTGTGATCATGTTACCCCTTAAACTTCTGTAATGCAGTGGCACTCACTTCTCACAAGTGCCCCCTGGCCGAGTGCATGTGTCCGCACTCTCTCTCTAATTACGGTAAGTCTTCGTCAACTCAGCCTCTGGCTGAATCACATACAGTCTGTGCAAAATACAATTCAACCCCCTTCTGGGGTAAACAGTCCAACAGGGTACTCTTTCAGTACCCCTCAGTTGCAATGTCTCTGTAGCCCTCCTTGGGGTTGCCTCACAATCAGTCCAATAGTCCCTTGGGCCTGCTATGGGGCCGTGTCCCTGGAGCTTTCTCCCTGGAGACTCTTCAACTCTCTGGGCTTTTCTGGCCTCAGCTCTCCAGCCAGGCCACTAAACAATTCAGTTCCCCTTTCAGGGTTATAAGACAGTTTTCCTGGGCCACTTCCTCATGGCCCCTTCCCCTTCTTCACCCTTACCTTAGGGCTTACAACTACCAAGTCCCAGAGACCAGCGACGGGCTCCTTCTTTGCTCACCGGGTCCCTACCAGCAACTGCTCTGCCTGTAGTTCTGTGGCTCCTTCAGCCAGCCAGGAACACCATCTATGCTCCTCCAGCTCCAGGCAACAACTGCCCTCTGTTCTGCAGTGCAGCTCCTTTGATATGGGCTTGGTGGTCCCTGAAAGGATACTCCCTGCAGCCTCTCTGATTGGCTGCTTTTCCCGCAGACACTCTTGGCAGTCTGGAGGACTTCTCTACTGCTCCTTTCTGGGATGGGGTGTGGTAGGACAACGAGGCCTCCAGCAGGGGGCCTCAGGGCCTGATACAACCCATCACACCTTCTCTTTGTTAAACTGAACAGATTGAGCTCCTTGAGTATACCACTGTAAAGCACGTTTTCTAATCCTTTAATCATTCTCATGACTCTTCTCTGAACCCTCTTCAATTTATCAACATCCTTCTTCAACTGCGAACGCCAGAACTGGACATGGTATTCCATTAGCCAAATACAGAGGTAAAACAACCTCCTTACCAGGGTTTCCTCTAATTTTTCCCATGCATGTGCGGAAGGAATTTTGTTACGTGCACCAATATGGAAGTAATGTGTCACACATCATCTCCATATAGGTGCACATAACAAAATTCATGTGGTGGGGGGTGGGACCAAGGGGTTTGGAGTGTGGGAGAGAGCTCAGGGCTGGGTCAGAGGGTGGGAGTGTGCGGGGTGAGGGCTCCGGCTGGTGCGTTCTGGGGTAGGGCAGGTGATGAGGGGCTCAGGGTTGGGTCAGAAGGTTGGGGTGCAGGTGTGTGAGGGCTCCAGATGGGGGTGTGGATGAGGGGCTCAGGGTAGGGGCAGAGGGTTGAGGTGGGCGGGTGAGGGCTCTGACTGCGGGCTCTGGGGTGGGGCCAGGGATGAGGGGGGGTTTGGGGTGCATGCTGCCCTGGGGCTACAGTGGGGAGAGAGGACTCCAGCTCTCTCTCTCCGCAGCAGCACCTGGGCTGGGGGGAAGAGGAGCCTCTCTCTGCCACGGCAGGTCCAGGCTGGGCTGGGTTGGGGCTGCGAGATAGCTGCCTCTTCTCCGCCTGTGGCAGGTCCAGGCCAGGCTGGAGCCATGGGATAGGCATCTCTTCCCCATCTCACGGCAGGTCTGGCTGGGCTGGGTTTGGGCTGGGGGAGGGCTGCCTGTTCCTCAGCTGCGGCAGGTCCTGTGTTGGGGGAGAATCATCTCTCCCTACTGCAGCCCTGAGCGCCTGCACGGCGCTTAATAGACTGCTGCGTGACTGCGTAACTTAGAGGGAACTTACCTCTTACTCCTACTCGAGATTCCCACCTAGACATTCGGGGATTGTATTCGTCCTTTTGGCCACAGCTTCACACTGGGAGCTCATGTTCAGATGATTAGCTATCATGACACCTAAGCCTTTTTCAGACTCACTGCTTCCCAGAATAGAATCCCCATTTTAGTGCCTGAAGAGATTTGTATTAATCTTTTTAGGAGGAACAGCTTCGGGCAGGTTTTCCTTGCTCTCTGAGTGTGGTTGGAAAAAGAGCAATAGACAACACATTGCTCTGGGATGTGTTCTTCTCTCAGGCACAGCAGACACCAGGAGTGCCCATTATTAATACTAATAGAAGAATCACATGAGGACCAGGTTTCAAATGCTGATGATTTGACTTTTGCCATAATGCTAGTACCACTGCGCAGAGTGGGAAGTCCTAGGTCAAAAACCTTATTTACTAAAGATGAATATAGTTGTATATATACTATGTAAATATTATATACAAAGCTAAGGAAAAATAACACAATGCTCAGAAAAAGTGAACACTGCAGTATTCCATCTTGCAGTCATGTGTGGTAAGAAGGAACTGAGGGATGGTTAGGACTGCACTTCCACTTATGATCTCAGTTGGGGGCTGGGGCGAGGGCACCTAGGTTGCAGATGTGGCCCCCATGGAGGCTGCTGGCAAAAGATCACAGAACACATGCACATCAAGAATGGAATCATGTGAACAGTCACTCAAAGAAGTTTCTGTTGCCAGTGGTTGTGCTCCCTAGTGAAGAAGTGCCTCACCTTCACGTTTTGTCTGGATGCAAACACGTCCACCTGGGGTAGCTCAATGTCCTGGATATCAACTGGGTTCAGGGGCCATTCCAATTTGTCTATTTGCTGATAGCTTAGTCAGTCCACTGTCATGTTCAGTGTATCTTTTATGTTGATTGCCTTCATGGAGGCTAAGTGAGCTTTTGCCCACAAGAGAATCTGTGTTGATTTACTATTTAAATCTGAGCTTCTTGTGCCTGCTTGTTGATTTATAAATACAATGGTCATGTTGTCTGAACCACAATGTGCTCCTTTCTCAGCTGATACTGGAAGACCAGAAGAGCCAACCTGACTGCTCTCAGTTTTTGGATGCTGACTCTCTGTGACTGCCCATGTTCCCCTGTGCTACAGTTCTGCAGGCGTCTCCTACATCCTGAAAGGCTGGGATCTGCAGTCAGGATTTTAGGGGTCCTAGTGGTGGACACAGTATCCACTGCATGGGCCTCTTGTTCCTACCAACTGAAGAAAAGGCACTCGAGACAGTACATTCAGGTTTAACCTTTCTGCTCACTAAATTTTCACAGCAGGCTCCTATGGATAAAGAAAGATCTTTATTTTTGACAACAATGCTGATTTCTAATGGTACAGCAGACAATGCAACTCAGTTTGATTCCAGCGTTCTCCAGCTATCCCTGCTAGCATTAAGTGAGAGTTAATACAAACTGTGTTTACCAGAAAGGTAGGTCAGAGAGTGAGTGAGGAGAGAAAACTCTATCACTAAAGAGATCATTCTGCCTCTGAAACAAACCACTATATTCTAGCTATCCAAAATACAACTGCAACCTTCATCCAACTGAGCAGGGGGGAGGCAGGATTGGGGTGCCTAGGTTTGCACAGCCCTATTCATCTGCACCTCCGGAGAGGAGGTTATTGGGAAAGGTGTGGACTAGCCAGTGGATCTGTGACTAAATCGATACACCATCTGAATCCAACTGTGCTGGGCTCTGAACACTGCTGCTGCCCCAAACAAAAGAAAATCCATGAATCTATTTAACTCATTTTCTTTTTGTGGTTTCACATCCAGTCTGAAAGGTATTTCTCTGAAAATGCTGTTCAAACAGCCTAGAAGATTTCAGACTTCTATCTATGAATAATAATGATAAAGTTGTGATAGGAGTCTTAAAACAGATAGAACTATTTTATGTCAGATACATGAAGATTGCCCTTAATATCTTACAGCTGGAATATACAGAGCTGAAAATGCACTAAATATTCTACAGAGAATATGACAACAAGCATTCCATCTCAAAAAAACTACAATCTAAATATGGAATCTGGCAGCAACTACAATTGTCAGTTATTATGGTCAAAACAATTGACTGTTTAGGATTTAGTGTGCTGTAACCACTAGTTATTAGTACATACTAATGTTTTTGGCAAGTCCATCATTTGACATTCTACTGTATCCTAAGCTATGTGACCCTTATTAACAAACTTTCATTGTAGCTAAATGGATAGTGGTTAATTTGATGTACCTGTTCCCATCCCTTATGGCTGTATGCAAAATTCAAGTAATTTGTTAAACATGCTTTAAAAATTATGCTTTTTCTGAAAAATAAACGAACACAGGCTAGAAACCAAGTGCTATAAAACAAAGCAGTATGAATAGCACTGGGGAAACACCCATTTGTGAGGGAAACATTTCACTTTTAAACTTGTCATGGCATTATTGTAATGAATAGAGACCTTAATTTTTAAAAGGCTTAAAAAATACCTTAACAGTTTCCTTTTAAATAGAGATGAATGTAGAATTGAAATCCTGCCATTCCGCTTAATCCTACTCAACAAAATTCTAAACAAAAAACAATATTCATGGACTTAAACAATATCTGGAACAAACAACTGCAACATTAGCTAATTACGGTAGCTGGAGATTATGAAACAGATCTGAGGAACAGAAATATGACAATCTATATAAAGGTAATCCTAAGGATGTGGTGTTGGGCTCCAAATGCAGTGTCTGTGCACCAAGCTATGAGGTGGAAGTGATATTATTATGGTAATTGGGCCATGCAGGCAAGTGGAGTGCCATGCTAACTGAAACATATACTGCAGCTAGCAGAGCTTGATGACAGGAAGAAAATGCAACCAATGGCAGCTGGGAAGTTTTCTCTGTCCATTTTGAGTTGATTATTGATCTAGGAATTGAGAAACAAATGTTTGTGTATCTTGGCACACTGCTAGCATGATAGAGATGGCTCAACAAATAACTCCAATGGCAAGAGCAGAAACACTGAAACCTCACACTATTCTGTGGGTGGGAAAGGAAGAGAGATTTCACCAAACCCAGGCTTTCATCTTTTCTAATGTATTGCTGGGGGACCTGCATTCTCAAAATAGCAGATAAATACAGCCACAGTAAATGGCTCATATAGAAGAGTTCACAGAAACTCCTGTTAGGGTCTTGTAACACACAAAGGGGGTCCTGTAATAGGAATTCTAGCTGTTTATAGCTTAATTTCAGGTTTGGGTCATAACTTCCTTGCTGTAATCACAAAGCAACTTGCTCACAGCACATAATTTGCAAAGGTTTGAGAATTGCAAAATTATGTTACTGTTGGAACAGATTCAGTTACCGTACAGCCTTCTCCATTAGATACTTGCCACTAAGTAAAGGTCTGTTGAGCGTATACAGAGGTGGTAGATCTTCTATCTCTGCTATCCGCTGGTATACTGCTCTGGATAGATGGTCCCCATGATATAAACTCCCCAAGATGATGCTAGAGAAGTAAATTGGCTCCACAAAGAGGCTAAGTAAGGATCCTTGAATACCCAACACGTTCCACCTAAGGGGAAGGAAAAAAAACACTTTCTTTTTAACAGAACAAGTAATCTCTACTAGAAACAAAAGGAGACAATCTCAATGGACTAGACTTTCAGTCTCCCCTCTTGCCCAGAGCCTGACTTTGTTGTAGCTGTGTACCCAGCCAGAGTTCCACACATGCCTGTGGAGCACATACTGGAATCCTGAACATCAGCAGGTGCTGCAATTCTGCGATATGGCAGCCAAGGGCCAATTTCAGAGGCAGAGTCCATGACTCTGGTTCCCCACTGCCATAGCTGGTGGGGCCTCTCCAAACATCCTAGTGTAGGGAGAGGGACGAGATCTATCCAGCTGAGTGAACGTCAGTCACACAGGACAGGATGAGAGCTCTTAGCTTGAAGTGAGCACTCATGTCTTCAAAACAGATCCGTCAGTGGGGAAGTCCCCTTTCCTAGGGTTGGGATGCAGGAGAGACAGGACACTTCCCAAAGATTCTCTTCCTCCCCATAAGAGACAATTCTGTCCCCTTCACCCACAAGTTGCCTTTTCTCTATTGCTGCTTTGAATGGATAACTGCAACTCCACAACTGCTGTGGTGTCTATGGGCTCTGCAAAAGGATTCTCTAATTTAGGAGCTCATACGCACACAGTCTTTGCCCCTTTCAGCAGCTTCACAGATTTTGACTGTGGAAGCCTTGTCTGCATTGGTCTGACCATCCTCAGGGTAGGTCAGGTTGGTATGGAACCAATATGTGCAGGAGTAAACTACCTTTTACACCCTTGTTCAAATACATCAGGGTTTAGATGACTGCCAAGCATTTAAAAGACTTTAAAATCCTCAATCCCCATTCTGGGGTATCTGGATCAGTCTCTGTCTTGCAGTGCACCTGCAAAATACTTCTGCCAACTTTAACCCTAATGGCCCCCGGGTGGATGAAGAAGCAGGGGAGGTACAATTTGGTGCCCTTGCATAAGAACTAGCTACAATTGCAGTTCTTGGGCTCATCTAAGCATGGGGCTTGTGGCGTTAGCCACCCTTCGTAAGGAGCCAGGAACAGTTGGGGCAGCAGAGGGAAGCACACACTTGAGGCACAGTACTTCTTTGAGCTCCAGCTGGGATGGCACAGCTCCACCACATTCTCAGCCCAGGCCAGAGATTACAGGACACAACTGAGCACATTACTAAAAAGCGTCAATGAAATCCTAAACTTATAACCCTGCGTAAGAACCTTGTAACAGTATTAAAAAACGCTCAAGGCAACAATCTACTTGCATGCCATTACTATAGTGAGGATGAACATGAAAACACCATATACCAGTTTACTCACCTGTCATTAAAAATGTTTGTCCCAAGTTACTGGGAGAGCAAGTAGCATTTTGCAGTAATGCAAAATGTGTAAGGGAAAGATTAAGGCATATTTTATATTATTTTTACATTATATTTGCCAGCCAAATATTGGAAAATAAAAATAAAGGAGAAAATTATTTCAAATCTATTTCATTAGTTTTAAAGCTAAACAAGGTTTACAACAGAATAACACTTTACATACACATTATATATAAAAGACTACATTAATGATCATCTTTATATGTGAGAAGTCAGTCACAATTTTAGAATCAGATCCACTGAGAACATTTCCAGACTTTACCAGAATTAGAATTTTGCTGGCACAAGCAGATATTTAGATGACCAAATACCTCACAATGGTTCTCCTTACCAATATTCCAATTGCCAAGGTGTTGCCTCAATATTTGCAGTATTCCTTATACCAAGTATGAGGAAGCATATGGACTACTGCAAATACAGAGGTAGCACTATTTAATAAAAAACTGGAATGAATTCAAGGGCAAACGATGTAAATTTCAGTCTTATAATGGCACCTGTAATCTATGTGCACTCAAATTAAGAACAGCTTCCACAAGCCCAGCCTATTACATTTAAATTTCAAAAATACTACCCAGGAAGACCAGAATGCATAGTGTGATCCTAACCCAAACCTTCCTGTGCACACCTCTGTGACCCTAACCAAAACCTTCCCCATGCCGCCTTTCTCCCTGCCTTTGTTAAGTATCTATAGTTTTTCAACTACAGAATTCGGGGACCCTACTCAGTGCAGAAGATGAAAACTAACATCTGTGCTGGTTTAAAAATTATATTGATTAAAGCAAAACTAAATCTCTTAAATATGTTTGTGCCTAGAAAACTAGATTCAAATTTGATTTTGATCACAACTAAAAATGATCATACTAGCCCCATCAGAATCACTTGTGGATACTTTTCAATACCACAAAATAATTGAGCAATTTTCTATGATTCAGGCATGCCTGGCTGTTTTTCTATTTGAGAAAAACATGGGACTTGAATGGAAATACTGTAGGTCATAACCAAGACACAATGACAGGGCTACGTAGGGAACGTTTTTACAGCCGATTTCCACGTTATACTTGCTTTTGAAGTTAATACTATTTGTTTTCACTCTCATTAGCACAAACATGACCTCGCGTATTAACATTTTCTCATTTTCTAAGTATACTATAGTATTATTTTTTAAAAGGGTCACGAACATCTTCTCAATGTTGTTTCATGGACATATACATTTAGGGCCCAGTAGGGTGTTGTGCAACCTCCAAAATTTTTTTGAAGTTAACAGGCCAAAATTCTCCCCTCATCTACATCCATCTACCAACATCTTCACTGCAAACAATGAGGTTACAAAGGTGGGAGAGCAAAATTTAGCCACAGAGTTTAGTAACCTCACAGGATGCATCATGTCCCTGCAGTATTATGGGGTCTATGAAAAGTGTTCTCTTCAAATCAATGTATAAAATATTAAGAGAAAGTGGCTGCCTCCAAACCAAATATAGGTGGCCTTGCACCTGATTTACAAACCAAACACAAACCTACCCCTCTCCCACCTGGCTTAAGAATACGTTTATAATAATAGGTTTATAATAATTGATTAGTGTTTCAATATTACATATTGCAATACGGAAGACACAAGATCTGGCCCAAGGGCACAGTGCTATATCTAGGGGTACTAGATGGCTCATGAAACTCTCTGGACTGGGTTTTCCAGCTGGACTAGCGGTGGTGCGGCCACAGGGTTCATATTTGTCCTGCTTCTGAGATCCCTCCATACCCTCTGGAAATCAGTCTCATGTTCAAGGTGTGCAAAAGAGAGTGCTGGCTCTTTCCTGCTATAGAGTGCCCATCTCACTGCCTTTGAAAAAACCCTTCTATGTGTCAGTCATTTTCTCAGCCCAAAGGCCAACAATTTCCAGTACAAATCTCTACTTCATTTAATATATAATTAAACTCCTACCAGCTGACTGTTGCTGTCAATGCAGTTGTTTCAAGGATTCAATCAGACAAGCAGTTAATATATATACAGAAATATACAACTGCTGTTGTATCACTGATGTTACAAATTAATTGTTTAAAAATTCTAATATTTACTCAGTTTGAAGGATTTTCTCTCTATGGCATGAATTTTGCAGAATTACCATATACATTCCTTTACCCTTTATTCAGAATGCACCTTTTATCTGTGCTACTAACATTGCCTCAGCATTACACACACGTTTGTACTTCTTGATTTTTTCTATTTTCAGTTTTTTCACATTTAATATGAGAGAAGGGAAACCACAGGTTCACATCAGAATCTTTCAAATAAGGAGAATCGTGGTTTCCCTGCTATGCTGTCAAATTTCCGCCTCAAACTAATATATGCTCATAGCCAAGTGGGCTGCAAGCGCTTGACATTTCTGAATGTATTTATTTAAACCGATTTCATCTCTGAACAGATGAGAGAGATAAATATATGTCTAATTCTGCATCAATACATGAGCACAGACTCTGCCAATGTACTTCTTGCTGTAATAAGAGGATGGGAATTTATGCTGCAATTTTTAAAAACTGATTATATAGTACACTTGTTATTTATATTACTCTGGAGCAACAACAGGAATGAGGGCGCGTAACTGTAGCTGATGACAAAGTATAATGTTCACAACTCTCTTCCTAACATCCTGTTATTTCTACAGTAATAGAAGTACACAAGGAACTGCTTTACGCAATTAAAATGCATATCCTTTAGAATGCGCAGTATCAGAGTTTATCTCAGGCATTCATTGTTTACAGGACCTCAGTCTAATGCCAAAACAGCACTGGTTGAACAATAAAATTATATTTACCATGGAATGAAAAACTTGACAAAAAGTGGTATTTTCCACTTTTATGCCCAAAGTTATTCTTATTCATATCATTTGTGAGATCAACAAAGGTGATCTATAAATGTGATAAATCTTTTGAAGCACTTGGAGGAGAGGAAGGTGATCAGCAACAGTCAACATGGATTCACCAAGGGCAAGTCATGCCTGACCAACCTGATTGCCTTCTATGATGAGATAACTGGTTCTGTGGATATGGGGAAAGCAATGGATGTGTTATATCTTGACTTTAGCAAAGCTTTTGATACCGTCTCCCACAGTATTCTTGCCAGCAAGTTAAAGAAGTATGGATTGGATGAATGGACTATAAGGTAGATAGAAAGCTGGCTAGATCGTCGGGCTCAACAGGCAGTGATCAATGGTTCGATGTCTAGACGGTATTAAGCGGTGTCCCAGGTCCTGGGGCTGGTTATGTTCAACATCTTCATTAATGATCTGGATGATGGGATGGATTGCACCCTCAGCAAGTTCACAGACGACACTAAGCTGGGGGGAGAGATAGATACGCTGAAGGGTAGGTATAGGGTCCAGAGTGACCTAGACAAATTGGAGGATTGGGCCAAAAGAAATCTGATGAGGTTCAACGAGGACAAGTGCAGAGTCCTGCACTTAGGATGGAAGAATCCCAGGCACTGCTACAGGCTGGGGACCAACTGGCTAAGTGGCAGTTCCGCAGAAAAGGACCTGGGGATTACAGTGGATGAGAAGCTGGATATGAGTCAACAGTGTGCCATGGTTGCCAAGAAGGCTAATGGCATATTGGGTTGCATTAGTAGGAGCGCTGCCAGCAGATCGAGGGAAGTGATTATTCCGCTCTATTCGGCACTGGTGAGGCCACATCTGGAGTACTGTGTCCAGTTTTGGTCCCCCCACTACAGAAAGGATGTAGACAAATTGGAGAGAGTCCAGTGGAGGGCAACACAAATGATCAGGGGGCTGGGGCACATGACTTATGAGGAGAGGCTGAGGGAACTCGGCTTGTTTGGTCTGCAGAAGAGTGAGGGGGGATTTGATCATATCGTACAACTACCTGAAGGGGGATTCCAGAGAGGATGGAGCTTGGCTGTTCTCCGTGGTGGCAGATGACAGAGCAAGGAGCAATGGTCTCAAGTTGCAGTGGGGGAGGTCTAGGTTGGATATTAGGAAACACTATTTCAGTAGGAGGGTGGTGAAGCACTGGAATGGATTACCTAGGGAGGTGGTGGAATCTCCATCCTTAGAGGCCTGGCTTGACAAAGCCCTGGCTGGGATGATTTAGTTGGTGTTTGGACTGGATGACCTCCTGAGGTCTCTTCCAATCCTAATCTTCTATGATTCTATCATAAGGGAAAGAGCCTAAAAATTATTTACTAGTAATTCTGTTTGTGATAGATACCTCTAAGCCTTATGGTGCCACCAACTGGGAAGCAAGGAGGTAAAGTGTTGTGAGCCCCCTACTCCTGATTATATAGGCCTCAGCCAGTCCCCATCACTCCTGTTAAAGAGACCTGCAGACTAAGAACAGGTACTGAGACAAATAATTCACAAACAAGCAATGGCACCAACCTCTGACAGGGTAGGAGGGTGGGATGCAGAATGGGAGAGAAGAAGATGACAAACAGAATTAATAGGAAGTAATATCCCCTTGCCATAAGTATCTATTTTCTTCTATCCTATGGCAGTGGATTAAAACCTAGACTGCAGACATCACATGCAGTAACTTCAAAAGGCAGGCCTTCCTTACTGTGAGACTACAAGACCCTGTGGCTGCTGGAGGTATCCTGAGAGCAGAGAGTATGCAAAGACATTCTTGCAGCCATCCAGATATAGGGGGATCAAGGAGAAAAATTCCCAGAAATATAACGTGTGAAAAGAGGGGTACCCCGATAATTAGCCTGGCAGGTGACAGAAGTCATCACAGGTAGACTGTCACAGTGGAACAGGATATAATAATTCAAGTACCAGGGGCTCCGACGGCAGAAGAGCAACATGAAAGGTGTAGCTTGAGAAGACTGATACTCAACCTGCATTGCTCCATGGACCAGTGACTCTGGGCTGGCTATCTGTTCACTGCATCAGCCCATTCCAAGAGTCTCATATTGGTGGGGAATACAGAAATGAGGGATGAAGAGAAGGCAGAAAGAAAGGGTGGATGGAGAATCCCACCAGTCCAGAGAGACAAACTGTTAGTGTAAAAACAAGGGTTCCTCCAGGGAATAGAAGGAGTGCCATGTGGGCAACAGGGAAGTTACAAGAGAAATAGGTCCTGAACTTACTCCACCTCTCAGTGCTTAACTCTCGCCATCATCAAAAGAAAGACACAAATACTTCCCTAAAAGAAAAGGAGTACTTGTGGCACCTTAGATACTAACAAATATATTAGAGCATAAGCTTTCGTGAGCTACAGCTCACTTCATCGGATGCTTTTGGTGGAAAAAACAGAGGGGAGATTGATATACACACACAGTGTGTGTACACAATCTCCCCTCTGTTTTTTCCACCAAATGCATCCGATGAAGTGAGCTATAGCTCACGAAAGCTTATGCTCTAATATATTTGTTAGTCTCTAAGGTGCCACAAGTCCTCCTTTTCTTTTTGCGAATACAGACTAACACGGCTGCTACTCTGAAATACTTCCGTTTCAGTCAGATCGTGAGGCCTGTCTCATCAGTATCTGTAAAGTCCTATTAGAACCTATAAGTTGATATTTGCAGACAAAAAACCTACATGAATATGCAGTTAAGGTGCAATGTATATATCTGTATTGTAAGGGTAAAAAACACTACCGGAATGTTTTAGTTATCCCAAAAGAAGTATCACAAACCCAGGAAATTCAGTGTTAAGGTTTCACTTAAAAGAAATGTAAACGTGTTACTGTATGGAAATGCACAGCGAAGGCACCCAAGCAACCTTAACACTGCAGTACAGTGCACCATGCAATAACCACATGATTACGATCAATCCATTGTAGTGACTGAGATCCCAGACTACATTAACCTGATTTTTAAAGACTCAGTTTTTTCATATCTTTTCCTATCATGGTGTCACTACAGGGTAGCATTAAAGTTGAGTGTCTTGGGTCGGAGCTCTGCTCTTTCACCCTCTCCTTCCAGCCTGAAGGAGAGTTCTCAAGATTTCTTGCCTCCTTTTCTTCTTTAGTGACCCTGCAACAGGGAAATAGAGTGAAAGAGGCAGTGGAAAGGAAAGAATAGGAGACTCAGGAGGAAAGGCAAACAACATTGGTTAGAGGATGTTCTGGCTGAGGCTAAGTGATCAAGGGCAGAGCTTCACAACTCTTTGATTCACAGTAGTGGGCATCATCATGCTGTTTGTCTCTTAATCTACTGATGTAGGATGACAGAGGATTGATATAGAACAATATGATCTTGTGAGAAGCATTCAAATACAAAAGAGTCTTTGGATGTTCAGATCTCCTTGGGAGGATATCTGTATGGAGCAAAGAGTTATCGAGTTTGGGAATGGAATATCTGCAGCTTGAGAGACTTGGGCAGGTGTAAGTGAGGTGAGCTAATTTTGATGAGTGGTGAGCCTAGCTCCCCACCATCCTAGAAGATGGTCAATGATCTGCATTGAGTTTGCAGCACTGACCACTCCAGATTCTTCATTGTGAAGACCGGAGAGAAGACAAGAATGGAGAGGATAAAAGCATGAATGAATAGTGGCACTTCCTAGAGGACTGCAGCATTCTTAACAGGCTCATAGCTGAGCCAGCCCAGCAGCAAGCTGCTACTGAGGGACCAGAGACAGAGGACAGGGCTGTGACACTGTAGCTTAGCTTAGAATATATAGAGGAAGCTGTTCAGGAGCCAGAAAGTTTAATCAGTGAGTTGCCTGTATGACCTTTTATGGGCAGAGTTATCTCAATAGTCTTTGCCAGACTAGAGGATTTATTATGCAAGTAAACTTTATCTTTACCAAAATACAAAACGTTTGAACACAATGTTATTTTTGTATCATTACTGGACAGTTTTTATGCATTAAATTATTTCAATAATGCAAATGGTGTCATATCTTTTGTAAAATCCCAATAAAAACCCAATGGCATCTGAAATTGGTTAGTAATGGTATGGTACTGAATACTGGAAATTGCATAGTAATAAACCCATTAAAAGTGAAATTGGCAGAACATGACTATACATGTAAACACTGGGCCTCCTTACTCCTCATACAGCATCCCCTCTATGTGTCTCATCTGCTTTCTTTAGTGACACTCAAATTTTTACTCTGGTTACCCCCATGAATTACAACTAGCTATGACAGGTTTCAGAGTAGCAGCCATGTTAGTCTGTATTCGCAAAAAGAAAAGGAGGACTTGTGGCACCTTAGAGACTAACAAATTTATTTATTTATTCATCGGATGCATCCGATGAAGTGAGCTGTAGCTCACGAAAGCTTATGCTCAAATAAATTTGTTAGTCTCTAAGGTGCCATAAGTACTCCTTTTCTTTTTGCAAACTAGCTATGAGAGACTGACCTGGATTCTGTTTTGCGTCACACAGAATCAACAAAATAGTCAAATGAATTCTGGCTGAATAATCTGTTTTTTTTTAACTCATGATGAATACAATACAGTTTTCATGTCTCAGATGCAGTTTACAGAGTTGGCAGTTAGGTATGTCACCTTGAATTGTAAGCTAGGAAATTTGCTTGGCCAGTCATTGTAAAGAATAAATAAGGAATGCACATGTCATTCTTATAGAATGCTCACGAAAGCTTATGGTCAAATAAATTTGTTAGTCTCTAAGGTGCCACAAGTACTCCCTTTCTTTTTGCGAATTTTTAGTGTGTAACTGTATTTTAATCAGTGGATATTCTGGAACCAGTATGGAATGAAGGTTTGTAAGTAGAGTAACATTTTCAAAATGGAGCTTTTGCGATCTCCCAATAGGTCCTGACTTATTCATAGAAGTTTAACATATAAAAGCATACTTTTCTCACACACTATAGGAACCCTGATAGTTCTCCCACAAGAACAGAGAATGGAGAATCAAGCAAGTAGACCTCTCTCTCTGGTTTTAATTCTCATACAATGCTTATACAGCACAGTGAATAGGTTCAACCCACTTTGTATTTTACAAATGTATTTAACAATATTTTAATCAATTAATCCTGGTTTGATAAAATGCATAAACTATTTTTTATTAAAAAAAATAAAAGGACATACATACACAATATCCTCAACTAAGAAAAGTTGCCATTTCTTTTGTGTGATTTGTGGGACCCTATGGGGTACTATGAAAATGTAGAGCTGATTTGAAAAGCTAGCTTGTCATTTTCCTGAAATTTCCCTGAGGTTGCTACACTTTTCAGAGGATACAACTGTTTAATTTGGGGGGCAATGGGTTGGTTGAGCTTGTTTGTTTACCTTCTAACAAAGTCTTTAACTAATGAAAGAGCACAATAATGAAAAAAATAAAAATAAATCAGTGTCACATTTTCACAAATGAAAACACTACTTTTATTAAAAAGTTTTCCAGTCATTAATTTTTTTTAAAAAGGTCACATTTAACTGTATCAACCAAGTAATAGGTTCTTAACTAACGATGTTTTGCCATTTAAAGTGATATTGTACATTTACATATGAAGTATATAGACATATATCTACAACACATTGGAATAGTCTATATTTTGATAAAAGTTGTATAGAAGTATGATTTACACAACATACTAATTAATTTTATATTTTGCCAATACCATATTATGTCTGATGAAAACTACATGTTTTAATAATAATATTATTCAAGATATTAACAATACAAAATGGTGCAGATATAACAAAGTAGCAAATTTAGTAAATTAGACTATATGGCACTCTATCACCTTGAAGAGAGAAAATATGCTTGTGGGATAAGTTTTGGTTGGAATAAATGATTCCTATTCTTCTTGGGCTTGAGCCTCACCACTGAAGCCAATGGGAATTTTGTCACTGACTTCAATGGGAGCAGAATCAGAGCATCTAATCTCATGCTGGGGGTCTAGACAAAAAGCTGGATCTACAACCTCTACATTCACCTCCTGGGTCAACTAATGAGTGACTCAGACAAGACACTGTCAACATGACATCTGAAGACAATGTAGAATTTCCATCCATCCAGATGTTCAGGCTATGCGAAAAGCAGATATTAAGTACACCCTCTAGCAACCTATGTTTTAGGATGCAAGCTGTAACCAGGTCCCCATTTCAGAATAAAACCAGAATAATAGGGAAGAGAAACCAGACACTTAATATCTTACCTAGCTATCTTGTCACTGCAAGACATAGTAAGCAGTCTCTCTCCCTGTAATACTCCGTCCCATGTCTGTATGGTAGTAGTAGATCGGACTGGAATTGTCCCTTCTCCAGATTCAATTTTTGTCCGTAGCTGTCCTCTTGCTTTACGGTTTGGATGTCTGTCTCCCTGATCTAAATGACAAAAATTGTTTTAAGTCAATTAAGAAACAACTGTACAGAAGCAGTGGCCATGAAATGAGTGAAGGCAATATATTTTTATGCTGATAACCATCTTGGAAAAGGTCACAAAGTTTGGTACCAATTTCTATTACTAATTTTAATTTAGCTACAGTATCAAATATCTTTCTTGTATACAATATTCTCCAAAATACATTTTCTATTAAACCAAGCTGTTCAGGAAAGAACATCTCAGATATAGTATTTAGTTCTGAAGTTCAGTTCTGGGCATTTCAGTGCTAGAATGAAATTAACAAATCAGTGTAGTTTAGCCATGTCGGCCCCAGGATATTAGAAAGACAAGGTGGATGAGGTAATATCTATTATTGGACCAGCTCTCTCACTGACAGATGATGGTCCAATAAAAGATTTTACCTCACTCACTTTGTCTCATTAACAAATCAGGAAGTTCAGAGAAGAGCAACAAAAATTATTAAAAGGCAGCAATAATGAGGAAACCCAATGAGTTCCATAAAGACACAAAGTGAGTTATTGGCTTATCCTTAACTGAACCCAGGATCTTCCCAGCTCTAGCTTCTGGCCCAAATGGCCAGTTTGTTTGTTTATATTTAGTTTAAAGTAAATGGTCCAGATTTTCAAGAAGAGATCTTTCTTCCCCCCCAAAAAATCCATATACAAAAGGCCAGAATTAAAATGACTGCTTACTTCTAATGTTACCATTTGTCTGTAATCAAATATATTCTAAGCAATTCTTTATAGCTAGAATCATACCCTCTTGTGCTGCTTCATGTGGTGAGAAAATCCTAGCATCTCCACATGGAGAGGTGCTGATATAGAGATGAAATTGCACATTTTCTTTCAGTTTAAATCCGCCTCGTTCAGACTTGATAAAGATGGATTTTTGTTGATCTTCTTTATTACTGGAATATAAACAAAGACGAGAACTTTGTGGATGTGGAAAAAGCTAATGTACTCAATGCTTTTTTTGCCTCTGTTTTCACTAACAAGGTCAGCTCCCAGACTGCTGTGCTGGGCATCACAAAACGGGGAAGAGATGGCCAGCCCTCTGTAGAGATAGAGGTGGTTAGGGACTATTTAGAAAAGCTGGACGTGCACAAGTCCATGGGGCCGGACGAATTGCATCCGAGAGTGCTGAAGGAATTGGCGGCTGTGATTGCAGAGCCCTTGGCCATTATCTTTGAAAACTCGTGGCGAACGGGGGAAGTCCCGGATGACTGGAAAAAGGCTAATGTAGTGCCCATCTTTAAAAAAGGGAAGAAGGAGGATCCTGGGAAGTACAGGCCAGTCAGCCTCACCTCAGTCCCTGGAAAAATCATGGAGCAGGTCCTCAAAGAATCAATCCTGAAGCACTTAGAGGAGAGGAAAGTGATCAGGAACAGTCAGCATGGATTCACCAAGGGAAGGTCATGCCTGACTAATCTAATCGCCTTTTATGATGAGATTACTGGTTCTGTGGATGAAGGGAAAGCAGTGGATGTATTGTTTCTTGACTTTAGCAAAGCTTTTGACACGGTCTCCCACAGCATTCTTGTCAGCAAGTTAAGGAAGTATGGGCCGGATGAATGCACTATAAGGTGGGTAGAAAGCTGGCTAGATTGTCGGGCTCAACGGGTAGTGATCAATGGCTCCATGTCTAGTTGGCAGCCGGTGTCAAGTGGAGTGCCCCAGGGGTCGGTCCTGGGGCCCGTTTTGTTCAATATCTTCATAATGATCTGGAGGATGGTGTGGATTGCACTCTCAGCAAATTTGCGGATGATACTAAACTGGGAGGAGTGGTAGATACGCTGGAGGGGAGGGATAGGATACAGAAGGACCTAGACAAATTGGAGGATTGGGCCAAAAGAAATCTAATGAGGTTCAATAAGGATAAGTGCAGGGTCCTGCACTTAGGATGGAAGAATCCAATGCACCGCTACAGACTAGGGACCGAATGGCTCGGCAGCAGTTCTGCGGAAAAGGACCTAGGGGTGACAGTGGACGAGAAGCTGGATATGAGTCAGCAGTGTGCCCTTGTTGCCAAGAAGGCCAATGGCATTTTGGGATGTATAAGTAGGGGCATAGCGAGCAGATCGAGGGACGTGATCGTTCCCCTCTATTCGACACTGGTGAGGCCTCATCTGGAGTACTGTGTCCAGTTTTGGGCCCCACACTACAAGAAGGATGTGGATAAATTGGAAAGAGTACAGCGAAGGGCAACAAAAATGATTAGGGGTCTAGAGCACATGACTTATGAGGAGAGGCTGAGGGAGCTGGGATTGTTTAGTCTGCAGAAGAGAAGAATGAGGGGGGATTTGATAGCTGCTTTCAACTACCTGAAAGGGGGTTTCAAAGAGGATGGCTCTAGACTGTTCTCAATGGTAGCAGATGACAGAACGAGGAGTAATGGTCTCAAGTTGCAATGGGGGAGGTTTAGATTGGATATTAGGAAAAACTTTTTCACTAAGAGGGTGGTGAAACACTGGAATGCGCTACCTAGGGAGGTGGTAGAATCTCCTTCCTTAGAGGTTTTTAAGGTCAGGCTTGACAAAGCCATGGCTAGGATGATTTAACTGGGACTTGGTCCTGCTTTGAGCAGGGGGTTGGACTAGATGACCTTCTGGGGTCCCTTCCAACCCTGATATTCTATGATTCTATGATTCTATGAACTGTAGTCAAAAACTGAAGAGAAACAAATGCAGGAGATTAAGCCCAGTCTAACTTACTATACATTAAAATTATTAACATATGGCATCAAATGTGTCACCTAAGCGTTATTACAAACCATACAGAAAGAAAAGAAGTTAGAAACAAGAAATAAAGAGTACCTGACATTGCCCAGTGAACTTATAAAACACCATTAGTAAATGAAACAAAATTATACATCTGCTAGTCCATTTGATGGCATTTTAATTTTATTTCCACTAATTCAAAGAACAGTTGAATAACTAAAATCTGTTTACACTTTGAAGAACAACATGATTAATTCATAACTCACTATTTCTGAACCATAATAAAAATATCAGAGTTCAATATAGTTATAGATATGCCTCCTTAAATGAGTGTTTTTTTGTTAAGCTCACACTTTATGACAGGGACCAGAGTTTTCAATTTAAAATGTCAGTAACTTCCCCTATTTTATATGATATATTTTTCAATGGGACTCCGTAGCTTTGTGTTATGATTCAAGTAATCATCAGATAGACACATGATGTTCATAGCACAATCTCAGCTTCCTTAAACTTACCTTACAAACAGCTCAAGTTGTGTGTAAAGAAATTTAAGCAGGCACCTGCGAGATATAATTTCTGCATGGCAATCATTTAATGCAAGACCACGGTCACTCATGTATTCTCCATTTATGCATTTTGTCCCTGTGGAAACACTTATAACCTGGGCATCCTTCACATCTGTACCTGGGAAACAAATTTCAGGAACAAAATGTAATTAAATGCACACAAATTTAATAACTAACTTTTCTTTTGGAATTCAAACATGTTTTTAAGAAAGAAAGTATTTTTCTTCAAACATTTTCTTTACAAAAAAAGCTTCAATCTGAAAGCGGAGGTTACTTACCTGGAACTGGAGGTTCTTCGAGATGCGTGGTCCCTTTCTGTATTCCACTGAGGGTAAGGTGCAAGCGAAGTGCCCACAGCCAGAGCTTTTCAAAGTAGTAATGTCCGTGGGTCCGTGCATGTGCCCTTACATTGCCTCATGGTTTCGACTAAGGTGGTAAAGGTCAGCAGGGCTGGCCTTCGGGGTGGGTGACCGCCCAGGTGCCGTGGTCAGGGAGCGCCATGCGCAGTGCAGAGGTGTGTGCTGCTGGTGGGAAGGGTAACACCCGGAACAGCGAGTGACAGCAGGGAGTCCTGCACATGGGTGAACTTTCAGGAGGCACAGGAGCATTGCCCCCCCCCCCAAATTCACAGAGGCAATGCGTGGGGGGTGCCCAGATTTCTTCCTGCTTCTCCCCATGGAGGAATGTGTTCGGGGGTGAGTGGTGACACATGGAGCGCTTGGTGTTGCTGCTGGGCTCCCTCCCCCCCGAATGTTCCTCTGGGCTGGGAGGGGGGGATGAGCAGCAACACCAGACGCTCTGTGCGTCCAGATCACTTTTCCCACCGGGGCTGTATAGCATCAGAAGCTGCTGTCCTGCCCTCCCCTTATGAAGCCCACATGGGGGAAGTGATCTGGACACAAGGAGCACCTAGCGCTGGAGGGGGTGCAGGGGACTGGGGAGAAGGGGCACAGGAGGGGAGTGCAGGGGACTGGAGAGAAGGGGCACAGGAGGGGAGTACAGGGGACTGGGGAGTAGGGGCACAGGAGGGGAGTGCAGGAGACTGGGGAGAAGGGGCACAGGAGGGGGTCCAGGGGACTAGGGGAGAAGGGGCACAGGAGGGGTTAAGGGAGAAGGGGTGCAGAAGGGTTTGGGGGAGAAGAGGCACAGGAGGGGAGTGCAGGGGTTAAGAGAGAAGGGGGTGCAGGAGGGGCTAGGGGAGAAGGGGTTATTCATTATGATAGTTATTACTGTGTATTTTACAAATAATTTCAGACATACGTTTCAGATTAGGTGCCTGAAATCACACACATATCAGCAAAAACAATGAGGAGTCCTTGTGGTACCTTAGAGTCTAACACATTTATTTGGGCATAAGCTTTCGTGGGCTATAACCCACTTCATCAGGTGCATGGAGTGGAAAATACTGTCCGCAAATCTATTCAAGGGACACCATCATAGGACCTAACCACATCAGCCACACCATCAGGGACTCGTTCACCTGCACATCTACCATGTACCTTGGACAAACCAGACAGTCTCTATGCAAAAGAATAAATGGTCACAAATCAGACATCAAGAATTGTAACATTCAAAAACCAGTAGGAGAGTACTTCAATCTTCCTGGACACTCAATAACAGATTTAAAAGTGGCCATTCTTCAACAAAAAAAGTTCAAAACCAGACTTCAAAGAGAAACTGCAGAACTTGAGTTAATTTGCAAACTTGACACCATCAAATTAGGCATGAATAAAGCCTGGGAATGGCTGGGTCATTACAAAAATAATTTTCCCTTCTTGTCATCTGTTGAGAATGGGCCACTTCCACCCTGATTGAATTGGCCTCGTTAGCACTGACCTCCAACTTGGTAAGGCAACGCTCATCTTTTCATGTGCTGTATTTTTATACCTGCCTCATGTATTTTCCACTCCATGCATCTGATGAAGTGGGTTATAGCCCACGAAAGCTTATGCCCAAATAAATTTGTTAGTCTCTAAGGTGCCACAAGGACTCCTCGTTGTGTTTGCTGATACAGACTAACATGACTACCTCTCTGAAACTTGTCAGTTTTATCAGTGACTACCATCTCTCAGCTTCTCTGCACTAGCACAAGATGAGTTCATCTCCCCCTAGGTCTGCTTAGGTTCTCTCCTTCCCTTACTATCTTCTTGGGAGATTGCAGAAACCTGCCAGCAGGAGCCAAAGATTTGATCCTGAAACCTTTACGCTGTAAGGAGTCCTTATTCATACACTTAATCCCATTTAACTCAGGAAGGTTCCAAGATCTGTCCCCAGCTCCTGCTGCAGCCCAGCAGTTCAGAGTTTTGGAGCAGCACTATATTTGTGTTGATTTGTCTGCAAACATTTTAATGTTTTGCTGCTGTCATGAGGAATAAAGAACGACCCTATGCTCTGCCATACCGTTTTTTTATCCCAAAGTAAAATCACATATGGCAGACTCCTGTTGGCTATATACAGCACATGTTGTGAGAGATAAAGCATGTTTTCTTGCTGATTCTGAGACAGAAATTGTAGATGTGTAATGCTGTTAAAGTTAGAATGTTAGAGTTTGCACAGCAACTACCCTACAAATTAATTCCTAATAAAGATAATTTCTTCAGAATAAGCACTGGAATCATCTTTTATAATACTGATTAGCCTAATCAAATATTTTTGTAAAGACTGTTTAATAGCAGACAATATATGTCCATGTCCAAATTTTATATCCTTTATGCCATGGTTTTTGCACTTGTTTATATATTGCTTTTTATTTTTTAGCTAACATAGAAGTTGCTAGGTGGTTGCTATACAATTATAACAAGAGAACCCAGGCGAACCAAGCGCTGTACTCTGTTTGACTGGTTATTGTGAATATATTTTTTAAGCCTTAATCTCTTGAGACTCCAGTTCCACAGCTACGGATCGTGGAAATTCCTGTAGTAGGTGTTGGAGTGCTCACCCTGTTTTACTGGAATTTGTGAAAGAGTGCACTTCTGTTTTAGATTACTTACCTCCCACTTTTTTTAAAATTACAAATACAAAAACAAAACAGGTAAAATAAGTCTTTATCCTATTTGTTTGTTTTAAAATATTAACTCTGCAATTACAGACCAGCAAGAAGGAAAGCTGATCTATAAATGATCCTTTCTCATGGCATTGTATTAAACCATCTGGACAGATTAGATATAAGAGACAACCTCTAGGAAGTAACGTCTTTTATGATGTACTGAAAGATTTGTTGTTCTGTATAGTGTTTTAAAGTTGAAACTCCCCCCCCCCCATCACGTGGTGTGACAGTGTGACAAATTTCTTGTAACAGCAGTTCTCTGGTTTTTTGCCTTCAGAGTTGGGTGGCCAGAGAATGGCGGCTGCTGGTCAGGCACCCAACTCTGAAGGCAGCACCGCCACCACTAGCAGCACAGAAGTAAGGGGGGAAATACACCATATACCACACATTGTTCTTTGTTCGTAAAAGGCCAGGGGCCCTACGTACATCAATGGAGTGGAGCTGCCATTTCTCATTTGAGGCGTGTGGTTTGGGAAAGAAAGCAGGCACGTGTGTGGGTTGGTTGTGGTGGAAGCAGGAAACCACCTTTGGTTGAAATTTAGGATGCAGGTGTATTGAGACCTTGTCTTTATGGAATGTAGTAAAAGGGAGGGTTTCCATCATAGCTACCAGTTCACCAACCCTCCTTGCAGGGGTAATGGTGACCAGAAAAGCTACTTTCATAGAAAGAAGAGAAAGGGGGCAAGAGGCCAAAAGTTCAAAGCGGGAGTTCATTAATGATGTGAGGACTAAGTTGAGGTTCCATTGAGGAGCGATAGTCTGGATGGATGGGTATTTGTGTACAAGGACCTTCCAGAATGTGGTAGTCAAGAGGTGGGTGAAGATGAAGTGCCCCTCCACGGGAGGGTGGAAGGCACTAATGGCTGCTTTGATGGAGTTGAGAGTGAGCACTAAGGTCTTGAGAGAGAGAAAATAGTCTAATAGCATGTGGATGCCCATGGCCTCGGGGTCAAGACTTCTATGTAGGGCCCAGGTAGTGAAACAGGTCCATTTGGCCTAGCAGGATCACCTTGTGGACTCCTTTCTGCTATTAGAGAGGATGACTCAGATTGTCTGTGAGCGTTGTATGGGCTGGATGAATGGACTATAAGATGGATAGAAAGTTCGCTAGATTGTCGGGCTCAATGGGTAGTGATCAATGGCTCCATGTCTAGTTGGAAGCCAATATCAAGTGGAGTGCCCCAAGGGTCGGTCCTCGGGCCAGTTTTGTTCAATATCTTCATAAATGATCTGGAGGATGCACTCTCACCAAGTTTGCAGATGGCACTAAACTGGGAGGAGAGGTAGATACGATGGAGGGTAGGGATAGGATACAGAGGGACCTAGACAAATTAGAGGATTGGGCCAAAAGAAATCTGATGAGCTTCAACAAGGACAAGTGCAGAGTCCTGCACTTAGGATGGAAGAATCCCATGCACCGCTACAGACTAGGGACCGAATGGCTCGGCAGCAGTTCTGCAGAAAAGGACCTAGGGGTTACAGTGGATGAGAAGCTGGATATGAGTCAACAGTGTGCCCTTGTTGCCAAGAAAGCCAATGGCATTTTGGGCTGTATAAGTAGGGGCATTGCCAGCAGATCGAAGGACGTGATCGTTCCCCTCTATTCGACATTGGTGAGGCCTCATCTGGAGTACTGTGTCCAGTTTTGGGCCCCACACTACAAGAAGGATGTGGAAAAATTGGAAAGAGTCTAGCGGAGGGCAACAAAAATGATTAGGGGACTGGAACACATGACTTATGAGGAGAGGCTGAGGGAACTGGAATTGTTTAGTCTGCGGAAGAGAAGAATGAGGGGGGATTTGATAGCTGCTTTCAACTACCCGAAAGGGGGTTCCAAAGAGGATGGATCTAGACTGTTCTCAGTGGTAGCAGATGACAGAACAAGGAGTAATGGTCTCAAGTTGCAGTGGGGGAGGTTTAGGGTTGATATTAGGAAAAACTTTTTCACTACGAGGGTGGTGAAACACTGGAATGTGTTACCTCCCTTTACCTAGGGAGGTGGTGGAAGCTCCTTCCTTAGAAGTTTTTAAGGTCAAGCTTGAGAAAGCCCTGGCTGGGATGATTTAGTTGGGGATTGGTCCTGCTTTGAGCAGGGGGTTGGACTAGATGACCTCCTAAAGTCCCTTCCAACCTTGAGATTCTATGATTCTATGATTCCTGCGTTAGGAGAGGCATCCATCCAAATACCACACTGTGAGATGAAGTGCCCTTGGTGCGCCATTGTGTTGCATGAATAGCTGTGGGAATGTTGGGAGCAGGAGTGATGGACACTGACATGTGAAGAAGAAGAGGAAACCAGAACTGGGGAGGCCAATATGGAGTAAACAGGATGACCGTCGCTCTCGCCCGTCAGAGTTTGTGCAGAACATGTGGCAATAGAGGGCACTATATTAAACCATAGCTGATCCGGTCCGACCAGTTGATGATCAGGGCGTCCCCTTGCAAGTGGACATTGAGTCCTCCCCTCAAACAGTACTGAATGCACTTGGTGCTGGTGAGATGCAAAGAGGTCCCTGATCAGGGTTTCTCGGTGGCTGAAAATGTCCGCACCTACCACATCATGCAATTCCCACTTGTGGTGGGTTACAAAGTTTCTGCTGAGAGCATTGGCAAGTACATTCTGAGCTCCCAGTAGGCAGACTGCCGACAGGAGGATATGATGTGAAATGCACCATTTCCAGACATGTACCAGTTCCACACATAGTGCTTGCGTGCCCCCTTGCCTGTTTATGTAGTAAACCGTAGTAGTGTTGTCTGACATAATGAGGACATGATGAGAAAAGATAGTTATTAAGAACATGTGGCATGCCTTGCGTACCTCTCAAAGTTCCAGGTTTCAGAGTAGCAGCCGTGTTAGTCTGTATTCGCAAAAAAGAAAAGGAGTACTTGTGGCACCTTAGAGACTAACAAATTTATTTGAGCATAAGCTTTCGTGAGCTACAGCTTACTTCATCAGATGCATTCGGTGGAAAATACAGTGGGGAGATTTATATACACACACAGAGAACATGAAACAATGGGTTTTATCATATACACTGTAAGGAGAGTGATCACTTAAGATGAGCCATTACCAGCAGGAAGGGGGGGGGAAGGAGGAAAACCTTTTGTGGTGATAATCAAGGTGGGCCAGTTAACAAGAACGTCTGAGGAACAATGGGGGGTGGGGTGGGGGGGAGAAATAACATGGGGAAATAGTTTTACTTTATGTAATGACCCACCCACTGCCAGTCTCTATTCAAGCCTAAATTAATTGTATCCAGTTTGCAAATTAATTCCAATTCAGCAGTCTCTCATTGGAGTTTGTTTTTGAAGTTTTTTGTTGAAGGATAGCCACTCTCAGGTCTGTAATCGTGTGACCGGAGAGATTAAAGTGTTCTCCGACTGGTTTTTGAATGTTATAATTCTTGACGTCTGATTTGTGTCCATTTATTCTTTTACGTAGAGACTGTCCAGTTTGACTAATGTACATGGCAGAGGGGCATTGCTGGCACATATCACATTGGTAGATGCGCAGGTGAATGAGCCTCTGATAGTGTGGCTAATGTGATTAGGCCCTATGATCGTGTCCCCTGAATAGATATGTGGACAGAGTTGGCAACGGGCTTTGTTGCAAGGATAGGTTCCTGGGTTAGTGGTTCTGTTGTGTGGTGTGTGGTTGCTGGTGAGTATTTGCTTCAGATTGGGGAGCTGTCTGTAAGCAAGGACTGGCCTGTCTCCCAAGATCTGTGAGAGTGATGGGTCGTCCTTCAGGATAGGTTGTAGATCCTTGATTATGCGTTGGAGAGGTTTTAGTTGGGGGCTGAAGGGGATGGCTAGTGGCGTTCTGTTATTTTCTTTGTTGGGCCTGTCCTGTAGTAGGTGACTTCTGGGTACTCTTCTGGCTCTGTCAATCTGTTTCTTCACTTCAGCAGGTGGGTATTGTAGTTGTAAGAATGCATGATAGAGATCTTATAGGTGTTTGTCTCTGTCTGAGGGATTGGAACAAATGCGGTTATATCGTAGAGCTTGGCTGTACACAATGGATCATGTGGTGTGATCTGGATGAAAGCTAGAGGCATGTAGGTAGGAATAGCGGTCAGTAGGTTTCTGTTATAGGGTGGTGTTTATGTGACCATCGCTTATTAGCACCGTAGTGTCCAGGAAGTGGATCTCTTGTGTGGACTGGTCCAGGCTGAGGTTGATGGTGGGATGGAAATTGTTGAAATCATGGTGGAATTCCTCAAGGGCTTCTTTTCCACGGGTCCAGATGATGAAGATGTCATCAATGTAGCGCAAGTAGAGTAGGGGCATTAGGGGATGAGAGCTGAGGAAGCGTTGTTCTAAGTCAGCCATAAAAATGTTGGCATACTGTGGGGCCATGCGGGTACCCATTGCAGTGCTGCTGATTTGAAGGTATACATTGTCCCCATATGTGAAATAGTTATGGATGAGGACAAAGTCACAAAGTTCAGTCACCAGATTAGCCGTGACATTATCGGGGATACTGTTCCTGATGGCTTGTAGTCCATCTTTGTGTGGAATGTTGGTGTAGAGGCTTCTACATCCATAGTGGCTAGGATGGTGTTTTTAGAAAGATTACCGATGGATTGTAGTTTCCTCAGGAAGTCAGTGGTGTCTCGAAGATAGCTGGGAGTGCTGGTAGCATAGGGCCTGAGGAGGGAGTCTACATAGCCAGACAATCCTGCTGTCCAGGATGTTGATGTGCATCCTGGCTTCCCGAGTGGTCCAAGTGCCTTGCATCCTGTGGTCTCCCTTGTGGGCACCCCAGCCTTTGAGTGATGCATCCATTATAATTGTAACACTTGTGGAGCATGGGCATATTGGAGCAAATGTGGAGTGGGTTTGACCACCATCAGAGGGAAGAGAGGAATTCTGGTAGAACATTGAGAATGGTGTCCATGGACTGGTGCATGGGAGAGTAGACTCCCTGCAGCAAGAGCTGGCGACAGACGAATCTCAGGCGAGCGAAGTGCATGACGTAGGTGCATGCTGCCATGTGACCGAGGAGGGAAAGGCAAGTTCTTCTGGCTGATACCAAGGGGCTGGAAGTTACTAAGGAGATCAGGTTCAGTAAGCTCAGGAATCTGTCTTTTGGGAGACAAGCGTGTGTGGAGACCATGCTGATGCATGCTCCTATGAATTCTAAAGATAGTGTAGGGTGTAAAGTTGATTTTTTCTGTGTTGATGCTTACTCCTAGGTTGAGAGGAATAGAAGGAGCTGGGATGCCAATTCAAGAGCTTCTGCTCTGGACCATGTCACCAGCAATCAATCATCTAGATAAAGGAAGAGAAGGACTCCTTGTTGTGAGAGGTGAGTCACTAAAAGGTATGAATTGCCGCAGGCGTGACCATGCGGAACTTCGATTTTCAAATGAATTGGCTGAGGTGTCGGAGATCCAAGATTGGTCTCCTTCCTCCCTTCTTCTTGGGTATGAGGAATTAGTTGGAGTAGAATCGTGTGCCCTAAAGGTCTGCAGGGACTGGCTCCATTGCTCCTCTTTGCAGGAGGAGTCGACCTCTATGGCAAGAATACATAGAATCATAGTATCTGTGACGGGGCAAGGCCAGATGGCTATGGAAGAGTAGTGGGAGATAGATATATTAGCTCCAGGCTAAACAAATCCCTGGAACCAGGATAAGTTAAATGGCAGGTGCTCCAGGTCAATTAAGACACCTGGGGCCAATTAAGAACTTTCCAGAAGGCAGGGAGAAGGCTATGTTGATTGGGACACCTGAAGCCAATCAGGGGCTGGCTGAAACTAGTTAAAAGCCTCCCAGTTAGTCAGGTGGGGGTGTATGTCAGGAGCTGTGGGAGGAAGTTGTGCAGTTGGAGAGGCTGAGTAGTACACACCATATCAGGCACAAGGAAGGAGGCCCTGAGGTAAGGGTGAAGTGGAGCTTGAGGAAGTGAGGGCTGCTGTGGGGGAAGTAGCCCAGGGAATTGTTCATGTCATGTTTATAAAAGGTCAGCTACCATAGCTGATACTATTAGGGTCCCTGGGCTGGAGCCTGGAGTAGAGGGTGGGCCCGGGCTCCCCACCCACCTTTGCCCCCTGATTAATCACTGAGACTGAGAGACAACAGAGACTGTGCAAGGAAGGATAACTTCTCCTCACCTCCCTCGCTGGCTTATGATGAAAATGGCTCAGTAAACTGTGATCCTTGTCTCTAAAGAAAGAAGGGTTACCTGGAGGGTCACAGGGAGCCTCTGAGGCTAGCAAAATCCGCCAGGAAACGCAGGACCCACGGATGCAAGGACAGAGCTTTGTCACATATCATAGAAGATTAGGGCTGGAAGAGACCTCAGGAGCCAGGGCTTTGTCAAGCCAGGCCTTAAAAACCTCTAAGGATGGAGATTGCACCACCTCCCTAGGTAACCCATTCGAGTACTTCACCACCCTCCTAACAGTGTTTTCTAATATCCAATCTAGACTCCCCCACCGCAACTTGAGACCATTGCTTCTTGTTCTTTCATCTGCCACCACTGAGAACAGCCGAG
The DNA here is from genome assembly GCF_009764565.3 of Dermochelys coriacea. NCBI lineage: Eukaryota > Metazoa > Chordata > Testudines > Dermochelyidae > Dermochelys > Dermochelys coriacea. The sequence continues at coordinate 79,134,704 of NC_050078.2, read as the reverse complement.
CTCCATCCTCTTTGGAACCCCCCTTCAAGTAGTTGAAGGCTGCTATCAAATCCCCCGTCATCCTTCTCTTCTGCAGCCTAAATAAGCCCAGTTCCCTCAGTCTCTCCTCGTAAGTGATGTGCCCCAGCCCCCTAATCATTTTTGTTGCCGTCCACTGGACTCTCTCTAATTTGTGCACATCCTTTCTGTAGTGGGGGGTCCAAAACTGGACACAATACTCCAGATGTAGCCTCACCAGTGCCGAATAGAGGGGAATAATCACTTCCCTCAATCTGCTGGCAATGCTCCTACTAATACAGCCCCATATGCCGTTAGGCTTCTTGGCAACAAGGGCACACTATTGACTCATATCTAGGTTCTCATCCACTGTAATCCCCAGGTCCTTTTCTGCAGAACTGCTGCTTAGCCAGCTGGTCCCCAGCCTGTAGCAATGCATGGGATTCTTCTGTCCTAAGTGCAGGACTCTGCACTTGTCTTTTTTGAACCTCATCAGATTTCTTTTGGCCCAATCCTCCAATTTGTCTAGGTCACACTGGACCCCATCCCTACCCTCCAACTTATCTACCTCTCCCCCCAGCTTAGTGTCATCCGCGAAGTTACTGAGGGTGCAATCCATCCCATCATCCAGATCATTAATGAAGATGTTGAACAAAACCGGCCCCAAGACAGACCCCTGGGGCACTCCGCTTAATACCAGCTGCCAACTAGACATCGAGCTGTTGATCACTATCCGTTGAGCCAGATAAGCTAGCCAGCTTTCTATCCACCTTATAGTCCATTCATCCAATCCACACTTTTTTAACTTGCTGGCAAGAATACTGTGGGAGACCGTATCATTAGATGGTACACTTTCCTCAGTTAGTACTGAACTAATATTCCAGCACAATGATAGCAGGCATGATGTTCTTGGAAATGCAATTTTTTGGATGAGATATAAAGTCAAGGTAACTCTGGTAACTTACACTGATGGAAGATCCCATGGCACTTACTGCAGGAATAAGGTGATATTCCTAGTGTCTTGGGGAAATTCGCAGCTTTGGTAATTATCAGAGATTTTTTAAAGCCTTTTGGCATAGCTTTGCATGGATATAGTGAACTTGAAGAGGTGGAATTTGTTCACATAGATTCATAGGGGTCAGCTCTTTCAGATTTGCTTTAGGTTCAAACCACATTTGAAATTTGATCCCAATGTTCCACAGCCTCAACTATACCCCAAGTGAATTCTGGAACTCAACCCAAAAGACCCTTTCCAGAATTCAGGAGATAGTAGGTCTTGCGGAGTAATCCTTTGGTGCCTCTTGAAGATCCTGGAAAGAGTGGGTGGGGAAAAACCATGCCAACTGCAGAAAGTTCTTTAAAGTAAGGGGACAAACTAAGGTTTGATAGGACAAGAGAGATGGAAGTGAGATGAGGGAATGAATCTACGCTGAAATTCCAAAACTCAGTCCAGTTTCATGAATCTTCTGGTACAGCCGGGAAAAGTTTTCCTTACAAAGAAGAGTGTTACCTAGTTTCAAGTTTCAATACAAATAACATACTTAGCCCAAGTGATTTAAAGTCAACAATTTTAGATGCCAATCCAGCAAACCATTCAAACAAGTGCTCAACTTTAAGCATGTGAGTAGTTCCATTTAAGTCAGCAAGACTATTACATGCTTTGTAGTTTTCCTTTGTTCTGTTGATGGATCACCACTTCAATGGGATTTCATGCAGGTCCATGGCTTCACTGGGATAAACCTCATTCCAGAATCAGGGTGCCTGGGAATACTGAATTAATTTGGTCTGATACTAGCCACACATGTGCGTTTTCACAAAACTGCCAAACTATTTGCCAAGCTCTGTGAAACAGAAGCTCAGAATGGGTGGAATGATTGTGCAGATTAGGCTTGAAAGGTACAGCACTCGCGCACACTCCGCTTGGCTGTAACCAGTACTTTAAGTCTCTGGATTTCATACAATTCTATTCATTCAGAATTTTTATAACATATTTTAAAATTAACCATACAGGGGGAAAACTTAAAGAATAGGGTCTAATATCAAGTTATTCATATGGAGCAAAATTTTATTATAACCTATTTTAGAAAGTAACCTTCTGTGGTATTTAGAGTGACTTCTTAGTAAAAAAGGGAGATTTCCTCTGGGACAGAGTGATAGAAAGCTAAGTTCCAGTTTGTAGAACTTGGCCCCATGGAGATAGATAGTATCATTTCTTCTTAGCATATGGCAACATGCCTCAGGTGGCACATGACCAGGATTCATCACCAGACTTGGTCCATCGTTTGGATTATTAGCTTTCCTTGCCTGGGTGGGCTACTGACGGGGAGGGTGAGATGAGTGCTGATCCATGCCCCCAGGTAGCATTTAAGAAGATCATGTCTGGTTTATTAATTAGTCTTACTATAAGGCACTGACCCATTAAAAGAAACTAGAAAGCATGCCTGGGAAGTAAAATAGGAGGACCACAAGGAAAATATAATTAGATTTTTAAAAATGCAACCGGCAAACCAGGTTTTTGAACAGTTAATCATTTTGAATAGCAAAACAGAGCTGTATAGCACATCCAAAGACTTGATTTCGGTATAATAACTTTGCACACTACAACTTAATATGCAAATTTAGCAAAATATCTTGTGTATTGTCTCTTAGGATGACAGTCTATGCTTTGGAAGAAATAAAAGACAACTGCATGAAAAATACAGAGAAAGGACAAAACACTAAACTCCTTTACTTAAGGTAAAAAATCATGGGCCACATTTTCATTTGTGATTTGGTTCCTTTGTAATGCTTGATTTATTGTAAAGGAACAAGGAACTGACCACATCTGGCAAACGACACCTGCTATGTTCCCAGAAGAGAGGAATTCTCACATACAGCCAGCAGAGCCAACTTCTATGCCAGCTGCTTCCATCTCTCCTCCATGTAGGGCAGCAGTTCTCAAACTGTGGGTCAGGTCGCCTAAGTGGTGTGTGACCCCATTTTAATGGGGTAGCCAGGGCTGATTGAGACTTGCTGGGGCCTGGGACCAGAGCTAAAGCCTGAGCTCCTCCACCCAGGGCAGAAGCTGAAGCCTGAGGGCTTCAACCCTGGACAGCAGAGCTTAGGTTACAGGCCCCCTGCCTGGGGCTAAAGACCTTGGGCTTGGGCTTTGGCCTCCCTGCCCGAGGCGGTGGGACTTGGACTTCGGCTTTGGCCCCCCTCCCGGGGTCATGTAGTAATTTTTGTTGTCAGAAGGGGGTCACGGTGCAAAGTTTGAGAACCCCTGAAGAGGGTATACGTCAAGGACGGGGAGAGGGAGAGATGGAGCTCTGGCAATTCACAGGTATTTGGTTCCTTAATCATAGTTAGTTTCTGTATGAGGTTAGGGCTGGATCAGCTTGAGAATTAGGCAACCATAAACCAGCTCCTTGATGGTCTTCCTGCATCAACTATATATCTTGGTGCAGCAGAGAATCTGACCCCATACTGTGATACAAACATATACGGTGCTCTGCATGGTTATTGCCTGGGAACATAATTGCTACCTGACCAAATACTTCTTAGAAACTCCTTATTGGATAGGTTTTATGACATATTACAGAATGTCCTTTGACATTCAGGACAGGTAGTTCCCCTATTTTTCATACATTCTGTTGAGTCTACCCCAGTTAGATTTTGTATTTAAAACCAGCCCAAAATAAAATGTATGTGGGAAAGGAAACAAAAAATAGCCCAAGCCAACCATCTAAAAGCCTTTAAATCAATCAGTGTAGAGCAGATACTCTGTTTGTTTTACCTGTTGTGTAATACGTAGACACATTGGGATTTTGTATATTACAACATTCAGTTTTAGTTTTTCTCCTTTATGAGGCTTGACTCTTTACTAATAATTCATAAAACTGGCAATAAAATGAATTTCAAAAGTGATCAGGACTGCAAAGGACATCTCTCATTCAAACTGACTAGATCCTTATACTGATAAGATGAGCAGAAAACAGAAGCTCAGACACTGATGGTACTTTGTATATACTTGGCAATGTTCTTGTTAGCTGAATCAGGAGATTCAGTGGTTGCAATTAAAATCTGTTCAGCTGCTGTTTGCAAGTAAGTAATTTTACTGCAGTAATCTCTGTATTAAGTACAAGTATACTTAAGAATCAGGTATACCACAATAACAATAACTAAACAAAATGCAAACTTGAAAAGATTTAAAAGGCAAACTGTACATGACCTAGTTTATGTATGAAATGTATTGTAGTATAATAAAAACAACAAGGAGTCCAATGGCACCTTAAAGACTAACAGATTTATTTGGGCATAAGCTTTTGTGGGTAAAAACCCCATTTCTTCAGATGCAAGTCTAATGATATATATGAATTTACCATCCTGATAATTATTTTCAGAGTGCATTTTAAAAGGTTTGTGTATTTTATAGAATGTGGTTTGTCTCAGAAGACTCACTTAACTTATCTGGAGATGGTGAAACAGCTCAGTGAAAAAGAGAGGTGTTTGCAGGAATAAGGAGAGGTTACTCACCTTGTGTAGAAACTGGAATTCTTTAAGATATGTGTCTCTCTAGGTGCTCCACTTCAGATGCGCATGCACCTCCACCTCCAACTGGAGATTTTTGATAGCAGTGCCAATTCAAGCCTGTGCCTGTGATTTACACCCCCTCTTGTCCTGTACCAAGGATATACAGAGTTGCATGGGCAAATCACCCTCAGTTCTTTTTCTACTGCAAAGTTCTGCAGAGGAATCTCCGATTCAGAGGGGACGAATGGAAGCAGTACAGCATCCATTGGGACACACATCTCAAAGAATTCCAGTTACTGCACAAGGCAAGTACCTCTCCTCCTTTGGAGAAACGACCCTATGCGTGCTCCAATTCAGGTGACTCCCAAACACTATCCCCACAGGGAAGAGAGAGCATTGTAGCAGAGTCTAATACTGAGAACACAACTGCACTGCCAATCGACATATCTGATCTAGTGGAATGAACAAAAGAATAGTGCGTGGAGACAATAGGTATTGAAGTTCAGGTTGCAGCTCTGCAAATTTAGCAACTAGAACATCTTCCAGTTATGCCACAGAAGTAGATTGCGACCTTGTAGAATGGGCTTACAATCTAGGAGGCTGAATATTGGCAGAATCATAACGTGAGATAGTAAGCCAAGAGATCCACCTCAAATCTTTGAGTGGAGATTGTGGATCCTTTGGATCTGTCTGCAACTGAAACAAACAGTCTGAGAGACTTTCTGAATGGTTTGGCTCTGTTCAGATAGAAGGCTAATGCCCTTCTGAAATCCAAGGTATGGAAGGCAGCTTCCAGCCTAGCCTGATGCGGTTTAGGGGAAAAAACTAAAGGTGAATGGTCTGATTAATATGAAATTCAGAAGACGCTTTAGGTAGAAACTTAGAATGTGGTCGAAATGAGACTTCTTCCTTGTAATATATTGTAAAGTGATGGGAGGATCTGCCGTTAAAGCCCCCAGTTCTCTGATGCTCTGGGCAGAAGCGATGGTCACCAAGAAAGCTTTTTTCATGGATAGTTGAAGCCGCACACATGTAACTAATGGCTCAAAGGGGTGTTTCATAAGGGAACTAATGAGAAAGTTCAAGTCCCATATCAGGATAGGTTCCTTAAGCTATGGAAAAAGATTAATCAGTGACGTGAGGAATCTTGATGTTGTGGGGTGAGCAAAAATTGAAAAACCTTTCACAGAAGTATCAATGTTGTTTCAGCTACCAAGAGAACCTTGATAGACATCATAGTAAGACCTGACCTTTTACATTCCAACAGGTAGCCAAGGATGGTGGAAAGACAAGAGCGAACAGGAAAAACTTGTTGATGGGTACACAGTGGGGAAATATCTTCCATTTCTGACAATAAGTATATCACACAGATACTTTTCTACTGTTTAACAATACCTGCTGTACCTCTTTTGAACAGGAAGTCTCTATTCCTAAGAACCACCCAGGAGCCATGCCTGCAACTTCCTGTTGGGATGAAGTGTCTGACCAGCATCCTGAGACAACAGGAAGCAACTGGTTGGAGTTCTCAGCAGTGGATGAGAGGTCAAATCAGGTAAGGATACCACACTTGTCTTGGCCAAGTTGATGCAATTAAAATGATGTTAGCCTTGTCCTTTTTGATCTTGTTCAGTACTTTCAAAAGCAATGGTGTGGGTGGGTATGCATAAAGGCAGCCCTTCATCCCTGAAATAAGGAAGGCATCTTCTAGTGACAGCTTGTATCTTTGTAACCTAGCACACCTGATTACAACTTCAGTGTTTCTAGGGATGCTTCAATTGAGTCCCACCCTGCCATGAAGAATTTTTTGCACTTTGTGTTGATGGTGGCGGCAAAGAGATCCACTTCTGGAAGCCCCACCTGGTTAGAAATATGCTGTTGAGGACTCGTGAGTCCAGGAGAAGTGCCTGCAGAGATTGTTGGCCATGGTGTTCTGTATACCTGGGAGGTAAGAAGCACAAATTCTAGAGTTTTATTCCTTTGGCACAAAGCAAGGAAGAGCATGCCCCACTCTGTTAATTGACGTACAACATGCAGCCCATGTTGTCTGTCATGACCTTGATAAATTTGACTCTCATCATTGGAACGAAATGAGTGCAAGCATTTCTGACTGTTTTCAATTCTAGAAGGTTGAAAAGGACACTCTTGAGAAGAACATTTATCCTGAATGCTGTGATACCCTAGATATGCTCCCCATCCCAAAAGGGACATATCTAATGTTATAATGATGGTAGTAGGAGGTTGCATGAAAGGGGCTCTTGCACATACTTTAAAGGGGTCCTTCCACCAACTGACTGAGTCCAAAACACAACGGGGAACAGACATATGTTTGTCTTGACTGGTTGTATGGCATATAAACTGCCTTGAGCCATCCCTGGAAGCACTGAAGATGTATCCAGGAGCGTTGGGTGACGAAGGTACAAGCTGCCATAACCTCTAATAGTTGGAGACAATTTCTTGCTGAGCTTTAACGACTTACCTGAACCTTTGAAATTAGATTTTTTAGGGTTGCGAACCTGTCCATTGTAAAATGAAGAAACCTGCTGTGAGAGGGGTGAATTGTGACATGAAAATACATGTCAAGGGTCACAAACCAATCCTTGGAATCTGAAGAAGGAATTATAGCTGCAAGGGTCATCATCCTGAATGTTTGTGGTTTCACTTAGTTGTTTAGATGCTTTAGACTAGAGCTAATATTGGTCTCCTTCTCCATTCTTTTTGGGACCCAGTAAGTACTTGTAATAGAAACCCTTTCTCCTGTGCTGGACTGGAGCTAGTTCTGTGGGCCCTAAGCATAGAAGAGAGGCAACTTTCTATCGCAGCAATTGATCATGAGATTGATCCCTGAAAAGGGATGAGGAAGGAGGGTAGGAGGGAAGGATGGAGATGAACTGGATGGAATAATCAGGCACTGTGACCTCCAAAACCCATTTGTTGGATATTATTCTCTCCCATGTAGGTTGGAAATGGGAAACACGGTATCCAAAAGGGAGGTGGGAAAGGAGGGTGAGACTGTAGGCTCTAGTAGAGTAGGTGATTACGAGTTTAAATCAAACCTTTCAAAGTGTGAAGAAACTCATCAGCAGACTCAGAGAACAGCTTGACACCATCAAAAGGAAGGTCCTCAACAGTACTCTGTACTTCCATAGAAAAGTTAGCCAATTGGAGCCAAGATGCTTGTCGCATCACAGTTGTGGTGGAAATGAACCAGGCTGCAGTATCAGCTGCATCTAAGAAGGCCTGCAATGATGTTCTTGTTGAGAGCTGACCTTCATTTATGATGGTTTTAAATTGCTCGTGATGCTCCTTTGGTAAATGCTCAGTAAAGCTGTTGAATTTATTGTAATTAATGAAGTCATAATTTGACATCCACTTTTTGTGGTTAGCAATTCTGAACTGTAATGTTGCTGAGGATTAACTCTTGTGACCGAAGCGATAACATCACTTCTGGTCCTTGTTTTAAGGGATAGACTTTGCATGTCTACCATGTTCTTTCACTGCTTCTCTGACCAAAGAATTTGGTGACAAGTGTAAAAAAGTCCCTCAAAGTCCCTGGCTGGAACACAGTATTTTTTGTCATCACTTTTACAACTATAGGGTGCTGTAGCTTGAGTCTGCCAGATGGTCTTAGCAGGCTCTAATAAAGCCTCATTCAAAGGAAGGGCCACATGTGACAAAACTGAAGTATGTAAGATGTCCAGGAGCTTATGAGTGTCTTGGACCTCCTCTACACGAATTTGAAGCATATCTGCAATGTCCTTCATCAGCTCCTAAAACTGTCTAAAATCATTTGCAATGGAAGATGGTGGAGGCATTACAGCCTCATCTGGCAATGATGAAGAAATATTTTTGTGAAGTGTTACCTCCTTGTCAGCCCTTGCCTCCTGCTCCTCAAAGTTCTACTCTAATGGCTCAAGTTGATGAGGTGGTAGCAAAGATGCAGGAGAATGCCTCTACCTGTGCTCTCTCTGAGAGGGACTTGGGACCTTTAAGAACTGTTAGTGATATAGGGCCCAGGGATCCCAATAAGGTCACTGGGAGGGCTTCAGAGCATAAGAGAAGGCACCCATCATTGGTCACACCAACTAAATTGGGGTCAAGGATGTCTGTCCCCAACAGTCTCTAAGTAGCAGATAGTTACTTGTAGAGTAAAGAGGAGATCCCTGAAATGAAACCTGAGTCAGAAGAATCATCCTCAATATATTTCAGAGAAGGTGATAACTTTCAACCTAGATGGTTGATGCCTGTGAAGCAGGAGGTCTTGATGAAAAATGTGAAGTCTGTAACACAGAAGATCATGGTACAGATAACTTTACGGTACCAGTAGGTAATGGAGACCCCAACATAAAAAGATCCCTTGACTATCTAACTCCTGTGGCAGTGATGATATGTGAAGGGGAGTTGAGAAGGATCCTGTGGAGACTGACAATGGTACCAAGGCAGGGACTTGTCTAGATTGCATCGATGCTGTGGGAACTAAATGCTTCCACTGAGTATGTTCAGACTCAGGCAGTAGCAATAGAGCAGTCAGTGACAGTGTATAGATACCAAAGATACAGTAGCGTCTGATGGTGCAGACTTCCTTGAAGTTGAATGTCTACTAGACTGGACATGACCAGCTGATGCTGAACAAGTTTTCAGCACCAAATCCAGCTTATTGTTAGTTTTCAGAGTAGCAGCCGTGTTAGTCTGTATTCGCAAAAAGAAAAGGAGTACTTGTGGCACCTTAGAGACTAACAAATTTATTTGAGCATAAGCTTTCGCGAAAGCTTATGCTCAAATAAATTTGTTAGTCTCTAAGGTGCCACAAGTACTCCTTTTCTTATTGTTAGAGTGGCTTTTAGAGGAAGACTTAGATGATTTCACGGTACTGGAACCACTGAAATTCTCAACAGTACAGCTTTCGGGACCTGAGGTCTCCAGAACAATTTTTTCGATTGGTGAACGAAACTTCTTAGTAGGAGACCTAACATTCCTGCTCCTCTTGTCAGAACACACAGTCTTACTGCACAAGCCTCTTGGTACCACAGATGCAGAAGCAGGTGCTGTATCCATCGAGGGTCTTGGTGACCAGGATCCAGAGGTAGAGGGGCACTAAATATGCTTGGAGATTTGTGTACGGGGGATTCTCAGAGCCCGGGTTGGTGGCCAGTCTTGCTCCATCATTAACAATTTCAATTTTATTTCTCTATTTTTACAAGATCTGCTTTTGCAGGAGAAGCAGATCTTATATTTGACTCATATATGGATGTCTCCCAAACAACGGAGGTGCCGAGATTGTCTGTCACTGACTAGGATAGCTTCCCAGCAGGAAAGACAGTGCTCAAAGCCTGGAGATCCTGGCATACCCCATATTCCAGAACAACCTCTCAAGCGGGGAAAGAACAAATGGGGAAAAACCAACAACAGACTCCCTGAACTAAATACTATAACTAAACTAAGAAACAGAAAAAACTATGTTTAACTAACTACATGTAAGTGAAGCAGGCATGCTTGATGTTCCATCTCAGGCTGAAGACAATCAAGAAGGAACTGAGTGCAGTTTGCCTTTGCAGCTCTATATATCCTCAGTACAGACCATGAGGATGTGCACAGAGTGTGCGTGGGCAGAAGGGGCACTGCTATTGAAAATCTCTGATAGAAAGCGACCGGTGACACATGCGCACCGAAGTGGAGCTCCTAAAGGGATATTACTTGAAGAAGAACTTTGCTGCAGTGCCTACAATAAAGACCTTGCAAAGGCTTGACTTTAGTTATTCTATTATTTACTCCATCATTATGATTATGCATTAAAAAATGTCCCAGAGCAGTTTGAGAAAAGAAAAATTAAGCGTAAAGACAAACGTTTTCTAACTATCTAGATATTTATATTGTGTCCATCACCGTGGCATCTGAACACTTAAAAGTAGTACTGATTAGGTTTTTTACCTGTTGTCATGACAATTCCAGCAAGAACTTTTCTACGTGCATGGGGAGATGTGAAATTATCAGTCAGATCACTGAATTTATCCACAACCAAGCGTGCAACAGCATCAGCTAAAACCTGCAGAATCACAGAAATACATGTTAGAGAGAATCAAACAAGAAACAACCATTAAATGTTGGCATTTAATATGATGGATGAAAAAAAATCATCCACACTGTTAATTTTTTATCCTCCACTGATTAGGGCCAAGATTTCCCAGTGTCCACTAACTCTTGGTGCCCTGCTTGAGATATCTAGCATCTGATTTTCCAGCATGCTGAGCAGAACACCTCCTAAAGACTTCAACTGGAGCTTTGGTTCTTGGACCCAAAACTGAAAACCTAAAAACTGAAAGACCGAAAAGTAGTGACAATTTTGAAAAATTGGGCCTGGATGAACAAAGAAATGGCAGAAAGATTCAATGCTTTTATCTCATCATACATCATTTCAAAGTCCTAAACAAGAGTCCATGCTTTTATCCTTGTATCTCCAAAATACTTAATTTCAGTGACCTAAACACTGGGCCTGAAAATAAGACCAAAATACAACAAAAATCGGTCATCTTGACCAACATATAAAAATATTTTATTACACCAGAAATAGTTATTTATTTTTCACAATTATAAAAATGTGCCCTTCCCTCAGCTTTAGGTGAATATACATTATTTTATTTTTTGTTTTATTACAAAAACATACAATTTTTAAATCGACAATTTCAACATAAAATTCAACGACGGCCATCGAAAATAAAGAAGTATTATCCCTTTAATCCTCAGGAAAGCCTGGAATAATAGAGAAGGCTTTGCAATTTGCCCTGAGTGTCAACAAACTTATGGTCTGTCAGACTGCGAGTGAAGACTAGTTGCAGATTTAAGGAAAACTCCTTGAAAATGACCTACCACCAGCTTGTTTAAATCTCGAGATTGTTAGTTCCAGCACCACAGCTGATCTCAACATATCATCATGTGAGGAGAGAAGCTGTCTTTAAGGTATCCAGAAAACACAGAATTTAGAGGTTTGTAAGTCAAAATCAACATCTTGAATTTCACCTGGAAACAAATTGGAAGCTAACGCTGACTATGGAACAATGATGCTATTTGTGAAAAATATTGCTAAATAAGTATAGTACAGCTTTTGGAAGTAGCTGAATAGTTTTCATATGTACAGTAATTCCACAGAATACAGTGCAGTAATCCAATCTGGAGATGAAAATGGCATAGAAGATTATGGAAGTTCCATGTTCAAAGAGAGTGCTTGAAACCTTCTAGCCAACCATGCAGTGGCAAAAAGGCATTCTTGGCCACAGCTACCACTTAGACATCCAGAAGCAGTAGAGGATGTAACAGGACCCACAAATTGTGAATCTGACCATGCAATGGTGAGCATGCTCTCCCAATTGAGAGAATGGATATAACCTCCATAATTTCTCTCATAGTGTTCTCCAGCCTACTATCATCATCATCTTTTCTTATACAGACAGACTGGGCCTTGGGAAGCTACCTCACATCTAAGCTACATCTTGGCTCGACACTGGGAAAGCAGACAGACCACATCATCAAGATGTGACAGAACAGAGAGAGAGAGTTGTTTATTATGGGCATATTGAAGACAATGCAGTTCTACTTCCACCTTATCTCACATAATGATCACATATACCCAACACACAAGGGGAGAGGTGAAGTAATGGAACCCTGAGGTCCCATCCATAAGAGAGCTCATGGGACTAAGAAGCCTTTGTCCACAACTACCCTGTGAGTTCTCTCAGGGAAGTTCAAAACCACTCAAGAGTTGTTCTCTCTACCCTAGACAGGGCCATTGGCATGTCATGAATACTTTATGGTCAACAGTACCAAAAGTTGCTGACAGATCTAAAAGAAAAAACATGAACACCTGAACATAATCAGATCTAACACCAGATTGTCATAGGTCAAGGAAACCAAAGGGCTCCAGACATTGTCAGAGTTGACTCACCACAACCCTTCTCAACAATCTTCCTTGGAAACTGAGTGATGAGAAATAATGTGACAATTAGCAGAATTCTCAATGCCTGTTTTCCTCCTGGCTGACTTTACTGGCCAAGGAGGACATGAGTCCAGCTTGCAGGCCATAACCCTAAGCTCTTTGAACTTTTCCAGAGTCTTGCTGAGTGGCGCTGGCTAAAACTCACAGAAAACTGCATTTGTTGCTAGCTTTAGTCCTGGTTCTGTCGTTATAGAGACTGACAATAAAGTCTGAACACCAGTAGTCATATATGCAAAGCAGAGGACAGGGATATATCAAGCAAATTTAAGGCCTACTTGTTATTTGTCCTTTTTGAAAACTAAACTTTTTCATATTTTTCACTGGCTATCCATTGCACATAAGGATTCAGTTATGAAGAATAATGACAATAGATTAAAACAAGATATCTAATACAACTATGGCTTCTTTTATGAAGAACAGGATTTGCTATTGAGACAGCTGGGCACATGCACAACGGAACTCGTCTCTGATTTGTTGCAGATCCTGTTCTTTGCAAAACCATTCAGCCAGCCCAGGAACTCTACTACTGAATTTCCTGAACAATTTCACAAAGACCAGGACCTTCTTTAAAATGTTCAGCCAACTCAGGTGGGGAGGCTCTTGTGCCAGCAGAACAATTTCATGATGAACAGGATACTTGCCAAAAAAACTCACTGATCTGTCTAAGATCCAGGTCTTTGACTATGTAGGTGTTCTCTGTTGAAAATCATCTTTTCTGACAAAACACAGATGCCACTGGGCTAGCAAAATCCATTCCCTGTGCACCATAATAGCCACTACTTTCAATACAGGAAGCACTACTGTGTGCAAATGACAAAAGATGGTGGTGTATTAATCTCATTAACTATGCAAAAATATTTCTGCATACTGTACCAGAGAATGGCAGTAGGCAACAGAGAACACATTCTCCAATGATCTGATTATGATGAATAATGCTTCCAATTTTTTCCTACTTTTTGTTCGTTAACAAAATAATTACATGATGCCAGAAAGACCTCCAAATAAACTCTCACCATATAAAAATGTCTATTATCTCCAGTGTTCAGTTTTTAAGCTACAAAAATCACAAGCTGCGGAATGTGAATTTTTCTGACCCATGTTAAATGATTCAAATTCAGAAACTCATGAACAGATTTTATGGAAGTTCCTCAGAAAATTTAAGCTTTACTCGAGGCCCAGCATTGAATCCAGACCAGAGTCCCAGTTCAGTTCTTAACCTCAAGAATACTGCCAAGTCAACAAACTGGGTCTCCTAGCTACAAAGCTGGAGATCTAGTTTTTAACATTACCATACCTAACCACCCAACCTGTCCCAAACCACAACTTGATGGATCTTCCAGAAAAACTTGGCTTGCAGTTGGAAACCACCAGCCAAAGGCATTTCATATGTGACAGGGTCAGGCCAGACGGCTACAGGAGAGTGCTGGAAGGCAGATATATTCGCCCCCGGATAAGCAGGTTCTTTTTCCCTTGGTAGCTGAACAGGGGTTATTCTAGGTTAATTATGACACCTGGGGCCAATCAAGAGCCTGCCAGAACCTGTTAAAAGCCTCCCCTCCAGACAGATAGGGGTGTGCGATAGGAGCTGAGGGAGGAAGGCGACCTACTGGATAGCTAGGCAGTGATGACACTGACAAGCATTAGGAGAGAAGCCACGCAGGTACAGAGGCAAAGGACCGGAGATCCCTGCCCTACAGGGAGGACGGCCCTTCTGGGCCCAGGAGGTCTGAGGGAAGAGACCCTGCCAGAGGGGAGAGATTGAGCTGGGTGTCTGGTCTGTTGCCACCATGCTTGGAGGGGCAACCAGAGACTGAGAGGCTCCCTGCGACTCCCCCTGTCACGGAGGCTGGGAGGAACCCTGCTCCGGCAGGGTGAGGACAGTAAACCCAGGGGCGTGTGGAAGATCCTGAGAGAAAAGAGGAATACCCCAGCCTGCTAAATGGAAGTGCAGGACCCACTGTGGCGGAGAAGAAGCTCTGGCACTCATACAGATGTTACGACAGAGCACAATACTGCTGGATGGAACTGTGCAATGGACTCCCCAAATATGGGCACGTCTCAATTCCCACACAAAGAACTTAGGCTTTAGCCTAGCTGGCGGAGCAGTCCCTAATCGTTGTGAAATATCTGCAAATCACAAAGATTTGTCTCTCCCCATATTAACAACTCAGACAAGGAAAGACAGCTAAGGCTGATGAAAAAGGGCTGAGTAACACTGCTTGTTCTTCATGCATATCATCTCTTGTCACATTCTACACTTGAAAAACATGGCCACTGTCACACCCTCTAAAAGTATCTAAACAGCAACCTCATTTCCTACTTTTGGTGGTTGTCTCCTCACGTACCATTGCACGAACGTGTAAGAACATCCCAAAGCAGCAACACAGTAGCAGGGGATAAAAAACGGTAAGTGATGACCCAGATAAGCAGCTAAGAAGAGCAGCAAATGGTAACGTAGGAAAGAAGGTCTAATGCAAATAATGGCACTGAGGGAGAACAGAGCAGCTGACACTTTAAATGTCTGAATCATACATTGTAATCTCTGCCCCCATGTACAGTATCTGCTGGGTACAGATAGAGCAAGGCCGTAATGAATCCTCTGATGAGTTGCACCAGCACTCAGCCTCTGTGAGACTGCAAAATGACAGCTAGCCTGTCATTCAACAGATAACCAGATTGAATCACATCAGTTCTCTCAAAATGTGAAAGGGTATTCCTTCCACAAACACACTGGTACTTTGGGGCTCCCTGTTGAGAGCTGTTTACCCAGGAAGCACTTTGTTACATACAATAGTCTCATCATGAGCTTGTTGTGCACTGATGAACACTACATGATCGGCACACATGTAGGTGCTCAGATACAAGTCAGGGCAAACAACGTCCACATCTACTGCTCAGTACCCTCAGCTGCCATACAAAGCTGGGAACCTTTCAATACATGTGGAAGGGCCATGCCTTTTTGGAAAAAAATGGCTATACCTTAAGACAACAGTTAGAAAAACAAACAAACAAACAAACAAAAAAGATCTAACCAGTAGAAAGGAAGAGGAAACAAAACTGAACGGGTTACAACTGGAATGGGCACTAAAGATCCTGAAGTCCCACTACACCTTTGAGAAGCCATGAACCACACATGCCACTGGCTGGGTGGGGAGCTGCCAGAGTGGTGTGTCTAAATCCACTATAGGAAGTGATTTTCCCACTGCCTTCTCTGTTACCTTGTGGTCCTCTATCGTATAATGTCATACTGTAGAATTTTTTTGTTTGTTATTGTGTGTTGCAATATGAACTAGTAGTCTGTATTTTTCTAACAGTGTTTCATTCTGTTTTAGAATCTGGAAAGTATATGGAATGTATTTCTGAATGTCACTATTTTTTCCCCACCCAGGTTAAGTCACACAAAAAGTAGTAAATTTGAGAATGTGTAAAAGTTCTCAGTTGTCAAGGTATTGCAGAGATCATGATGGAAACTGAAGAATGCTGTTGTGCAGACAGTATACTGAACTGTAAATCAATGAATTACCAAATAAATGATTTTGGTGTAGATCCACAGGAGCAGAACACATACCTCAATGGAGGGGAGTGGTGACAAAAACATGACTTCAAATACACATTGTGGGTCACATACAAAGAAAACAGTCAGATGTAAGGTAAAAAGGACAAAACAAAGAATTTGGAAAAGGGGACTGAGCCAAGAACCCCAGAAAACAGCAGCCATATGCAGTCACAGAGTTCATCAAGGCTCATGGATGTGAATAGTTGGCCCTTTGTGAAACGTTTTTTAAATTGCAGCATAAGATGCAGGCACTGATGGCTAAAAAGTAGCTGTGTGAGGGTTACGAGCAGCAGTGGCAGAGTGCAAAGATCATACACAATACTTTTAGCTTTCTAGGACTCCCTGACTGAGCACCACCCACTGAGACACACAGGACCTGCTCAGGGTTTGCTCAGCAGGATTTCTAAGCATTTAATGACTTTGCTTCAGAGACACAGAGTTCAGGACCCCACTCTGCTAGGCACTGTACAGACTTCAGACTACAGCCCCACAACCAAAGAGCTCACGATTCAATTTACATGTCACAGAGGATGGAACAGGTAGACAAAAAGATAAATGGAGTGGGGATGAATTGAATGGATGAGATGAATAAAAATGAATACAGTTTATTAGCGAAGCAGAAGTCAAAAGTCACCACTTGCCTGACCAGTGCCAGCTGGCAGTGATTTGTAGCCATCACAGCAGAGGTAAGTTTTAATGAGCTATTTATGAAAAGATAAAGTGACAACTTTATGAATTTTGACAGAAAGTTTTCTGCACGCACAGGGAGCTGTATGGGAGAAAGCCTGGAAGTGTTTGAGGGACAAGGGAATAATTAGACAACTGAAGCTGGCATTTTAGCAAAGTGAAGGCTGGGGTCAACAGCTCAATAAACTAGTAGATCTGTTAGACAGAATGGTGTCTATCGGTCTTAAAGACAAACACTTGCATTTTATGTGGTGGAGAGAAGGAGCCAGTGGAGAGAAATGAAGAGCCAGTGATGTGATCAGGGACGAGCCAAAAAAATGAAGAGAAGAAATTATTTAATTGCCTAAGCAATAATGCTAGGAGCCTGGTAATAAACAAGAAGAATGAGAATTGCTCATTTATGAGCACAAATTTGATCTAGTTGCCATTATTGAAACCTGGTGGGATGATTTGCATGATTGGAATACTAAAATCAGTGGTTACAACCTGCTTAGGAAGGATCAAGTAGACAAAAGAGGAGGGGACTTGCACGCTAGATCAAAATGGCATTACCTGTTTGTGAGTCACTAATAACTAGCAAGAAAATGCTTTTGAATGCTTATGGATAAATATCCTAACAGATAAAGCACAAGATGGGCTATTAGTTGGTGTCTGCTACAGACCCCAAATCACACTAGAGAACAGGATGATCAGCTCCTTATGCACCTATCTACAACGTGTAGGAAAAAAAGCTGCGTGATCATGGGGGACTTCAATTTGAGTGACATACACTGGAGGTCTCATGCTGCCAATACTAAAACATCCTTAGAATTTTTAAGTATTATCTATGACACGGATGGCCAAACTTACTGATACTCCGAGCTGCATCCAACAATTTCCAGAAGTTCGAGAGCTAGGACACACCTGCCGGAGCCTGCAGCTTCATCCCTGTGGGAGGCACCTGCCAGGGCTTGGGGCTTCATCCCCACTCCTGCTGAAGCCCCAAGCCCCACAGGGCTGAAGCCCTGAGAGCCCCTTCCCTTCTGCAAAACAGAGGCAACATGTGGGGGAGGCACGTGGGGTCATGATTTTGGCCAGGGTTTGCTAGTCCCACTCAGAGGACACAAAAATTGGGGGAGTGGTAAATAATGAAGAGAACAGGTCATTAAAACACAGTGATCAGGATTGGTTCGTCAGCTGGGTCAAGCAAACAATATGCATTTTAGTAGGCTAAATGGAAATGTACAAATCTACAAACAAGGAACGTAGGCCATATTTACAGGACAGGGGATTCTATCCTGGAAACCATTGACTCTGAAAAAGATTTGGGGTTTGTGATGGATAATCAACTAAGCATGAGCTCCCAGGGCTAATGAAATCCTTGGATGCATAAACAGGGGAATTTTAAGTAAGAGGAGAGAGGTTATTTTATGTCTGGTGAAATCACTGCTGGAACAAAATGTCCACAATTCAAGAAGGATGTTGATAAATAGGAGAGGGTTCAGGGAAGACACACAAGAATGATTGAAGGGTTAGAAAACATTCCTTATAGTGATCGACTTAAGAGCAAAATCGGTTTAGCTTAACACAGAGAAGGGAAGGAGCAGAGAGAGAGAACGTGGGGAATGAGCCAGGGTATATTTTGTAGTGGGAGAAAAGTGTAAAGACACTGAAGGTAAAGGATTTGCCAAGTGCTCGTAACTCTAGCCAGCTTATACTCTTCCTGCCTTCCATTGAGGACTATTTTCCTTGGCAAGTAGGGGATCTCATGTATGCATCTAGTCAGTCAGTTACATGTCTATGGTGATCCTGACTATTAGAATTCTCATCAATGGCTTCCCTCTGGAAAGGACCAAGGACTGAAAGACAGCACTTGACAGAATGATTTGCTTGTGATGTCTCCAGTCAATGATTCCCCGCTGAGGGAAGAAATACCTGCAGATGTCTCATATGGAAGATAATCCAATGAACTATATCTGAACAATAAGAGACCTAGAAGCTTGAAGGACCTGCCAGAATATGGTGGTAGAGGGAGCCAAACTGGATTTGATCCAGATCCCTGATTTGAGGAAGGGCTGAACCCAAAAACTAACATTGTGACACTCAATCTTTAGAAAGACAGAGGTTTAAAAGTGAGGAAGCTACCTAGAAATATACCAAAGACAAAATATAAACTATTAACATCTTTATAATAAGCATGGTAGCTATTTAATCACAGCTAGAAGACATGCAATCTTGTAAACAAAACAGAAAAAGGAAGGCAAGGAGGAAAAAAGTATGGTTAAATGGCAAAGAGGTAGGTTCAAGAAATGCCAACCAAAGTGAAGAGAGCAGTAAGGAACATAAAAAAGGCCCTACCAAATTCACGGCCATGAAAAACGTATCACGGACTGTGAAATCTGGTCACTCCCTGCGAAATTTGGTCTTTTGTGGGCTTTTACCCTATACTATACAGATTTCACAGAGGAGACCAGCATTTCTCAAACTGGGGGTTCTGACCCAAAAGGGCATTGCGGAGGGGCATCACAAAGTTATAAAGTATGGGGGTCGCAGTATTGCTACCCTCACTTCTCTGCTGCCTTCAGAGCTGTGCAGCTGCAGAGCGTCAAGTGTTGGCCGGGTACCCAGCTCTGAAGTCAGCATCCACCAGCAGCAGTGCAGAAATAAGAGTGGCAATACCATACCACACCACCCTTACTTCTGCGCTGGTGCTGGAGGCGGCTCTGCTTTCAGAACGGGGCTCCAGCAGCAGTGCAGAACTAAGGGTAGCAGTACCGCCACCCCCCCACAATAACCATGCAACCCCCTCCTCCCATTCCTTTTTGGGTCAGGAACCCTATAATTACAACACTGTGAAATTTCAGATTTAAATAGTTCAAATCATGAAATTTTACAATTTTAAAAATCCTATGACTGTGAAATTGACCAAAATGGACTGTGAATTTGGTAGGGCCCTAAACATAAACTCTGGCAAATAAAATCTAAACAGGAATTTAGAAAATAAAAGAGGGAATTTAGAGCATAAAAAGACAAGCAGAGAAAAACAAACAAGAAATTCCATTTCCTCAGCTCTTGCTTTCATGAAGTAGGTCTTCTGTGATGGCAATCCTGGACCAGGCTGATTTCCACTGCTATGAACTTGTTCTCTCATCCTTCAGTTTTTCCAACTTCCTAGCCAAGCACACTTCTCCGCCTGAAACCTCAGCTACGTATTCACCACTTCTAATTCTCTCCTTAAGCCCTTCTCCCTTAACTTCCCTGTCTGCTCAAGATCATACTGATTTTCTCAAAGATATACTGAGAAGGTGTGACGTTATCTGATTAAAATATGACCATGTAGATCATCGTTGCTACCACTGTTATATAATTGCAACAAATCTTATACAAGTAAGGTGTCAATAGAAAGGTTATTATTTGCTGAATATGATTATACTATTTATATACATGTACCATTTTTGTACCTGAAGTTATGAATACTATGTACCTGGATTTCAAATGTTTGCTCATGTAGTAACACCCACAAGGTATTTAGCCTGCACATCTTGAAGGAACTATTCAAGTTGAATTGCCCATCAAAGAACACTTACCTCACATTGGAAGACGCCTATCTACACTTAACGGACTTTCCTGTGAACACTCTAACTGGAGTATGGGGAATGGCCTCTACTATGACTAAGCGAAGGATGCATGGACTTGTGACTTGCCCATGTGATTCCAAACACCATCTTGTTACCTGTAACGTTCCACAGTGAGAACAATGGGTTTCCCTTCACTTGGGAGAAGCTATAAAAGGCCCTGGAAAAATGTCCATTTTGTTTCTTTCCTGCTCAAAGCTCTGGATTATGGTGAACTTGTACTAATGGGAGCATTCTAACCCCAGGACTGAGGACCTTCCCATGATTTGGAAGCAACCAGAGACTTAACAAGCCTGTAGCTTATTCCATCACTGCTACAAGCCTGATCCAAGAACTTTGCAATTATTGTATGTATGTGATTCCTTTAACCAGTTTTAACTCTCATCTTTCTTTCTTTCTTTCTTTCTTTCTTTCTTTCTTTCTTTCTTTCTTTCTTTCTTTCTTTCTTTCTTTCTTTCTTTCTTTCTTTCTTTCTTTCTTTCTTTCTATAAATAAACCTTTAGATATTAGATATTAAATGATTGGCAACAGTGTGGTTATTGGGTAAGATCTGAGTTATATATTGACCTGGGTATGTGGCTGCTCCTCTGGGATCAGAAGAACCCTTTTGTTTGATGAAATTGGTTTTAAATAACCACTCATCATTACATCTAGTGTCTGGGTTTTGAATCCAGGACTGGAATACTTAAGGAGGCTGCATTTCTGACTTCTTGTTAGCCAGTGTGGCGAGACAGAAGTTTACTTTTGTTGCTGGTTTGGTATATCTCATGGAAGAATAACCACCAGTTTTGGGGTCTGTCTGCCCTTTTTTTCCACCGGCTTGTCTTGAATTTGGTATTCTCAGTCATGACCCACGGATGCACGGAGACAGAAGCTTTGAAATGGCTACCACTTTCCCTCTTTCATCACTCTCTACTACTTCTCCTGTGTCACAGAAACCAAAGTTTGTTATCCACTTTCCTCCTCTTGTCCCACCTGCTTCAGTGACCCTATCCCACCCCATCTCCTGACATGACACCAGTTCTCATTTTCTCCCTCACGGTTCTCCACTTCTCCCTCTTTCCTGGGTGATTCCACTCTAAATACAAGCATTCTTCATTGTTCCTCACCTTAAAAAACACTCACCCAAGACACTGTTTCTCTCTCCAATTACCATTCTGTCTCCCTTCTTCTCTTTATCTCTAAGCTCATTGAAAGTGTTATCTATAACTACTATCTGGAATTTCGTTGCTCCAATTCCATCCTAGATTCTTTCCAATTTGGCCTCCACTTTCTATGCTTCACTGAAACTGCTGTCAGCAAAGTTTATAACATCCTTTTCATGGCCATTTTTCAGAACTAATATTTCACTCTCATCCTCCTTGATTGTCAGATGCCTTTGACACAGCTGTGCTCATCTGCAGATCTTGTTCTACTTCAACTTTGGTGACTTAGTCTTCTCATTTTCCTCTTACCTCTCTAATCACTCCTTCACTGTTCGATCTGGAAGATCCTCGATATTCCCCCCTCCAACCTTCAGTGGGGAGCCTTCCTCTTCTCCCTCCACATCTTACATGCATGTGATTTTGTTTAAAAAAACACTTCAGCTATCATCTTTATGTTGATGAATCACAAATCTACCTGTTTACTCTGAACCTGTATCTTTTCATTCTAAGTAAAATCTCTGCCTGTTTTTCTCTGTGGATCTTCAGCTGTCAGCATAAGGTCAACAAATTCCAAACTGAGCTTGTGATTAGTTCCCTGCCAAGCCCTCCCCTTCATCTCTTCCTCAGTTACTGTGGAGAAAACCACCATCATAACATCACCATGCTACCTATCACTCAGACCCATAGCCTGGGCTTCAGCTTTGACTCAGTCACCTCTCTAAGTTTACAAATCCAGGCTGTTTCTAAATCATATAGCTTCTTACTACATAACTTCTCTAAGATGTGGGCTTTGCTCTCCATCCGCACAAAAATAAACCTGTATTTAAATAAAAAGCCTGATTTGAATAAATATTATTTATAAAAACTACAAGAATCTGATCAAATTTTATCTACCCTGCTCATTGCCCAAGGTTAAGATTCACTGCTTGAGGATTAGAAACTTCCCCAATAGGCATGTTATTTTACAGCAGTCCATTATGGGATTTTAGACCTTCTGAAGCTTCTGGTATTGATCACTGGTAAGAGTTAGGATACCAAACTAGATGGATCGCTGATCTGATCAGGTATGGCAATTCCTATGTTCCTAATCAGGAAACAGTTTTATGTTACAGGTATATTCCCAGAAACAAGATCTCCATTACAAACAGCTCTTTTAGGGCACTACCTGCCCATCCAAAGCTTTGAAATTATGGAAATACCAAGCAGAGAGGGATATTCCACACATTTTACCTCCCAGACATCATTTTATCTGCTGCCTATATAAAATACTCAGACCACAACAGAAAAATGACTTGTATTTCCAACAGGGGGAGAGACACTATACTGGCCATATTTACCTGACTTGCAGATTAAAGTTAATGGAACTGTACACAAGACTAGCATCTGCACTGGAGTATATGTTTGCTGGATCAGGCTCTTAGATACATCAAGCTGCTCACAAATTTTCCATCTCTCTCTTTTGATCTTCATCATTAATTATACAGAAAGCTCTGCTGAGAGACTTGATGAAAGGTGCTGCTGAGTAATGTCTAACAAACTGAAAACCATAGGTCAGATTCTCAGCTAGTGCAAACCGGCACAGCTCCACTGAAGCTTCCTATTTTAACAGTATATGGAAAAATAAATATCCCATTTACACCCATTGACATCAATGAGACTTAAGGATGTGGGTAAATTTAAGCAAGTGCTGGAGAGCTTTAATGAATAAAGGCCATAGGTAGGATATGCTCTTCTAGATTGAGATGTCTGTGATTTCTTTAGTTACTCTAGGCAGAGAAAATTTACCACCACTCTCTTGGCTGATTACTAAAAGCAGATTTTCAATAATAAATAATAAATCAGAGCTAAAATGAGAGAGAGAGGGAGAGAGAGAGGGAGAGAGAGACTATTCTAACTGCACTGAAAGATCAACAGCATAGTTTTTGTAATACAAACAGAAACATTGACCGTTCCCTCATGCCTGCTCTCCACACTATTTCTGACCAAATACTTTTACCGGCAAATTGAATAAATATCTCGACAACACTGAAGAAATTAGGTAATTAGGTAGCTGTTCTGTCCATCAACATTTTTTAACAATCAATTAGAAAAGCCTACATAATTTCAAGAAACAAATAAAAGGACACAAATTATAGAAGTGTTCAGCATGATGTGAACATCCACACTGCTCTCAATGTAAGAATATCTGAAGAATTATGATTTTTATTTCTGTGTACTGCAGAATAATAATGCATAAAAGAAAAAACATAATGAAAACTCTTATGGTTAGCTATTTATTAACTGAGGACATTTGGGGGGTTCAGATATTTTTTGCAACAGCAAAGTATTAACTACAATTGAAGGCCATCTGTGTGCTGAAACGCAACACTAGTCAGACAAACAATACTTTCCTCCTATCTGATCAAGCCTCTGAAATGTGGACAATTACAAACACAAAACTTTTCATTTCACTGCATCATGAAATGTTCAATTCCTATAAGCCTAGGTCTTGGTGCTTGAACACATTCATTTCTTCTAGTATCAGATACCAAAACATATGCTCACAATTTTCAAATATCTAATAATGTTAGCTCCTTCACTTTGACCACAAAGATTTGACATTTTTGCCTTTTCAGGTAATCTCAACATATTAATCGCACATCTTAGAACTGCTGAGTTCTCCTCCATTCAATTCTCGTCAGCTCCAGTTGCTTACCAGTTCTACGGATTTATGATAAGCCATGCACTTTAAAGTTTCAAAGCTACCTATATCAACCTAAAGAGGCTGAAACATGTGTATTTTCTGACATGGAAATAAAGGTAATTTGAACAGCAAAAGATTTACACATCCTTCAGATATTTCCCTTTAGTCACTGCTTAGCCAAACAATACACATTTAATGCTTAGTATTTCCTGATAATTAGCTCCTCCATCTCCCTAATCATTTTCTTCTCTTCTCTAGAGTCTCTCCACTGGGTCACCATTTTTCTTGCAATAAGGAAGCAGAAATTAACTGTAATATACTAGATGCAGATGCCGCAGACCTGTACAGAGTAGGGACTATAACTTCCCAGCTCCATGATGAAATGGTGTCTCAGCTTATGTAGCCCAAACTGCATTCTCTTTTTTTACCCTGCTATCCTTCAGTGAAAATTCATTTCCATCCTGCTGTCCAGTAGTACTTATAAGTGTTTTTTGGCATGCCTGCTTTCACCCTTTCCTTGAACATCTGGTATCTGGATTGTTTTCACTTAGATATATTAGTTTCCAATTTCCCAATTTGATCATT
This sequence comes from Dermochelys coriacea, assembly GCF_009764565.3. Classification (NCBI taxonomy): domain Eukaryota; kingdom Metazoa; phylum Chordata; order Testudines; family Dermochelyidae; genus Dermochelys; species Dermochelys coriacea. Next base: position 79,109,941 of record NC_050078.2, on the reverse strand, counting down.
TTATTATTTTCTGGCTGTTTTCTAATGTGTCTTGGCCCCTATATGTATTTTCTCTATCCTCAATAAAGTTGGCAACTCCTCCCAATTTAGAGTCATCTCCAGATTTAACATGCTATTTACCTGCTCTTCTAGACCAGTGGTTTCCAACTTTTTTTCTGGCAACCCAGTTGAAGAAAACTGTTGATGCCCATGACCCAACGGAGCTGGGGATGAGGGGTTTGGCATGTGGGAGGGGGCTCAGGACAGAGGCTTGGAGTGTGGGGGTGAGAGCTGCAGGGTAGGGCTGGGAATGAGGGGTTCAGGGTGTGGAGGTGGCTCTGGGCTGGGGCAGGGAGAGGGGGTGCAGGCTCTGGGCTGGGGATGAGGGGTTTGGGGTGCAGGAGGGGGCTCTGGGTTAGGGGGGCTCAGGGTTGGGGCAGGGGATTGGGGCGCAGGGTTGGGACACGGGCTTACCTCTGGCAGCTCCTGGCCAGCAGCACAGCCGGGGTGCAGACTCAGGCTTCCCACCTGTCCTGGCACCACGGACCATGTTGCACCCTGGAAGTGGCCAGCAGCAGGTCCAGCTCCTAGGCAGAGGCACGCAAGCGGCTCTGTGCAGTTCTCACCCGCAGGCACAACCCCCCAAGTTCCCATTGGCCGGGAACTGGCCAATGGGAATGCGGAGCCAATGCTTGGGGTGGGGTCAGCACGAGAAGCCCCTTGACCCCCCTGCCTAGGAGCCAGACCTGTTGCTGGCCGCTTCAAGGGTGCAGTGCGGTGTCAGAACACGTAGGGATTACTAATTCTTACTGGCTGGCCGCCAGGTACCTTGGGTGCTGAGCAAGGCGACCCAGGGCCTTGAAATCCACAATCTAGTACTGGGTTGCAACCCAATGTTTGAAAATTATTGGTCTAGACTATAAGTGAAAAAGTTAAATAAAGCATGACATAATACCAACACCTTAAATACCCCACTAGACATCTCCCAACATCTCAATAAAATATAATGGGCCCTGATGTAACTCCTTTGATTTCATAGAATTTTAAAATTAAATTCAAAACATGTAAATATCATAATACGCTGCAAACAAACTCAAAAGTGAAGAAATGCAATAGAGCTCAGATCAAAAGTCCATTGAAAGACTCTGACTTCAGAGGGCTTTGGATTTGCTCTTTTGTGAGGTATTAACAGTAATAGTAACTTGCCTACTTTACCCATATGTGGCAACTACTAGTTAAGCTGTTAAGGATTCAATTGAGCATTATACCACACCGCCAAGTCAGGGTGTTGAGGAGTTGCACTGCAATGAGGAGCTATGGAAGAGATTGCGTGTCAACCTGTTTTAACACGGCACAACAAACTCCTTTTTCTCTGTTGCTGAGCAGCTATATTGATCAGTGTGGGGACAGGGGACAAGGCCATGACCCTGCCTGCCTTGCTCCTTTTGGGTGGCTTGCGCCTACAGGACATTAGAAGGGAATACAGTTGTGACTGGTCCTTGAATTGAGGTCTGGGTAGGAGGAAGGAGCTCCTTGTGCACCTATATCCAACCTGGTTCTAAATGTACTTCAATATATACAATATGCACCATATGATCATGTTAATGGCACTATGGGCGGGTGGTGAACACTTCTGATATCGCTAAAAAGGCACAGTGGGCAAAGCAAAACATGATTTGGACAACAACTGGCCCCAGCCTGACTCCAATAAATATAGACTCTTGTGGGAAGCAAAAAGAAGGGGAAGCATGATGGCAATCAGAATGCCTTGAATAAGAACCATTGATTAATTACACTGTGTTTCCAATATGTTTGTTACTGATTGTTCAGTATGTAAAGCTCCTCAGTAATCTCACAAAAAGTAACAATGAGCTAATGTCTGTCCCTTGCAGTGATTCAATTCCCCAGCAAAGGCTAAGAGACTACTTGTGTCCCCCATACATATGTCTAAATTCTGACAAGCTAATAAGCTACTACTGCACTATGAAAGTACAGAAAATAATGGACTGAGAGGGGAGATAACGAAGTATGATATTTTCTCTATTTAACTTCATTAAACCATTCTAGTTCCTCTTGACCTTGGAAACAGAAACTGCTTATTTCAGAAGGATGGGATTCAAATGCCTTTCAGAATTTGTTAGAAGGAATCATCTGAAGGACAAATATTAACCTCTTTGTGATATTATTAAAGTAACTGTTATGTAATTAACTTTTCACAACAATGAAAACACTGGAAATTCTAATTTATGACACACATAATCTGAAGTTCAATGTTAAGTGAATTGCCATGATGAACAGTGTAAATATTTTCAAGAACAGTATACATTTCTAAATTCTGGTCAACGAGATTACAATTCTTGAGTCCCAGCAAACTACTGGCCACTCACACCCAGCTCCCAGCAAAACCCTTTCAGCACAATATACCTGCATCCAGTAGCCACAATCATCAGCATTATGAGGGGAAGAGATATCTGGTGCTTGTAGCATACCAACCTGGTCTCTGACTCAGCCAAGACTGCTCTTGGAGAGCACTTAGGGAGACAAGGTGGGTGAGGTCATATCTTTTATTGGACCAGCTTCAGTTGGTGAGAGAGACAAGCTTACACAGAGATCTTTGGGAAGAAGCTTGCCTCTCTCACCAACCGAAGTTGGTCCAATAAAAGATATGATCTCACCCACCTTGCTTCCCTAATATTCTACAACTACAACAATATTGCATAAAACAACAGGCAGACCATTCAAGCTTCTTCCTTACACAATAAGCACCACTAAAAAGGAAAGCTAAAATCTGTTCATAAAACCTGTCCTTTGGAACTGTTGGTATCTATCGTTATATAGTTTTTAAATACTTAATTTCATCTGTCCTGAAGGAAGCAGCTTATTATTTTCAAAACCTTGCTGGCCTAGAGGAAATAAGTTGAACTTTTAATGTCCAGGACTGTAGACTCTCTTTTAGCTTTCTCATTGATAGCTCAATAAAGGTACCTTTGCAGCCACAAAATGTTACTGGACTACTTTTGGTATGCTCAATACTTAGGATATCCTATTAGTTATTTTGTTAAAAATATTTATTTTACACATATTTTCGAAGGCAATTGTAAACTTCATTGTAACTGCTATAGTAGATTATTGCAAAGTCCATTTATAGCATAAATATTTCAAGATTTCTTTGGTCTTGTGTGTTGAAATTTTATCTTTTAGTCAAATAATCAAAATAAGGGACTCCTGTATTAACCTTATTTTCCCTCGTATTTTAACCTCTCCTTGACAACCACTATTCAACACCCTTCACTCTGAGCATTTGTTGCAGCTGAAAGTGATTTTCCTCTTTGGTAAAAGTTGTTTTCAGGTAGTCAAACAATCTGGAGCAATAAATCCTGACTTCAACTCACAATCGAGGCTTTGCAGCAGAACAAGAGACAAAACAATTGTTCCAAGATTCCCTTAACACCAACCACCACTAAACTAGAACTTGAATTGTATTACACTCCATGCAATTAAGATCAACAAAATCAACAATGTGGCATTTTTTCTTTCTAATTGAATAAAATGATTCCACACTGGTAGATCACTAGTGGAGAAATCACATAACGAAACAAATAGCATTAACACCAGAAATATTCTTCGAAAGGTTTAAAAAATGAGCAGCTGATATATTCTGGGAAACTGCCTAAACATATTAAAGAAAAATGTATAGATTTCTCACCTGTGGTAAATGTAATTGGAGACCCTCGCTGGGAATGGGCTGGCGAGATGGTGTCTGATCCAGCTGCATGTTAAATAAGGATGCAAGAGCTGACTGAGCAGCCCGAGCCTTTGCAAGCTTTTTGTTCCTTCCTGATCCTTCAAAAGTTTGACCATCCACTGCCACTGCCATCACAAAGTTCTTAGCATGGCTTTCTCCACTTTCTGAGAGAAACTCATACTTCAACCCTGGCCGCAGCTCATTCAGAATCATCACAGGGTTCTTTCCACTGGTGGATGGATATGGTGATGGTGTGGGAAGAGGGGACTGGATAAGACTACCGGCCACAGTGGATGAGGACATACTGTAGTCTATACTGGAGCTATAAGATCCATCTCCATTGGACCCCAAATAAAAGGAATTGTCAGTCTGAATTGGTGTTTCAAAACCATTGAAAAGTGTGTCTGGGAAGTCTGCTTGGTCAGATGTAAAGTCTGTGTTTACAGAGAGTGTTCTCCCCATTGCTAGGTGTGCTTCAGATGCATTTGGAAACTGAACAAAAGATCTCAAAGCCTTTTCAGCAGCATGAAGCTTTGCCTTCTTTTTTGTAGGGCCAGATCCCTCAAACACCTGTCCATTAACTTCAACTGCCATCACAAAAATAGGGGCATGAACTGGTCCTGTTTGGGATAGAAGCTTGTACTGTAAACCAGGTTTAATTTCATTCAGTTGCATCAGGGCATTCTTTGGCAAAACAGGCCCTGGTGTTTTCTTCCTCTTCTTAGGGCGGAACTTGGAGTGTCCATTGCTGCCCTCTTCCAATGGGCGTTTTCTGCTGCTGCTACCACCACCATTGGAGAGTTGAGACCCCTCCCCGGTATTTTGCACACTGCCATCCTTAGGTGGAACGTTGTCCATGTTGCGGTTTTCTTTAACATCAGTGCTGCTTGAACCTGTGGTGCCCAGAAAGAGTAACTTACAATGCCTTCGTTGCAGGATCTTGTAAATGCAAAATTTATAGATTCCTTTATCTATCTTTGTAACTGGAAGTGATGTGTGCTTATAGGTTTATGTCTTTGCAGGACAAACAGAAAACCATAATTTTAATAACCCAAGAAATATCAGGTGCAAGTCTGAGTTACAAATTATGCATTTGACATTTTTATTAATACTGGGATTAAAAATTTGCACCATTTTTATTTTGCAGTCAGATTACCTTTGAGACAAAAGGTCTATTTTTAAATTACTTTTGTTCTGAAAAATGTTCTAAACCCAGAAAGATTATTTATAATTTTAATCAACATTTTTGATACCTATATTTCAAAATCCTTCCATTAACAACTAATAAAAGGAACATTTAAGATGAGTACTAGTGAGATATAAATTTTCATATTAATTCAAACAACTTCACTTTTATTTAAGCTCATGTCGTGGCTCAAGTATGGCATCTTACATGATTTTTATTTATTTTAAAAAGAGAAGTTATATAAAATCTGAGTAATTTAATTAATTTAATAAAAATAACAAGCTCCTTTTGTAGGTTCACTGGTTTAAGAGTGCATAAATATTGTATATACCTTTTTCTTTTCATTTGCTTGAAACAACCCAACTTATATATCACCTATACAGATATTCAACTGTGTCCATTTTAACAATATTGCTCATTTAAATGACTAACTTCTGGTAACTGGGCACTTATCTAGAATTTAAATTTTCATACGAGAAGATTCCAACAAAAAACTAGAGCTTTTCACCCAACCACACTGACTTGTTAACAGCCTGAACCAACTCCCACTGAAGCAGTCAGACTCTTTCTTTCTTTTGACTTCAAAGGTAGTTAGATTAAACTGTAAACATGCACTGCGGAGTCGAATGAGCCAAACTCAGTGTCCATATTTATTCTTCTGATGTCAATCCTCAAAACTTGGAAGTAAAGTCTGTAATAGACATACTTCATCTCTACTCAGAATTCTGTTAAAAAAATCATGCTTAAATTATGTTGTTCCAGAAGAATAATATATATGGGTTTTGTGCTATCATCTAGCAAGAAATTTTATATTTATGATAGTCATTTACACACAACTTTATAATTCTTTTCAAAGGAAAAGCAATTGCTTTTATTTTAGACAGAGTTCCTATTCCAAACATCCCCCTTAAGACACAGCAATCCTTTATTAAGATAGTATTAGAAAGCAAGAAGATTTGTAATACATGTTCAGGTTAAACCTGACAAATTAATCATGTTGTACACTGATAATTATTCATGGAACTGATTTGTTTATATAAAAACAAATTAAATTATTAAATTACTTTAACAAAATATTTTGAAATTAGGAACTTGGGTGCTGATATCATACCATGAATTAGTTCTAAGAACTGTTCCTGCTGCAGCTTTTAAAGCCTAATTTTTGTTAGGTGAAGAAACCGCTGCAAATAAAGAGTTTGAATTTATACTAGTCTATGTAAATTAAAATGAAATTTTAGTAGTTTAAGAGTTTCTAGCCTTTCAGTTTTAAAGATTTCAACTATCTAGCAATATAATACACCCACAATGATAACAGATTATACAAATTAATCCAGAATTTAAACAAAACAAAGTGGAAATTTTCTTGCACTTTGATGGATTTCAAACTTTGCTTAATTTTCCCAAATACTGGTGTACACACACCACTTCACCCAGTTTACAAAGCTGATGGAATGGTTACTAAATTTTCATTTATAACATCCTCCAGCAAAAGCTCGATAGGTTACTCCTTTCGGTGCTCGAAAAGAATAAAAGATCAAAAGAAAGAGCCAAAGTAGAAACATACATGTTGTTAACAAACAGGTATTGGACAATAAAAATTGAACTGGCAAATATTGGCAAATAGCAGTAAAATAAATCTTCTTGGGGAACACTCATATTCCCAAATTACTAATAGTTTGATCATTAGAAACATGCTCTGGCAATTCATTTTATCAGAAAAGGATTTCTGAAGTTGAACCTCAAATAGTATTGTACACAGTATATATACTAGTGGATTATAATAGTCAACACAACATGTTAATTCATGAAGTTTTGTTTCTTTTATAATACTGTAGTACTGCGTTGAGGGAATTTAAGTAACATAATTTAATAAAACTACTTAACGAACAGTGAATGTGGCATCAGAAGTTCACTATGAAATGGTATAATTTGTAAACTAAAGGGAAATTATTAGATATAAAATATCAATCATGGCCTCCATCTATAAATTTCTTTTAATTAAGGGTTCTAAACCAGTAACAATAAGAAAAGACCAACTCCTTGAGGAAGTTGTGAAGGAGAATGCGGATCTAACTGTCTTTAATATTACAGTAGAACCTAAGAGTTAGAGACACCTCAGGCTCCAGGGAGGGGGATCCAGGCTTCTACCCCAAGGAAGCACCAGAGCTCAGGGAGTTAAACCTGTGGGGGAGTGCTGGGGCTTCAACCCTGTGGCTCCGCTCCTGGCTTTTGACCTGCAGGGGGTGCTGGGGCTTGGGGCTCCCTAAAAACTCTGCTCCTGGTTTCAGCTGGGGGGTGTGTGTGCCAGGGTTCGGGGCTTTAGCTATGAGGGAATCGCTGGGCCTGAAACTGACACTCCCCTCTAGCTAAAGCCCCGAGCCCTGGAGCCTCCCGTGGGGCTGAAGCTGGGAACAGAGCCACGGGGCTGAAACCCCGAGCCTCGGCGCCCCCCATGGAGATGAAGCCCTGAGCCCCAGTACACTCCACGGGTCAGAAGCCCTGAGCCCCGGTGCCCCCGAGAGCAAGAAACCTTGAGCCTCCCCACCCCCACCTGGAGCCCTGACCCCCTCCTCCATCCTGTGGCTGCAGACCTAACCCCCCCACCCCCATGGCAGAAGCCCTGAGTCCCATGGCTAAAATCCCAAAGCAGTACAGTAGTTGCTGGTTTTAATCTGTCTCCCCTGCTGCCTGATTTATTACTTCCTGTTCCACAGGGTGTCCGGCTGACTGGTAAGTCCGTAACTCTGGTGTTTGTATCTTTGAGGTTCTACTGTAATTTATTCTGGAAACAAAACCTTTTATATTTAAGTATTAATATTTATTTAAAGATTATGGATCAGATTTTGAAAAGAGCTAGGCTCCCATTTAGACCACTATATGAAGTAGTAAGCATTTCAAAAGCTCTCAGCCCACAGCTGCTCCTGATGTCCTAAATAGGAGCTTTTGAAAAGATGGTGACTTCATAAAGGTGCATAAATGGCAGCTGAGATCCTCTGAAAATCTAGCTATAAATTAACTCATTTGAATGTGAAACTAGTACTAAAACATGATGAAAAGAAATTGGTTTATAACCTGACATTAGATCTTGTGCTGCTGGTATCACAGTTTTCAACAAAATATCCATTAGAACCAGCAGCATGTTCAGAAATATCAATATCAACAACTTTACACTGCACTGAGCAAAATGGATACAACTTCTTTAAATCTGCTTTTGTGTTGAACAGGTGAATAGATGTCTACTTGAACCTCTCCTTGGTGAAGATACACACTCTTCCAGTGGTCACTTAACCACTAGGGTCAAGATTTTCAAAAAGTTAGACTCTAAACATGTATTTAAGCATCTACCTGATTTTCAAAAGTGCTGCACACCTCACAGCTCCCATTATGGTCAATGAGAGCTGTTTTGTGCTCAGCACTTTTGCAAACTAGTCTAAATATGGATTTAGATATCTGACTGCAGGATCCAACTTTTGGAAATCTTGGCCCCAGATAACTTGAGAGTGAGTCATTTCTCAGACAAGCTAATTTGTTTTATGTACACTAAAAAATATTCCAGGGTGGACAGGAGATTTCAGGCATTTTTGCAGTATCTGAGTTGGCAAAAATCATGTTTGATAGGATCAGCCATTGACATTGTCAGCAGAAGAAGAAACAAGTTTTGCCACTGAAATGTTCTTTTCCTGGAGCTTTACTAAGTCTAAGGCACCAGAATAAGGAAGTAAGGTGTGCTACAAAGAAAACAGTTACCTCTTTGAAGAGAGGAGGCATCTGTTACAAGTGTGCTTGTTTATATTTGAGAGTTTCCTGGTCAAAGACATAGTTAACAAATACATGCAGGTAAGGTTGGCCATTGGGGCAGTCTCCTCATCTGATGAGAAAGAATGATCTCTGTGTTCACAGAATCTCAGGGTTGGAAGGGACCTCAGGAGATCATCTAGTCCAAGCCCCTGCTCAGTGCAGGACCAATCCCCAATTTTTGCCCCAGATCCCTAAATGGCGCCCTCAAGGATTGAACTCACAACCCTGGGTTTAGCAGGTCAAAGCTCAAACCATTGAGCTATCCCTCCCTTGCCTAAATTTCACCCGGTTGGTTAAGGCACAGCTAGCAAAAATGTTGGCATCCTCTTTATTGCTGTTCTCATTAACTTTCTTGCGGAACTCTTAGCAAGGGCAACTTCCCTTGCAACAGGCGTGTTGAGACCAATTACACATGTGTGAGCACTCTCTGGATGAGTTTTGTGGGAAGAAACTTGAAAAAATGGAAAGAGATCAGTACAGCTGCAAGGGGATTCATCAACCTTAATGGTTCAAATTCAGAGTGTGCTGCAAGGCCTGTCTCTTCTCTCTCGGACACATACTGATGGGTAGGTCTGGGCAATGGGATGGATTTTGTGGGAAGAAGGGATTTTGAGGGGAGGTCAAATTATTTTTGATATTTTGATACTGTTGCAGGGTTATCTGGTTTTATACTGAGCTAATTGATGGGTCTTTTTATTATTATGAACATTTTTAAAAGATTGCCAAGGACACTCAGAGCATTGGATGGACTTAATGTGGAGCCGTAAAAAATTCAACTCAATAAAAAAATTATAACTGTTTCCACTGCTTCTGTTGTTATACCAACTTCTCCACACCTTCAATGCATAAAAGAAAAAAAGGCATTATACCCACTTTCACCTGAAATTCCAACAAGTGTTTTTTCAATTTTTTCCCTATTTTAGAAAAAATATATAACCATTGCATTAAAATTTTGCACAACCAATTTTATGTGAGTTTTAGTCTCTGCAGGTAAAATAAAGATTATAGCTGAAGGCTATGATATTGCATATGTCCACCTTCCTCTCCTGTCAAGATTTCCCTAAAAAGTAGTTCCACAAAATAAGATAAGCTTTAATAGCTAACTTCTGATACTACATGCTGCAGCTCCATGTGATTTATAGTGCAGAAAGATAGCGAATACTAATATTTGTAGAATTCAATGATAGATGGGCTGATTTTTTCTTAATTTAAAAGGTTATATTATCAAATTTATTTAGAAGAATTTTACCCTGCTTAATAAAATCCCTTCCCCATACACGCACACACTAAGGAGACATACAAATGCACAAAGACTCCTCTGTATCATACAAGACATCATCATCCAACTGTAACTGGCTGTATTTAGTTTCCCTTAGACATCCCTTGATTATACCATATGCCTCGTGCATCATCCTTGGTGCAGTGACATTTTTATATGACAAGATGAAAAGCTTATTGCATTTAACTGACTTCTCATTTTAATTAAAAAAGTTGTAGACATATTAAATATTTTGAATAAGGAAATTTACAGGACATCAATATAAAAAATAACATTTTCCTCAAACTCTACAAGGCCATTTTTATTTGTATTCAGGCATATTCAGTTAGAACATGCCTATTTAATTATGTAGTATTTTCTTTAATTCACTTGAACTATCAAAATTACATCTCTGACTTCTTTTAGTCCTTATTATGGGAGTGTCTTTTGGAAATTGTTGATCTTGTTCTCTACATAGCTTCCAGAGCACAGGTGAGGCTTAAAAAAAATAAATAAAAAGACAAACCCAATAGGAATGTGTCATGGCCTCCCTAGTTGCAAGGTAATAGTAAGGGATAAGGGTACAGGAATATTTATCTCTACTTACTGAAACTATTTTCCAGGAAAGTTCACAAACTTCAGCACTATGGGCTTCTAGTAGTTCTTACATGAGTGGAAAGGCAAAGGCATTGCTGCCATTTCCTATTTGTGCTGTTTGAATGAATTTTGGCTAATTGATCATTTTGTTGTTTTTAAATGTCTAGTTGATTCAGTTGTCTTCTCTACATTAAAATCTTCTGAATATGCAAGAAAATTTATGTAACCGGCTGCAAACACAGGCCAACCCAAGCTAGTATTTTAATTAAAGAAACACTGCCCATAAGAATGAATTTTAATAAAATGAAGTCATTTTACAACAGCCCAGCTTCTTGATTTCCCAATAAAAATGAGTCCCATGTAAAATTGTATCTTTCCCATACAAGGCCTTGCTGTATTGTTAGGATGTCATTACCTTTGTCAAAGAAAGGGTATGATATTACTTAGCTTTACAATTCAGGGACAGAATAAACAAATGCTCATGTTTAAACAGCATCGAACAATTTACAGTAAAGCATAGGAGATTTTCATGCACAGTACTTCAAGAGCAACACATATACACTACTTCATTATCATTCACAAAAAATAAGGAAGGTTAAAAGACCAAATACCTTTAAAATGAGATAACTGCATAATAATGTGGTGGCAGTATTTCTTTCTGTAGGTAATTAGGGCTCAACCCTGCACGAGGCTGAGTACTTTCACACTAATCCAACAATGCATTTAGACATGTGCTTAACTTTAAGCCCTTGCGGAGTTCCACTGAAGCCAAGGGGCTACTCATATCTAAAGCTACACATTTGCTTAAATGCTTTGCTAAATCTGAGCCAGAGCAAGACTAAACCGTTAATGAGAACAATCTGTTACTCTAAATAGCTGGGGACCAGAGCACTGTACAATTTTCTTCCTTTTCTTTCCTCCATTACTTGATTTCTCGCCTTATACGTTCCCTCTTTTTTGTTTCACAAACCCTTATATTTGATCTCCTTTATCCTCCCTCCCTCCATTCTCCTGTACCCCATGTCCTCACAATTCCTATCCCTTTCCCAGGTTTCCCAAACTCTCTTTCTTGCCCAATTTACCTAGTTTTCCCTCCCCCAGGTACACCCCAAAAGCAATAATGATCTCTGTTCCCTTCAAATCTCATTCCAGCTATCATAGAATCATAGAATATCAGGGTTGGAAGGGACCTCAGGCGGTCATCTAGTCCAACCCCCTGCTCAAAGCAGAACTAATCCCCAACTAAATCATCCCAGCCAGGGCTTTGTCAAGCCTAAAAAACTTTGAAGGAAGCAGATTCCACCACCTCCCTAGGTAACACATTCCAGTGTTTCACCACCCTCCTAGTGAAAAAGTTTTTCCTAATATCCAACCTAAACCTCCCCCACTGCAACTTGAGACCATTACTTCTTGTTCTGTCATCTGCTACCACTGAGAACAGTCTAGATCCATCCTCTTTGGAACCCCCTTTCAGGTAGTTGAAAGCAGCTATCAAATCCCCCCTCATTCTTCTCTTCCGCAGACTAAACAATCCCAGTTCCCTCAGCCTCTCCTCATAAGTCATGTGTTCCAGCCCCCTAATCATTTTTGTTGCCCTCCGCTGGACGTTTTCCAATTTTTCCACATCCTTCTTGTAGTGTGGGCCCAAAACTGGACACAGTTCTCCAGATGAGGCCTCACCAATGTCGAATAGAGGGGAACGATCACGTCCCTCGATCTGCTGGCAATGCCCTACTTATACAGCCCAAAATGCCATTGGCCTTCTTGGCAACAAGGGACACTGTTGACTCATATCCAGCTTCTCGTCCACTGTAACCCCTAGATCCTTTTCTGCAGAACTGCTGCCTAGCCACTCGGTCCCTAGTCTGTAGCAGGGCATGGGATTCTTCCGTCCTAAGTGCAGGACTCTGCACTTGTCCTTGTTGAGCCTCATCAGATTTCTTTTGGCCCAATCCTCTAATTTGTCTAGGTCCCTCTGTATCCTATCCCTACCCTCCAGCGTATCTACCTCTCCTCCCGGTTTAGTGTCATCTATTGCCTATTGATTGACTGGCCGCTACAGGCACACTCCTGGCGCACAAAGGCTCCGATCTTTAGGGAAGATAAGATCTCTGTTCAGCCTGTAATCTAGCTGGAAGACTGTAAGAGGCAGGAGCTCCTCTCTTACACTAAGCCAGACCTCATATGAGTTTAGGATAGTCCTGTAATCTCTACTTCCAGTTCTTCTGCAGGGTGGCATTTGGGGATATTAGGTAGAAAGTACATAGAGCTAGGTGTGTTGGGACATCTAGAAATGTTTTTTGTAGGAGACAGTATGCTAAACAGGGTACATGTGTGCATGTTGTATCAATACAGTATATCACCCCATATTTCTTCAGTGCAAATCCTACATGTATTAATTAATCATCATTACTTCACTGCAGGTTCAAAGTAGGAGAAAACAGGCTAAGAGGGAGCATGCTGTTTTGAAATACAAATATCTTTGACTATTAGTGATCATGGTATGAAGATCAAGTGAAGGGTAACTGGATTATGTGTTAATCAGAATGTATTTGAAAGCTTTCCCAGTACGGAAATTCTTTTTTAATGAACACAAGTATAAAGTGAACTATACACACACAGAAATTTCCTTTCATTGTATTCATATCGTTTCTGTATGCCCACCCAGCTGCAAGGAAAATGGCTCTTGCAGAAAGGACAATATTGTTTATTATGTAAATATACACATCTTACTCATATTTTCTTCATCATCTATATCCATAGTGAAATACTTTTGCAGATTTCTTGACTGGCGTAGACTGTTTCTATCTGAAAAATAGAGAGTGGGTGTTTTAAGTTTATATCACGTAAATCGCAAGAGCCCACATGATGAAGGCCTGGGACTAGCAGTCAAGAGACCGGGGTTGTTTCCACGGCTCCCCCACAATCACGTGCAATCAGGAACAACTCATTCCCCCTGTGTGTCTTTCCCCCACAGAAGGGTAATGCTATTTCTTGAGCTCAAAGATATGGAGATGCTAAGAATCCATTAATGTTTACAAGCATTTTTACATTTTCAGATGGCAGACTGTCTAGAAGAGCATACTGTTTTTAATCTAAAAAGAAAAGGAGTACTTGTGGCACCTTAGAGACTAACAAATTTATTAGAGCATAAGCTTAAGGTGCCACAAGTACTCCTTTTCTTTTTGCGAATACAGACTAACACGGCTGCTACTCTGAAACCTGTTTTTAATCTGTTGTACTTTCCCTGGTTCATATACTTACAAGATATAAACTATGCACTCTCACTGGAAAATGTGGTCATTTCCTTGTCTATTGCACCAACAGACTATTTTAAGCAATGTGATGAGTTAAAAGGTCACACGTGACCGCACCTCTGGAACCGGTTCAGTGGAGAGATGCTTCCCCTCCAGCAAGCCAGAAAAAAAAAGGACAAAGTCAAAATACTGGCAACTTGATGTTGCAGGTAACATCAAGAAAATCCAGGCAATTCATATGAAGGGTAGAGCAGGTGCTACTAATTAAAAGGACAGATCCTGGAAAGAGGGGGTTTGTGGTAAAGACTGGGTTTGGTTAGCCATTTGTCTACTTAAAGCCAGCCTTTGCTCCGACATCCTTCCAGAAGCTGTGCTGCTGAATAGCGATGGTGAAGACCATATCTGCAGGAGAGAGAAACAGATGGTGCTGTCTCTTCCTTACATGTGGACTGCCTGAATATCTTGGTGTGACTTGCAATACCTGAGGTTATGTTACAAGAATAATGGTCTGGATTTTCAGAAGTGTTGAGCACCCATTCAATTTAACAGGAGCAATGGATGCTCGGTGTCTTTGAAAATCAGGGAAGTCTATAGACATCACATTACAACAAGAGACAAGACCATTATAATACTACTACTTTGCACCTTTCTATGCTTTCCAGACATTTAATTATGCTAAAAAATCAGCACAAGACTCCCTTCCTCAGCACATTTCCCACACACTCGGCCAGTCCCCGACAGCTGGGCCTGGGCAGGCAGAGGAGGGGGTGGGCTGCCGCCACCTCCCCAGCTGGGCTCACTCACAGAGACCCTGAGGGGAATCAGCTGGCATGAGAAGCATCTCTGTACCACTCCCTCAGCTGCGTGCCCAGGCCCGGCTTCCCGGGGGAGGGGCTGAGCAAGTTGGAAGTGCCGGGGGTGGGGGGAGGCGCAGCAGCAGCAGGACAGAGCACCCCTCCCCTGCCAGCAGGCCGAGCATTTGGCTCAGCTACGACTGCTAGTAGCAAATATCTCAAATGGCTGAAGATCGGACACTGGATGGGAAGGGGTCTCAGTTACTACCGTGAATTCTTTCCCTGGTGACTAGCTCAGGGTCTAACTGATCACCATATTTGGGGTTGGGAAGGAATTTCCCCTCAGGTCAGATTGGCAGAGATCCTATTTTTGTTTCGACTTCCTCTGCAGCATGGGGCATGGGTCACTTGCTGGTTTGAAATGGAGTAAATGGTGAATTCTGTGGAACTTGAATTCTTTAAATCATACCACACTGTAGTGTAGACTTGTCCTATGAGTCTATAAGTAACCACAATTAAATGAAAAATTTGATAAAAATGGATTTCCATTTTGAATTCATACATTTTGTTTATAGTTTCAGCATACATCTGGACTGCATATGATGACTGTAGAGAATCCTAAGTAAAACCCCTACTTTTGTTAAAGACCGTAACTAACCTCGTTAGTGAATTTTTGTTTTAGGTGTATAACACATTTCTTGCAAACATTGATACAGGCACCTACCAAATGCATGTATTGATCAAATCAAAGAGGACACACATTTTTTTATAAAGGCAGGAAATGGAAATGCATGAATAATAAATATGGTTCCTTGTACTTCATCTTGAAAAAAAATCATGTGAAGCTCTCCATACAATGTTCACAGCTTTAAAATAAAAACAGTACAGACCATTAGGGAAAGGAGAAGGAGGAGGTTGGGAAGAGAAGAAAGTGAGTTGGATTTGTGAAAGGGAGAAGAGACTGAGGAAATTAGTCTTGTATAGAGAGGAGACACTAGGCATAGTGAGGAGAATGAAGTGGTTTGGAAGGAGAGGAATGAGAGACTGGAGGATTTGGGGGAGAAGGAGGACTATCACATTGATTAATGCAGTGTAACAACAAACAATAAAATAGCAAAAAAATCAAAATGAAGAGTAAGGTGGTTTGGGATAAGAGAGAGGAAAGACTGGTGAATGGGGGGAAAGAGAAGATAAAGGGAGTATGGGGCAGGGAAAGAGGTTGGAAAATGAGGCATTTTGAAAGGAGAGATTGGCAGATTTGCAGAGAAGAGGACAGTATGAGGGGTTTTGGTGGGAAAAGGAGAGAATGAGGTAAGTATGAGAGAAAGGAGAAGAGACTAGGGGAGTTTTAGGTGTTCCAGGAGACTGGGATGTGGAAGGAAGGAAAGTTTATAAAGAGGTGGTGATAGAGAGAAGGAGGAGTCATTAGAGGAGAAAATGGGGGGGGGGCGGAGAATTTCACTTAGAGCGAAGGCTGGAGGGGAAAGATAAGAGACTAGCATTTAGAGGTAGAGTGGAAACTTGGCAAGCTTTCTAAAGGCTGCTGCAGCAGAGGAAAGGAGCCACACTGCAATGGCACATAGCAAGAGAAATGAGAGGAGGCCACAGTAAGTGCTGACGGTCTTTTTTATTTTTAAAATGGAAATGGGGACAAAGTAACTTGCAATATTGGAACCTTTTACAGGTGGCAGGAAGGGGGGGGCAGTGGTTTCACAGGGCCACGTCCTTTCCTTCCAGCATTTGGGGCAGAATTCCTCTTCTGGGTGTGTTTGTGATAGCGTCGTCCTCACTTACTTGAAGGATGCTTTCCCCCCACTCCAAAACTGTCATTACATGCCATAGTTGCTAAACAGGGTGCATTTATATTAGATGTAGTATTACCACCGTGTGTCAGGCAGCCCGGAAGCAGGTCTACTAAACATGGGAACAGAGAGTGCTAACCCTTAAGCATCATGCAGCTTTTTAAGTGCCATCTTTAGTTAGATCCATTAAGTCAATTTTGGCCTGCACACTGGATTGAAGTCTTAAGTGGAAAAAAGTAACCAAAGGCCATCTTACTCTATCAGCATGTTGGGCTAGATTCAAAGGTCTATAGGTATTCCAATGCTGAGCAGTGAAACACCCAACTCCCAGGCACCGTGCTGCCGACTGCAATTCTCTGCAATAAGTTGAGTGCACAGGCTCCCTATGCATTATATGGGGAAAGCTCGGCACCTAAGAAAGGGATTCTCAGAAGCCAGCAACTGAGCAGGGAGCCGCCTAAACAAATCAGGAGTGAAATGCAGAGAAAAGGGCTGGGGCTTAGACTCAGATCCTCAGAGATATTTTGGTGCCTATCTCCTACTGATCTGAGCCTTTATGCACCTGACTTATGGGCTGACAGGAAATGCCTATCTCTGCTCAGGATTCTACGCCTTGAATCCTCTCCTGGAGTTAGGCACTTAAGCCAGGTCAGTCCATTCTCACAAAGAGAAAAAAACCCCACCACACACCCCAAAGACAGGGGGAGACAGTGAAATCCTACTGTATTGTAGCCAACAGCTCAGTGGTTAGAGTACTCCTGTGGGATGTGGGAGACTAAGTTTGAATCCCCACTCTACCTGAGTTAGAGCAGGAACTTGAATCCAGATCTCCCACATCCCAAGTGACTGCCCTTATGCTTGGGTATTTTGGGATGGGGCTATCTCCTCTATCCTGTTGAAGCTTTTCCACTTGGTATAAATAACTAAATATTCATTGGGCCAGAGGGAGACTCTGTAACACAGTAGCTAGGACATTTAGCAGGGATGTAAGAGAGTCAGATTCAAGTCCCTGCTCCAGTTAAAAAGTGATTACTAACCTGTTTTATCACAGTTGCTCTTTGAGATGTGCTACACATGTCCATTCCACTTTAGAAGTGAATGTGCCCAGTGAACCAGTCAGATTTTTCCCATAGCAGAACCTGCCAGGGCAGCGTATGCTGCTGCATGATTGTATAAAGGGTGGAATTGCCCCCAACCTCCCTCAGTACCAGAAAGACTCCAATATAGAGGGGAAGGAGAGTTGGTCATGAAGTGGACATTTGCAACACATCTCAAAGCACAGATTTTTTTTTCTTCAAGTAATTACACATGCTCATTCTACTTTAGGTGACTCACAGGCACTTCATACGGAGGTGGGTTTCGAAGTCTACCTGAACAAGGACTGAAGAACTACTTGTCCAAACTTGGCATCATCTCTGGAATGTGGAGATACAGTGTAATGAGTAGTAAAAGTATGCACTGATGACGAAGTTGCAGCTCTACAAAAGTCTGCTATAAGTACTTGAGCCAAAAACGCTGTAGAATTTGAAGATCTTGTAGAATGAGCTACCGTGATGTGACAAAGAGTGAATCTTCTGTAATATTGTCATGAATGACAGTAACTTACTTGACTAAGAATTGCTACCCAGTGGACACAATAGGGTTAATGACATAATATGTTGGATCACCTGACTGTCTGGGGTGGAATGAATGGGTCGTTTAAGGATTGGGTGAAACCAATCATATCAATGGAGTATCTGGAAAGACAATGGGAAACCCAAGGGCTGATCAAATAAATCCAACAGTGGGAAACCTGTCCTTTCATCCTGTCCACACCTGAGACAAACAGCTGGGATGACCACCTAAAAGACCTAGTCCTGTCCAAGTAAAAAGTCAACACCTTTCTAACATCCAAAGTATGGAGCCTCTCCTTTTCCTTATGAGAATGGGGCTTAGGAAAGAATGTTGGTAAGTATATGGCTTGACTGAGGTGAAATTCCAGAACTACTTTAGCCAGGAATTTTGGATGCAGACGTAAGAATACCTTGACCTGGAAAAAAAAAAACCTGTCAGGAGGGTCAGTCATCGACACACAGATCTCCGCCACCCTTTTAATGGAGGTAAGAGCTACCAAAAATGATATTTTCATAGAGAGATGCAGCATAGATTATGTACCCACTGGTTCAAAGGGCAGACCCAGCATCTTGTTAGCAACAGATTTAAGTCCCAGGCAAGAATGGGATCCATGACATGGGGGTATAATCTGTCCAGATCTTTTAAGAGTCTGATATTGGATTGGAAAATACTGAGTGAGCTATGATAGGAGGGTGGAAAGCTGGAGACAGCAATAAGGTGAACCCTGATGGAATTAATTGATAAGCTTTGTTGCTCCAGGTGGAACAGGTGGTCCAAAACATGTTGGACAGGGTTCAGGACCTGCAAAACACCAATCTGTGATCACACTCGTGATCTCTGCTGACCGATCTGCATAGGTGAGCCACCAAGCTGTTCTGAAAACCAAGACGATGAGAGATTGAGATGTATTGCACTGGTGATACAAAACTCCCAAAGATGTGTCGCCTCTTGATAGAGACCATCTGATTTGGTCCCTCCCACTCTGTTTATAGCGTTGTCCATGAGGACTTTCAGAGACTCTCCCTTGATGTGAGGGAGAAAAGCACGACAAGATAGATGAATACCTTACAACTCCAGTATGTTTATGTGGAGACTCAAATCCACAGCCCAGAGTTTGTAGGTTTCCTAGATGAGCTCCCCAACCTACAGAAGAAGTGCCTGTAACCAGAGCCAATGTGGGCAAGGGAGGGGTGAAGGGACCTCCCATACACAAGTTGGCTGGATCCACCAGTCCAAGGAGACTAGTAATCCTGTAGATATCTGAATCAGCAAGTCCAAGAGCTGATGAGCCAGGGAGCACACTGACTTTAACCAGCTATGCAACTTTCTAAGAAGTCTGGCATGCCAAACAACATAAGTACAGGAAACCATGTGCCCCAGTAGTCTGAGGCAGAGTTTCGTACTGTCGTGATTGGATAGGCTTTGAAATGTATGGAAATGTTTAACATTGTCTGGAAGCTGGCTTGAGGTAGGAGCGTCCTGGCTCCTATAGAATCCAGGGGCGCCCCTATAAATGTTATGCTCTGACTGGGTAGAAGACTTGTCCTTGTTGATCACTGAAGAGGGATCAGATCCTGCATAGACTGAGTTCTGCTTGGAGCCTGGATTTTCCTCATAATCAGCGAGTCATCCAGGTAAGGAAATATTTGCACCACTGCTTTCCTTAAGAATGTAGCCACTACTGCCATGAATTTTGTAAATATTTGCGGTGCAGCGGACAGGCCAAAGAGCAGGACTGTAAACTGATAATGGGTGTTGTTAACCAGAAACCTTAGGAATCTCCCATGGCTTTGATGGATTGTCACATGGAAATATGCAGCTTTCAAGTCAAGGGCAACATACAAGGCACTGGGATCCAGAGAGGGGTTAATGGAGGCTAGAATGATCATGTGAAGCCTTATTTCAGTGGCTCTCAACCTTTCCATATGACTGTACGTCTTTCAAAAATCTCATTTGTCTTGCACACCCCCAAGTTTCACCTCACTAAAAAACTACTTGCTTACAAAATCAGACATAACAATACGAAAGTGTCACAGGGCACTATTACTGAAAAATTGCTTACTTTCTCATTTTTTCCATATAATTATGAAATAAATCAATTGGAATATAAATATTGTTCTTACATTTCAGTGTATAGTATATAAAACAGTATAAACAAGTCATTGTTTGTATGAAATTTGAGTTTGTCCTGACTTCGCTAGTGCTTTTTATGTAGCCTGTCGTAAAACTAGGCAAGTATCTAGGTGTGTTTATGTACCCCCTGGAAGACCTCTGCATACCCCCAGAGGTACACATACCCTTGGTTGAGAACCACTGCCTTATTTTCTTTATACATTTGTTCAAATTCCGCAGGTCTAGGATGTGTCTGAATCCTTCTTTTGCCTTTGGAATCAGGATGTAATATGAATAGAAAACCTTTTGCATGGTGGAGAGGGGGAACTTTATAGCTCTCAAATGGAGGAGAGACGAGACCTCCTGGAGGAGGACAGCCTTGTGAGAGTTGTCCCTGAAGAGGGACAGGTGGAAATAAAATGCAGCGTGTATCCCTGTTCCACAGTGCAGAGAACACATTGAGCCGTGGTAATATTGGATCAAGCACAGAGGAAGTTGGACAACCTGCTTGAAAACACAGGAGGAGAAGCTACTAGGTAACAATCTGATACTCTGTCCTCGACAAGGCAGTCAAACAGACTGCTTGAGATTTCCAGGCTGTCTTGAATGACCCAGTGTAGAAGCAAACTGAGGAGGTGGAGGTCTTCCCCCGCATTCTGATTTTCTGGAGTGGTAAGGCTACATAGGTGGGAAAAGTGGGTATGTTTGGAGACATTGAGGAAATAATTGCTTTATTTTAGGGAAAGGACTGTAAATTCCCAATGATTTCAGTATAGCCCATGAATCCTTGCGACTACAGTGCATCTCATCCATCTTCTGCAATAAGAGTGTAGGACCTTCAAAGGAAAGATCTTGGACAGTCTGCTGGTCCTCCTGCAGGAGGCCCTACAATTGAATCTCTTTTAGACACAAACAACATGCAAGACCTGAAGGAGAGGCCAACACAATCTTCACACTTCCCTGTACTAACACAATAAGAGGAAAAAATATAGAGAGCAACAATCAAATGTATCTTTAAATATCAGTTTAATCTAATCTCTGCCCACCAATACTAAAGTGCATGAATCACAGTTGCATAGTTACTACATGCTGTTCCTACAGGACAGTGTTATCATTGACATATGCCTTAAGTGTACATTTCCTCTCCCTAACATGTTTCCATTTCTCTTAAGTTTAACCTTAAGTGTGATTTTCTTAAATTTGTTATGCTATCTAATTATCCCAAAAATACATTCCTGTAACATTTATATCATTAAGTTACTGATATGTACTCATAAGCATAATTCCTTCAGTTTTTGTTTGGGAATAACTAAATATATTTTTGAAGAGTTTTGGAAAGGATAGTGTAGCGGGGTAGACACCTGCTCCTGCCCTCAGGGGCTTAGAACAGCCCTGGAGAGGGCTGTGGCTGGGGACAAGAAGCCTGGGCTGATTGGGGAAGGCAGCAACAGCTGGGGCCATGCCCCAATCAGGCCCAGCTGGCCCCTATAAGAGGCTGTGAGCCAGGAGTCCAGACTCTCTCTGCCTGTAGAGAGAGAGAAGGGCCTGGCTGCTGGGGAGCCTAACCAAGTGCCTAGAGTGGAGCAGGGCTGGGGCCTGGAAACCCCCCAGGCTGTGGACTAGTTGAAGGCCAGTTAGGTACTGGGGTTGCAGGGGGCAGCCCACGGGTAGTCAGAAGTAGCAGGTCCAAACCCCCTTGCCTGTGATGAGGCTTATATACTGCAGTCAGCCTCAGTGAATGGGGGCTAGATAGTGACTGGGCAGTAGCCAAAGACTGAGGTGAAGTGGGGGTGGGGGTTCCCCTGGGTGGGAAGTGAGGGGTTACTGCTAGGGGGCAGCACCCTGGTGTACAAGAGGAACCCGCTCTGGGAGGGACAAGGGGGCCTGGTGTAAATGGGACACTGGCCTGCAGAGGGTGCTCCAAGGCTGGAATTAGAGCTAATTCCCAGGACACCAGCAGGAGTTGCCCCAGGGGTGAGTCCCACATGCTTATAGATAGAAACTCTCATGCTTCAGCAATTGCTGTACTGGGTCAGAAGAGTTTTCCATCTAGACCAGTATTCTGTCTCTAGCTGCGGCCAGTACCAGATGCTTGAGAGGATTTTTAGTAGAGAGGCCTAAAGCCCAAGAATTCCCCAAGGCTATGCTAAAAGAATTGTCATGCAAGACTCCCATAAAGTTTGGCAAGTTATGCTAAGAGAAAGATGATGGAAATGTATCAATTAAGACTCTTTATAGAGTAAAAAAATTAGTATGATATACTTTCACAACCTATTGTAAATTGTTTTCTGCTATGCTAAGTTGTAATTGAAATCACATGAAAGGGTATAAGAAAACGGAAATGGTTGAGGGGAATTTTGCTCACAGCACAGGTATATGAAAGATTTGTTTTTCACTATCTAAGCTCTATTGTAAATTGGTTAAAGTTGTTATGGTGGAAATCTGGAACATAATGGAAGATATAAGCTGTACTGTCAACAAGTTGACATATGTCAATGACTGGATGGTACCAGTCATGCAGTTATACCACAAACTGTAATACAAGGTAAACAAGTTACACATAAAGATCTGTGAAAGCATGACCAAAGTTGGGTTAAATTGAGTTTGCAGACTGGAGTCCAGATTGGTGTGGTAAACATCACCCCCTTTCCATAATGGGCTGTTATATTCTTTAGTTAGAGTTATCTGGCTTAATAAATTCAGTTAATCTTACTATCTGATGTCTCACTAATCAGTACTTTAATAGAACTCATTTTTTACAAGAAGGTGCAAGAACTATTGCAATATTCCCCAATGGTAGGAGTCTGGCAATTACTATGTTCTGAGTAAAATATAACTAAATAAAATACAGCCAATTAACAAATGCAAATATCTAGAAATGTAGTAAAGCTTCTGTGGATAAATAAGACTTGTTTCTCAGATCCTTCTACAAGCATGAAATATTTTAAAATATAAAAATAAAATATCTAATGACCTTTTGCATTCTACTAAAATATACACCAGGGGTCTCAAACACATGGCCCGTGGAGTTATTTGCTGCAGCCTGCCAAGCTCCCCCAGCTTCTCACCTCCCAGAGTTATTTCCTGTGGCTGCCAAGCTCCTCTCACCCGCCGCCCCCGTGCGCTGTGTCCCTACTTCTCTGCCTACCTCCAGGCGCTTCTCGCCGCCAAACAGTTGTTTGGCAATGCTTAGCACTTTCCAGGAGGGAGTGGGAGCCACGCTCAGGGAAGGAGGTGGTGCTGTTATCCTCAGATGAAACTGTTTCCTGAATGAGCTTCCCTGCTGTTGAAGCTTGCGTAGATTGTCTACCTACCCTCTCTGACACTGACATACCCCAGCTCTCTGAGTATTTCCTTTCTTTTAGCTGCCAAGAGAAAGATACCAATATTGCTTTGGCACTGGGACTATGTAGGACAGGGATGATGGGTCTCGTGGGCTCAGGAAAATAAGAAAATGCTGGACAGAACATGTGAAACTTAACCTCACAACAGTTTGTTTTTGCAAGAGACCATCATCCTGATAAGAGACATCAGAGCCCTGTTAGATGTGAATGGAGAATGGATGATATTGTGGTCACCAGCATCTGAAAAACTCTTATAGAAATAATCTTGTGTGGCATTTGGTATCTATGACTCTCCCCAGAATAAATACAGACTTCTTGGAGTTATTCCGTTCATGTCAGAGTTGACCAATCCGTGTTGCTCCAGAAAAGAATCAACTGTGAAAGAGCTGTTTTGTGTGCCTTCTGCAGGAAGGGTGCTCTGATGGACTAGTCATCTTGGAATGTTTATATAAGAACCCTTTTCTGCTCAATGAAAGCCACAATATTAGCTGGCACTTTGGCTAGGGTTAGGGGCAGATAGGCCAAAAGATAAAGCAACATACTGAGAATGTTGTTTGTTACATGTGAAGCTGAGATATCTCCTATGGGAGGATCATATAATATGTAGATAGATGTTCAGTTCAGCTGACTATAGAAAAATCCCCTTGGGAAATTGCTGCTTTAGTGGAAATTAGCATCTCCATCCTGAACTGTGATATAGAAGGAATCTGTTCAAAAATGTCAGATTGGCACTCCTCTGTCTTTGGAATGCATGGGCACTAGGAAGAGGATGAATTATAGTGCCAAGCCTTTGTGTTCCCTAGGAATTCAATTACCTCAATTTGAAACAGTTGATATATTGCAGACTTCCAACTGTGGTATCAGTTGGAGGAAGAAGGGGATCTACGTGACCATGGATTGGAGTTGCGTTCAGTCTAAGGACTAACGCAGGCTGGAACATGTCTGTTTAAAATTTATTCTGTATTGATCCAACACTTTGAAATTTCCTCCCACTTTCACCCCATTGGGGGAACCATATCAGACTGGGTAAGCATGCCTCCATGCTGCTTGATGGATGCAAAAGGTCTTCTTAAAGTAGACAGGTCTTCTCTGTCTCTCATGCCTTTTGGTGTGTTATTCAATAAGCTAGCTGGATACATCAGATACTGAGAAGACCTTCAAAGATTTTTATTTTATTTAAAAAGAGGTTTCCATGGCAGCTCTTTCTACAGGATCAGTGAAGAGCCTTTCCTCTCAGATATTTAGTGATGATCAGTATCTGCTTTTGTTGGGGATCAGCTTTCCATGGACCTTAGCCAAAGCTGGTGATGAGACAGATTTGAGCTTATTGCTTTTGCTCTAAATCTCGTGTTGTCCAAAGCTGATCTACCATGACAGCCGTCACTATGGAAATCTCTATCAAAATGGCTCCTAGTCAAAAGGATTTTATAATCTTGAATGGCAGAGCTGGCAATAGGGAATCTGATGCATGAAGGGCTGCTGAGGTAGCTTTATATTTTTTTAAATAAAAATGACTATTTCTTTAACAACTCATGAGGGTTGCACCCATTTCTGGGAATATAGCAAGGTCCTATTTATTTGTGTTTGTCTCACTTCCCCCTTCTCTCCCACTTCCTCTTATGTTCTTCTGGAGGAATAAAGAGTCCACCTGCTTTTCCTAAGAATGACTTCAAAATATTTCTCAACCCCCCTTCCCCCCCGATTCTGAGAATCTTCATCTGTGGACTCTGGGCCCAATTCAAAAAGCTACCTGTCCTCAAAGGAATATGTATATGAAGAGCCCTCTCTGCAGTTCCAAGGCCATTTCTTGAAAAGTTTGTATTATGAAGAATTGGAGGAGGACTAGAGTTCCCACACTTCTTGGTCCTAGCTTTACTAGAAACCAGACTTCGAAATGTCCTTTGTGTAGAAGTGACCCCTGTGGCCAAAATCTGTAGTATCCTCTCCTGATGCAAGTTACTCTCCTTTCCCAAGTTCTCAGATTCATTGGGGGGTGCGGGGGAGGAGGAGAAATGTTTGGTGGAGATTGAAGAAGTGGTAGGACACTTCCAGCCTTTGATGGGAGCAGGATCTGGGTATTAGCCTAATCAGCTGGGCATGGTGAGCATGCAGCATCCAGGTAGCCCAGGCATTTTTGCATCCTTTTTTTGTCAGCCAGCCTATTTCCTTGGTTGCCTGAGAGGTGAAGCTGCCTGAGCAACTTGCCAAGACATGTTGCACTGGAAGATGCTGCAGCCAACTACCTCAGTATTGAGAGATGTGTTTCCAGCAGGTTTGCTGGAGAGCCTCAGAGGTTATATAATAGCCCAGTAACCCTTAGAATTCAATACACTGAATATTAAGAATAAATAGGATCCGTTTCATAGAATCATAGAATCATAGAATATCAGGGTTGGAAGGGACCCCAGAAGGTCATCTAGTCCAACCCCCTGCTCAAAGCAGGACCAAGTCCCAGTTAAATCATCCCAGCCAGGGCTTTGTCAAGCCTGACCTTAAAAACCTCTAAGGAAGGAGATTCTACCACCTCCCTAGGTAACGCATTCCAGTGTTTCACCACCCTCTTAGTGAAAAAGTTTTTCCTAATATCCAATCTAAACCTCCCCCATTGCAACTTGAGACCATTACTCCTCGTTCTGTCATCTGCTACCATTGAGAACAGTCTAGAGCCATCCTCTTTGAAACCCCCTTTCAGGTAGTTGAAAGCAGCTATCAAATCCCCCCTCATTCTTCTCTTCTGCAGACTAAACAATCCCAGCTCCCTCAGCCTCTCCTCATAAGTCATGTGCTCTAGACCCCTAATCATTTTTGTTGCCCTTCGTTGTACTCTTTCCAATTTATCCACATCCTTCCTGTAGTGTGGGGCCCAAAACTGGACACAGTACTCCAGATGAGGCCTCACCAGTGTCGAATAGAGGGGAACGATCACGTCCCTCGATCTGCTCGCTATGCCCCTACTTATACATCCCAAAATGCCATTGGCCTTCTTGGCAACAAGGGCACACTGCTGACTCATATCCAGCTTCTCGTCCACTGTCACCCCTAGGTCCTTTTCCGCAGAACTGCTGCCGAGCCATTCGGTCCCTAGTCTGTAGCGGTGCATTGGATTCTTCCATCCTAAGTGCAGGACCCTGCACTTATCCTTATTGAACCTCATTAGATTTCTTTTGGCCCAATCCTCCAATTTGTCTAGGTCCTTCTGTATCCTATCCCTCCCCTCCAGCGTATCTACCACTCCTCCCAGTTTAGTATCATCCGCAAATTTGCTGAGAGTGCAATCCACACCATCCTCCAGATCATTTATGAAGATATTGAACAAAACGGGCCCCAGGACCGACCCCTGGGGCACTCCACTTGACACCGGCTGCCAACTAGACATGGAGCCATTGATCACTACCCGTTGAGCCCGACAATCTAGCCAGCTTTCTACCCACCTTATAGTGCATTCATCCAGCCCATACTTCCTTAACTTGCTGACAAGAATGCTGTGGGAGACCGTGTCAAAAGCTTTGCTAAAGTCAAGAAACAATACATCCACTGCTTTCCCTTCATCCACAGAACCAGTAATCTCATCATAAAAGGCGATTAGATTAGTCAGGCATGACCTTCCCTTGGTGAATCCATGCTGACTGTTCCTGATCACTTTCCTCTCCTCTAAGTGCTTCAGGATTGATTCTTTGAGGACCTGCTCCATGATTTTTCCAGGGACTGAGGTGAGGCTGACCGGCCTGTAGTTCCCAGGATCCTCCTTCTTCCCTTTTTTAAAGATGGGCACTACATTAGCCTTTTTCCAGTCATCCGGGACTTCCCCCGTTCGCCACGAGTTTTCAAAGATAATGGCCAAGGGCTCTGCAATCACAGCCGCCAATTCCTTCAGCACTCTCGGATGCAATTCGTCCGGCCCCATGGACTTGTGCACGTCCAGCTTTTCTAAATAGTCCCTAACCACCTCTATCTCTACAGAGGGCTGGCCATCTCTTCCCCATTTTGTGTTGCCCAGCACAGCAGTCTGGGAGCTGACCTTGTTAGTGAAAACAGAGGCAAAAAAAGCATTGAGTACATTAGCTTTTTCCACATCCTCTGTCACTAGCTTGCCTCCCTCATTCAGTAAGGGGCCCACACTTCCTTTGGCTTTCTTCTTGTTGCCAACATACCTGAAGAAACCCTTCTTGTTACTCTTGACATCTCTTGCTAGCTGCAGCTCCAGGTGCGATTTGGCCCTCCTGATATCTTTCCTACATGCCCGAGCAATATTTTTATACTCTTCCCTGGTCATATGTCCAACCTTCCACTTCTTGTAAGCTTCTTTTTTATGTTTAAGATCCGCTAGGATTTCACCATTAAGCCAAGCTGGTCGCCTGCCATATTTACTATTCTTTCCATTTGTTCTGGATTGTTTTCTTGTTGCTCTGAACAGAAGGTCTGGTGAAGCCTACTTATAGATGCTGGAGTCAGAATGAACTGGGTGGTTAGGTTTTTGGAGTGTGGCTTATTCCGCTTCCACGGAGCTATAAGTAAGGGTAATGAATGTAATGGATCTACAGACTTTCCTGCAAAAAAAGAATGACAAGAGTGCAAAAGAATGACAGTACCTAAGCAAGCTTTAGGGCCAAAACAGTCCTTTCTTTTGGTATGTTTTTCGCTCAATGGCTGTTTTTTATTTTTCAAGTTCCTAGAAAGTGGGGAAATCATACAAAGGTCTCAAAGCAATAGAATAATTAATATTGTGCATCAAAATGTATTACAAATGAAGCATATCACATAAATATATCAATGAAGAGACAAATGCATTCCTTGGCAAGAGAGTTATTAAGCTTTTAAATCAAGAAGCTGATAGTTTAGATTTAAGGTGGGCAGAGGAATTTCCCTGAATTCTTCCCCTACAAATAAATTAATGTTCTCTGGCTTTAAAGTGTAGAACTACCCTTCAGACATATCCACTGAAATTGGAATATAAAAAAAAACTGTTAAACCCAATGGTAGGAGTTTTCTTTGCTTATTATGAACAGGGCAAATTTAGAATGTACAAGTCTGTTCCAAGCTCTCTGGCTTAAACTTTTCATTTAACACATACTGCTAAAATAAAGAGAGTCCATTTTCATTTCTTTTGGCATGTTTAATTTTAAACAAACACTATGGAGAGATACTTCAAACAACAGAAGAGAAATAAACCCTAAGTTTAAATTTCTTATACATTTAGGTTTATACTCCATTTCTCACCCTATGAGACAAAGCCAGTTTGTAGCAAAGTATTTTGGAGCTCTTTTCTCCCTAGCACCTGTTTGTGGAGCTCAATTTTATTTTTTCTAGAGCAGAAATCTTTCTAACCTCCTACCTTGGCTTAAACTGCTAGTATGATCAAAACACTGTGACCCAGGGACCCATTGGTGCCAACTGGCAGAGGACATGCGGGGTGACAGGGGTTTTACAGGAATCCCCTGAACCAAGTACATGTATAATAATTAACCAAAGGATGGCATGTAAGGTCTCTT
Organism: Dermochelys coriacea; assembly: GCF_009764565.3. Taxonomy (NCBI): domain Eukaryota; kingdom Metazoa; phylum Chordata; order Testudines; family Dermochelyidae; genus Dermochelys; species Dermochelys coriacea. Next base: position 79,080,966 of record NC_050078.2, on the reverse strand, counting down.
TCAAGAGCCAGAAATTTACTGGTCATCATAGTCACTGCAAAATATATGTATGGATAATATTTAAGAAGTTAAGTATATATACTGGCAATTATGTTCTTAAAGCCTTGAAGTTAAAAGCAGGTCACCAGAAGGTGACAGGCCTTGGACATCTTCTGTTCAGGCAATGGGTAGGAAATGCTTATCTCTCTGACTTGACACATGTGTATTGTGCAGTGCCTAATTGCCTTCTATGATGAGAGAACTGACTCTGTGGATGAGGGGAAAGCAGTGGATGTGTTATTACTTGAAATTAACAAAGCTTTTCATACGGTCTCCCACAGTATTCTTGCCAGCAAGTTAAAGAAGTATGGGCTGGATGAATGGACTATATAAGATGGATAGAAAGCTAGCTAGATCATTGGGCTCAACGAGTAGTGATCAATGGCTCCATGTCTAGTTGGCAGCCAGTATCAAGCAGAGTGCCCCAAGGATCGGTCCTGGGGCTGGTTTTGTTCAATATCTTTATTAATGATCTGGAGGATAGCGTGGATTGCACCTCAGCAAGTTTGCAGATGACACTAAACTGTGAGGAGTGGTAGATACGCTGGAGGGTAGGAATAGGATACAGAGGGACCTAGACAAATTAGAGGATTGGGCCAAATGAAATCTGATGAGGTTCAACAAGGACAAGTGCAGAGTCCTGCACTTAGGAAGGAAGAAACCCATGCACTGCTACCGAGTGGCTAGGCAGCAGTTCTGCAGAAAAGAACCTAGGGGTTACAGTGGACGAGAAGCTGGATAGGAGTCAACAATGTGCCCTTGTTGCCAAGAAGGCTAATGGCATTGGGGCTGTATAAGTAGAAGCATTTCCAGCAGATCAAGGGACGTGATCATTCCCCTCTATTCAGCACTGGTGAGGCCTCATCTGGAGTACTGTGTCCAGTTTTGGGCCCCACACTACAAGAAGGATGTGGAAAAATTGGAAAGAGTCCAGCAGAGGGCAACAAAAGTGATTAGAGGGCTGGAGCACATAATTTATGAGGAGTGGCTGAAGGAACTGGGATTGTTTAGTCTGCAGAAGAGAAGAATGAGGGGGGATTTGATAGCTGCTTTCAACTATCTGAAAGGGGGTTCCAAAGAGGATGGATCTAGACTGTTCTCAGTGGTACCACATGATAGAAAAAAGGAGTAATGGTCTCAAGTTGCAGTGGGGGGGGGTTAGGTTGGATATTAGGAAAAACTTTTTCACTAGGAGGGTGGTGAAGCACTGGAATGGGTTACCTAGGGAGGTGGTAGAGTCTCCTTCCTTAGAGATTTTTAAGGTCAGGCTTGACAAAGCCCTGGCTGGGATGATTTAGTTGGGGATTAGGTCCTGTTTTGAGCAGGGGGTTGGATTACATGACCTCTTAGAGACTAACAAATTTATTTGAGCATAAGCTTTCATGAGCTACAGCTCACTTCATCGGATGCATTCAGTGGAAAATAAAGTGGGGAGATTTATATACACAGAGAACATGAAACAATGGGTGTTACCATACACACTGTAACCAGAGTGATCAGGTAAGGTGAGATATTACCAGCAGGAGAGCGGGGGGGAAAAACCTTTTGTAGTGATAATCAAGGTGGGCCATTTCCAGCAGTTGACAAGAACGTCTGAGGAACAGTGGGGAGAGGAATAAACATGGGGAAATAGTTTTACTTTGTGTAATGACCCATCCACTCCCAGTCTTTATTCAAGCCTAAGTTAATTGTATCCAGTTTGCAAATTAATTCCAATTCAGCAGTCTCTCATTGGAGTCTGTTTTTGAAGTCTTTTTGTTGAAGAATAGCCACTTTTAGGTCTGTAATCGAGTGACCAAAGAGATTGAAGTGTTCTCCCACTGGTTTTTGAATGTTATAATTCTTGACATCTGATTTGTATCCATTTATTCTTTTACGTAGAGACTGTCCAGTTTGTACAATGTACGTGGCATAGGTACATTGCTGGCACATGATGGCATAGATCACATTGGTAGATATGCAGGTGAACGAGCCTCTGATAGTGTGGCTGATGTGATTAGGCCTTACGATGGTGTCCTCTGAATAGATATATGGACACAGTTGGCAACGGGCTTTGTTGCAAGGATAGGTTCCTGGGTTAGTGGTTCTGTTGTGTGGTGTGTGGTTGCTGGTGAGTATTTGCTTCAGGTTGGGGGACTGTCTGTAAGCAAGGACTGGCCTGTCTCCCAAGATCTGTGAGAGTGATGGGTCGTCCTTCAGAATAGGTTGTAGATCCTTGATGATGCACTGGAGAGGTTTTAGTTGGGGGCTGAAGGTGATGGCTAGTGGCGTTCTGTTATTTCCTTTGTTGGGTGTGTCCTGGAGTAGGTAACTTCTGGGTACTCTTCTGGCTCTGTCAATCTGTTTCTTCACTTCAGCAGGTGGGTATTATAGTTGTAAGAATGCTTGATAGAGATCTTGTAGGTGTTTGTTTCTGTCTGAGGGATTGGAGCAAATGCGGTTGTATCGTACAGCTTGGCTGTAGACAATGGATCGTGTGGTATGGTCTGGATGAAAGCTGGAGGCATGTAGGTACCCATAGCGGTCAGTAGGTTTCCGGTATAGGGTGGTGTTTATGTGACCATCGCTTATTAGCACCAAAGTGTCCAGGAAGTGGATCTCTTGTGTGGATTGGTCCAGGCTGAGGTTGGTCCTTGAAGAGGGTCTGGATAGGGGAATGAGGTAAGGGTATGGACTGGAACTGAATGATGTAACCTTCTTGGATGATCTGAAGGATCATCTTTAAGGCCAGATTTTTATCCACCCTGATACTGTGTACCATTTTAGCACACTACTGGTAAACTATCATATTACATTTCCTTCCAGGTTGACAAAAAATAAAATCCTCCACAACCATATACTCTCAAAGATAATGCTTTCTGCTGTGAACAGACTCCCTTAGGTTAATTATCATAATAAGAGTACTCATACTACATGTTTCTCAGGTATGACTTAGAGTCTGATCAAAGTCCACTGAAGTCAATGGGAGTGGGCAGGGGGGGTTCCCATTGCCTTCGTTGCCTAATGCTACTTAATACGAACAAAAAAATGCTGTCATCTCATTCAAGCTAAACATTAATTTTGTTTTTGTCACCAGCCATAATTCTTCTTGCTATAACAGTGAGGTATTTTGAGGTATTTTCAATTTTATACTTGTCATTTTAATAAATTAAAAAAACTGTTGACAAAGCTAAAGTAAACAAAAACAAATTTGCTCTTAGTTATAAAGTTCAGTTCTGATTGTTTCCCTATTATATTAGACTTCTATCCAGGTTGTCAAGAAATAAAATCCTCCTATGCCAGAAAAAAGGAAAAAATAAACAGAGAAAGTCAATCTCTGTTTTAATTATAAGCAATCTTCTTATTTGCAATGTCACTTACTCCTAAAATTATTTTCAAAATAAAGGCTGTGACCTGTTATGTCCTAATTCAAGCAATCTCACACAGGAGATTTCAAATTATTACAGCTATCTGAATGAAACACTCCTCATTGAGAAATTTTGGATTAGCATATTGGGAGTCCTTATAAATTCCATTAAGATTGATATAAGATATAATATTTAATTTAAAGCAAAAAAAAATACAAAATTCATTATGCTAAGAAGCATTTTTGTAATCCTCAAGGTTTATATTTTTGCTATTAGCATGAATGCACACTTTGCAATGTATAGTAAAGTTTCTATTGCTACTGTCAGAAATTCTTTTGTGAGAATGGGGAGGGGAGAACACAAACCAAGAATATCGATATGGAAAAAAAAACAAAGGAAGGTTTTCAAACCAAAGGATTTCAAGCCAAGTCTGAACACTGTGGGCTTGATTTTGGCACTTAACCACAGCTCTAATGTTTGTTTATTGGTGCTACTCAAGAGGCTGCAGTGCCAAGGGCCAAAGTAAGGCATATGCATTATAGGACTGCACCGAGGGCCCCAGCTCCTGGAGATGTGTTTTTCAGAACCTCAGCTTTCATTACAAAAAGGTATATTTCTTGGCCTCCTGATTGCGAAGAAAAGCTTTACAGTGTAACCAGTGCTGTGACGACTGCCTGAGTCTGCAGGCAAGATGACACAATAGCTCTGAGAAAGCGAGGAACATCTCCATTCATATCTCTGGGATATAAACATCAAAACCTTCTCTTCTGAGGCATACAGAAGACTGTAAATGTGGCAGGAACTGAAAAGTATACCAGTCTTGGCTTATCTACCCACCCACCAAATACATTCTGGTCTGCAGAAGTACTGGGGTCCCCCTACTGTAGTCCAGATGTTCTTGTAGGTAGGGGAGCTGTTGTCACTCCAATAAAGAAGGGGGCCCCATACTATTGCATCTGCTTCTCTGGAAAAGGATGGATGGATCCCCGTCATTGCCACTTCAAATGTGATAGGGACAGGGTTATGACACACAGCTACAGTGCAGAGGTATGTCCATTTTGTATTGTGCCTAGTGCTTCAGAGCCTTCATGTTCTCCAAAGACAATGAAAATAGAAGTTTCTATCCGACACATTACTGGTGTGAAATCCCCAATGGTGACAAAGTGGAGAGGCCATGGCTTATGTACTCAAAAACCCAGAATGTTCCATACTGTTTTTCTTTCAAACTCTTCCAGTCTAATGTTCCAGCCACATTGGGTTCTACAGGAACAAAGGACTGGAAAAATCTGGCAAAAAATCTGGCTAGAAATCTGGCATGCCATGAGAAGGCAGCAAATCACCAGAGAGCATTCCATAGGTGGAAAGAGCTTGAGATGAGACTAAGGTTAAAGGCCACCACAGATGATCAGCATCAAGAGAAGATAGCATCAGAACTGGCAAAATGTTCTGAAAAGGCCATTGCCATTGTGAGAATGCTTGCTACCCAAAACCTAGCACTGTGTGGCACTTCAAATCAGCTATATGTGCCAAACAATGGAAACTTCTTTAAAATTGTGGAGCTGATGGCTGAGTTTGATGCTGTACTCCAGGAGCATCTAAGAAGAGTCACCACCCAAGAAATGCAGACACACCACTACCTTGGAAAACAAATCAAAATGAGATCATACAGTTACTGGCAACAAAAGTCAAACAGAAGATTGTGGCAGATCTGAAGTCAGCAAGATATTACTCTGTTATTCTGGACTGCACACCTGACATCAGCCATATGGAACAAATGACTTTAATGGTGCGTTTTGTAACAACAACAGAACCTAGTGAAAATGTCCCTGCAATGGTGACTGTCAGAGAGCATTTTCTAGAATTTATTGACATTGATGATTCTACACGAACTGGTATGACAAATGTGCTTCTTAAAAAGCTAGAAGATATGGAAATTGCAATAGCTGACATGAGAGGTCAGGGCTATGATAATAGTGCCAACATGAGAGGAAAGAACAGAGGAGTGCAGACACGGATCCAAGAGTTAAAGCCTCGAGGTTTTTTTGTCCCATGCAGTTCTCATTCATTGAACTTGGTGGTCAGTGACACAGCATCAGCTTCTAGTGAGGCTGCTGAATTTTTTAATGTAATTCAAAGCATCTATGTATTTTTCTCTGCATCAACTCATCGATGGCAAATTTTGAAGCAACATCTGGGAACATCCTCTCTGACACTGAAACTACTGAGTGCCACATGATGGGGAAGTCCGAGTGGAGGTGATAAAGCCTATCAAACACCAAATTGGGAAGATAGATGATGCCATAGTTACCATTATGGAGGATAATGCTATGACAGAAACTGTTCGTCGGAGAACAGAAGTAGAGGGAAACGGAATCACCAGAAACATAGATCACTTCAAATTTCTGTGTGGCTTAGTGTTATGGCATGACATAGTGTTTGAAATAAATGTTCTAAGCAAGAGACTCCAAGGTGTTGACCTTGATATATCTGGAGCAATGGAACAACTGGACAAAGCAAAGTCATACCTACAGTCTTACTGGTCAGATGAGGGATTTCAAAACGTTCTGAAGAGTGCACAGAAGCTGGAAGAGGAACTTCACACTGAAGCTATTTTTCCACCAATTCAAGAATACAAGTCACACCAAAGAAGAAGACATTTTGAATCCGAGGCATGGGATAATCCCATAAGAGACCCCAAACAACAATTCAAAGTTGAATTCTCTAACCATGTGCTAGATTGTGCAATACAGTCAGTTGAAGAATGTTTTTTGCAGCTCAAGGAACACAGCAGTATATTTGAGATGTTGTATGATATTCCAAAACTCCTCACTATACTTGAAGAAGACCTACACCAGCAATGTAGGGCACAAGAGACAGTGCTGACACATGATGACATGTGTGATATTGATGCGAGTGATTTAGATGATGAACTGAAAGGATCAACTCCAAAGGCTGTTCTGAAATATATGTGCACAAATAAGATGACCACCCTCTTTCCAAATGCTTTTGTTACTCTGTGCATACTTCTAACACTTCCTGTAACAGTTGCCAGTGAAGAACGCAACTTCTCCAAGCTGAAGTTAATAAAAACACATCTACACTCCACAATGACACAGGAGAGGCTGGTCAGCCTTGCAACCATCTCCATAGAGCATGAGCTGGCCCAGACTGTGAACCTTCAGGAAGCAGTTCAAATCTTTGCAACCAAGAAGGCATGGAAAGGACCACTTTGATTATTTAAACAGATAAAAATGCCAGTGTTTATTATGCAAACAAGAAAAGTTAAATTTGCTGTTCAGGCGTTTGAAAGTTAAGTGTTACTTAAAATTTTTGAACAAGGCATTTTAAGTTGTTAGTTCTCCTTTATTGGGGTAGGTAGCAGAGCAGTACCATGAGAGGAGTAGAACAGGAAGAAGGCAGAATTGAGACCTTTCAAAGTTTTGGCCCAAGTGAGGGGGCAGGGGGCGTCATTTAAGCTTTCCTCCTCAGGTGCCAAAATGTTGTGGGCCGGCCTGGGTGCGCTGTGGTGCCCTACTGAGTGCTGCACTAATGCGTCGGTATATTAGGTGCTGCAGTCCCTACATCCTCTCAGTTCCTTCTTGCCGGCAACTCTGAGAGAGGGACAGAAAGGCAGGTAATGGAATGGACATAAGCAACACATCTTGAAGAAAAACAGTTATGTAAGTTAGGTGACTGTTTTTCTTCTTCGAGTGCTTGCTCATGTCGATTCCATTCTAGGTGACTCAAAAGCAGAAACCATAGAGGTGGGCTCTACGTTCGCGGTCATGCAGCTTGCAACACTGCTCTACGGAAGTCAGCAATGTCTCAGGCTTGCTGGGTAAGTGCGTAATGAGTCATAAACGTGTGGATAGACAAACAGGTAGCAGCCCTGCAGATATCCTCAATCGGCACCTGGGCTGAAGCCTGCGCCCTAGTTAAGTGGGCAGTCACGGTCCCCAGTGGAGGCACTTTAGCCAGCTCATAGCAGTATCGGCAGCAGGCCATGATTCAGGATGAAATCCTCTGAGCGGACTTCTCTGACGCTGCAATGAACAACTGCATTGACTTGCGAAACGGCTTAGTCCTGTCGACGTACAAGGCAAGCACCCTCCTGATGTCCAGGGAGTGCAACTTGCGACCTAATCTCAGAGACACTGTGGGCAGAAGCGATCGCAACCAGGAACGAAACCTTCCAGGAGAGAAGAAGGGACCAGGAAGCCAGAGACTCAAAGGGGGAACCCATGAGCTGCGACAGCATGAGATCCGTCCTGGACGTGTGGATAGAGATGCTCCAGACCCTTCAAAAACTGAACTGTCATGTCATGAGCGAAGACCGACCTGCCCTGGAGTGGAGGGTGGAAGACAGAAATAGCAGCCAAGTGGACTTTGATTGAAGACAGAAACAACCCCTGCAGCTTGAGGTGCAGAAGATAGTCCAGGATCACCTGAAGCGAGGCCTGCTCAGCCCGGATATCCCAGTCCAAGGTCCAGCATGTGAACTTTTTCCACTTGGCCAGGTAGGTTGCTCTGGTGGAGGGAGAATTGCAGGGTGTAGTTCTAAGAGACAATCTCTAGCACCCAATGATCCGAGGTGACCCACAAACAGGCCAAATGGTAGGGATGAAGACAATTGAGGAAAGAATGAGGCGGATCTAGGGAGTTGACTGAGGAGTCGCTCTTGAACGCACCCTCAAAATGAGTGCTTCTGACCCCCGTGATGCTTTGCCAGACTGGGTTGCGCAGCTGAAAGGAAGGAAGAAGGGCAGAGACGACTAAAACTCACATCTCTATCCCTTCTCCTTGCAGGCCCTTGTTGAGGATGCCAAGGCCTTGGTGGCGGAGGTGGCTGGAACTGCTTCCTTGCCAACTGCGGTGAGCGAAGAGTAGTCCAGGTGTACTTCAGACCTTCACATGTGATTCCCCCAAGTACGTGAGGCAGCTGCTATGGGGATCACTAACATGCATAAGCCTGTTGCAGTCAGAGCAGGACTTAAAACCCAGAGACCAGGGCATGCCACGCCTAGGGCAAAGTCCCCACTGGAACTCTATCTCTAAATACACTACTTAACAACTACTTACCAAATAACTACTGTAAACAAACTATTTACAAGGCCAAAAGAAAAGGAGTACTTGTGGCACCTTAGAGACCAACAAATTTATTTGAGCATAAGCTTTCGTGAGCTGCAGCTTACTTCATTGGATGCATTCGGTGGAAAATATAGTGGGGAAATTTATATACACACCATACAAATACATAAAAATACATTTATATTTACAAGGCCCTAAGGCTCAAAGACCAAAGACGAAGAACCACTAACCCTTGCTAGGCAAGGGAAAGGTGCTCTGACTAATCAGCATGGGCGGTAAGAAGGAATTGAGAGGGCATAGGGCTGGCAGCACCTAATAAATATATGCATGAGCGTGGCACTCAAGCAGGTGCCACAGCTGACCCTATGGATACTGTTAAGGCAAAAATCTCCAATGGCCGCGCATATGGGCACGCATGCACCTAAAACGGAAACGACATGAGCAAGCACTCAAAGAAGAAAGAGGAAATACAAGGTGCAGACAAAAAGGAGCCAAAGCACCATGGTAAAATGTATGCCACTAAAGCCTAGGAACTGGCTTGAGGAATAAGTAATAAGATGATGGATTCAATATTCTAATAACCCACAGAAATCAGACATAGGAAAATATCAAACTGCTGCCAGTTTTTTCTCAGGCCTCACACAAATGAACTCCCACTGAAGTCAGTGAGAGTGTGCCAGAGTAAGGAATGAGTGTAACCTAAATAAACACTAAACAAAAAACTCAAGCTTTGGACTTATGATTATATGTAAATATAAAAACACTTCTATTTGGTTTTCCACCAAATGCATCCGATGAAGTGAGCTGTAGCTCACGAAAGCTTATGCTCTAATAAATTTGTTAGTCTCTAAGGTGCCACGGGTACTCCTTTTCTTTTTGCAAATACAGACTAACACGGCTGCTACTCTGAAACTTCTATTAAAGAGGACGATCTCAGTAGTGCAATCCTAAATTGTACTTATATCTATTTAGCTATACTAAGGTGACACAAGTTTCAGGTCGCAGGCTGTGTCTGAATATTTAAAATTAAATTAGCCAACAAAAGATATACCACATTGACTAATGCCATGACCAACCAGATTACCTGTTATCACATTGTGTAATGTAATTGTCTTCACAGTTAAGTAAATAGAAAATTAATTTCTCTAGACTGACAACAGGGCAACACTTTGATTTTGTATAATTAGAAGCAGAGATACCATATTCAAAGCATATTTAAAATTCAGTTACCTGGGAGAATGGAAATGGATAAACTACAAACAATTGTCAGATGTTCATAAAAGGGTGAAAGAGTATAATGGTAGCAATCTGAGTTATGAAGTCGAGTTTTGGAATTAGATTCAAATCCTAACTTCCCAAAGTTGACAGATGTTTGGTGCTCAGTGTTCCATTTAACAAGCATTCCACACAAAGCATTTAACAAATCCTGCATCTTGGCAGAGGGTTAGATTAGTTGACCTTCGTGGTCCCTTCTAACCCTATGGTTCTATGATTCTAATTTATTGTGTCCTTGATCAGCCCAATCCAAACTTCGTCACGAGTTCACAAAGATTCTCCAAACATCTTTGAGGTTGATAGCTTCCTTAGTTACATTACATTTAGATACTTTATCTGATAAGTTCACAAGCCTAGAGAAAGGGGATTAATAACCAGTGCATCACAAGGTCTACCTTTAGTCCTCCAAGGCCTGTTTCTTTCTTCTTTCCTTTGGCAGCAGCCTGCTAGAGTCTTAATATTCTGTCCCGACCTCCTGCTGTTTGGAGGAATGATAACACAAACCTCTGACCAGTGTAGCAGTAGTTCCGTAACAGAGAAGACTCACTTACAGTTTTCCGTTTAACAGGAGACTTAAAACTTTATTTTGTAAAAATCTCTTTGAAATGGAGAAAACCAGAATGCAGAATGTAAACTGTGAGCACTATTTGAATTTTTTAAGATGATTTCATGAAAAATGGAATAGTACAAAGAAAAAATAAGAGTTCAAAATAAATCCTTATGCCAATTTTTCATTAAATTGTCTCACTTTTTTGGGGTCCCTTTTGTGAGAAATCTAAATCACTTTGTGATCTGTCCTTTGTCCATAACGCTACTCCTCATGCCCCAATTCCAACAATATCAGTTATCCACCGGCAGTATGACAGCGCTTTATAATTTATTCGTAATAGCAATATGTGTGGCAACCAAACCCACTGCATTTGACAACAAATCTGCTGTAGTGCACAGTCACTGACTCAGTTCCTATGCAAGGGATATACATAAACAGATATGCCTTGAATGATTAATAACTACTGATTCCTCCTGGCCCTCAAAAATTAGAAGAGTTATCCATCTCTTTTTATACCAAAACAGAATTCACCTAGGAAGTAAAGACAGTAAGAAAATTGTTCACACCACATGAGACTCTGTCTACGTACTCACAGACCAGCCAAGGTCAGGAGTTCCTCTCCCCAAGAATACAAACGAAATGGCTTAGCTAAAATTATTAATCATTTAGGCAAAAATCTCTCATAATTTGCAGATAGTTAAAACCTCTTTCTCCTTGCCAACCTAGCTGGAAAGAACTCCAAGTTACCAAGCCAAGCAAACCAGAAATGATTGGCTATAATATTGACTGTCCACTTGGATGAGCTAGTTGTTACCCCAAGAAATCCAAACCACATGTTTTCACCACAAATGATAAACTATACATTGTTTTCCTTGTAAATCAAATAGACCATAGATCAATCAAATAGAGCTGTCTTTCACCCCAAATTAGAAGCTGCATATTTATTTGCATTGTGAGTCAGATCTACATCTTTCTCTATGTAGATAACATCTCTTGTAAGTCCTAAATAATGTAAAATGCTTATGTACAATCAAAGAATGTATGGAGTAGATCCTCCACATTTAAAAGATTATAAGTAAGGCTACGATTTTGTCAAGGACATTTTTAGCAAAAGTCACAGACAGGTCATACGCAATTAACAAAAATTCACAGAAGCCATGACTTGTCCCTGATTTTTACTAAAAATGTCCATGACAAAACAGGAAAGGAGGAGGGTCGAGCACCCTGCCCTGCTGTGGCTGGGAGCTGCGGTTCCTACCCCACGGCTGGGAGTTGGGAGGGACCCCCGCCTCTGGCAGCTGAAGAGCGGTGGAGAATCCCTCGCTACCCAGGGACTGGGAAGCTCTGGGGGATTCCCCCCAGGCGGGGGAGCTGCGAGGGTTCCCCTGATGCTTGCGATGGCTAGGGAGCTGTGGGGATCCCCTGCATCTGTGGGGATTTGGGAGCTCCAGGGGCTCCCTCATGCTGCCCGTCTTCTGGAATGGTGGTTGAAGCATGCAGGGACATATGAATCTTTAACACATCTAGCACGTAAATATCTTGTGATACTGGCTACATCAGTGCCATGTGACTGCCTGGTCTCACTTTCAGGTGACATTGTAAACAAGAAGCAGGAAGCATTATCTCCTGCAAATCATAGAATCATAGAGTATCAGGGTTGGAAGGGACCTCAAGGAGGTCATCTAGTCCAACCCCCTGCTCAAAGCAGGACCAATCCCTAACTAAATCATCCCACCCAGGGCTTTGTCAAGCCTGACCTTAAAAACCTCTAAGGAAAGAGATTCCATCGCCTCCCTAGTTAACACATTCCAGTGCTTCACCACCCTCCTAGTGAAAAAGTTTTTCCTAATATCCAACCTAGACCTCCCCCACTGCAACTTGAAACCATTACTCCTTGTTCTGTCATCTGCTACCACTGAGAACAGCCTAGCTCCATCCTCTCTGGAACCCCCCTTTCAAGTAGTTGAAAGCAGCTATCAAATCCACCCTCATTCTTTTCTTCTGAAACTAAACAATCCCAGTTCCCTCAGCCTCTCCTCATAAATCAAGTGTTCCAGTCCCCTAATAATTTTCGTTGCCCTCCACTGGATGCTTTCAAATTTTTTCAGATCCTTCTTGTAGTGTGAGGCTCAAAACTGGACACAGTACTCCAGATGAGGCCTCATCAATGTCGAATAAAGGAGAACGATCATGTCCCTCGATCTGCTGGCAATGCCCCTACTTATACAGCCCAAAATGCCATTGGCCTTCTTGGCAACAAGGGCACACGGTTGACTCATATCCAGCTTCTCATCCACTGTAACCCCTAGGTCCTTTTCTGCAGAACCGCTGCCAAGCCATTCGGTCCCTAGTCTGTAGCGGTGCATGGGATTCTTCCGTCCTAACTGCAGGATTCTGCACTTGTCCTTGTTGAGCCTCATCAGATTTCATTTGGCCAATCCTCTAATTTGTCTAGGTCCCTCTGTATCCTCTCCCTACGCTCCAGCGTATCTACCTCTCTTCCCAGTTTAGTGTCATCTGCAAACTTGCTGAGGGTGCAATCCATGCCATCCTCCAGATCACTAATGAAGATATTGAACAAAATCAGCCCCAGGACCAACCCTTGGGGCACTCCGCTTCATACTGGCTGCCAACTAGACATGGAGCCATTGATCACCACCCATTGAGTCCGACGATCTACCCAGCTTTCTATCCACCTTATAGTCCATTCATCCAGCCCTTGCTTCTTTAACTTGCTGGCAAGAATACCGTGGGAGACCATGTCAAAAGCTTTGCTAAAGTCAAGGAATAATATATCCACTGCTTTCCCCTCATCCACAGAGCCAGTTATCTCGTCATAGAGGCAATCAGATTAGTTAGGCATGACTTGCCCTTGGTGAATCCATGCTGACTGTTCCTGATCACGTTCCTCTTCTCTAAGTGCTTCAGAATTGATTCCTTGAGGACCTGCTCCATGATTTTTCCAGGGACTGAGGTGAGGCTGACTGTAAACAAAACTTGTTGTCTGAGCGATTGGCTGAACAAGAAGTAGGACTGAGTGGATTTGTAGACTCTAAAGTTTCATATTGTTTTGTTTTGTACATTTGTACATTTGCAGTTATTTTTTGAACATAATTCTACATTTGTAATTTAACTTTCATGATAAAGAGATTGCACTACAATACTTGTATTAGGTGAATTGAAATACTTTTTTTGTATTTACAGTGCAAATATTTGTAATAAAAATAAACATAAAGTGAGCACTGTACACTTTGTATTCTGTGTTGCAATTGAAATCAATATATTTGAAAATGTAGAAAACATCCAAAAATGTTTAAATAAATGGTATTCTATAATTGTTTAACAGCGCGATTAATCATGATTAATTTTTTTAATCACTTGACAGCCCTAATAAAAAGCCTCCGATAAGAAGAGTATTACAGACATTTGTTATACACCATCACCATCTACTGGAAAGGACTCTTCCCCATCCCAGTGTTATAAGGATAAGAAGTGGTGAGATTTAATTTCAAAGATTGCACTTCTACTTCTATTTCTGTAGTACAAATAAGTGTATTGCCTTATGTACACTTTCTAGTGAGATCTCAGCTAACTGTTGAGTATCTGTGATAACCATTTGAAGTGTGTGCAATACACACAATTGGTTGTGTCTGCACTTGAGTGAACTATTGATTTTATACTAATGCGGTTCTGAGTGAATTAATAAATTGATGATTGGTTAAGAATAATCTAGTGTCTGATTTGAGAAACACTGTTCAAGTTGTAAATTGACCTGAAAAGAACCCAGCATTAAAATTAGTAAACTAACACTCCTTGAACTCAATAAAAATAGGTTGTCCTATTAGATTCCATTCTATACTGGCTATAACACTTATTCAATTGGCAAACCTAGTTTGTGAGATTTTTGCTTTAAAATATAAACTGGCACCTCTGCAAATTCATAAAAACTGACCACTGTCGCTCCCCTGTTGAAAAGGTTACGATTGGCTGAAAGTCACTGTTCTATCTAAATATGTATATCTTTAGTGCATGTGAAGTTATGAGATTGTGTAGTATGGTTGTCCCTAAAACATGCTGTAAATTGGGGAATCAGCCAGATATTAGCTCCCCAGAGACAACAGCAAGGAAAGTAACCAACGCCCAGGCAGATGTCAAACAACCATCAACAGCCATTGTCCAGCAAGGGAGCTACAATTCAATGACTCACCTGCATGAGGCCACACCAGGGGGATTGCGCTACCGTGCCGGGGGACTCAGCAATGCCCAACAGACATGCCTTGACTTGTGTTCTCCAAGCACATGGGACTGAGGGTATAAAACAGAACACAGGACCCCATGCTTGGCCTTTCTCCTGCCCCTACATATGATGCAAGCATCAAAGACACTCAGAAGAAGACTGAAGACTCCAACAGAGGAGACTGGCCCAGGTTTAAGGGATAAACCTGTATATTCAGGACTGCAATATCCAGTGGGGTGAAAAAAAATGCTTAATCTAGATGTTGCCCAGTCTAATAGGGTTGAGAGTTTAGCCTGCATGTTTATATTTTATTTTGGTAACTGCTCTGACTTTTTGCCTATCACTTATAATCACTTAAAATCTATCTTTTGTAGTCAATACATTTGTTTAACTGGTTATCTTTACCAGTGAGTTACCCTGAAAATCTGCTCAGGTTTGCAAAGTCTGGTGTATATCCACTTTCCGTTGATGAAATGATGAACCAATTAATAAATTTGCACTGCTCGTCTTGAGCAGTGCAAGACAGTATATTCCTGAGGTATAGTGCAGGAAGTTGGGGGGATTTGGCTGGTGCCTTTCTCTGGGAGAATTCATGCGTGGCTCTGGGAGAATTCATGCAAACTAGCTGGGTGTGGGGCTCCACGTGTTGTTGTGCTGAGTGATAACAGGGCCTGGAGGGGTTTGCTGCTTTATGAGGGTTAGTAAAGAATTGCGAGAGCCAGCCCTGGCTGAAGAGTTAAGGGGGAACAGAGGTACCGTCACATCCTCTCTCATCCCATGCTTTCAAAATTTTTAATTCCCAATGTTGGCTCTCCATACCTACTTAATTTTCTTGGTTTGTCTGCTGTCTCAGATATGGTTGATCACTTTCCCATTGCAACTTCTCTTCTGTTTCCACAGCTATATTCTTCTGATTCTTTATCTTCCAGATCGTTCCTCCACCATCTCCTTTAATAGTTATTTATCTTCTCTTCATGTGTTATCCCCCAAAGTTTGGTTCTTAGTTCTTTAATTTTCTTTCTCTCCTCTCTCTATTGGTGTACACAGCCTCTTCCATTATTTCAACCACTAAATCTATGCTGATAGTTGTCAAATCTACCTCTCTATCTGACCTTTCTCCCTTTTGTTCAGTTTCACATTTCAAGCTGCTGCTCTGTCATCTCTACTTCAAACTCCAGACAATCTCAAACTGTATCTTTTCATCTATGAACTGCTCCTTTTTTCCTCATATCTCTCCTCCCACTCTTTTCTCTATTTCCACTCCCAATTTTACTATACTTCCTATCCCAGGTTCAAAGTCTCAATTACTGTATCTTCTCTCTTCTCCTCCTTACTATATACATTCCAGGGACAGACTTAAAGATAAGGAACCAATAAGTAAGTGAACCAGGGGGAACCAATGATGCAGCAGAGATGTGAGGTCTGGGGGGAATCATAGATTCCAAGGTCAGAAGGGACCATTGTGATCATCTAGAATGTTCTCCTGCCTAACACAGGCCATCGAACTTCCCTGAATTAATGCCTGTTTGAAGTAGATCAGATTTTTTACAAAAACATCTACTCTTTATTTAAATATTGCCACTAATGGTGAATCCACCACAACTCTTGGTAAGTTATTGCAATGGTTAATTACTCTCATGCAAAAATTTGCAACTTCTTTAATTTTTTAATTTGTCTAGCTTTAACTTCCAGCCTTTGGATTATGTTATACCTTTCTCTGCTAGATTGAAGAGGCCATTATCAAATATTTTGTTCCCAATGTAGGTACTTATAGTCTGATCAAGTCAGCCCTTCACTTTCTCTTTGTTAAACTCAATTGATTAAGCTCCTTGGGTCTAAAACTATAAGGCATGTTTTCCAATCTTTTGATCATTCTCATGTTTTTTCTCTGAACTTCTCCAATCTATTAACATCAAATACCAATTTATCAACACAGTGATGCCTGTGCTTAATGTGGTCCAGCACTTCCTATTATAACACCCATTTTTGGTTGCTAGGAACTTCGCCAAACTTTAACCATTCAGGTTCTTTTCATACTGCGTATCTGCTTTCTTTTCTAAAGTTTCAGATAAAACAGCTGAAGTACAGTTTCTGAGTAGAAGGTTAGAGAATAATCTCAGTTCATACATGTTCAGTAGAGACTTGTTAGAGTTTGGCAGCAAAATTAGCTGAAGATTTCAACTCCACTTAGCATGCTCCATTCCCTCACAGCTCCTATGTGGCAACTGGAAAGCATATGCATCATCCAAAGACTCAGCATATTCTATCCCAGGGCTACAGAAACTAAGAAGGAGTTTCTGAGCAACTGCTCCTCCTGGCTGCTGGGGACTGCTTTGGTACCAGATACAGAAATACTAAAAGCATGCTCTCAATTGCACCTTTCTGGAATACAGGGAGCAAGAAGGAAGCAGCTTAACTCAAATGCTGAAAGTTCAGGAATAGTAGGAAGCAGGGCCGTGTACAGAAATTTAACTTTGACCCCTTTTCGGGGGGCACATTTTGTGTTCACCAGCTCTGGCAGGAGCTTGCTCTTCCCTTCCTCCATTCCCCCACCCCG
The DNA here is from genome assembly GCF_009764565.3 of Dermochelys coriacea. Lineage (NCBI taxonomy): Eukaryota > Metazoa > Chordata > Testudines > Dermochelyidae > Dermochelys > Dermochelys coriacea. The sequence continues at coordinate 79,063,873 of NC_050078.2, read as the reverse complement.
GCAGGAGCTTGCTCTTCCTTCCCTCCCTCCCCCCGTCCTGGTTCACTCTCCCTGCCATTGTCTCCCCAGGGCTGGAAGAGTTCTGTGCTTTCTCCCCTTGCGATGCCCCTGGTAGGAAGGGAGTGAGAAGAGAAAACCAGACAGGAAAAGGAGGAAGGTGAGGCAGGCATTTCGAGTAGGGGAAACAATAGGGGGCAATAATCAGGTGGAACAGGAGGAGCAACAGGAGATGGGGAGTGAGGCGGTAGGAGTATAAAGGGACAGGGAGAGGCTGAGCAGGGACAGAAAAGTTTATAATTACTAGAGAATTCCTTACAGAGCCTGGAATTGACCCCAGGTATCTCAAATTTCAAAATTCATCTGGTGTCTGGGAAAGACCGTGATGAAACCCACTGGCAAAGTGCACATCTCCATCCTCCTCTAGTAAGGTGCTTCACGTAGAAGATAGTAGTAGAAGGCTGTTATCAGTTACTCGATTAGCTCAAGTGGCAGAGGACTGTTGTGAATCTAAAGCTTCCAGCACTGCTGTTGACCCATGTGGGGAGATCAATATGGATCCATATTTTGTTTTTTCCCTATTAAATTTTTTAAAAGCTTAGAAAATTACATAAAAATACACTAAAAGAAATAGAAAAATAATTGTGGGAAAATACGTAATGAAAGATTGTATCACAGTGCATATCTACAAGAGGGCTGAATCAAGTATGTACAGGAAACCTTAATTTTGGCATTGCCTGTGCTTTGATTGCTTGATTTCGCAATCAATATTCTTTCACATAGTTTTTTTGGATGCAGTTTATATATATGGTGTTGAGTCATCAGCATAGGGAATACCACTCTTGTATTGTCTATATTACAATTACACACCTATTTGAGACCCCAGTCACAACACTGTTTCATCCTAAACAAGTCAGAACACATTTTTGTTGCATCTTTATGGACCAGACCAAATCATGTTACAACCATGGGAAATAAGGGAAATAAACCTTAATGATTCCATTAACATGGTAATAACATGATTTGGTCTGATCTACATAAGCACAACCAAACTGTGTAGTAATAAGTTTATGACATAATCATGTAACAGTAGTATAGACCAGTGTTTCCCAACCAGTGTGCCATGGGGCCCGAACAAGTATTGCTTGGAATTTTTTGAAAAGCTCCACGTGAAAACAAAAAAGACTTTCCTTGTATTTTAGTGTTAGAGCTGGATCACATTCTGTACTTTTGCTCTCCAGGATGAGGCCCAGTGATGAGCCGCCAAAACCTTAATAACTGGTTCCCTCCTCACCCCACGAGGGGGTCGTTGCCCAACCCTGCCCCCCGGGACTCCTGCCCCATCCACCCTCCCACGTTCCTTGATGCCCCCCCGGAACCCCTGCCCCATCCACCCCCGTCCCGTCCCCAAAACTGGGCAGAAGGGTCTCGTGGGCCACCCTAGGGGGTGCCCACCCCACCACTAAAAGCCAGAGGGACCTGCCGGGGGGCGAGGTGGGGAGTCCCGGCAATGCTTACCTGGGGTAGCTCCTAGGGGCGGGGTAGCATAGCTGGAGCAGGGGGAGCAGCTGCTCCTCCCACTGATCACATCAAAAGTGGCCCCTTAGGTGCCGACTCTGTGGGTGCTCTGCGGCTGGAGCACCCACTGGCAGCTCCCCGCCCCAGCTCACCTCACCTCCGCCTCCTCCCCTGAAGGCCCCCCTGGCTTCCCGCGAATCAGCTGTTCAGCAGGAAGCCTGGGAGGGCTGAGAAGCAAGCAGTGGCTTCGCACTCAGGCCCAGGGTGGCAGAGGTGAGACGGGGTGGGGAGTGGTTCCCCTGCACCCCCCGGGTTACCTGCTGCAGCACGGGCAGCCCTCCTCACGTTCCCCCACCCCAGCTCACCTCCGCTCCACCTCCCTAGGCCTGAGCGCGAAGCTGATGCTTGCTTCTCAGCCCTCCCAGGCTTCCCGCACGAACAGCTGATTCGCGGGAAGCCTGGGGAGCGCGGAGAAGCAGAGTGAGGCGGCGCGTTCAGGGGAGGATGCAGAGGCAGAGTGGAGATGAGCTGGGGCTGGGGGCGGGATGCTGCCGGTGGGTGCTCTGCACCCACCAAATTTTCCCCTTGGGTGCACCAGCCCTGGCTCACTCATGCAGTCGGTGCCTAAAGCGCCACTTTTGCCTGGTTGTTAAATTTAGAAGCCCTTTTAGAGTCGGTTGTCCCTCGCGTTCTAAAAGGGCTTCTAAATTTAACAACTGGTTCCAGTGAACCGGCTCCAGCTCACCACTGATGAGGCCCCTTTCGAATACTATGTATGCGTGTTACATTCCATTCCACAAAGCCAGGTTAAGAGCAAATCTGACTCCTGCGGGAAGCGAGAAGGGGAGGGGGAAGCCATCTTCTGTTGGCTGTCTGCCTCACTGCCCCACCTCCTCCAGGGACAGAGCAACCAATCAGAGCTCAATCTCTGTCTTCTCCCTCCTGTGAGCAACTGATCAGCTCCTCTGCCCCTCCCTGTTGCAGCCACTGGCAGGGCACGGGGAAGAGCCCCTGGAGCTGCTCTCCTCAGCCTGGAAAGGGAGCAGGGACCCCACTGCAGCCCCCAGGGTTGGAAGGTGCAAAGAACCCCAGGAGAAACAGAAGTGAGGTAAAGGGGGGTGGAGGCTGGGGGTGAGTTGGAGAAACTAAGAGGGGAAGAACTGGTGAGAGAACTAGGGGGGCAAAACTGGGTGGGGGCTGGGGATTGAACTAGTGTGAGGTTAGACTATAATATTGTTAACTGTATTGTACAGACTGTGAATAGCAAAAATAGTAAACAGCTTAAATCGAGGTGATAAGAGGGCAAGTTCATTTGGAGACAATATGGTGGTATACCTCAAAATAAATAAAGGTATCAAGGTGTCCCCTGGCAAAGAAAAGATTGGGAACTACTGGTGTAGACAAGGGCTGTTCAGGGAAAGCATGAAACTATATATGCACCTTATGATGTCAGTAAATAACTGTTAATCATGCCTGTGTATCTCTAAAGCAAAATACATTCAAGTTCTTAGAAAATTATGTATGTAGAGGAGTTTGATTTCATTCAGTATGGAATATAATAGTACGATGTGTTGAATGGGAAAGAGGGATAAACTCAAAGATATTGAAACTGATGGTATTATTTGTTCTGATTACTTATGCAGATAACTTCATGGCTAAAATGGTAATGGAGATGGTAACATAAGAACAGCCATACAGGGTCAGATCAAAGGTCCATCTAGCCCAGTATCCTGTCTTCCGACAGTGGCCAATAGCAGGCGTCCCACAGGGAATGAACAGAACAGGTAATCATCAAGTGATCCATTCCCTGTCACTCATTCCCAGCTTCTGGCAAACAGAGACTAAGGACACCATCCCTGCCCATCTTGGCTAATAGCCATTGGGCGACCTATCCTCCATGAACTTATCTAGTTCTTTTTTGAACTCTGTTATAGACTTGGCCTTCACAACCTCCTCTGGCAAAGAGCTCCACAGGTTGACTGTGCAGTGTGTGAAAAAATACTTCATTTTGTTTTAAACCTGCTGCCTATTAATTTCATTTGGTGATCCCAAGCTCTTGTGTTATGACAAGGAGTAAATAACACTTCCTTATTTACTTTCTCCACATCAGTCATGATTTTATAGACCTCTATCATCTTCCCCCTTAGTCATCTCTTTTCCAAGATGAAAAGTCCCAGTTTTATTAATTTCTCCTCATACAGAAGCAGTTCCATACCCCTAATCGTTGTTGCCCTTTTCTGAACCTTTTCCAATTCCAATATAACGTTTTTGAGATGGGGCGACCACATCTGCAGGCAGTATTCAAGATGTGGGCATACCATGGACTTACATAGAGGCAATATGATATTTTCTGTCTTATGATCTATCCCTTTCTTAACAATGCCTAACATTCTGTTCACTTTTTTGACTGTCGCTGCACATTGAGTGAATGTTTTCAGAGAACTATCCAAAATTATTCCAAGATCTTTTTCTTGAGTGGTAACAGCTAATTTAGACCCCATCATTTTATATGTATAGTTGGGATTATGTTTTCCAATGTGCATCACTTTCCATTTGTCAACATTAAATTTAAACATTAAACATTAAATTTCATCTGCCATTTTGTTGCCAAGTCACCCAGTTTTCTGAGATCCTTTTCGCAGTCTGCCTGGGACATAACTATCTTGAGTAGTTTTGGATCATCTGCAAATTTTGCCACCTCAACATGCACCCCCCTTTTCCAGATCATTTCTGAATATGTTGAATAGGACTGGGCCCAGTACAGACCCCTGGGGGACAGCACTGTTTACCTCTCTCCATTCTGAAAACTGACCATTTCTTCCTACCCTTTGGTTCCTATCTTTTAAGCAGTTACCAATCCACGAGAGGACCTTCCCTCTTATCCCATGACAGCTTACTTTGCTTAAGAGCCTTTGGTGAGGGACCTTGTCAAAGGCTTTTTGAAAATCTAAGTATGCTATATCCACTGGATCCCCCTCAACGAATTCTAGTAGATTGGTCAGGCATGATTTCCCTTTACAAAATTCATGTTGACTCTTCCCCAACAAATTATATTTATCTACGTGTCTGACAATTTTGTTCTTTACTATAGTTTCAACCAGTTTGCCTGGTACTGAAGTTAGGCTTACCGGCTTGTAATAGCTGGGATCACTTCCGGAGCCCTTTTTAAAAATTGACATCACATTAGCTATCCTCCAGTCATTTGGTACAGAAGCCGATTTAAATGATAGGCTACAGACTACGGTTAGTAGTTCTGCAATTTCACATTTGAGTTCCTTCAGAACTCTTGGGTGAATCCCATCTGATCCTGGTGACTTATTACTGTTTAGATTATCAATTTGTTCCAAAACCTCCTCTAATGACACCTCAATCTGGGACAGTTCCTCAGATCTGTCATCTAAAAAGAATGGCTCAGGTTTGGGAATCTCCCTCACATCCTCAGCAGTGAAGACCAATGCTAAGAATTAATTTAGTTTCTCAGCAATGGCCTTATCGTCCTTGAGTGCTCCTTTAGCATCTCAATTGTCCAGTGGCCCCACTGGTTGTTTAGCAGGCTTCCTACTTCTGATGTACTTAAAAAAATGTTGCTATTACTTTTTGAGTCTCTGGCTAGCTGTTCCTCAATTTCTTTTTTGGCTTTCCTAATTATATTTTTTCCACTTCATTTGCCAGAGTTTATGCTCCTTTCTATTTTCCTCACTAGGATTTAATGGCCACTTTTTAAAGGATGCCTTTTTGCCTCTGTCTGCTTCTTTTAGTTGGTTGTTTAGCCACAGTGGCACTTCTTTGGTTCTCTATGTTTTTTTTTAATTTGGGGTATACATGTAAGTTGAGTGTCGATTATGGTGTCTTTAAAAAGTTTCTATGCAGTTTGCAGAGATTTCACTTTTGACACTGTACCTTTTAATTTCTGTTTCACTAACTTCCTCATTTTTGTGTAGTCCCCCTTTCTGAAATTAAATGCTAAAGTGTTGGGCTCCTGTGGTGTTTTCCACAGGGAAAACATCCAATCTTCAAAGAGAAATGACAGCATATAGGAGGTAGGTACACCTTTGGTACCTGCTGCAGTTCAAGACATTGTTTCCTGGAACCTCAGTTTGGTGTTGGCTGCTCTGATGGATCCTCCCTTTTTGGGTTATTAGCTACTTTTTCTCTTTACCAGCTATGGATGAAGACAGGCTTTTTGGTGGTCATGCTATCAGTTAGGATACGAGAGACTCAGGGCCTTATGGCAGGCCCCCCATGTAGGGTCTTACACCCAGTTGCTCTCAGGCCTCACCTGACATTTCTGGATGGTTAGGACTCCCACATCAGTCTATTCGCCATCCCCCACCACTTTTCTTCCCTAACGCACATTCCTTCCCACCCCCCAAGCAAAATGAGACTTCAAGCATTGGATGTTATGAGAGCTTCATTTGGACAGGACCAAGTTATCCATGTGTACACCTAGACTCTTCATGGCATTTGCTGAAAGGGTAAAGGGACAGCCAGAGTCATTAGGTCTCACACTGTATCAGAACTTTCCAGCTTTTGCAAAAATACCCATCTGGATAGGTTGAACTCATTCTGCTAGGGCCCAGGCAGCCCCTGTGGCCTGCTTAGGTAACATTCTGTATCAGAAATATGCAAAGCAGCAGCAAGGTGTTTGATTCACATTATTACCATGCGTTATTCCTTGATGCAAGCTGCCAGGTCAAATGTTTGTTTTCACAGGGTAGTCCTATATTCATTCTACAAGAAGGCCTCTGATCACTCACCTCCTGGCACTGGGGTAACTACTTGTTAGTCACGCAGAGTGGAATATGTGTGAACAATCATTTGAAGGAAGAACAGTTATTTTAAGTAACTGGTTCTTTGAGATGTGTTGTGTGCATGGACTTCAGAGTCCTACCCCTGGGGGATTCTTAGTGAAGGAACTGACTGCAGGTTGTGCCTGCCCTGTGTTTATGCCCTCAGCTGTCAGGACTGAATAGGCACTTGGAGCACAGGTGCAGCCCCACAACTATTCAAAAGAATCTGATTTCATACACATAATGACTTCCAGTTATTAGGAAGAGACAAGTAATAGTTATGGGCAATTTGATCATTAAAAACATAGATAGCTGGGTTTGCGATAACTGGAAGAACCACATGGTGCCCTGCCTGCCTGGTGCTAAGGTCGCAGATCTCTTGAGACATCTAAATAGACTTATGTGTAGTGCTAGAGAGAAGATGGTGGTCCTGATACATATAGGTACCAATTATATAGGGAAGGATAGGAGAAAGGTCTTGGAGGCCAAATTTAAATCCAGGACCTGCATGGCAGCATTCTCTGAAATGCTTCCAGTTCCATGCACAGGGCCAGTTAAACAGGCAGAACTGCAGGGTCTCAATGCGTGGATGAGGCAATGATGGAGGGAGGAGGGGTTTAGATTTATTAGGAACTGGGAGCCTATACAGGAAAGATGGGCTCTACCTAAACCAAAATGGAACCAGATTGCTGGTGCTTAACATTAAAAAGGACATAGAACAGTTTTTAAACTAAGGGCTGAGGGAAAGCCAACAGGTGTGGAGGAGCACGTAGTTCGGACAGAGACATCCCTTAGGAGAGGGTCTATTAATGGCGATTCTCTATGTCCTAATAAAGAGGAGAAAATGGAAGATGATAAAAATACAAGTAACATTTGATGAGAAACAGTCAAATGAAAGAGAGTCTCATTCAATTACATCATGTAAAGGCAGACGGCTAAAACGTGACAATTTTTTAAAGTGCTTGAAGTCTAAATAATAAGATGCTAATGCTAGAAGTCTAAATTCATTCATACCAATGCTAGAAGTCTAAATAATAAGATGGGTGAACTAGAGTGCCTTGTATTAAATGAGGATATTGATATAATAGGCATCACAGAAACTTGGTGGAATGGGGATAATCAACGGGACACAGTAATAACAGGGTACAAAATATACTGGAAGGACAAAACAGGTTGTGCTGGTGGGGGAGTGTTACTATATGTGAAAGAAAGCTTAAAATCAAATGAAGTAAAAATCTTAAATGAACCAAACTGTACCACAGAATCTCTATGGATAGTAATTCTATTCTCTAGTAATAAGAGCATAGCAGTAGGTATATATACACATCAACAAAAGCTGCATTTTCCTCATCTTTTCGATCCCCTCTCCTCCACCATGTGTCTGTGTTTGTTAGAAACAGGAGAAGTGAATGCACTTTACATATCAGGACTAAAAGTAGAATTAATCTTTTCCTTTTCATCAAAGACAGATTGTTCTGAAAATGACACGCTGATATTTTGCCTCCAAAAAAGGAGAGAGATTTTAAAGGTTATAATCATTTGTTTTCCATAATCACTCAATTTCCCCATTTCAATATACACGCTTGTTTTAATTGCTTATTCTTTCTTGTGTTTGATCAATAAAATTTCAACTTTAGAATTAATGCTTTTGGGTGTTTGCCAAGGAACCAAGTGAAACCAAGGCCTCTGTAGAAAAAAAAAAATTCCAAACCTTTGTAACGCTGTTTCATGTTGGACCATGACAGATTTTACAACACCATTTAACGCTTGATCTCTGAAATTAATACAACAGGACTGTAAAGATTATGGTTTAGGAAAGTATGTACGCCAATGGGTCTAATTTTGCTTTCCGGTTCCCAACAAAGTCAATGGGAGTTTTTCTACTGGCCTCAGTTGAAACAGGATTGGGCCATACGGGATAGATTTTCATGATGGCTCAGTACTCAACAGATCCCATTGAGAACAGTAGCTAGTGGGTGCTACAGAAATTGGAAAATCTGGATTATAGGTTTTAGAAACAGAAGCCTAAAATTAAGCCATCCATCATCCCAAATCAGCTCCCCCTTTGAACAAACCCAAACTTGATCAATTTTCAAACCACAAGCAGATCTGATTCAGATTACATTCTGAAGAACGTTTTGATTTATCATGTCTTCTAATCAGTCACATTACTTAAAATAATTAACTATTTTGTAACAATTTCCTAAAATATAAAAATGTTTTGGTAGATTAATTTGGCATTTAAAAGACTGAAGAATCTAAATTTCTGTTTATTAATTATATAAGATCAAAAACCAGCCACCTTGTAAAATTCACATTTCCACTTCAGTGGTGTCAAAAGTAAACAAATGTTCAAGAACAGAATAAAAACATTAACAACTACTGGCATATGAAGAATTACATGCAGAACTAAAGAGCACATTTAGACAAATCCGAGCCCCACTGAAGTTAATGACCAAACATCCATTCAATTCACTGGGACCAAGATTTGGTTCTTTAGAAATCCCTAACATTATTTGAAAAAACACTGTACAATAAATCTAGTCTTGTTCGCAGGTCTCTAAAGGGATTTAGAAATCTCCAGCTTTGTTTGTTTGTTTTTTTTTAAAGTGAAGTGTGTGTTGATTTGGTAAAAAGTTTTTGTTGAATCCTTAATTAGTCTATCTTCTATAGCACTTTATACACTGAAGCTTTATTCTTTTAACTGTTTTATTTCTTCATCCCTATACAGTTATTCACAGAGCTTAAATATTCCTTCCATACACTTCTAGTTTGACTAAAACAGTTATATTATTTTACAAGATTCTTGGATCATGTCACCAGTCTACTTTGATAAACAATTTTTTCTAAATACATCTAAAAGATGGGACATAAGAGAGAAAGAACTAACATAGCTTGATTGGACTTTCCAATACAAAGTTTACATTTTATTTTAAGGATCTTAATAAAAAAAACATTGCACAATCAATTTGAATGCATGTACAATAGGGAATATGCACTTCATGCACTACTACTAATCCACTACTAACCGAGAGAGCTTTCAGAACCTGAAAAATGAGTAATGCTTGCAAGCACTAGGATCAAAACTAAAAATTATCTATTTTATCAGTCAGTGATTTTTAGTGAAATTTGTCCAGTGACAGAATGCACAGAGTTCTACACAGATTCAAGTTGTCTTGTCAGATCATCATTATCTTCTCACTATAGGCACGATCCAAAGTCCATTTAAGTTGTCTGGATGCGGCCCTTAGCCTGCCACTTAATTTTTCCTCTACTGCCTGTTCTAAAATATGATCCATAATATTTGAATACTAAATTTTGAAAGCACTGTGAAGAAATGTATTTTCAAACAAAAGAGAAGAGTCAAGAAAAAATTTAAATATTTGCTTAGCAGGGAATTGCAGTAGGGGAAAGGTACCATAAGATATAGCCAACATGCCAGCTCTTGGTATACTCAACTTTGTTAGTGATTTGGGTTGAGTTACTCAGTTTTTACATAAATTAATTACCACTTATGGAATGTAAATAATGAAAAACCAAATTCCAGTTTGCAAAGCCATTATTTTTCCCTAGAGATATTGCTTCAGTTAGTACAGTCTTCTGCTATATTTTTCAGATATATGATCACTGTATTAGAGTTATTTCATATATTTAATCAAAAACCAAAATAGATATGGTAACTAAATACAGTTACTGTAGTTAATGTCATCTGTATAGGGCTGTATCTACTGCCATATTCTAAAATACAAAGAGCAGCATTTAACAAGAATGCTTGTAATTCTAAATACATTACATGCCAGCCATATCAATCAACCAGATACAAAAATGACATCCAGAAGAATTACAGATATTCACAGATACAAATGGAATCAGAAAAATAACATTTACAGCAGCAGAATTACACCTTTCTATAAGGTTTATGTATTTTTATGAAGTGTCATATATGAAATGTTCTGTTTTTCTAGATATCATATTATTCTCCAGAGACAATTCAGTATTTTCTAATTGTACAAAGATACAAATAGTATAAAATACTTCAAGAAATTATAACGAGCCTATACCAGGGTTCTCATTAATGCACTTTGTTTTCAAGAGACATGTAGCTAGTTGGCAGATTTTAAGGAATAAAAGAATTCCTTCTTTACCTAATCTAAATGTGTTAAACAGCAAAGGTGTAGCTCGATGAATAGCAATGCAATCTAAATGAGATTTTAATAGTTTGGATACTTTACAGATTTCTTACAAATTAAGTTAAAAGACAAAGGAGACTTTTAGTAGCTCTCAATTTATACTTGCTGTTCAAGACAGGCTAATTTTAAAGACAGAAAAAGCACATTTTATGAGCTGATTAATGAATATCCAGTGACAAGACAGACAGCTTACAATCTGACACATGAAACAATTCATTAGGGATAAAATAAGCAATAAAATACAAAAAGCTGTGCAACTTTAAGGCTTCCACATGTTTGTCTAAAAATAAATATTTTGAATTTTGAAAACCTGGAAGCAAAGTGAAATATATTGGAAAATTGATTTCCATTTGAAGCTTATTGCTTTTGGTGTTCAATACTCAAATATAATAAAAAAAGTGTTACAGAATTTATTTTTTTAAAGATATGTATGGAAAAAATTATATTTAGTATTTACATTTCAGTATAATCTGAAAACATTTCTACAATGCATTTTTCTATTTGTAAAAGCTCACCAATATTTTGTTTTGACAGTACAAAAATTAATATATTACCTTTCCTCTCAGAACGTTTCTTACGCCTCCTTTTATAGCGACGCCTCACAATGCTGAAGAAGGTCCCCATGTTCAAAGTCCCAGTTAGCAGAGATGCCATGCAGACTAAGTGCTACAGTCCAGTCAGCTCAGGTTGCCAGAGTGCTAAATCTCGCTCTGTCTCAATAATTCACTGTACTACTATAGTGATTTATTTCATTAAGTCATAGAAGCACTCAGAACAGTTAACTCTTGTTTAACATGTCAGGATTACAAACTCTCCTTGTCTATTCAAGGTCCATTCATCAAACTGCAGGATTAACTGCACAGTACACTAAACACTGCAGTTCATTCCTACTATCCGCAAGAGGCACATGTGACAATTAACCCTTACATATTGTTTTGAAAATGAGAGAGCAAGGAGGGACAGGTTTATGAAACTGAACATATATTTCCAGAGATGAGGCCACCAACACCACACCAACTAGTTACAGTCTGTCTTTTCCTTTCACTGTTATAAAATGGAAATAACCTGTATCACTGTTACAGTAAAATTAAGCAAGAAAACCCAAAAGATAAGGTTCCAACAGCAAGGCTAACTCAGATTATACCTCTTCCTTTATATTTTGTAGCAATTATCTGAACAACATATTAAAGGTATAATGTGGCAAGAAAAACAAAAATACTACACAATAGGCACAAGCAACATATTAAGGTTCCTGCATGAATCTTCATTTTGACTTTTGTTGACTCATTTTAACTGTTCCAACTTAATGTAGCACTCGTGTAGTTTTAGCTTTCCACTTTATATACCACACACAGATATGTATATGCTTATATTTTACACAGGTAAATATGCATATATTATATGTATATATGGATAGCTGTAAAAAAACTGGTTACCTACCTTTAGTAACTGTTGTTCTTCAAGATGTAAAAAGAAAAGGAGTGCATCGGATGCATCCGATGAAGTGAGCTGTAGCTCACGAAAGCTTATGCTCAAATAAATTTGTTAGTCTAAGGTGCCACAAGTACTTCTTTTCTTTTTGCGAATACAGACTAACATCGCTACTACTCTGAAACCTCTTCAAGATGTGTTGCTCGTGTCCATTCCAAGTAGGTGTCTGTCCGCCGTGTGCACAGTCACCAGAAGGTTTTTCCATAGCGGTCAGCTGTGGAGCCCCCTGGAGTTGAACCTTCATGGAGGTGCGTATAGGACTCTTTGCTTAGGGGTCGGCCCCAGCTGTCCCTGTCTTTCTTTCTGGTTGGCCATCTCCACCACCAGAGTACCTGGTGAGGATGGGTAAACAAGTACTCATACTCCTTGGAGGGCACAAAATATTTCCTCTCTACCCCTTTCGCCATGGAGGGAATTGAGACTGGTGTTTGCCGCAACACCTTGGTGGTTATGGATAGTCTAAATATGAGGGGCAAAGCCACCTTTGAAGGACCTTCAGGGACAGAATATCCACCATAGGGTCAGTCTTCTCTGAGACCTCCTCCACATGCATGCTTAAGTTTTGAGCTACCCTCCTGAGCAACTCTTGGTGTGCCCTGATGTCCATGGCAGACAGCGTGGTGGTACCCATCACCGCTTCATCTGGGGAGGATGAAGAGAATGCCCGCGGGGGCAATGAGTCTTCCTGCCCCTCTGGTTCGTGGGGATCCCCTTCTGTTGAAACACCCTGTGTGGTGCAGGGGGTGGTGCTGGTTCCCGGGCCTGATTCTGGTGCCAGGTCCCGCAGTGGTCTCAGTGCCAACCTGCGTGCCCATCTCCTGCCCTTGCGGAGGTTTCCAGGCTACTGAAGTCGATGATTGAGGGACCCATGCCTCTGAAGGCACTGACAAGGATCTGGACCCTGGCCCTTGGTGGTAGGCCCATGGGGCCCACTAGGGCCATTGAGCCAGCGCCTGCCACCGTGGAAGCCAGGACATCATGGGTAGCAGCTGCCCTTCCTCTTGCCTCGAGTGGTACCAGAAACAGTGTCGGCTTCGCCTACAGGCGACTACACCTCCAAGTCCGATGAGGACTCCGACCTTGGCGACCAAGCTGGTGCAGAGCGAGACAGTGCCAGGGAATGGTGCCGAGGCGAGGATGAGCAGTGCCTCATCATCATCAGCTTGCCCCACGGTAGCCCGGTGCCTCTTTGTGGCACCAGTGCCAGTGACTGCACAGTCATTGGAATGAGCTCCCTAGCTGCCCCAAAAGTGTCTGGTATAGAAGGAAGGTCTATGTCCCTCTTCTGACTCTCCTGAACCAGGGAGTCTACTAAAACCAGACGCAACAGACCTTCCTGTGAGGCTGGAATCAACGTGCTGGCTGAGTCAGAGCTGGAGCAGGGTGTCCCAGCATGGGACACATGCCTCCTCCCTCCACTACTTTAGTGAGAGAGCGACCTCTCTCCATTTTCTTCTTTTTGTGCAGCACCAGTGAATGGGAGTGGTGCCAGGCACTTGCACTGGAAGAGGTCTTTGGTGCTGGGGAATGGCGGTGAAGAAGGTCCCTGGAGCCAGAGTCCATTCTCGGCACAATGATTTCTCTTACTGAGGCTGGCGTGCTCCACACCAAAGTACTGGACTTGGGGTCAGATACCACCTGGGGAAGAAACTAACTAGACTATTTGAACTAACTCTAAGATTTTAACTATTTACAGATAACAATGAGAAAAAAGTCCACTAGGGGATCACTTGCTGTTAAGAGGGGGAGAAGCTGCTCCAAGGACCATCACTGGCAGTAAGAAAGAACTGAAGAGGCAGTGGGTCGGCACAGACCTATATACACCTCCAGGAAGACGCGACTCCAGCGGGCTTCACAGCTGATCCACTGGGTAACACTAGGGGAAAAATCTTCCAGCGACTGTGCACGCGGCGTGCACATACCTACTTGGAATCAACATGAGCAATCACTCGAAGAACATAATATAAACATGACTATGTATACAGACACTTTGTTTTACATAGATGGATTAACACTACACACAGATTCTAACTTTTGAGTGCTGGACATTGCAACATTAACATTGTTTATAAAAAGGGTAGAAAATTACATACACTGAAGAAAACAGGGTTTATAGCATGTGAAACTATACTGAACCCCCATGCCTGGTAATTCAACAAGGTTTGACAACAGGCCCTATATCCACATTAGACTAAAGGAATAACTAGTAGCAACAGTAAACTATCATCCTCTACATAGACCAAAGACTACAGGGGCAGATAACATGCTATCAGAGGGATTATATAGGACCCCTTGTATTCTACCACACAGTGAGACTAAATTCTGCAGCGTCTGCCCTACATTTTCCTGTCACATTATTCTGTCACTATGAAATACATGTCATTCCCATCCTTCTCGCCGACACACACACACAATTACAGATCATAGTTTTCTGATAAGGTAAACTTTGGCCAACTGGTAGCCAACATGTTACCAAAAATGAGCACAAAAATGAACAGATGACTTAAATAACTGAAAAACTGTATTTTGATAGCTAGTCGGGCAAGCACTTTCAAATGAAGTTTTCTTTTACGGTGCCTTCTCTCGCTGGCATCTTCAAATTTTCCTAAAACTTTGATAAAAATTATTCGGGCTCGAGTTGAGTGGGTAAACAATCATGCAATTCCCCCCCCAAGGCTGCAATCTTGTTCTCCAGAATCTCAGATTTTTTATTATTAATCATGAAGTCTCTAACCCTTATGGTTGAGAAGGAAACTTTCAAACTAAGTGAATGTAACTAACATAGTGATGTCTGCCTGGGTCTGCAGAAAGCCGAAAACCAGTACTAAGAGAAGTGTGAACTTTCCCATTTCTCTCAATGGAGCATTAACTTGCATGCCCAGTGATGACTATTTAAATATGAGCACTTCACTATTTCACTGCTGATCAAAGACTGTAAGATATGACAGGTTTCAGAGTAGCAGCTGTGTTAGTCTGTATCCGCAAAAAGAAAAGGAGTACTTGTGGCACCTTAGAGACTAACAAATTTATTTGAGCATAAGCTTTCGTGAGCTACAGCTCACTTCATCGGATGTATTCAGTGGAAAATGCAGTAGGGAGATTTTATATACACACACAGAGAACATGAAACAATGGGTGTTACCATACACACTGTAACAAGAGTGATCAGGTAAGGTGAGCTATTACCAGCAGGAGAGCAGAGGGAGGAGGGAAACCTTTTGTAGCGATAATCAAGCTGGGCCATTTCCAGCAGTTGATAAGAACATCTGAGGAACAGTGCTGGGGGGCGGGGAATAAGCATGGGGAAATAGTTTTACTTTGTGTAATGACCCATCCACTCCCAGACTTTATTCAAGCCTAAGTTAATTGTATCCAGTTTGCAAATTAATTCCAATTCAGCAGTCTCTCGTTGGAGTCTGTTTTTGAAGTCTTTTTTGTTGAAGACATGCCATTTTAGGTCTGTAATCAAGTGACCAAAGAGATTGAAGTGTTCTCCCACTGGTTTTTGAATGTTATAATTCTTGAAGTCTGATTTGTGTCCATTTATTCTTTTATGTAGAGACTGTCCAGTTTGGCCAATGTATATGGCAGAGGGGCATTGCTGGCACATGATGGCATAGATCACATTGGTAGATGTACAGGTGAACGAGCCTCTGATAAGCGTGGCTGATGTGATTAGGCCCTATGATGGTGTCCCCTCAATAGATATGTGAACACAGTTGGCAACCGGCTTTGTTGCAAGGATAGGTTCCTGGGTTAGCGGTTCTGTTGTGTGGTGTGTGGTTGCTGGTTAGTATTTGCTTCAGGCTGGGGGGCTGTCTGTAAGCAAGGACTGGCCTGTCTCCCAAGATTTGTGAGAGTGATGGGTCGTCCTTCAGGATAGGTTGTAGATCCTTGATGATGCGTTGGAGAGGTTTTAGTTGGGGGCTGAAGGGGATGGCTAGTGGCGTTCTGTTATTTTCTTTGTTGGGCCTATCCTGGAGTAGGTAATTTCTGGGTACTCTTCTGGCTCTGTCAATCTGTTTCTTCACTTCAGCAGGTGGGTATTGTAGTTGTAAGAATACTTGATAGAGATCTTGTAGGTGTTTGTGTCTGTTTGAGGGGTTGGAGCAAATGTGGTTGTATCATCAAGCTTGGCTGTAGACAATGGACAATACTACAACCCCCTCCTCCCTCCCCCCGTTCCTCAGACGTTCTTGTCAATGGCTGGAAATTGCCCACCTTGATTATCACTACAAAAGGTTCCCCCCCCCCCCCGCTCTCCTGCTGGTAATAGCTCACCTTACCTGATCACTCTCGTTACAGTGTAAACACCCATTGTTTCATGTTTTCTGTGTATATAAAATCTCCCCACTGTATTTTCCACTGAATGCATCCAATGAAGTGAGCTGTAGCTCATGAAAGCTTATGCTCAAATAAATTTGTTTGTCTCTAAGGTGCCACTTTTCTTTTTGTAAGAAATGAGAGGAACAATCTATTCTAAGAGTTCTCATTTCGGGGCAACACACGGATGATGGATGCATGGGAAGCAACCACCACACTTCCCCACCACACTCCCAACTAAATCCTACAGCCAAAAGGCCAGAGGAGCCCAGAAGGGCATCTGAGTCCCATCAAGGAGAAGTCAAGTCACAGAACCCAGAAAGATATCCAAGACACCCTCCAAAATGACCAGGTCCATTCCGGTACAAAGTCAGTAGTCAGAGTAGTTATCAATGGTTTACTGTCAAACTGCAAGAGCGCAGCTACTGTCGTCCTGCAGAGGTCAGTCCTGGGTCCAGTACTAGACAATATTTTCATTAATTACTTGGATAATGGAGCAGAGAGTATGCTTATAAAATGTGCAGATGACACCACGCTGAGAGGGGATGCACGCATTTTGGAGGACAGGATTAGAATTCAAAATGACCTTGACAAATAAGAGAATTAATCTCAAATCAACATGATGAAATTCAATAGCAATAAGTGCAAAGTACTACACTTAGAAAGGAAAAAATCAAATGCACAACTACAAAATGGGGACTAACTGCTAGGTGCTGCTGAAAGAGATCTGAGCTTTATGGTGCATCACAAATTGAATATGAGCCAACAATATACTGCAGTTGAGAAAAGGCTAATATTCTGAGGTGTATTAATGGAATTGTTGTATGTAAGACATGGGGGGGGGTCCTGCTCTACTTGGCAATGGTGAGGCCTCAGCTGGAGTACTGTGTCCAATTCTGGATGCCACACTTTAGCAAACATGAGGACAAGCTGAAGAGAGTCCAGAGGAGAGCAACAAAATGGTAAGAGATTTAGAAAACCTGATTTATGAGCAAAGGTGAAAAAAAACTGAGCATGTTAAGTCCTGAGAAAAGATGACAGAGGAGGGACTTGATAAGTCTTCAGCTACGTTGAAACCCATTATAAAAAGGATGGTGATCAATCGTTCTTGTCTATCTTTAATGGACATGGAGAAGTAATAGGCTTAATCTGCAGTAAGATTTAGGGTAGATATTAGGCAAAAGCTTCCCAACTATAAGGGCAGTTAAGCACAGGAATAGGTTTCCAAGGGAGGTTGTAGAATTCCCATCATTGGAGGCTTTTAAGAACAGGTTGGACAAACACCTGTCAGGCATGGTCTAGGTTTACTAGGTCCTTACTCAGTGCAGGGGGCTGGACTTGATGACTTCTCAAGGTCCCTCCCAGCCCTACATTTCTATGATTGTAGAGCAGCAGAGGCCTGGTCTTCTCTGGTGGTAAGACAGGGACGAATAGTTTTCTTTCTGACTGCAGGGGCTGCTGCTTCCCCCTCTGCTAAATGCTGCCTGCAGGCTCAGGCAGACATCATGAATTGGTTATATTCCATTTACATTCTCAAGTTTTTTCCTGCACAGTCATGAGGACTAGAAACACTCCCATGTCCCTTATTTAAAAAAAAAGAAAAAGAAAAAAAAGAAAAAGCTCAGATTCTGCCATCACATGACTGACAACTGGGGTTCTAGTCATGTGTCTTTTGTGCTTATTATTTAATCCAGCTCTGCTCATGGGTGAATCAGACTGAAGCAGTCTACATGACCACATTTTCAACCTATGTACAGTCCACCATAAATTGTGTTTTGAGAGAATGGAGTCTGGTTTCCTGCCAGAGTTTAGGACTACCAGTAAACCTTCCCACCTTCCCCACCCAAATCAAACTTAAGACAGTACTTTTTATTGGTGAATTATTCCAGGCTAAATTTGAATGATCAGAATTCACAATAAGTGATACATAGGGGGAGCGGGAAAGAAAGTAGGGGGATGTGTTACTCAGAATAGGAAAAATATATTTACTGTCTTATAACTCAAAAGGGTTAACTTAATTTTCTCATACACTGAACAGCAACAATCAATTTAAAAGTATGTCAGAAGTTGCTTACCTGGAGAGCAAGGAAGATAGCTAAAGTCTGTATGGGCCTGAGGAGGATTAAACCATTCAGAAATGCAGAAGAGGAAAAACTATTTAGGAGAAAGGGAATTCCTGCTTCAATTCACAGAAGATGGATACTATTTGTTAACAGTGTTTGGGAGATCCACTTCTCCTAAAATGATCACAGCAGTGGGAATCTGGAAAAGAAAAGAAGAAGTTATTCACCTTGTGCAGTAACAATGGTTCTTTGAGATGTGTGTCCACTGTTGGTGTATCTGCACCCCTGCTCCTCTAATTGGAGATTTTAGATTGCAGTGTCCGTTTGGCCCGCGCATGTGCCCTCATGGTTTCCTTCGAGGCGATCTAGCATGGGTGAACCTCAGTTCCTTCTCTACCGCAGAGACCCTTAACGGGAACTTCGAAGTAGAGGGGAGGAGGGAGGGCTGTGGAGCACCCATAGGGACACATCTCGTAGAACAATCATTACTGCATAAGTGAGTAACTTCTTCAAGTAGTGTTCCTATGGTTGCTTCACTGTAGGTGACTTCACAGCAGCATCCCCTATGGAGGACTGCGGCTTCGGAGTGGGGTCTATTATTGAAGACAGTACTATGGAGCCGAAGATGGCATTAGAGGCTGCGTCTCCAGTGATCTCATGGGCAGAGGCCCAGGTCGCTGCTCTGCAAATTTCCAAGATGGGAACATTTTTAAGAAACATCACTAAGGTAGAAACTGATCTCGTGGAGTGCGTGCAGGTTCCTAACAGGAGCAGCAGATTGTGCACCTGGTAACGGTGATTAATACTACCAGAGACCCATTTGGAGAGTTTTTGAGCCAACATTGCAGAATCTTTGGAACTTTCTGCGAATGAAAGGAAGGGTTTAGGAGACTTCCAAAGTCCTTAGTCTTGTCCAAATAAAATGCTAGGGTTCTTCTTACATCTAGCGTATATAGAATTGCCTCCCTGTTGTTACGATGAGGTTTTTGGAAAAAATGGGAAGATGGATTAGTTGATTCATATGAAAGGTGGGGAGCCTACTTTATGGAGAAACATGGGATTTGGCCTCAATGTGACTCTGTCTTTAAAAAAGACCATGAAGGGCAGGTATGCCATCAGGCATTTCTCATATCCTTCAACCTGAGGTAATGGCAACTAGAAATGCTTTCCTGGGCTCTGAGCTTACAAGCTTGTCCCCCTCCCAGCCACGGGGGGGGGGAGGAAAAGGGGAAACCAGTATTCACTCACCACCTCCTTCCTGTAAGTGGCTGCCCCACACCATGGGGAGTAGAGGGTGAGGGTGGGGACAGGCAGCCCAGATGTGCCTACATTTAAGGTGCAATATAGGCACAGCACAGTACAGTATTTGCTGGTTTGTTTTGTTGGTGGGGGGGTTTTGGTCTCCGCTGCTGCATGACAGCTTACTTCCAATTCCCCATGGTGTCCAGTTGGCCAGTCAATCCATAACTCTGGTGTTCGTATCTTTGAGGTTCTATTGCATAATTATTCTTATGACACAGAAAAAGGAAGAGAAGTACCTACTCCATTCGAGGCCAAAGGCAGTTGAGAAGGAACTGAGGGCAATTCACCTGCACAGCACTAGATAACCTCGAGGCAAACCATGCGGGAGGGAGGGCGCATGCACGGGCCGAATGGATGCTGCTACCTAAGATTTCCAATTAGAGGAGCAGGAGCACAGATGCACCTACAGTGCAGCAACCATCGGGACACTACATGAAGAACAAAAACTTATCAGAAAGAGGACCCAGCCCTTTTGTCCACACGAGAAAACGGTACCATTTTATTTGGGAGAGATGAGAGCCCCCTTTCTTCTTAGCTCCTGCATTTTCTTTTCCCTTCTCCACTCTGCTCTCAGTGATATGAACTGCAGACAAAGTCTCTGAGAGCTCAAGACTAGGTCAAGCTGGCTCCACCCCAGCCTCAGGCCTCCCTCCCTCCTGAAGGTTCAGCCCTACCTTGGAGAGACAACTCAGTACGATCCACAGCTTTCAGGCTTGTCTCTGCACATATGACAGTGAAACATTAGCAGAAAGTTTGAATTTCTCTAAAATCTCTGAAAAGGTGATTTTACCATTCTACATAGAAAAAGGGCAACTTCACATGAAAGCTGAGAGGCCCATAAAGATAATATAGCCTTATACATCACCACTAATAATAGAGACTCTGGAAATCTGTTGATAAATCTGTTGTTTCATGAACCAAAATATAATCTTACTGCCCCACAACCATATTCGCTCTGCAACACTAAATGGAATAAACAGCCATGATTTATTTTAGTCGGTAAATATAAAACTGATTATTTATTTGTAGTGGCAGTCACACACAGAGGCCCCATTGTGTAAATTACTGTAAAAACATAAAGTAATACACAGTTGTATCCTAAACATCTTCTCAGGCAGTTTGAGCTAAACCCACAGACGACTTCAAATACCACAAGAGAGATACTAAATATTCCTGTATTCAATGAGGAGCTAGTACAAAGAGGGAGATACATTGCATGATCTGCTGCAATCTGTCCCAACTGGCACGTTTGCAGGGCTGTTGGCTTCATTTTTAAGTAGGAGTCACAAAACCATAATCTTTAGTAACATTTACCAGATTGGGTATCCTTATTAACTTTTTCTTTGGTTAGTAAATATATATATTGTACAGTCTTGAAAAAAACTACTGTAATCTTGCATATTTATTGTTTGACTTGCCCCTAAGTTCAAGGAGTTAGATTGCCCAATGCTCCAACCAAAATCAGACCAGAACAAGGCAAATATAGAGTGCTCAATTTGAATGCACCTTGCAAACAGTTAAAGCCTCTAGCACATCTCTCTGCTTCTCAGCTGCAGACTTGAAGCCCACACAATCAGAGCACTCAGCTAGGAAATTGGGGAATGCCCTTACTCCACACAATGGCAGCAAGCATGGTGTTCTGTTACACAATGTACACAACCCTCCCATCTTGTAAGCATGAGCCATGGCAAATCAGCAGAAAAAGGTCAAACAGCTAAGGCAGTCACACCCCAGGGCTAAAGTTTTGATCTGCTAAGGAACCACAATAGTCCAGATAATAAACACAAACAATTAACTCTTACCCAATCAGAAAAAAGTAAAATACCTAACTAGGGAAAAAACAAACTGATTAAAAAATAGACAATAAAACTGTCAAGACACACATTTAACTGTGGTAAGGCAGCCCTCTTTCTCTTCTTGCTATGCGTCTCAGAAAAGGGTCTCCCATCTCTTGGGGACCTTCCCACGGACCTTAACAATGCCACCACTGATTTTGTTGCTTTCTTCCGTGTAGCCAGTTCAGAACCCACCTACAGGATTACTCCCATTCAACCCCTTTTGCCTTTATTTATAAGCAAATTTAGTGAACCCAAGCCACTGCCTCTTCCACCCTTAGACAAACTGCCACCAGACAGTGGCCTCCTTCTCTATTCTGTAGAAATGTAGGCTTGAACTCTCAACTTTCTGGTGCAAGAGGTGGTTTCTTGAATTCTCAATAGTGTTTCTCCTGGGTTCTCATCCCTTAGGTTTCCATCCCATCCTTTAGCACAGTGATCCCAATAAGCCCTCTGCCCTCCAGATCAGACTTCTTGGTGCTTTTCAAACAAATCAACCTGCCTATTCCTTCTCAAAAATGGGACTAGGTGTTCTCCTGGTATGTCCACATCCAAAACCGGACAGGTGAGTTATATCCTGTCCTATACCTGCACTGCCCAGCCAAGTTGATCCTAAGGAAGAAATTCTGTATCAAAACTTCCAGATCCGTCTTCCAGTACTTTCAGCAGGGCATCTTTCCTGAAGAATGCTTACCCTCATCGCAATACTTGCATTTTACACTGGGAGGTTCTCATTTTTATTCTGAAACCCCCACCGCCCTACCCCTTGACCTGTCTTAAGCCCCTCAAGCTTTTACCTAAAACTGGGAGCCAAAATTGGGTTACTGCTCCACAGCCATCCTCTTCTGAATCTGGTTCTTGGACATCACAGAACTAGCAAAATATAAAACCTTGATTTCTGCCAAGATCCCTACCCCATTCTCCTAGGATCCAGGGCCAAATACTCACACAAATCTGCTCAACCTAAAAGGCTGGAAATTGAGTAAAGTTTCTTCATAGCGGAGAATCTTCTCCTATGAGGCTGAATGTTTCCTGCTTAAGCATACAGATAACAGAGTTTGCTCTCATTTGCTTTATAGTAGCACCAATCTAGATCCTTTGCACAAGGCACTGAAAGTACAAGTGGTAAGAGACAGTTCCTACTCCGATGAGTTCACAGACTAACACACAAGACAGACAAAAGGCAGGAAGTAATATCCCCATATTATAGATGGAAACTGAGAGACACAGTAAATGACTTGTCCAAGGTCATATAGAAAATCTAAACACAGATTCAGAAATTTAGTCCAAGTCTTGTAGGTCCCATTCCAGGGCCTTAATCTTATACTTAGTGAGGTTGGTTTTTCTTCCCCACAACAGAAGATTTCATTAGACGGCGGTAGTGACCATAAAGGAACTGATACAGGAAAATATGTCGTAAATCACCCTTTGCCCAAAATTGAATGATTTATATTTAATAGCTGCTCTCTTCTAGCACAAGAATAATTTTTTTCACTCAAGTTGTCAATTACTCAATTTCAACATTATACTTCTCTTACTCATATCACTTACAAGACAGTCTTACATCAAGATCTGTAGCTACTACTGAAGGCATGTACTGTACTCATAAAAAGAAAACTTTGAATATGTTACTGTTGTTACCCATTGTTGAAAAAAGTTTTTATATATAAGATTCTTCTGCCCTGTGTCTTCAGGTGCAACTGCAATTGTTCTCCTCAGTAACAGATTGTTTGTAAAAGTCGTACTTCTTGAATAAAAAAATAAAACTGAAAACTAGACTAAAAATCCTCTTTATGCAAAGCAGTAATAAGTTTAGAAAAAAAGGAATATTGAATCTATATTTAATACTAATCTTATGGTAAAGTACTAGAATACTCACTTTTACCATCTGTAAAATAGGGATAATATTACTGACCTCTTTGTAAAGCGCACTGAGATCTATGAAAGAAAAGCAAAAAAGAAAAGGTGGTGTTATTCAAGCAAGAACATAGGGGGGCATGGATCAGCATCTCCCCATCAGTACCCAGCACGCACCGGGGAAGCTAATGATGCAACCAGCGGACCAAATTCGGTGATTAATCCTGATCATGTACCACCTGAGGCATGTTGTGCATACTCTAATAAGCAGCAAGAACATACATTACAATCCTTGGTTCTAAATCGGGTTTCATTTTACTGTCAGTATCAAGATGTATTGGGTTAGATTCTTACATCATTTACAGTAACACTGAAGTTAGTCTGGATTTACACAAGTGTAACTAAGATCAGAATATGGCCTACTGAATTTTCTTCCCTAACACAACAATGTATATGTTGGGCCGGAGTCTCAATAGGTGTAAATTGACATCGATCCATTGGCTTCCCCAACTGACAACCCGGCCCGTTATTGACCTGCATTATTTGAGGAGGAAGAACACACAGTAAATCTTCCCAACATAAATGCCATATTTGTTTTCCTTTATCGAAAGTCTGAGTAATTTAAAAATCTATCAGTATGGCAAAGCAAACAGTACCCTAATTATGTTAAATTTGTGTGCCATGAACTGCAGATTACATCTACTGGTTCATCAGCTCTCTTGTTGTGTGTTAATTTATTTCAGATCCATTTCTCAGAAGAGTTCCCATAATTTAGGTTATTTCCTAAATTTGTATCTTTATTACAACCTGGCTCCTAGGTACATTTACATTGCCTCATTTTGGCATAGGAGAAGGTGGGGGGGAAAAAACAGATACTCACCTTCTCGTAACTGTTGTTCTTCGAAATGTGTTGCTCATGTCCATTCCAATTAGGTATGTGCATGCTGCATGCACAGTCACTGAAAGGTTTTTCCCCTAGCAGCACCCGTTGGGTCAGCTGTGGAGCCCCCTGGAGTGGCGTCTTCATGGCGGTGAAGATAGGACCCTGCCAACCCACTGCCTTTTCAGTTTCTTCTTGCCAGCTACTCCGACAGAGAGGAAGGCAGGTGTGTCTTGGAATGGACATGAGAAACATCTCGAAGAGCAACAGTTACGGGAAGGTGAGTAACCATTTTTTCTTCTTCGAGTGCTTGTTCATGTCCATTCCAATCAGGTGACTCCCAAGCCCTAACTAGGAGGTGTGGTCGGAATTTATGGAATTACAGACTGAAGCACCACTCTGCCGAATACCACATCGTCCCTGGCATGCTGGGTAACAGCATAGTGAGAGGTGAAAGAGAGAACCATCCTGCAAATCTTGTGAATCAGTACTGGGACCAGGAACGCTACCAAGGAGGCCTGCACTCTTGTGGAATATGCAGTTAGTACAGGGGCCAGTACTTTTGCCTGATCGTAGCATGATCGGATACAGGACGTGAGCCACGATGAAATTCTCTGTGACAACACCAGGAAGCCTTTCATTCTATCTGCAACTGCCACAAACAACTGGTTCGACTTACGGAACGGCTTCATGCATTCAATGTAATAGACCAGTGCTCGTCAAACATCCAAGGAGTGTAGTTTTTGTTTCCAACTATCTGCGTGAGGCTTAGGGTAAAAGACGAGTCGAAAAATGTCCTAATTGGCATGGAATTGGGAGACAACCTTTGGAAGGAAGATCGGATGAGGCCTAAGTTGCACCTTGTCCTTATAAAAAAAGTATAAGGAGGGTTGGGGCCCTAAGCTTAGTCACTCTCCTTGCTGATGTTATGGAGACCAGAAATGCCACCTTCCATGATAGGTAGAGCAATGAACAAGTCACTAGGCGTTTGAAGGGCAGGGGGAGGGCATTCATCTGGACAGGACCAGATTACGGTCCCGAGTTGGGATTGGTTGTCTAACCTGCGGGTATAGTCTGTCAAGATCCTTCAGAAAACGACTGACCATGAGGTTGGCAAAGACTGAATGGCCAGCCGCTCACGGATGAAATGCCAGAATGGCCACCAAGTAGACCTTGAGAGATGATACCAAGAGGCCCTACTGTTTCAAATGTAGTAGGTAGTCTAAGATGAAAGGTATAGGTGCCAGCATCAGGAGAGCGTGAACTTGAGAACACCAGGTTGAGAATCTTTTCCATTTGGCTAGGTAGGTGGCCTTGGTGGAGGGTTTCCTACTGCCAGGTAGGACCTCCCTAACGGCCTCAGAGCACATTAGCTCTGTCGGGATTAACCAAGAAATTTGTAAGCGGTGAGGTGAAGAGACTTGAGGCTGGGATGATAGAGGCGGCCGTGGTCTGGGGTGATCAGGTGTAGAAGCAGGGGCAATGAGATTGGGATGTCCACCAATAGCTCCAGGAGCATGGCATTCCAGTGCTGGTGAGGCCAGGCTGGTGCTATCAGAATGACCACAGCCCTTTCCCTGCAGATCTTGAGCAGAACCTTGTGGATGAATGGAAACGTCAGGAAGGGAGGAGGAACGTATCCACAAGGGAGCCCAGACTATCATTCTGGAAGGAACAGAACTGGAGGCATTTTCTGTTGCTCTTTGTGGCGAACAAGTCGATTCGGGGAACGCCCCAACTTTGAAAAATACTGTTCACTAAGTCCAGGCAAATAGACCACTCGTGATTGTGAAAGGATCTGCTGAGATAGTCCGCCAACTCGTTCTGAGAACCTGGGAGATAGGATGCTTCCAGGTGAATTGAATGGGCTATGCAAAAGTCCCATAGCTTGAGGGCTTCCCAACATAGGGGGGAGGAATGAGTTCTACCCTGCTTGTTTATATAAAACATTGCAATTGTGTTGTCTGTCATCACCTCTGCGCATTTCCCTTAGAAGTGGGCCTGGAATGTCTGGCATGCCAGGCGGACTGCTCTCAGCTCCTTGACATTGATGTGGAGTGAGAGTTCATCTTGGGACCAGAAACCTTGAGTCTGAAGGTCTCCCAGGTGAGCACCCCACCCCAACGCTTACGCATGTGTCACCAGAGACAGGGAGGGCTGGGGCTTGGCAAAGGGGACTCCCACGCTTACCTTCTATGGGTTGAGCCACCAGTGGAAAGATTCAAGAACTGACACTGGGATGGTGACCATCTTGTCCAAACTGTCACACCCTGGCCAATAGGCTGATGCCAGCCAGGCCTGGAGAGATCTGAGCCTCAGCCTTGCATGCTGTACCACATACGTACACGCTGCCATGTGACCAAGGAGTTTCGAGCAATTCCTCGCTGTGGTGGTGGGGTACTGCTTGAAGCTTTGTATGTTGTCTGTCATTTTGACCCAAGTCTCACACTGCTCCAATAAACTCTATCCTCTGCATAGGGGA
Organism: Dermochelys coriacea; assembly: GCF_009764565.3. Taxonomy (NCBI): domain Eukaryota; kingdom Metazoa; phylum Chordata; order Testudines; family Dermochelyidae; genus Dermochelys; species Dermochelys coriacea. Next base: position 79,037,145 of record NC_050078.2, on the reverse strand, counting down.
TAGGGTTGATTTGTACTCGTTGAGAAGGAGACCCAGCCTGTTGAAGATAGATCTTACCAAACGGACATGGAGTTCCACTTGATCGGCCCCTGAGCAGCCAGTTGCCGAGGTACAGAAATACCTGCACCTGTCTTCATCGCAGGAAGGCGGCTACAATTGCCATGTGTTTGGTAAACACTTGAGGGGCCGTTGACAGACCAAAAGAGCACTGTAAATTGGTAATGGTTGTGGTTGACCACGAACCTGAGAAAACGTCTGTGGGCTGCAATTAGAGAGATGTGGAAGTACGCATCCTTGAGGTCGAGGATGGGTATCAGTCTCCCAGATCCAGAGGTGGAATGATTGCATTTAGAGAGACCATGTGGAATCTCAACTTCTTCATGAATCTGTTGAGACCTTCCAAACAGAGGATGGGTCTGAGAGCCGCTTTGGCTTTGGGGATTAGGAGAGGGGAACTGGTAGAGAAGAGGTGGGCAAGAGGTGGAGCAGGGACAGGAAGAGGCAGGGCGGGGGTGGGGCCTTGGGGGAAGGGGTGAAGTGGGGACAGAGCCTGGGGTTGAATACCCCCCGGCACTTTGGAAAGTCGGCGCCTGTGCCTGGTGTGCTCACTATTGATAGGGGGTGGCCCAGAGGATGAAGACCCCGCTACTGCTTCATCCAGTGAGGACAACAAAGCAGCCAGAGGCGATACCGGGCCCTCTTGGCCTCCGGCTCCCTGGACTCGTCCTGCTTGGTGCTGTGCTTCTTGGTGCTGACTGGGCCTCGGTGCCAGTCGTGGACCCAGGATCTGGACAAGGCTCTGTATCGTTCATTTAAACTGTTTCAGAGCCCTGAGGGGTGGGATGGTTCGTGGCTGGCAGGGACACACGTCCTTCCGATACCTCAAACTGGGAACCCCTAGAGTGTGACCTGGACCGATGGTAGGCCCATGGGGGGCCAGAATGGTCATTGTGTGGGCCACTGCCACGGCACCATCCTCACATCCTGCCTGTGTCTGCGGCGGTCTGATCAGTGCCGGCTGCGCCACGAATAGTAAGACTCCATCTCTAAGTCCGATGACTGGAACACAGAGCGCGAAGACTAGGGTGACCAGATATCCCGATTTCATAGGGACGGTCCTGATATTTGGGGCTTTTTCTTATACAGAGGCCTATTACCCCCAATCCCTATCCCGATTTTTCACACTTGCTATCTGGTCACCCTAGCAAAGACCACAGCGGTGCTGAGTGGGACGGTGCCAGAGAACACTGCCATGGGGAGTGGTGCTGCAAGGGCGGTGTTGGGGAATGATGCTGCAGGGATTGATGCCATGGGGACGGCGAGCAGCGCCTCATCATTGCGGTCTTGCCTCTGGACGGTGCTGCGCATTGCAGTGCTAGAGGTTTTCCCAGCTGACGGGACTGTGAAGCCATCATTGCAATCAAGTCCCTGGCCACTTCAAATGTGTCTGGGGTGGAAGGCAGCTCCAGCTTCTCTCCTGACACTCTCAAGCAGGGGAGTCCAACAGCACTGGACTCGACAGACCCCCTTGTGTGTCCAAAGTCGATGGTGCTGGCTCCTGCAAGACCAGCGCTGAGTGCCCGTGCATGGGACGCACCCTGGTGGCACTATCCAACCTGGCCGCTCTAGATGTTGGCGAACGCCCTCTGTCCACCTTTTCGTGCCACCTATGTGGCACCAGAGAATGTGAGCAGTGCCGTGCTGTCTACGCGTGCTTCAGCGCCAGGGAGTGTTGGTGCTGAGGATCCCTATGGCCAGAGTCCTTCATAGAATCATAGAATATCAGGGTTGGAAGGGACCTCAAGGAGGTATCTAGTCCAACCCTGTGCTCAAAGCAGGACCAATCCCCAACTAAATCATCCCAGCCAGGGCTTTCTCAAGCCTGACCTTAAAAACCTCTAAGGAAGGAGATTCACCACCTCCCTAGGTAACACATTCCAGTGCTTCACCACCCTCCTAGTGAAAAAGTTTTTCCTAATATCCAACCTAAACCTCTCTGCAACTTGAGACCATTACTCCTTGTTCTGTCATCTGCTACTACTGAGAACAGTCTAGATCCATCCTCTTTGGAACCCCCTTTCAGGTAGTTGAAAGCAGCTATCAAATCCCTCCTCATTCTTCTCTTCCGCAGACTAAACAATCCCAGTTCCCTCAGCCTCTCCTCATAAATCATGTGTTCCAGGCCCCTAAATCATTTTTGTTGCCCTCTGCTGGAACGGAGGCCAGAGCACTCTGCACGGAGGTGCTTGGTGCTGGCTCCTGCCAGCCCGGAGCCATCTGGGGATGGAGGGCTGCTTCCATCAGGATCTGCTTCAGCCTGAAGTCCCATTCTTTTTTCGTCCATGGGTGGAACCCTTTACAAATCTTGCACCAATCTGTTTGATGCACCTCCCCCAGGCACTTGAGGCAAGAGTCGTGGGGGTCACCCACTGGCATGGGCTTGTGGCAAGTTCCTCAGGGTTTAAACCTTTGGAATTGAGGCATGCCCCGAACTCCAAGAGGGGAGACAAACTGGGGTGGGGGAAGGCCTCCCACTCCTAGCTAACTAACTAAGTAACTTACACTAACTAAACTATTTACAGAAAGCTCAATTACAATCCTAGGGGAAGCATTTGCTAAGGCAAGTGACCACAGTTCCAGCAACTGTCACTGGCGGTAAGAAGGAACTGAAGAGACGGCAGGTCAGCAGGGTCCTATATTCACCGCCATGAAGGCGTCACTCTAGGGGGCTCCACAGCTGACCCGATGAGGGCTGCTAGGGGTACAACCTTCCAATGACTGTGCGCACACACCTAATTGGAATTGACATGAGCAAGCACTCTAAGAAGAATAAGAACAGGCCCTATGTACAGTTTTCACAAGATCAAGAGATCTGTAATAAGATACACAAGATTTACTGCTTGAGATGTCACTTTATACAAAGACTAACTTAACTTCAGTTTAAATATTAAGTACATAACATAAATTAAGCTCTATTTGTTTTGCTTAACAGTATACATCAAGTTTCTAAATTCCAGTGAAAGTACTTGTACAACATTTTCTTATCTCCAGTTTCCAGTTAGACAAAAGTTTTATTGTTGCTTATGCCATTACATAAGGTAAATTAAGCTTTTATCACAGTTACCATTATAAGCTTTATTGTTCACACTTTCTCAAATATTCAAATAAGTTCTTTTGGGGCTGAAATTTGGTAGGGTGCCTCTGGGGCCAAAGCCGAATGTGTAAAACTTCCGTGATATCAAATAGAATAGGAGGTGCTAGAGCAGTGGTTCTCAACTTTGGTCCACCGCTTGTTCAGGAAAAGAACGGTGGCGAGTTGGGCCGGTTTGTTTACCTGCCATGTCCGCAGGTTCGGCCGATGGCGGCTCCCACTGGCCACAGTTTGCTGTTCCAGGCCAATGGGGGATGCGGGAAGTGGCGCGGGCCAAGGGATGTGCTGGCCGCCCTTCCTGCAGCCCCCGTTGGCCTGGAGCGGCGAACCGTGGCCAGTGGGAGCCGCGATCAGCCGAACCTGCATTCGCAGCAGGTAAACAAACAAGGCCAGCGCACCAGGGGCTTTCCCTGAACAAGCGGTGGACCAGAGTTGAGAACCACTGTGCTAGAGCTACGGTTCCACTACGGTTCCACAGTATTTCAGCAGGTATTGTTTGAAAAATATGAATTTGTTTTACTTAAGCTTAACACAGTATTTGGAGTGCAGACTTGAAACATAGATAAGTAGAGAACCCTGACCCCACAGTAGTGCCATTCATTGATTTTAGGTGCAACTCAAGAATGGGGGGAATAGTTGGGGAGCAGGTTGGAATGACAGCTATGCTTGACAGCCGAAGTTTTGCCTGGCTTGTGAGAGGTCCTCAAGCTTCTCAGAGACCACTAGCTAAGCATGTCACCTAAAAAGAATGACAAATACCTCAGGACAGAAGGATTTAAAGCCAGCCAGCTCTTTGTGTTATAGCATTAATGAGAAGTTTCAGAGTAGCAGCCGTGTTAGTCTGTATTTGCAAAAAGAAAAGGAGTACTTGTGGCACCTTAGAGACTAACAAATTTATTAGAGCATAAGCTTTCGTGAGCTAAGTGAGCTGTAGCTCACGAAAGCTTATGCTCTAATAAATTTGTTAGTCTCTAAGGTGCCACAAGTACTCCTTTTCTTTTAGCATTAATGAGGTTTATATAGTCCTATATCATCCAGGTTACTTCTCTCTTCTTGACTTTAGCAAAGCTTTTGACACGGTCTCCCACAGCATTCTTGTCAGCAAGTTAAGGAAGTATGGGCTGGATGAATGCACTATAAGGTGGGTAGAAAGCTGGCTAGATTGTCGGGCTCAACGGGTAGTGATCAATGGCTCCATGTCTAGTTGGCAGCCGGTGTCAAGTGGAGTGCCCCAGGGGTCGGTCCTGGGGCCCGTTTTGTTCAATATCTTCATAAATGATCTGGAGGATGGTGTGGATTGCACTCTCAGCAAATTTGCGGATGATACTAAACTGGGAGGAGTGGTAGATACGCTGGAGGGGAGGGATAGGATACAGAAGGACCTAGACAAATTGGAGGATTGGGCCAAAAGAAATCTAATGAGGTTCAATAAGGATAAGTGCAGGGTCCTGCACTTAGGATGGAAGAATCCAATGCACCGCTACAGACTAGGGACCGAATGGCTCGGCAGCAGTTCTGCGGAAAAGGACCTAGGGGTGACAGTGGACGAGAAGCTGGATATGAGTCAGCAGTGTGCCCTTGTTGCCAAGAAGGCCAATGGCATTTTGGGATGTATAAGTAGGGGCATAGCGAGCAGATCGAGGGACGTGATCGTTCCCCCTCTATTCGACACTGGTGAGGCCTCATCTGGAGTACCTGTGTCCAGTTTTGGGCCCGCACCACTACAGGAAGGATGGGATAAATTGGAAGAGTACAACGAAGGGCAACAAAATGATTAGGGGTCTAGAACACATGACTTATGAGGAGAGCTGAGGGAGCTGGGATTGTGTAGTCTGCAGAGAGAAGAATGAGGGGGGATTTGATAGCTGCTTCAACTACCTGAAAGGGGGTTTCAAAGAGGAGGCTCTCGACTGTTCTCAATGTAGCAGATGACAGAACGAGGAGTAATGGTCTTCAAGTTGCAATGGGGGAGGTTTAGATTGGATATTAGGAAAAACTTTTTCACTAAGAGGGTGGTGAAACACTGGAATGCGTTACCTAGGGAGGTGGTAGAATCTCCTTCCTTAGAGGTTTTTAAGGTCAGGCTTGACAAAGCCCTGGCTGGGATGATTTAACTGGGACTTGGTCCTGCTTTGAGCAGGGGGTTGGACTAGATGACCTTCTGGGGTCCCTTCCAACCCTGATATTCTATGATTCTATGATTCTATGATTCTCTTTCCTGGATTGGAAATTACACATACAGCATAAACAAGGCCTGTGGGTTGGTATGCAGAAGAGCAGGGAATGACAAAACACACAAATAATCAGGATGGGGTCAAATACTGATATTGATAAAGACCTGACTACAGAATCCTCTTAAATGCATGTCAAATAATCCCTCCTATTAGACCTGTCTCCCCTTCTCTATCAGTTTTCCTAGATCTCGTCCCATCCTCTCTCATTACTTCCCCTTATCTATTTTTTTACAGTAGCATCTCAAGGTCCCAACTGAGACAAGACAACGGCTGGGATGGAAAAAAGAACCACAGACTGGTAAAGTAACTTGTGTAAATTCACACAGCAGGTCAGTGACCGAGCTAGAAGTAGAATCCAGGTCCCCCAAATCCCAGTCCAGTGTCCAATCCACTAAATCACCCTCACTTTTCCCCTAGTTCACTACCCAGATTTCATTGCCCGTCCCCCCCCCCCCCCCCCCCGCATCCATACATAGCTGGCAACACATGGAAGTTTGTCAGGGCAGTTATCTTAATAAGGGACTGACTTGGGTCCCTTGACAATTGACTGTTCTATGTGCATTCTGGCAGTTTCTGAATTACATTCTTCTTAGGTGAGGAAAACCACCCAGAACTCACCTTGCTGACTACTGTTTTTCAGGTAGAGTTTAGGTCCTTTCACTTATAAAACCCTAAATGGCTTGGAATCTACCTAACACAGACTGCCTCTCTCCATTGCTGCAACATTGTTGCAGTTAGCTTTAGTATGGGTGTTCAAGCTCCTACAGTTTAGGAGAGAGATGCTGGCAGGTCATTCTCTTTGGGACCTGAATATTGGAATTCATTCCACATTCTCCTTGTCCAAAACAGTCCAAATCCACTGACCTTGGGGAAACATTCTATGACAGGTTGTGGGTTATGACTGTCACAAACTGAATTCCATTTTGTTTGGTGAATGCCATTTTCAATTATACCCTTCACCTTGCACTGTAACCTCCATCTTGGGTTAAGACATCCAGGTGGTGTTGAAAGCCAGTCAAATCTTGACAGAGTCTATTCTGGATGTTGTGTGCTCAAGGTAGGGGATGGGACACTTGACGAGTACCAACAATGAGATAGCTAACAAGGACCATCAACAATGAATGACTCTTTTCTACTGGAACACTGGGTGTTCTCCTAGCAATGCCATTGCCTTTGAATGGCTCAACGACCAATGCAATTCCTTGGGACAATGAACTCTACACAGAAGCTGAAGGAGGCGCACCTGGAGCACACCCCAACTCTAGCCAAAGCACATAAACAATAATTGGGGATGAAACACAGAATGCCAACTCCACAGGGAGCACAGATGCTAAATTGATGCCCCAATTTAAGGAAGGAGGGTATTAAAACCCATTGCTTCACCTTTAATAAGAGGCTTGAGAAGGCTTTTCACTCAAATCAGAATTTCTTTGCAGATTGGCTCCCTCTTCCAATCCCATTACTGGTACGAAAAACCACAGGGGCCTATAGCCAAATGGAAGATACAGGGGATTATGAGCAATATAGATTTTATTCATAGATTTTAAGGCCAAAATGGGCCACTGAAGTCATCTAGTCTAACTTCCTGCATAACATAGGCTGTAGGACATCCCTGAATTAATTCCTGTTTGAACTAGAGCATATCTTTTAGAAAAAAAAATCCAATCTTGATTTTGAAACTACAAGTGATGGAGATTCCACCACAACTCTAGGTAATTAATTCCAGTGTTTAACTCACTGTTAAAAATGTCCACGTTATTTCCAGTCTGAATTTTCCCTGCTTCTACTTCCCACCACTGGACCTTGTTATACCTTTGTCTACTAGACCAGTGGCTTTCAACCTGTGGTCCACAGACCTCTGAGGGCCTGCAGACTATGTCTATGGGGCCCATGGAAGGTTGTTGTTACCACAGAACAGTCATTTTGAACCTGTGGGCTGTGGAACCCTGGGGTCCTCAGACAATGCCTAAGATTTTCAAAGGGATTCGCACTTTCATTTGAAATGTGTTGGGGTCCACAAATGAAGAAATGTTGAAAACCACTGTGCTAGGCTGAAGACAGTCATCACATTTCTGGCACTCATGTAGATACATCTACACTATAATCAAGTCACACCTTAATCTTCTCTTTGATAAGATAAGTAAATTGAGCTCCTGGAATCTCTCACTGTAGGACATTTTTTTCCTTTTCTTTGATCTTTCTTGTGGCTATTCTCTGGACGTTCTCCAGTTTTTGAACATCCTTCTTGAATTGAGATCATACTGAACACAGTATTCCAGTAGCGGTCAAACCAGTGCAAAATAGAGATAATAAATCCTCCTTACTCCTACTCAATATTCCCTGAAAATGGAGCTGATCTGCAGAGAAAACCTGATTCAAGTCAAAGCCTTCTCAAATGCAGTGAGATATCAATGTCTATCTCCCCCTCCACCCCACATATACATCCAAAGTGACTGCACCTCACCTTAAGCCGACAGGCCCTTGTCTGGCTTACTAGGGGAAGGGATATACTTCTTTAGGGTGGGGAGTGGGATAGAGAGACACGGACACTGCTGCAAAAGCAGATAGGATCAGCATGGCGATGCTGTCTCCTCCCCCAGGGACCGGAAGGGACCGGAGCTGATAAAGGACAAGGCCAGTAGGAGAAGTCCCCTTTTCCCCAAACCAGGCAGAACAGCATCCATCCTCCCACCCTTGAAAATGGCAAAATACCAGATTTGGTCAGGACCCACTGTGGGCATTCTATAAGCTGCTCCTTTCTCGAGGAGGCTGGGAAGGAATTTTCCCCTCACCACCAGATTGGCCAAGGGAGACTTAGGGCGGTTTTAGCCTTTTCTGCAGCAGGATGGAGTGGGAGGGCTTTGTTAGGGTGAGTAGGGAATAGCAGTTAGGCTATGATATCACAACTCATTGTGTAATTGTCGGATGGATGTCCTGTGCAGGTACTCCATAGGGAGGGGATACAGTAATCAGACAAATGCTTTGGTAAAGGATTTAAATGAGGTATATGTTAAAGGAGCAGAACAAGGGAGTTTAGGGCGCCTATGACTGGCACAGCAGGGAGCAGACTACCGCCTCCTTTATAGGCCACCTCAACCCTCATTCAAGGGAGTGGAGAGATGGTAAGGTCCCAGCGGCAGGTTGGCTGGGGGAGGGGGAACTGACAGAAGCCCCTAGGTCAATTTTGAAATAATGGAGTTACCTGTACTGTACACTTTTATCTGCCGAGTAGTCCCAGACTACTATCTAATAATAAAGGTGCAGCCGAATTAAATTATATCCAACCTGTCCTGTCTTTCTTCCAGTATAGCCAGATAAATCCCACCAGCCCTTTTAGCCACATCATCATTTTGCAAGCTCATGTTCAGCTGATTATCCAGTATGAGTCCCGTGCTTTTTCATACTCACTGATTTCCAGGATATAATCCCCTATCCTATAAGTATGGTTGACATTTTATTTTGTTATATAGTACCTTACATTTGGCCAAACTGAAATGCATACTGCACCCAGTTTACCAAGCAAACCAAATCACTATCAGTGACTTGTTATCTTCATTGCTGACCACTCCCCAATCTATGTCATCTGCAGACTATCAAAAACAATTTCATGTTTTCCTCCATATATTAACAAAAATATTGAATGGCATAGGGCCAAGAACCAGACCCTGTAGGACCTCATTAGAAACATTTCGCTCAGTGATGTTTCCCCATTTACAATTACACTGTCAGACGTACCAGTTAAACAGTTTTCAATCAATTTAATATGTGCCAATATAAAATAGCCTTGCCCCTTAAATTTTAACTCCAGAGGCTTAAAGAAAGAGAGGCTTTTTGAGGGGGGGAGAGGTTCAGAAGAATAAGAGGATGATTTATATCTAGATTTGATTTTGACAAATAGGGAAGAACTGGTTGAGAATCTGAAAGTGGAAGGCAGCTTGGGTGCAAGTGATCATGAAATGGTAAAGTACATGATTCTAAGGAATGTTAGGAAAGAAAACAGCACAATAAAGATAATGGATTTCAAAAAGACAGACTTTAGCAAATTCACGGAATTGGTAGGTAAGATCTCCTGGGAAGAAAGTCTAACGGGAAAAACAGTTCAAGAGAGTGGGAAGTTTTTCAAAGAGACATTATTAAGTTTGCTCTTGTGCTCTATCTCAATGTGAAGGAGACCACCCTTGCTTAAACAGAAAATCTTCAATGATCTGAAACTCAAAAGAGAGTCTTATAGAAAGTGGAAACCAGGTCAAATTACAAAGGATGAATATAAACAAATAACACAAGTATGTAGGGACAAAATTAGAAAGGTCAAGGCACAAAACGATATTAAACTAGCTGGAGACATAAAAAGTAAGAAAAAAACATTCTACAAAAACACTAGAAGCAAGATGAAGACCAATGACAAGGTAGGCCCGTTACTCAATGGGGGGGAGGGGGGAGAGAAATAATAACAGAAAATGTGAAAATGGCAGAAGCATTAAATTATTTTTTTGTTTCAGTTTTCACCAAAAAGGTTAGCAGCAACTGGACGTCTAACAAAGTGAATGCCAATGAAAATGAGGTAGGATCAGAGACTAAAATAGGGAAAGAACAAGTTAAAAATTACTTAGAGAAGTTAGATGTTTTCAAGTCACCAAGGCCTGATGAAATACATCCTAGAATACTCAAGGAGCTGACTGAGGAGATATCTGAGTAATTAGCAATAATCTTTGAAAAGTCATGGAAGACAGGAGAGATATAGTGCCCATCTATAAAGAGGGAAATAAGGATAACCTGGGGAATTACAAACCAGTCAACTTAATTTCAGAAATCGGGAAAGATAATGGAGGAAATAATTAACCGATCAATTTGCGAACACCTTGAAAATAAGAAGAAGATAAGTAACAGTCGGCATGGATCTGTCAAGAACAAATCAAGTCAAACCAACCTAGTAGCTTTCTTTGACAAGCCTTGGGGGGGGGGAGGTGGAGGGGTGGACATATCTTGACTTTAGTAAGGCTTTTGATACTGTCTTGCATGACCTCCTCATAAACAAACTAGGGAAATACAACATAGATGGCGCTACTATAAGATGGGCGCACAACTGGTTGGAAAACTGTTCCCCAAGAGTAGTTATCAGTAGTTCACAGTCAAGCTGGAAGAGCATATCGAGTGGGGTCCCACAGAGATCAGTTCTGGTTCCAGTTCTGTTCAATATCTTCATCAATGATCGAGACAATGGCATAGACAGTACATGTATAAAATTTGCAGATGATACCAAGCTGGAGAGGTTGCAAGTGCTTTGGAGGATAGGATTAAAATTCAAAATGATCCAGACAAACTGGAGAAATGGTCTGAAATAAGTCTAATGAAATTCAGTAAGGACAAATGCAAAGTATTCCACTTAGGAAGGAACAATCAGTTGCACACATACAAAATGGAAAATGACTGCTTAGGAAGGAGTACTGCAGCAATGGACCTGGGGGTCATAGTGGATCACAAGCTAAATATGAATCAATAGTGTAACACTATTTCAAAAAAAAGCAAAATATCATTCTGGGTTGTATTAGCAGGAGTGCTGTAAGCAAGACACGAGAAGTAGTTCTTCCACTCTACTCTGTGCTGATTGTGTCCAGTTCTGGGCACCACATTTCAGGAAAGATGTGGACAAATTGGAGAAAGTCCAGAGAAGAGCAACAAAAATGATGAAAGGTCTAGAAAACATGACCTATGAGAGAAGATTGAAAAAATTGGGTTTGTTTAGTCTGGAGAAGAGAAGGCTGAGAGGGGACACAATAACAGTTTCCAAGTACATAAAAGGGTTGTTAAAAGGAGGATGGAGATAAATTGTTCTTATTAACCTCTGAGGATAGGACAAGAAGCAATGGGCTTAAATTGCAGCAAGGGCAATTTAGGTTGGACAATAGGAAAAACTTCCTGTAAGGGTGCGTAAGCCCTGGAATAAATTGCCCAGGGAAGTTGTGGAATCTCCATCATTGGTGGTTTTAAGAGCAGATTAGACAAACATCTGTCAGGGATGGTCTAGATAATACTTAGTCCTGCCATGAGTGCAGGGGACTGGACTAGGTGACCTCTTGAGATCCCTTCCAGTTCTACGATTCTATATGGAGATGGAAACTCAGTTGTGGACTACCTCCACAAATGAGGCAAAAGTAGAAAGTCACTACCTTAGATAGGTTGTATGAAATGGTCGTGTTGTAAGAGTTTTATCATCTGTGTTCCCATGACTTTAAAATGTGGGCTGTGGACCACAAACTGCCTGGCAGACAAGTATGGGGACAGTAGGTTGGGTTCTGGACAGAAGCCCAAGAGAAAAGTGGTCAAGTATGGGACCCAGGAGGGGGATATGCAGGTGCATCCCAGTAATGGAAAGTGATTAATCCCAAGATGGAAGCAGTTACCACTCCAAGCTAACCCCCTCAGAGAAATCCCAGAGATCTGAGGTGTTTTAACCATCAAGGAACAAAGAACAAGTGAGCTAACTGCTCAGAAACCACATATTAGGCGGCTGACAGTGCACTACAATGGACTAACCTATTAGCAATCCAGGCTACACCTCGAATTTATGGAGTTAACTGTGTGACTTAGTCAGCTCATCTGGGGCATACTACATACATGGTGCTGAGTTCACTCCTCAGACACTCTAATGGGAACAAACACCAGATGCCCAATGGGGGCAAAATGTGAAAGTTAATGGGGAGACATTCTAGGAACGGAGAGACACAGGCACTGCTCATACCCTAGTCAAGCCCCATGTGGTGAAATCAAATGAGGTTCTGGAAGGTAGCCAGATATCGATAAGAGTTCCAAGGGTAAAGTTATTTGCCTTGCCTTTTGCCATGATCCCTGTAAAGACCCAGGAAGGCTTGAGAATGATGGTTGGGGAAACATTAAAGGATATTCCATTTAATATTTTATTGGGGAATGACATTGAAAGTCTGAGCCAGGGTCCAGTCCTGCTACTGGAACAAGCTCAGGCAATTCTGTTCACACACAGCAGCTGAAGAGTGTAAGAATACAAATGAATTAGCTGGGAAAAGTAGGTTGGAGATATCTTCCCTCTTCCAGTGACAAGGAGGTGACCTTAGGACACTGCCCAGGTGTGTGTGAGAATACAAATGGACCCGTATTGGGAGGGGAAGCAGGGAGAAAATCTGCCCACTCCCCTACAGGTTGAGAGCACCAAACTGGCCTAAGTGCAAACACACAGAGGCAAGAGTCAGTGGCTATGGAAGCAAATCCACTGCCTCCCCCTACTGTGGAAACTGGAGTACTGCCCCAGGGGACCCTGACTCTCGACCCTTGCAGAGGTGGGACAGAAAGAGGAAACAACCCCTTGGGTAGGGAACAACAGATTGTTCCTGGGGAGGAAAATCACTGTGATACACTGCAAAACCCATCTCTTTTCTCAGTGTTCTCGCAAGGGAAGGGTGTGTTGAAGACTGGTGTTTGCACACAGAGGGGGTCCCTCTTTTCTTTCTTGTTCTGAGCAGGCTGAAGAATTGATTCTTTTTTGTATTAAATCTGAGTATATGGCAAAGGCGGACAGAGCCCTTAAGAGGTACTTGTTTATGTTTTACATACATTTAAATAAAATAAATGAAAACCTGATTTTAAAAAGTTACCCCTTTAATATTGCTCCCCTTTCTGATGTTCTGACTTCCCATTAGACCTCTGTCCTCCACGATGATGAGTGTGCAGTGGAAGCACTAGCTAACAGAAGAGAAGATGAGGAAGAGGACAAGGAATTGAAGAAAAATGAGATGGATAGGGACCCCCTTCAATGGTGAGTGGGCCGTTAAAAGAGATTGGATGGTCATAAAGAGGGTATTTGATTATGAAAAGTTCAGAGAAGGTTCAGTGCTCACTGAGTGGGAAAACAGACCTAGGGCTGAAGATCAAACAAGAAAATGAATGCAGGAAGCTAGAACACTGGCTAGAACCTAATCCTCAGTAACTTCAATTTTCACAATGAAGGTGAGAGTAGAGAGAATGACGGAAAGATAAATATTGAAATCGGTGGGAAGATTAGAGGTATGAAATTAGTGGATGTTTCCTACAGTCACATGGAATGATTTAATTTTGGGGCAGGTTGGGTTCAAATTTTATATCCTGATAATTCTCAAGACTGATAAACACTAATTTTCTCAACTAAGCTACGGAACCACTAGATCAAAAAAGAGAATTAGGTGCAATGTCAAGATAGAATTGGAAACTTATGTAGCAAAAGGATATCACTTCACGTTTGATTGAGCTCATATGTAATATATCTCCACAAATCAGTAAAATGATAGTCTAAGTTTCACTCTCACTTGCATGTTCAGCCACTACTATCTTGCTTTTACTCATTCCCACCCAAGTTAAACCAACTATGATAATGGTAATACCATCAAAGGGACCATTTTATTCCAAGACTAAGTGATTCAGCCAAGTGTTCCACCCCTTTTGCACAATGGAATAAAGGAAAATGGTTTCATATGTTTCATTACAGTACATCAGGACCAACCTTCCTGCTATTCTAAATAGTCAGCCAGCTCACTTGACTCCAGATCTATGCAGGCTTACTACATTAAGTTAGTACAATTGCTAAACATTGTAATAGGCCAAATAAAGAGTTGCACAGTAAAACAAATTCTCATGTCACTAATCTAAAATGCCTGAACTGTACAGTAAAACCACTGATTTAGTACTGTAAACAATAGACTACAGAGCATGTTTTGTTAAAATCCTGCAATACAGAAATGCAATCCAACAGCACCCTCTAATGTTACAGACTATGTACACAACTGTATTTCAGTTGTAATGTTCCAATGAGTGAAAAAAGCTCTAAAATTTTATTTTTTCCCAAAAAATGTCAAACTTATTTCTATAGTAATATGTTCAAAAAAACCTTAATCTGAAAAGAGTGCTTCTAGCTAAATTGGCTCTTAAAGGGAAGGTAAAAATATATATCATTAAAAAAAGACAATTAACACAATCACATTGCATAAAATTAACACCACTGACAGGATTCCACTTTAAAAAACTATGTTAAAGCATTAAAATTACAAAATTAAGCACACAGAAGTCAGGAAATGCTAAAGTTAAGGTTGCATACAAATCTTTGCATATTACAACACAGCCTTTAATTACATAGTAACGTAACATTTCTGAAAGACTTCTGCCAAATTCTTGATCCTCAATATACTGCCAGATGAAAAAAATAGAGATGTAGGGCTTGGTACCAAGAAAACAACATTTTGAAAGTGAAAAGGATGACATACCATTTCAGCCAGAAAACCAGAATATTCTGGATCTTTTGGTGAGTATTGTTAGCATTTTATTGTACTTTGGGAAAAAATATAAACTAGCTACAACCAAGTATTGCTGTGTAAAGAAGGGTAGTTTATGTATTTGAGTTGAATTAATATCTAAGGCCCTACTTGAATCACAGGACAATTGTCAAATAATTGCGGCTGAGTTGCAGGCCAGACATGGCAAACTGCAGAAAAATAATAATGGCTCTTATTATTTGCAATAATTTGGAAAAGCTGACAGTGGGAACTCCCGCTGTTGGCCGCCCGGAGCTGATAGCTGGGACTCCTGCTGTCAAAATTGCAGTTGAAACCTAATATTGCGAGATTCGCAATTTCTACAATATCACAAATTGAATAGGACCTTATTAATATCTATGTAAGTGGTTTTGAAGGTTAGAGGCTTGCTATTAAAAGAACAGCAAAAAGGACAGAATGGGGGAAGGATGGTTAATTGAAAGAGTATTTGGTCTATTCTTCCATACCAGAAGAACTGCTAATGGGATTTTTCTCAAACACTAATGAAAATATTCAGCTTCAATGTAGTGGGGCAGTTACCCCACTTCTGGGGGAAAGGAAGGCTGACTGGAGAAGCAGCCACAGCTGGGGCCACACCCAATCAGGCCACAGCTGGCCCTGATGTAAAGGATAAGGGAGGAGCCATGTCAGTCTCACTCCAACCTTGGAGTGGGAAGGACCTGGCTGCCTGGGAAACAGGGTATCGGAAGCAGAGCGGTGCTGGGGGAGGGCAAGAGGAGCTGGGGAGCTCCAGCCTGTCAACTCCCCAGGCTGTGGCCCTGTTAAAGGCCTAAGGAGGTACTGGGGCAGCAGAAGTGCAGCCCGGGGATAGGCAGAGGCAGCTGGTCCAACCCCCTTGCTGGTGATGAGTGGCCATTAAGGACTGCAGTCTGCCCTAGAGAAAGGGGGCTAGATGATGACTGGCAGTAGCCACTGAGGCAAGGTGGGCATAGACAGTGGGGGGTGCCCCTAGGAGGGGAGACCCAGAGTGTGGGGGTATTGCTGGGAGCAGAACCCCAAAGTAAAGGGCACTAAGGTCCGGGAGGGACTCGGGGGCCTGAGGCAGGAGAGACACTGGCCAAAAGGAGGCACTCTGAGCCTGGAAAGAGCTAATTCCTGGACAACCAGCAGGAGGCGCCGAGGGGAGGAGTGCTTGATCTGCTACATTCAGTCACAGACCTTGCTTAGAAAATTTCAGTCTGAAAGGTGAATGTTTTTTAACAACAAAAAAATATTCAAACAAGTCACTAGAATGCTAACTGGCTTAAAACATTACTACAGTGAGTACAATTAGCACCCACTATAGTAGGCTAACATGTCTTATTTTTATGAGGAAAAAGTTGCAAGATGGGACCTCTAGTTCATAAACAAAACAAAAACCATTCATTATGTCACCAGTTTACCACTAAATCTTCCAAAATAATTTACACTGACCATACTGATGCTAATTGCTACAATATACTGTACCAAACTAGATACAATATACTGTACCAAATCTTTCAAACCTGTCTTACACAAGAAGTCCTTGCTCTCACAAGTAATTTCATTATAGTCAGTGTGCAAATAAGAGTTATTTATGAGATAAATACTGATTTGCAGAATCAGGACTAAGTGAAATAGTAAATTTTTAAAATGCAGTTTCACTTGATAGAGATCAGATATTTCAGGATCACATGTTTCTTATTTTCAGTCCTGATTCAGGATTTTATTGTACTGGAACATTGGTTTTGGTTTTATAAAGTTTTAAAACTTTATAAACTTTTAAAAGTTGTACCTTTTAATTCTTGAATGAATTTATAAACAAGTGTTTTAAATGTTGATTTTTAATACTTTTTTTTAAAACAGAAGAATTCATTGTGTATACACAAATTTTCTTCCATAAAAAACTTGAATGAATATCAATTAGAAACCACACAACCTCTCAGTAATAATTTTTGTGACAGGGCAAGGCCAGAGAAGTAGAATAGAAAAGTAGTCTTATTGGGATCCGGGAAGTGGGCGGGCGAAGCCCGTCCACCGCTAAAGGATCCCCCCCAGCCTAAAAGGGGGATCCACAGGACCTAGATACCCAAAAAATTCTGGGGGACAACTAATGAAATAACAGGGGCAGGAGTGTGGTCAAAGGGTCAAACGAAGGGAACCAGATGGGGACACCGAGCAGAGGACCCCGGACAGCGCCCACTGCTCCTCAAAGGCGTCAAGGGAGTCAGAGGACGCCGCCCAGAGGAACTTTGCCCGGATGCGTGAACGGACCGAGGATTGGAAATAGGCCCCACAGTCACAGGAGACTCCATCGACCAACCTCCTCACTCTGGTTTTATAGATGGCCATTTTTGCTAGGGCCAGGAGGAGGTTGACCAGGAGATCCCGTGACTTTGTGGGGCCACGGATAGGGAGTGCATAAATAAGAAGGTGAGGGGAGAAGTGCAACCAAAAATGTAATAAAATATTGGTGAGGAGCCAGAATAGGGGCTGCAGCCTGGCACACTCCAAGTATATATGTGCCAGGGTATCCCTCACGCCGCAAAAGGGGCAGGTGTCTGGGATTGAGGTGAACTGCGCCAAGTACACGCTCGTGCTCACGGTTCTGTGAAGGAGCCGCCAACTGACATCCCCAGCGGGCCTCAGGACTAAGGTGGAATATAGGCTGGCCCACCGGGGCTCCTCACCCTCCAAAGGTGGCAGGAGGTCCCGCCATTTTGTATCGGGGCGGGACACAAGGGTGAGGGCATGAAGGGTGTGAAGCACGAGCGTATATAGATGTATTCTTGGCGCGGTTTGAAAGCAGACTGGCTGCATTTCGTGCAGCTGACTTCCAGTGAAGGGGTGAAGGGGTCAGTTGGGTCCACAGGGCAGGGGTCCAATTAAAAGGTCCGGCGGGTCTGGGGTAGGGCATGGGCGGGGCATGCCCTCGTGCAGGACCCAGTCGAGATAAACCCGAGCAGCGGGCGGCAAAGCGGCCTTTACCTCCTGAAGTATGCGCCAGGGAGTACAAGGTCTGGAAAGCCCCATGCGCTGAGTGAGCGTCAGGGGATCCAGCCAGTCTCCCTGGTCATAGTCCAGGAGGACTCCGACTCTTGTGACCTCTGCCAGGACCAACCTCTGGCACACCGAGCGGGACTCCGCCACCTGCACACGGAGCTGGGGGTCGTGTAGCAGAGGCTCCGCGAGGAGATCTGCCCCCTCAGTGGCCGCCACAGACCTGGTCGTAGAAAAGAGTTTCCAGGTCCGGAGGAGGTCCTGGTAGAAGACCGGCAGCCCAGAGAGGTCTCGCGGAAGACCTCTTGGATGGAGATACAGGAGCTGCCGGTCGTATCGGAGCCCTCGGAAGCGGCGCAGGAAGGCATGTGCCAGTATGCTCCACGCCGGACTACCTGCACCATAAAGGAGCCTCTGCAGGGCCCGGAGGTGGAAGACATGGACCTGAGTAAGAAGACATTTCAGGCCCTACCCTCCCTCCTCCAGAGGTAGATGGAGAACCCCTGCAGGGACCCAGTGCAGTCCTGACCAAAAGAACTCCAGAATCGATGTCCGGAGGTTGGCCAGGAAACCCGGGGCCGGGACCAGGGTGTTGAGCCGGTATCAGAGCATGAACAGGACTAGCTGATTAAGCACCAGCGCTCTCCCTCGAAGGGAGAGGCACCGGAGTAGTCCTGTCCATTTCCGGAGCCGCTCTATCACCCCACCCTCTAAATTCTGTCAGTTCTCCGGCAGAGAGGGATGCGTGGCAGAAAGGTAAACGCCCAGATAGAGCAGCGGACCCGTGCTCCACCGGATGGCCTGACTCGCCTACCGCCAGTCCCCTACCACCAAGCCAGAGCTCTTGACTCAGTTGACCCGTGCGGATGAGGCTGCCGAATAGATGGCCTGGCAAGCCTCCACCCGCGCCAAGTCACCCGAGTCCTGGACCACGAGGAGCACGTCATCAGCGTACGCTGACAGGACCAGCAGCAGCTCCGGCTCCCGCAGCACCAACCCTGTCAACCTCCTTCGGAGGAGACAGGAAGGGCTCGATCGCCAGAGCGTACAGCTGGCCCGAGAGGGGGCACCCCTGATGTACTCCTCGCCCGAAGCTGACCGGTTCAGTCAGGGTCCAGTTGAGCCTGACCAAACACTCTGCGGAGGCGTACAGCGCCTGGAGAAAACCCACAAACTGGGGTCCGAAGCCAAATGCTTGCAGAGTGCTCAGGAGATACCCGTGATCCACCCTGTCGAACACCTTCTCCTGATCTAAGGACAGGAGGACAAACGATAGACCATCCCTACACCCGAGTTCCAAAAGGTCCCGGACCAGATATAGGTTGTCAAAGATGCTGTGGCCTGGGATGGTGTAGGTCTGGTCTGGGTGGACCACGTCCGCTAGCACGGACCCTAGCCGCAGCGAGATTGCTTTTGCCATGACTTTGTAGTCCGTGCTGAGGAGCGAGACGGGACGCCAATTTCGTAAATCGCGGAGGTCCCCCTTCTTCGGCAATAAGGCGAGCACGGCTCGCCTGCACGAAAGAGGGAGGACCCCGCTCTGCAAAGACTCGGCCCAGACGGTGACTAGGTCTGGGCCCAGGACGTCCCAGAACACGCGGTAGAACTCCACGGTCAGCCCGTCCTTGCCTGGAGATTTATTGATGGGCATGCGACGGAGGGCTTCCGAGAACTCGGCCAGAGTGAGAGGCAGCTCTAGCCAGCCTCGGTCGCCCACGCTGACTGTCGGGAGCTCCTCCCAGAGCACTCTGCAAGTGTTAGGATTGGTCGGATCCGGGGAGAAAAGGCTTCCGTAGAAGGCTCTCGCCCTCCTGCACATCTCCACCGGATCCGTGAGGGGGGTGCCATCTTCTGCCACTAGGCAGATGACATGTTTTCTAGCCCCCCTCTTTTTCTCCAGGGCGTAGAAGAAGCGGGAGCCGCGATCCACCTCCTGAAGGAGATGGATGCGGGATCGAACAAAGGCACCCCGGGCCCGATGGTCCTCGAGGGTCCGGAGCTCCTCCCGGCACGCTCCACAGAGGGGTGGATCCTTGGGGCTGGCGGCCAGACGCCTCTCCAGCTCTAAAGACCTCCCGTTCCAACTGCTCTATTGCCGCATCCCTCCATCGGCTGGCGCATCGGGTGTAGTCACAGCAGAAGAGCCGGGCGCGCACCTTCCCTAGGTCCCACCACCGCCACACTGAGGGAAAGGCACGCCACTGCCCTCGCCAAGCCAGCCAGAACTCCCGGAAGGACGCCACAAAGCCCACATCCTCCAGCAAGCTGTTGTTAAAATGCCAATAGGCCGGCCCCGGCCTCTCCGTGCAGAGGAAGGCTGTGACGGTGGCTAAATGATGGTCAGAAAATGGGGCCGGCCGGATGCTGGAGGAGTGGGCTTGTGAAAGATGAAAGCATGATAAATAAATGCGGTCCTACTGGGAGTGGCGCGACCAATGGGCCTCCACCCGGACAAAGGTGAACGTGGAAGTGTCACCCGGGTGCTGGTCACGCCAGACGTCCACCAGGAAGTGGTGTTCGACTATCTCCTGGAGGACGGCGATGGCGGCTGGGCTCTGCTCGGTCCCCGAGCGGTCCCGTTCCTCAAGGGTGATGTTAAAGGCCCCTCCCAGGACCAGGCACTCATGAGGATCCAGGGTGCCGAGGAAGGCGGACGCCTGCTGATAGAATTGCAGCCGCTCCGGGCTCGCTGCTGGGGCATAGATGTTAACGAGGTTGACTATGAGCCCCTCCATGCGGACCCGGAGGTGCAGCAGGCGGCCTGGCACAGCCTCGGCGACCCCCAGCACCTCGGGCCGTAGGTCGGGGGAGAACAGGGTCGCCACTCCAGCTGTACGAACTGTGAGATGGCTAAAGTAGACCCTGTCCCCCCAATCCAGCCGCCAGCTGTCTTCGGCGGTCGGATCCATATGGGTCTCCTGCAGGAAAACCACAGAGTACCTCCCCTCTCGAAGGAAGGAGAGCACCTGGGACCTGCAGAGACCCATCCTACAGCCGCAGGTGTTCAATGTTGCGATGGTAAGAGGTGCCATGAGGAGGGGTGGGGGGGATCCTCGCCGGCAGGGACGGCCGCGGCTCCCGACGGGCCGCGCAGTAGTCCGTGACCTACCCCGTAGGTAAGGAGTCACGGAAGAGGCGGACCCGCTGGTAGGCCGCGGCGCCCTGCCTCCCGGTCCTTTTACCCTCCCCCATGAGGGTCCTTGCGGCCCGGAGGATTTGATTAAAGTCCCCCCATCGCTGGAGAGCAAGCTGTACTTTGTTGCGGGAGCCACGGACGTCTTCTAGAAACTCCCGCAACTCCTCTTGCAGCGCATGGAGGGCTGGGGTTACGGTCTCCTGGTTACTCCCCAACTGGGCGCTTGGTACAGCCCCCTGGCCCGCCGAGACGGGCAGACAGGGTGCGGACCCCCGACAGGGCTCCTGATAGGTTGGTGCCTTGAACGCTGGGGCGTTAGGGGGCGGCGGAGGGAATATAGCAGCCCCTAGTGGGTCGGGACGGGGAAACACAAAGGCCGCTCCCTGGGGGTCATCTGTTGGAAAGGGGAAGGAGACAGCCCCAGGGGCGGCAATAACATCTCGGGAAGTGGACGGGATAGGGACAGGGGTAGGGGCAGGGTTAGAAGTGAGATTCTGGGCGGGGAGAGGGCTCTCAGTGATGCCTGGCACAGGCTCTATGGTGGATTTGGCAGCCATGGCATCAGGAGGTAGATTCTCTTCTGTAGGGCCCCCTCCTGGGAAGGAGATGGAATGCTCCTCACCAACGAGGAGTGCCCCTGGTGGCTTGGGTCCCGGCCGCGTGGCACCAGCCGTCGCCTCAACAGGCTCGGTTTCCCTCAGCTGGATGCCATCTGCAGCTGGGTTGATGGAGAAGTCTAGGGGCTCCTCGGAGGTGGGAGCGGAAGCAACGGTTAAGGGGAGGGAGCATGGGGAAAGGGGGGCTGGAATGAAGTCGCCCAGATCGAGGCCCGCTGGCATAGGGTCATCCTCCCCCTGGGTGACCGGGGTCAGACCCAGGGCCTCAATCTCCTCATAAATGGACGGGAAATTATTTTCTGCCACCCCGGGATTCTCCCTGCCGGCACCTGATGCAACGGTTGCCTTGGGGCACACTGAGGTTTCAGATGGCGCCTTGGGGACTTCGGAGGGGAGGGACTCCCGTGGAGGGGAGATACTGCCTTCAAGTGCTGCCACGTCATCCCTAGCTGGCTCCAGTGGATGGAGCACACCTGTGGGTAGAGCGGAAGGCTCGGCATCGGTGCCCCCCTTCCTGGTCTTCTGTGGGGGCCTCCGCATCAGATGGAAGGAGCGGAGCTCGAGCCTTCCGCTTGACCCGCTTCCCCTGGACTAGGGCCCAGCCCTCCATGGCATCATCCGGGGGCTGGCTAGCAGGGGTTGTGTCGGGGGCAGAGGCGATGGCTCAGGGACTCGAGGGGATAATGGTGGGGCAGCACAAGGGAGGGAAGATTCCCCTTGGGGTGGGCCCTCTCCCATGCCCGGCGGTGTCCCTGCCGCACCCTCCTCCACAGGCCCCACCAGATTGCAAGCAGCGGAGGCGGGGCTCTCCCGCTCGTCTGGGCATAGTTGGGGAGGTGCCCCTTGGGCCTGAGCGGGAGCAATGGTGGACTGGGAAGGAGGAGGGGCGGTTTCGGGCGCCGGGCAGCCTGGGGCACCGGCGATGACGGGGCCGGTGCCCTGCCGGGGCTCGGGGGTCCCGGATGCCCCTCCTTGCTGGGCCAAGGGGCAGTCCCTCCGGACGTGCCCCATCGCCCGGCAGAGGTAGCACCGGGCCTCCCCTGTGGAATAATGCACCCGGTAACGGGCCCCCTGGTAGGGGACTAGGAAAGACCCCTCCAGTGCCTCTCCGTCACGCGCCGCCGGCGGCGGTTGAAGCTGCACTTGCCGGCGGAATGAGAGGACGTGACGGAGGGCGGGGTCTTTGCAGCCCAACGGGAGAGGGCTGATGACAGAGATGGGCTTCCCCAGGGTAGAGAGGGTGGATAACAGGGCGGCATTGGGAAGAAAGGGAGGGACGGAGGTCAGGACCAGGCGGACGCCCAGGTCCTCTAGCGGCTCTAAGGGGACAAACACGCCCCCTACGGCCAGGCCCTTCTCCACTGCCTCCTGGGTGGCGGCCTCCGATGTTAAGAAGAAGACGACCTTGTCATACATTTTGGAGGCCGCCACAATGGCTGTGGGCCCCACCACCCTCGCCAACGCCTGCACATAGGTCTCCACATGGGGCGAGGTGGGCACCAGGAGGCAACGGACGCCGTGCTTCCTGGTCATGGTGGGAAAGGGGCCCCAGCCGCTACAGATGGTAGTGGAGGCGGTGGGCGGGAGAGATGACGAAGTGGCAGGCGGGGGGGCTGCCGCCACCTGGGCGTACGCCCTGGGGGCTGGGGGAGGGACACCTGCAGAGCTGGTGAAGGGAACAGAGGGGAGGGATGCCCCAGCTAGTGGTGGGGCGGGGTATTGGGGGCAGCCCCTGCCATGGAGGGCCTCGTCTTTTTAGCGGGGCCCTTCCCCTTCTTCTTACCCTGGCCCTTCCCGCTGGCTGGGGGGGCTCCCCCTGAAAATGAGGGGGTGAGAGATGTGGCAGCAGTGGAGGTCACCCCGGTGACCGGTCGACCACTCCTCCCCGCTAGGCTGCAGGCAGGGGAGGAGGGCGCCAAAAGGGGTGGGCTGGATGGGGGGGTAATCAGGGGTTAGGGTTCAGTTGCCGACACAGGGTGGAATTCCGGCTCCTCTAGCTGCACTGGGGGGGATACAACAATATTGGGGGGGGGGTGCAGTGAAGAGGGTTGAAACTAAAACGGGGAGTGGCACAAGCGCATGGGAGAGGGCATGGGCGCACGGAGCGAGGGCTAAGCAGGCTGGAGGTAGGGCAGGGAAACCAAGGGGCTAGCCTTAGAGCTGGGGCAGGGCAAACAAACAGAGGCTGCAGGAGGAAATGGGCGGGGCAGGCAAACAAACTGAAGCTAGTAAGGGGGCCTGGGGCAAAAAGGGGGGGGGAAAGCTGCAAGTAGCAAATGGGTCAGGTAGTAAAGGGTAAAGCTGTGGGGTGGGCAGTCCGGAGGGGAGGGGCACATGCACCCACGTGCGCTTGCACAAGTCTTTTTAGGCTGGCTACTGCTTCTGGCCCAAAGGGTAGAAATAGGGCGTGGCAAGCCAAGCAAGCAGCTGAGTCCAGAGGCAGGAACTGAGACAGATGGTATGCAGCCAGTGGGGGTGGTGGAGGGGGCAGCGGTGATGGTAGTAGTGGTGGGGGTTGAGGGGACACACAGATGGATTGGGGGGAAGCTCCACGCCACACCCCCTGTGTCCCTACAAACACAGTCAAAACCCCTACCACAAGAGCACAGTTCGAAAGTTACGCAGTCTTAAGGCCCCCTCCACGGTGGTCTGCAAAGTCTCTAGGTGCTCCCCCACAGGTAGATGGTCCTCTTCTTCTCCTCCTCGGGGCTTCAGCAGCTCCAGGCAGCAGACTCCACAGCAGCAGCAGCAGCTCCAGGAAGTCCAGGTGGTGGTCCAGGCAGGCAGAAGGGACCCCTCTCAGGTGGTGGTTGTATCCACAACAGCGGTGGCTGGGGTCCCTCACTCCTCCTCTCTGCGGAGTGGGCTAGCAACCCCCACCCCCTGTGGCTGCAGTTGGAGTAGTAGCAGCACCCGAGAGTGGGGGGGTCCAGCAACCAGGTAGCAGAGAACAGGGGGGCGGGGTGTCTGGTGTAGCTAGGGGAGCAGCTGGAGCAGCAGCTTAGGGGCTAGCAGCAGGAGTAGCAGCTTCCCACCTCCTTCCAAGCTAGAAGGCTATGGAAGAGGAGTGGGAGAGAGAGAGAGATTCGCTCCAGGCTAAACAAATCCCTGGTACCAGGATAAGTGAAATGGCAGGTGCCCCAGGTCAATTAAGACACCTGGGGCCAATTAAGAACTTTCCAGAAGGCAGGAAGAAGGCTAGGTTGATTGGGACACCGGAAGCCAATCAGGGGCTGGCTGAAACTAGTTAAAAGCCTCCCAGTTAGTCAGGTGGGAGGGCATGTCAGGAGCTGTGAGAAGAAGTTGTGCGGTTGGAGAGGCTGAGTAGTACACACCATATCAGGCACAAGGAAGGAGGCCCTGAGGTAAGGGTGAAGTGGAGCTTGAGGAAGTGAGGACTGCTGTGGGGGAAGTAGCCCAGGGAATTCTACATGTCATGTTTCTAAAAGGTCAGCTACCATAGCTGATACTATTAGGGTCCCTGGGCTGGAGCCTGGAGTAGAGAGTAGGCCTGGGCTCCCCCCCTCACCTTTGCCCCCTGTTTAATCACTGAGACTGGGAGACAACAGAGACTGTGCAAGGAAGGATAACTTCTCCTCACCTCCCTCGCTGGCTTATGATGAAAACGGCTCAGTAGACTGTGACCCTTGTCTCTAGAGAGAGAAGGATTACATACAGGGTCAAAGTGAGCCTCTGAGGCTAGCGAAATCCACCAGGAAACATGGGACCCACTGAGGCAAGGACAGAGCTTTGTCACATTTTGTAAACATAAGTATTTTTTTTCTTAATTAAAGGCCATTAAATTGGCTCATTTACTGCTTACCTCTTCAACTCTTAGAAGCACGTGCTGGCCCTGCAACCTACAAAACAAAAAACAACCACACTTAGATTCATCCAAGAAAAAACACATTCCATTTAGTAAATGGCAACTTTTTGTCCATAAAGGGACAAAGCTGCTTTGGTGGTGATTCGGCCCATAATCACTGATTACTGTCGATGTGGCAACATACAATTATTAGCAGGAGATTATCCTCCCTGTTTGCTCTATTCAGGCTACACAAAGGGAGTGGATACCTGCCACAAGCCGCCAGCTAAGGAGTACGCACAGCAGACACAAAACTACCAGAGCCAACTACTACGCAGCCCTCAGGCACAAGGAGAGGACCTGGAACAGCACCAGTAGGGGCACAGTTTGCTCTGGAAATCCCCAGATGGTGGAGAACCTCTTGGGAATCCTATCAGCTGGCACAGTTTAGAGCAGCCCCTGAGGTTGCTGTAACCTGCAGCCAGGGCTGGGCAGAGCACAGATCCACTCATTCTCTCCTGTATCTAACATAAGGGTGCAGAAAAGAATCGCGCCCACTATGGCACACAACCGCAAGCTGTATTTAAAATACTCTAAAGATACCCTAGAGAAACGAAGCCAGCAGGGCTGTCATCTATACAGAATAAAAAACTAGTTGGATCTTAATACTTGCATCTGTGCCTAAAAATATTTTTTCTGTTTATAATGACAAATTCCAAAATGGCTGTGGGGATCGCCAAGCTGGAGTTGGTCCTGTTTTGAGCAGGGGTTGGACTACATGACTTCCTGAGGTCTCTTCCAACCGTAATCTTCTATATTTCTATAAGCCATAGAAACTATTTCCACAGTAATATTTGTGGTTAAACAGCTGTGCAATCAAAAATTCAGAAAAGATGTATTGCTGCAGAAGTACAATTTGAACATAAACAGACACCACCTCTACAGTATTTGGATAAATGTTTTTTTAATAAGCAAGTTTAATTTCTTTTTTCTTATTCATAAACTAGAATATTTTAAATGTTAGTTTTGTCCATGAGAGGAAGATGCTGCACTACATAAGATCACTTAAAATAAATTAAAGTCAAGAGCCATTTTTTAAAATATTGCATTAACTCAGGGCTTGTCTCTATGAGGACACTTGGGGAAAATTAATCTGAATTAATGAAAGGTTTGAATTTAAAGTGAATTAGTTAAACCACATAAAAATCCTGTGTGGATACTCTTACTCAGAATTCAAGTGGCCTTAATTTGGTTTAGTTTTAATTCAGTCCATTAAACGAAACCAAATTAAGGGCATTTTAATTCCAAATAAGAGTATCCACACTGCGGTTTAATGACTCCACTTTAAAAATTAATCTGGGTTAATTTTCCTGAGTGTTCCCAAGTAGACAAACCCACATTCTGGTTAATTCACATCAGATTTTTTTAAAAACACTTCATGATGTTCAGAATCATTGGAAGACACAAGCACAGTTGAAGTGACAGACTATTTTAAGGATATTGCCTAGAGGATGATGCAAGGAAGGAAGTGACATTGAGACACGGCCCAGTCTAATCTTCACTGAAGTCAGAGAGATTTCCATTTACTTCAGTGGACCCTGGATTAGATTTAGCATGCTGTAAGCACCATATCCCGTGCCCCTTCATCAACCCCCCCAACCCCCACCCCGAAATAGTCCCATAGACATGAAGCTCAGTTGATTTTTGCACACAAACATTTGATTCTTGTGTCTTTAGTGCACAGAAAATACTTTATCTTGAATTCAAATATCTTAATTGAACCCTGCTTTTAACCAAACATTTTTTCCTCTGACAGTTCTGATTGTTATCTAAAATTATATTAACACTGGGTAGCCCCATATTTCTGGTGTCCTTTCTTAAGAAAATGTTATTTTTTTATAATGATAGTAGCAAAGAACGGGAGGCTTTTTATTTAGAAAAATATTCCATATTTTCAGCTGTTGTCATTTAACGTAGCTTCCTTTGATATCAATAGAGCTAACCTGATATATAGTTGCTAAGAATCTGGTCTAAATTTAAAACAATTTGACATTTATAAAGTGTAGAAGTTACTTACCGCCATATATGCTTACATAATTATATAGGACCAGAATCAGGCAATAGGCATTTCATGCCTGGAACTGTTTCATAATATCCTTCATGTTTTTAATTTTATGTACATTTTAAACTTTTAAAAGTATTTAATTCTAATTTTTCAAAAAAAAATGCGTGCCACACTCTGGCATCTCAATTCCATGCCAAAAAAGGCAGAGTGGGACAGGAAGCTTGACCACAAATAATTCTCTGTTGTCCCACAGACAGTTACTCCCAAAAACAAACATAGATGCTTGTCTGACTTATTAATTTTTTCTTTATAATCTGTTTTTGCCTCACAATCATTCAAAGGACATAAAAGATATTAAGAAGAGGTTCTTTAAACACATTCGGAGTAAGAGAAAGATAAAGGAAAGCATAGATCCTCTACTTAGCAGATAAGGAAGCTAATAACTGATGACATTAAGAAAGCCAAAGTGTTTAATGCCTATTTTGCTTTAGTGTTCACTGAAAATGTTAATGGTGACCAGATACTTAACACAATTAATATTAACAACAAGGGGAAAGGATGTAACGATGCTGCCTTTGGTGGGACACTTCTGAGAGTATCAATTCAGGACAAATTGCTTAGAGCAGGGCAGTTACAGCCCAGGGCTGGGGTTTTCTCACTTCTAAGGCACACCAAAACTAGCCAGACAGAGAAGACTTCGATTTTACCCAATTGACTAACCATAAGCCACACAAGCAATTCCCTTAGACACTCCAGTTTCCCAGTATCACCACTAGTGCCACTCGTTACGGGGACAAATGGTTATGAAAAACAATGCCCTAATAAAAGAAAAAGTTTTTGTTTTTTTTTGTTTTTTTTTTTTTTTTTACCAGACCCAGGTCAATATACAAGTCAGATCTTGTATATCATGCTGTACATTTGTATACCACAAATCACGC
This sequence comes from Dermochelys coriacea, assembly GCF_009764565.3. Classification (NCBI taxonomy): domain Eukaryota; kingdom Metazoa; phylum Chordata; order Testudines; family Dermochelyidae; genus Dermochelys; species Dermochelys coriacea. The sequence goes on along the minus strand of NC_050078.2, from coordinate 79,008,909 downwards.
TGTTGCCAATCCTTTAGAATCTGAAATCTAAAGGTTTATTCATAAAAGGAAAAAGATACAGATGAGAGGTAGAATTGGTTAAATGGAATCAATTACATACAGTAATGGCAAAGTTCTTGGTTCAGTCTTGTAGCAGTGATGGAATAAACTGCAGGTTCAAATCAAGTCTCTGGAGTACCTCCACAACTGGGATGGGTCATTCAGTACTTTGTTTGGAGCTTCAGTTTGCAGCAAGGTTCCTCCAGAAGTAAGAAGCAGGACTGAAGACAAAATGGAGGAGTTTTCAAGGGCCTTTTATATTCTCTCCTCGTGGAAGGACACCCCTTGGTTCTCATTGTGGAAAAACACAGCAGCAAAATGGAGCCTGGAGTCACCTGGGCAAGTCACATGTCCATGCATGACTCAGTCTGCAGACCTATGCCATTGTTTACATGTTAGTTTGAACATTTCCAGGAAAGCTCAGATGTGGATTGGCGTCTCCCAAAGTTCATTGTCAGTTAAGTGTTTCTTGATTGGGCACTTAATCTGCAGATTGCTTTCTCAAGAAACTATCCAAATGCTTTAATGAGGCTATTTAGAATCAAACACACTAAGATACAAGTACATAACTAATATTCATAATTTCAACTACAAAAATAATACACACATACAGATAGCATAATAACCAGCAAAACATGTGAGGTGTCTATAAAAAGGTTATGACAACCTTTCTGCAAAATTTGGTGCCACTACAGGACCTTGGTTGCAACAATGATCTATATGGTCACAGTTTGCCAATAACGTCAAAAAGGAACACAAGCCAAAACAGGGAAAGAACAGATTAAAGAATATTAGATAAGTGAGATGTGTTGAAGTCTGAAGCAATCTCAGAACCATTAGTAAAAAGAAAAGGAGTACTTGTGGCACCTTAGAGACTAACAAATTTATTTGAGCATAAGCTTTCGTGAGCTACAGCTCACTTCATCGGATGCATTTGTGATGAAGTGAGCTGTAGCTCACGAAAGCTTATGCTCAAATAAATTTGTTAGTCTCTAAGGTGCCACAAGTACTCCTTTTCTTTTTGCGAATACAGACTAACACGGCTGCTACTCTAGAACCATTAGTAATTATCTTTGAGAACTCCTGGAGGTCCTAGAACAATGGAGACGACCTAACACAGTACTTATCTTTAAAAAGGGGGAACAAAGAGAACCCAGGAAATTATAGACCAGTGTTATGTTATCTAATTAAAATATGACCACATAGATCATTGCCATCACTGTTATATAATTGCAACAAAACTTGTACAAAGTATGTCAAATAAGGTATCTATAGAAAGGTTATGATTTCCTGAATATGATTATGCTATATGTATGCATGTATCATTTTTGTATCTCAGGTTATAAATATTAACTATGTACCTGTATTTCAAATGTTTGCTCATGTGGTAATAAGGTATTTAGCCAGCACCTTGTGAAGGAAATAGTCAAGTTGAATGGCTCATCAAGGTACACTTAACTCACAATGGACCATGAAAGACGCCCATCTACGCTTAATGGACTTTCCTTCAACATTCTAAAGTATGGGTGATGGCTTCTACTATGACTAAGCGATGCATGCATGGACTTGAGACTTGCCCATGTGAGACCAAACACCATCTTGTTATCTCAAAAAGAAAAGGAGGACTTGTGGCACCTTAGAAACTTTATTTGAGCATACAGACTACCACGGCTGCTACTCTGAAACCTGTCTTTAGATTTTAGATACTAAAGGACTGGCAACAGCGTGATTATTGGGTAAGATATGAGTTGTATATTGACCTGGGTACGTGGCTGGTCCTTGGGGATGAGAAGAAACTTTTGTTTGATGAAATTGGTTTTAAATAACCACTCATCATTAAGTCTCGTGTCTGGGTGCTGAATCCAGGACTGGAATACCTAAGGAGGCTGCATTTCTGACTTCTTGTTAGCCAGTGTGGTGAGACAAAAGTTAACTTTTATTGCTGGTTTGGTACATCTTATGGAAGAAAAACCACCAGTTTTTGGATGCATCTGCCCTTTTTCCCAGCAGCTTGTTCTGAATTTGGTATTCTCAGTTGTGACCCACAGAGGCACAGTGACAACCAGTCAGCCTAACTTCAATACCTGGAAAGTTACTGGAACAAATTAATTAATTTGTAAGCACCTGGAGGATAACAAGGTTATAAGGAATTGCCAGCATGGATTCCCAGGAACAAATCATGCCATGCCAGCCTCATTTCCTTCTTTTACACGGTTACTGGCCTAGTAAATGGGAGAACCAATGGATGTGATGTATTGATTTTAATAAGGCTTTTAACACAGTTCTACATGATATTCTCATAAGCAAACTAGGGAAATGTGCTCTAGATAAAATTAGTATAAGATGGGTGCACAATTGGTTGAAAGATGGTAGTCAAAGAGTAGTTATCAATGGTTCACTGTCAAACAGAGTATGTATCTTGTGAGGACCCAGAGGAGTCAGTCCAGGGTCCACTATTCTTCACTAATGACTTAGACAATGGAACGGAGAGTATGCTTATGAAGTTTACAAAGGGCACCAAACTAGGAGGGGTTAAAAGTACTTAGGAGGACAGGATTAGAATTCAAAATTTGGTCTGAAATCAACATGAAATTCAATAAAGAAAAGTGCAAATTATTACACTTATGAGGGAAAAATCAAATGCGCAGGTACAAAATGGGGGGGGGGGGTAGCTACCTTCATGGTTGTACTGCTGAAATGGATCTGGAGGTTATAATGGATCTCAAATTGAATATAAGTAAACAATGTAATTCAGAAGCAAAAAGGCTAATATTCTGGGGTGTGTTAACAGGTGTTGTATTTAAGACACAGGAAGTAATTGCTTACTCACTATTGGTGAGGCCTCCTAAGGCTGGGCACCACACTTTAGGAAAGATTCATAGATACTAAGGTCAGAAGGGACCATTCTGATCATCTAGTCTGACCTCCTGCACAGCGCAGGCCACAGAATCTCACCCACCAACTCCTACGAAAAACCTCACCCATGTCTGAGCTATTGAAGTCCTCAAATCATGGTTTAAAGATTTCAAGGAGCAGAGAAGCCTCCCTCAAGTCAACCATGCCCCATACTACAGAGGAAGGCGAAAAACCTCCAGGGCCTCTCCAATCTGCCCTGGAGGAAAATTCCTTCCCGACCCCAAATATGGTGATCAGCTGAACCCTGAGCATATGGGCAAGATTCACCAGCCAGATACTACAGAAAATTCTTTCCTGGGTAACTCAGATCCCATCCATCTAATATCCCATCTCAGGGGATTTGGCCTATTTACCCTGACTATTTAAAGATCAATTACTTACCAAAATCCCATTATCCCATCATACCATCTCCTCCATAAACTTATCAAGTAGAATCTTAAAGCCAGATAGATCTTTTGCCCCCACTGCTTCCCTTGGAAGGCTATTCCAAAACTTCACTCCTCTGATGGGTAAAAACCTTCGGCTGATTTCAAGTCTAAACTTCCTGGTGGCCAGTTTATACCCATTTGTTCTTGTGTCCACATTGGTGCTGAGCTGAAATAATTCCTCTCCCTCTCCTGTATTTATCCCTCTGATATATTTATAGAGAGCAATCATATCTCCCCTCAACCTTCTTTTAGTTAGGCTAAACAAGCCCAGCTCCTTAAGTCTCCTTTCATAAGACAAGTTTTCCATTCCTCGGATCATCCTAGTAGCCCTTCTCTGTACCTGCTCCAGTTTGAATTCATCCTTTTTAAACATGGGAGACCAGAACTGCACACAGTATTCTAGGAGAGGTCTCACCAGTGCCTTGTATAACGGTACTAAAACCTCCTTATCCCTACTGGAAATGCCTCTCCTGATGCATCCCAAAACCGCATTAGCTTTTTTCACAGCCATATCACATTGGCAGCTCATAGTCATCCTATGATCAACCAATACTCCAAGGTCCTTCTCCTTTTCTGTTACTTCTAATTGATGCGTCCCCAATTTATAACTAAAATTCTTGTTATTAATCCCTAAATGCATAACCTTACACTTCTCACTATTAAATTTCATCCTATTATTATTACTCCAGTGGACAAGGTCATCCAGATCCTCCTGTATAATATCCCGATCCTTCTCCGAATTGGCAATACCTCCCAGCTTTGTATCATCTGCAAACTTTATTAGCACGCTCCCACTTTTTGTGCCAAGGTCAGTAATAAAAAGATTAAATAAGATTGGTCCCAAAACCGATCCCTGAGGAACTCCACTGGTAACCTCCCTCCAGCCTGACAGTTCGCCTTTCAGTGGGACCCGTTGCAGTCTCCCCTTTAACCAATTCCTTATCCACCTTTTGATGTTCATATTGATCGCCATCTTCTCCAATTTAACTAATAATTCCCCATGTGGCACGGTATCAAATGCCTTACTGAAATCTAGGTAAATTAGATCCACTGCATTTCCTTTATCTACAAAATCTGTTACCTTTTCAAAAAAGGAGATTAAGTTGGTTTGGTACGATCTACCTTTTGTAAAACCATGTTGTATTTTGTCCCATTTACCATTGACTTCAATGTCCTTAACTAATTTCTCCTTCAAAATTTTTTCCAGGACCTTGCATACTACAGATGTCAAGTTTCAGAGTAGCAGCCGTGTTAGTCTGTATTCGCAAAAAGAAAAGGAGTACTTGTGGCACCTTAGAGACTAACAAATTTATTAGAGCATAAGCTTTCGTGAGCTACAGCTCACTTCATCGGATGCTTTTGGTGGAAAAAACAGAGGAGAGATTTATATACACACACACAGAGAACATGAAACAATGGGTTTATCATACACACTGTAAGGAGAGTGATCACTTAAGATAAGCCATCACCCACAGCAGGGGGGGGAAAGGAGGAAAACCTTCCATGGTGACAAGCAGGTAGGCTAATTCCAGCAGTTAACAAGAATATCAGAGGAACAGTGGGGGGTGGGGTGGGGGGGAGAAATACCATGGGGAAATATGCATCCGATGAAGTGAGCTGTAGCTCACGAAAGCTTATGCTCTAATAAATTTGTTAGTCTCTAAGGTGCCACAAGTACTCCTTTTCTTCATGGGGAAATAGTTTTACTTTGTGTAATGACTCATCCATTCCCAGTCTCTATTCAAGCCTAAGTTAATTGTATCCAGTTTGCAAATTAATTCCAATTCAGCAGTCTCTCGTTGGAGTCTGTTTTTGAAGCTTTTTTGTTGAAGTATAGCCACTCTTAGGTCTGTGATCGAGTGACCAGAGAGATTGAAGTGTTCTCCAACTGGTTTTTGAATGTTATAATTCTTGACGTCTGATTTGTGTCCATTCATTCTTTTACGTAGAGACTGTCCAGTTTGGCCAATGTACATGGCAGAGGGGCATTGCTGGCACATGATGGCATATATCACATTGGTAGATGCGCAGGTGAACGAGCCTCTGATAGTGTGGCTGATGTGATTAGGCCCTATGATGGTATCCCCTGAATAGATATGTGGACAGAGTTGGCAACAGGCTTTGTTGCAAGGATAGGTTCCTGGGTTAGTGCTTCTGTTGTGTGGTGTGTGGTTGCTGGTGAGTATTTGCTTCAGATTGGGGGGCTGTCTGTAAGCAAGGACTGGTCTGTCTCCCAAGATCTGAGAGAGCGATGGCTCGTCCTTCAGGATAGGTTGTAGGTCCTTGATGATGCGTTGGAGAGGTTTTAGTTGGGGGCTGAAGGTGATGGCTAGTGGCGTTCTGTTGTTTTCTTTGTTGGGCCTGTCCTGTAGTAGGTGACTTCTGGGTACTCTTCTGGCTCTGTCAATCTGTTTCTTCACTTCAGCAGGTGGGTATTGTAGTTGTAGGAATGCGTGATAGAGATCTTGTAGGTGTTTGTCTTTGTCTGAGGGGTTGGAGCAAATGCGGTTATATCGTAGCGCTTGGCTGTAGACAATGGATCGAGTGGTATGATCTGGATGAAAGCTAGAGGCATGTAGGTAGGAATAGCGGTCAGTAGGTTTCCGATATAGGGTGGTGTTTATGTGACCATCGCTTATTAGCACCGTAGTGTCCAGGAAGTGGATCTCTTGTGTGGACTGGTCCAGGCTGAGGTTGATGGTGGGATGGAAATTGTTGAAATCATGGTGGAATTCCTCAAGAGCTTCTTTTCCATGGGTCCAGATGATGAAGATGTCATCAATGCAGCGCAAGTAGAGTAGGGGCATTAGGGGACGAGAGCTGAGGAAGCGTTGTTCTAAGTCAGCCATAAAAATGTTGGCATACTGTGGGGCCATGCGGGTACCCATCGCAGTGCCGCTGATTTGAAGGTATACATTGTCACCAAATGTGAAATAGTTATGGGTCAGGACAAAGTCACAAAGTTCTGCCACCAGGTTAGCCGTGACAGTATCGGGGATACTGTTCCTGACGGCTTGTAGTCCATCTTTGTGTGGAATGTTGGTGTAGAGGGCTTCTACATCCATAGTGGCTAGGATGGTGTTTTTAGGAAGATCACCAATGGACTGTAGTTTCCTCAGGAAATCGGTGGTGTCTCGAAGATAGCTGGGAGTGCTGGTAACGAAGGGCCTGAGGAGGGAGTCTACATAGCCAGACAATCCTGCTGTCAGGGTGCCAATGCCTGAGATGATGGGGCGTCCAGGATTTCCAGGTTTATGGATCTTGGGTAGCAGATAGAATACCCCAGGTCGGGGCTCCAGGGGTGTGTCTGTGCGGATTTGTTCTTGTGCTTTTTCAGGGAGTTTCTTGAGCAAATGCTGTAGTTTCTTTTGGTAACTCTCAGTGGGATCAGAGGGTAATGGCTTGTAGAAAGTGGTGTTGGAGAGCTGCCTAGTAGCCTCTTGTTCATACTCCGACCTATTCATGATGACGACAGCACCTCCTTTGTCAGCCTTTTTGATTATGATGTCAGAGTTGTTTCTGAGGCTGTGGATGGCACTGTGTTCTGCATGGCTGAGGTTAAGGGGTAAGCGATGCTGCTTTTCCACAATTTCAGCTCGTGCACGTCGGCGGAAGCAGTCTATGTAGAAATCCAGGCTGCTGTTTCCATCCCACCATCAACCTCAGCCTGGACCAGTCCACACAAGAGATCCACTTCCTGGACACTACGGTGCTAATAAGCGATGGTCACATAAACACCACCCTATATCGGAAACCTACTGACCGCTATTCCTACCTACATGCCTCTAGCTTTCATCCAGATCATACCACTCGATCCATTGTCTACAGCCAAGCTCTACGATATAACCGCATTTGCTCCAACCCCTCAGACAGAGACAAACACCTACAAGATCTCTATCATGCATTCCTACAACTACAATACCCACCTGCTGAAGTGAAGAAACAGATTGACAGAGCCAGAAGAGTACCCAGAAGTCACCTACTACAGGACAGGCCCAACAAAGAAAACAACAGAACGCCACTAGCCATCACCTTCAACCCCCAACTAAAACCTCTCCAACGCATCATCAAGGATCTACAACCTATCCTGAAGGACGAGCCATCGCTCTCTCAGATCTTGGGAGATAGACCAGTCCTTGCTTACAGACAGCCCCCCAATCTGAAGCAAATACTCACCAGCAACCACACACCACACAACAGAACCACTAACCCAGGAACCTATCCTTGCAACAAAGCCCGTTGCCAAGTCTGTCCACATATCTATTCAGGGGATACCATCATAGGGCCTAATCACATCAGCCACACTATCAGAGGCTCGTTCACCTGCGCATCTACCAATGTGATATATGCCATCATGTGCCAGCAATGCCCCTCTGCCATGTACATTGGCCAAACTGGACAGTCTCTACGTAAAAGAATGAATGGACACAAATCAGACGTCAAGAATTATAACATTCAAAAACCAGTTGGAGAACACTTCAATCTCTCTGGTCACTCGATCACAGACCTAAGAATGGCTATACTTCAACAAAAAAGCTTCAAAAACAGACTCCAATGAGAGACTGCTGAATTGGAATTAATTTGCAAACTGGATACAATTAACTTAGGCTTGAATAGAGACTGGGAATGGATGAGTCATTACACAAAGTAAAACTATTTCCCCATGGTATTTCTCCCCCCCACCCCACCCCCCACTGTTCCTCTTATATTCTTGTTAACTGCTGGAATTAGCCTACCTGCTTGTCACCATGGAAGGTTTTCCTCCTTTCCCCCCCCTGCTGCTGGTGATGGCTTATCTTAAGTGATCACTCTCCTTACAGTGTGTATGATAAACCCATTGTTTCATGTTCTCTGTGTGTGTGTATATAAATCTCTCCTCTGTTTTTTCCACCAAATGCATCCGATGAAGTGAGCTGTAGCTCACGAAAGCTTATGCTCTAATAAATTTGTTAGTCTCTAAGGTGCCACAAGTACTCCTTTTCTTTTTACAGATGTCAAACTAACTGGCCTGTAGTTACCCGGATCACTTTTTTTTCCTTTCTTAAAAATAGGAACTATATTAGCAATTCTCCAATCATTCGGTACTACTCCTGAGTTTACAGATTCATTAAAAATTCTTGCTAATGGGCTTGCAATTTCAGGTGCCAATTCCTTTAATATTCTTGGATGAAGATTATCTGGGCCCCCCGATTTAGTCCCATTAAGCTGTTTCAGTTTCGATTCTACCTCAGATATGGTAATATCTACCTCTATATCCTCATTCCCATTTGTCATGCTACCATTATCCCTAAGATCCTCTTTAGCCTTATTAAAGACTGAGGCAAAGTATTTGATTAGATATGGGGCCATGCCTAGATTATCTTTAGCCTCCACTCCATCCTCAGTGTTTAGCGGCCCCACTTCTTCTTTCTTAGTTTTCTTCTTATTTATATGGCTATAGAACCTTTTACTATTGGTTTTAATTCCCTTTGCAAGGTCCAACTTTACTTGACTTTTAGCCCGTCTCACTTTATCCCTACATGTTCTGACCTCAATTAGGTAACTTTCCTTGCTGATCCCTCCCATCTTCCACTCCCTGTATGCTTTCTGCTTCTTCTTAATCACCTCTCTAAGATGCCTGCTCATCCAGCTTGATCTACAACTCCTTCCTATGAATTTTTTCCCCTTTCTTGGGATACAGGCTTCCGATAGCTTCTGCAGCTTTGATTTAAAGTAATCCCAGGCCTCTTCTACCTTTAGATCCATAAATTCTTCAGTCCAATCCACTTCCCTAACTAATTTCCTTAATTTTTGAAAGTCAGCCCTTTTGAAATCAAAAATCTTAGTTGCAGATTTATTTTTGTTAATCCTTCCATTTAGTTTGAACTGAATTAGCTCATGATCACTTGAGCCAAGATTGTCCCCTACAACCATTTCTTCTATGAGGTCCTCGCTACTCACCAAAATTAAATCTAAAATGGCATCCCCTCTAGTCGGTTCAGCAACTACTTGATGAAGGAATCCATCAGCTATCGCATCTAGGAAAATCTGAGCCCTATTATTATTACTAGCACTGGTCCTCCAATCTGTATCTGGGAAGTTAAAATCTCCCATGATCACGCAGTTTCCATTAGTATTTACTTTATTAAAGACATTAAAAAGGGCTCTATCCATAACCAAATTAGATCCCGGAGGTCTATAGCACACCCCAAGCACTATCGTAGGAGAGGCTTTACTAGTTTTCTTCCCCAATGTAATTTTTGCCCAGACGGACTCTGTCTTATCCATTGCATCGTTTCTTATTTCTTTACATTCTACCTCATCATTGATATACAATGCTACTCCACCACCTTTACCTTTGTTTCTGTCTTTCCTAAACAGCACATACCCTTCAATACCTGTAGTCCAGTCATGACTACTATTCCACCATGTTTCTGTTATCCCTATAATACCTGGTTTCACTTTCTGCACCAGTAGCTCTAGTTCCTCCATTTTGTTACCTAGGCTCCTCGCATTGGTGTAGAAACATCTTAATTTTTGCTGTTTGGCCTCGCTCACATTTTGTACCCTATTAGGCACAGTCATTCTACAGCCAATATAACCTATTAGACTAGTATCCACATCGCCCTCGCTCCTTATATACATTTTCCTACCCACAGCTGTATCCTTTCTTACTTCGTCTTTTTCCCTCTCAATGCTAAAATCTGGCGTGGAGATTTCCTGGACATCTCCCATCCATCTCCCCCTAATTCCTAGTTTAAAGCTCTCTTTATCAGTTGTGCCAGCCTCGATCCTAGAAGTCTATTTCCTTCCCTACTCAGATGAAGTCCATCCCGAGAGAACTGTCCTCTGTCTGTGAATGCCTCCCAGTGGCCATACATCCCAAATAGCTCCTTATAGCACCACTGCCTAAGCCATCTGTTGACAGTCATAATCTTGTCACACCTTTGTTGCCCTTCTCTAGGAACAGGAAGGAGCCCGCTAAAGATCACCTGAGCCTCAATTTCCTTAAGCATCTTCCCCAGCCTAGCATAGTCTCCCTTAATACTTTCCAGCGAGAATCTAGCCGTATCATTTGTTCCCACATGTAGGATAATTAGGGGATTCTTTCCCGCTCCCTTTAGGATCCTTTTCAACCTCAGGTCTACATCCCGTATCTTAGCACCCGGAAGACAGCACACCCTTCTATTCTCTGGATCAGCTCTAGTTACAGGCCTGTCTATTCTTCTCAATGAAGAGTCCCCGATCACATAGACCTGCCTTTTCCTGGTGACAGTGCTATTCTCCAGTCTCTCCCCTGTTCCCTCTGGTTGCAAGTTCTTTCCATTCCTATTTCCCCTTATAATCTTCTTCAACCCATCCTGTATCCTCCTGGGGCTCATATTTGGTCTAGTCTCCCTTGACTCTTCCGCTTTTCTTATAGGACTAGCCTCTCTTCTCTTCTTCCTTTCCCTTCCACCTTCAACAAGTACCTGCTGAGCCCCTTCTTCATTTTCCAACTCTGCAAACCTGTTCTTAAGCTCTATTTCTCCTTCACTAGCCCGTCTTTTCCTCTGCCTGGTTCTTTGAGTCACGTGTTTCCACTGACCACTTTCCTCACCCAGTCTCCCCTCAAAATTCCCCAGCCCTGCTTCCATCCGTGAGTCTGAGTTTTTCCCTTCAGATACCTCATATCTTTGCTCCATCATCTGCTCAAACCCCTTCCTAAACTCAACCAGACTTTCCACCTGCATCTCCAAACCTCGGATCTTTTCCTCCATCAGCTCTATCAGACGACATTTCATGCAGAAAAAACTCTTACCGGGTCCCCCCTCCAGGATCATGTACATACCACAGCTTCCACATCCAGCCATCCTCAATGTGTCTTCCACTACAGGAGTCACTCCCACAGCTGCCTCTGTATCTGTCATCGCCTTCCCACCTAAATCCTGTTAATCTGGGAAACACAAGCCACTCCAAAAAGACCACCCCTCCAGCAAAAGCAAACCCCAAACACGCACCACAATACAAACTCCCACTCAAACTCCCCTGTTTAGAGCTCTGTTTGCTAGCTCCTGTGCCGCTGCAGCTGTCTGATGTGGACAAACTGGAGAGAGCCCAGAGAAGAGCAACAAAAATGATAAAAAGTTTAGAAAACCTGATCTGTAAGGAAAGGCCAAAAAATCTGGGTATGTTTAGTCTTGAGAAAAGAAGACTGAGGAGGAATCGGATAGCAGTCTGCAAATATGTGAGGAGCTGTTATAAAGAGGACAGTGATCTATTGTCCACTATGTCCAGTGAAGGTAGGTCAAGAAATAATAGGCTTAATCTCCAGCAAGGAAGATTTAGGTTAGATATTAGGAAAAGCTTTCTTACTATATCGGTAATTAAGCTCTGGGAGATGCTTCCAAGGAAGGTGGCGGAATCCCCATCCCTGGAAGTTTTAAAAAGAGAGAGGACGTTTCACAAATAACAAAAATTGAATTTTGTTATTCATATGTAAATATATGCACAATATGGAAATACCATGTTTTGTTTCATTATGTGTTTATATTTTATATAAAAACAAAAATAAAGTTTAAAAAACAGGGATAATCGAGGTTTACTTGGTCCTGCCACAGTGCAAGAGGCTTGATTTGATTACTTCAAGGTCCCTTCCAGCCCTACATTTCTATGATACTATGTTAACCCAACTTCACTGAGCTAACATGATTGGGGGGGGGGAAATCATCTTTTTTGCTTGTCAAGATGGGGCTCGTGGAATGCTGCAGTGAGGTACTGGGGAACGGTGCATGTACTGAGCTCTAGAACTGAATGGATTTACCTGCAATTAGCAAAAGCCATATCCCTAGCCGCTCCTCCCTCACCACCCCCCCATTCCCCACCCCTGCGCAAATTTCAAAGGCTTGTTGCAAACAATGGAGGTGTTAGAGTTATTGAAAAGAAAAGTCATAAGAAATTTTCATGATGAAAAGGGTTAGGAGGAGGCGGGGGGGGGGGGCTTTAGTTGACTTAAGTTGGCATCTGTCCCTTTTCTTATTTTCCATCGATGTTGCAAATCTAAAGGGTGTCAAGTCACCTGAGCCTCAGACCATGGTGTCCATTGGGCTTTGACAATGTGCCCTAGCAATCTTGGAAGCATCTTTGCCACTATCTAAACCAGGGATCTCAAACTCAAATCACCACGAGGGCCACATTAGGACTAGTACATTGGCCTGAGGACCGCATCACTGAAACCTTTTCATACAACGATACAAAAGTATCAAAAATGAAAAAAATGAAGAGTAATATAGTATGCTATTAAAACTGTAATGCAAAGTAGGGTTTTAATAAAATATAAACACCTGTAACTATTCCTTATGTGGTCAGTAACACTGATGATGATCTACACTAACAGTCTATCAACATAGCTGTAATGGTAAGAACTTTTGAAAGTAACTATTCATACAAAATACATTGCCACTTTTAACATTCTTCCCAGCTACTCACAGCAAAGAATCAGACACGCTGAACTTCATACCTCAGACTGCTTGTCTAGACATGAGGCCCCGTCCCTGCCCCACCTCTTCCCACCCCTTCCCCGTCCCCATTCCAACCCCTTCCCCAAAGTCTCCGCCCCAACTCTGCCCCCTTCCTGTCCCTATTCCAACCTCTTCCCCAAATCACGGCCCTGCCTTTTCTCCACCTCCCACCCTGAGCATGCCGCATCCCCGCTCCTCCCCCTCCCTCCTGGAAAATCTTAAGCACTGGGAGGTAGGCGGAGGAGTGGGTAGGTGGTGTGCTTGGGGGGGAGGAAAGGAGAGGAGGGGAGGGAAGCTTGGCTGCCAGTCGAGTCGATGCCTATGGTGGGCAGCAGGAAATAACTACGCGGGCCACATGTCGTTCACAGGCCGCGTGTTTGAGACCCCTGATCTAAATATTACTTTGGTTGACCCTGCAGCTGGGAGAGTGAGGGAAACCTCACCTGTCAAACTGATGTCATCTCCTGTTCTATGAACAAGGATATCCGATTCCTCCCTGTCCAAGAGAGGGGTAAAATCTTTAATCTGATGTAAGCTTCAGTCTCATGTAACTAACAGAGCATACTTATTTCTTTCTATCTTTAATTTCTGTTTTGTTGGGGGGGAGACTGATTTAATAAAATTACAAGTTTGTATGTGAGCTGAAAATTTTTGGATTGCAATCTACTTAACTGTCATCCCAATCTTGTTGACACTGTAATCAAACTTTATACTACCATCGTAATTTAAAGGTGTAGAAAACAAAATTGATTTTGTAAGTTAACTATGTACTACACAGAGAAGTTAATAAAGTATAGAAGGTTTACATCACAAATGGTTATGATAGATACCCTAAAATATAGGTTTCAGAGTAGCAGCCGTGTTAGTCTGTATTCGCAAAAAGAAAAGGAGTACTTGTGGCACCTTAGAGACTAACAAATTTATTAGAGCATAAGCTTTCGTGAGCTACAGCTCACTTCATCAGATGCATTTAAGTGAGCTGTAGCTCACGAAAGCTTATGCTCAAATAAATTCGTTAGTCTCTAAGGTGCCACAAGTACTCCTTTTCTTTTTCCTAAAATATAGCTCAGCCTGGAAGGTTTAGATTTTTATCTATAGATGTTTACTAACATTTATTTCCCCATATACACACAAATCAATGAAACAATATTTCCATCTATTATAAAGAAAAATGATGTTTGATAATTTCGAGTTTGATTTAAGGATATTTACCTTGTATATTTTGACATCTGATGTTGATAATTTGTGTTTTGACAGTTATAAATCTTTAACTTTTTGAACCTCAACATCTACTACCATTAAATTTCCCACAACTGTAAATGTTTTGATAAAAATAGAATACTTAAAAATAAACACCAATATTATCTGTTGAAATTATAAAAAAAAAATTGAATTCTGCCAAGCCTAAATATAGCACTAGCTGTAGAGTGCAAAGTAAGAAAAGTTAATCCTACAACCATGACAGGGTTATGTTAGTCATATAAAGACTGACCATATTACTCAACCCTGCAGACTTTAGGGTGTGCCTACACAGTGAAATTTAAAGGCATAACTGCACTCATATAATTATATACTACAGTTATACCAGCATAACTATCCATGTGAACACACTTCTTACGGAGTAAGAATACCTTTTTTCCAGACTAATTTATAGTGCTTTTAAAGTAACAAATGAAATGAGAAAATGGCACTCCACTCTGGAATAAGAGTGTCCACACTGGTAGTTACAGAAGCATAATTATATCAGACAAGTTCACTGATGTAAACAAAGAATGGGGCCCCATTGTATTTGGTACTGTACAAAGTGACAGACAGCGCCTGCCCCAAAGAGCTTACAGTCTAAACAAACATGACAAACAGAGGGTGGGCAAAGGGGTAAAACACAGGCAGTGTAAATAATATGATGGCTAACGTCATGCTAGTTCCACAATTTATTTTTGGAGGAGAGGGGGATAGTTAGAAAGGGGTAGCTGAAATGGAAAGAAAGGGAAGAAACAGTAGAGCTCTGCACAACCTGACCTGAATCCGATGGGACCCAACTACAAGTGCTGGATCCAGGCCGGGTCAGAAAACAACCTTCCCCTCCTGGGTCCAGGCTGGATCCGCTTTCCTCTTCCTGTCTATGGGAAGTGCGGCAGCAGCTGTGTGCTCCACTTCTGCTGGCCACTGCACCTCACTGTGCTGTGCAGGGAGTATTCGGAGGAGTCACAGCCCCTCTGACTCCGCAGCGCACACAGCACAGCAGGAGGTGGCAGTTGGCAGGGGCAGGACATGACAGACAGCAGCTGCCACCCACAGGCAATGGGGTGGTGGGGCCATGACTGGCTAGCCCAGCTGTAGAACTACTCCTGCTGCTGTGCGTGCTGATGCAGGAGCAACTCAGCTAAGGGGTGCAGGAACAGGGGCGGGGGAGGCAGGTGGCCATGGCCGCATCACTTTTAAAAGTGGGGGCACATAGCCCTTCCAATTTTTTCCTGCCTTAAGGGTGAGTGATGGAGAGGGCACAGAGGAGCGAGCGGTGGGTGGGGCCTCAGAGGGGAAGAGGCTGAGTGGGGGCAGGGCCTTGGGGCAGAGCTATGGTCCAGGTGATGGTGCCCCTCCCCCATGACACTGCACCCCATATTCATCTTAGTGGTATGAGTATGATATCATTAACCCATAATTATGATACATTTTGTACAAGATATGTTTTGTCAGGTTTTTATGGAAAAGTTATGATTTGCTGAATACAATTATCCTATTCATAAGCATGTATTTTTTTTTAATTTGAACTTACTATGTATCTGTATTTCAAATGTAGTTACACCTGGGTGACACCCACTAGGCAAGATACTTCCAGTCTAGACAGCTGGTTTTGAAGGGTAAAGAGCCATTAGGGGAAACAACAGACCTTAGGAGAAGCTTCCGGGGAACACTCCAGGCAGCCTATGGATAATGGCTGCTATGACTGAGCAAGGCGTGCAAGGGCATCTGACCTGACCACGACACTGAACTCCATTTTGGTACTTGTATTTTTGCACAAACTGGACTGGGAACTCAATTTGGAATAAAGAGTTACCGCCATATGGAAAAGCTATATAAGGCGGGGAGTGATATCATCTCTTGGCCTCACTCCCTACACAAGAGAACTCCTGGAAACACCTGAAGAACAAAGACTGAACTGGGGGAAGTGCTGGTCCCAGGCTAAAGGGATTTCTAGCCTGTGTATGTAAACTTGGTGGACTGCTTGTATCATCAGTCAGGGTGAGAGATTATGGATTCAAATCCTATTTGGTATTTTAGGCTTAGCTTGTGGTTTTGTTTATTACTCGGTAATCTGTTTTGATCTGTTTATTATCACTTAAAATCTGTCCTTCTGTAGTCAATAAACTTGTTTTATGTTTCATCTTTACCACTGTGTTTTGAGTGAAGTGTCTGGGGGAAAAAAATCTCAGTTTGGTTCACACAAGCTTGTTGTGCATATCTTTCCCACACTGAGGGGAAACAGAACTATATTAAGGAGCTTATTTTGTACAGATCCTTGTGCAGTGTAAAAGGGTATAATTCTGGGTTTATACTCAAGCAGGGATGCAAGGCGAGGTAGCTGGAAAATTCACTATATATCCTTGAGAGGCTTAGTTAAAGCACTTCAGGTAACTCAGTTGGGTGTGTGGTGCCACCTGGTGTCATGTTGGGTAATAATAGAGTCTGGTGAGGCTGGCTGAATCTCCAGCAAAGCAGTGTGAGAGAAGCCTGCCCAGCTGGGGGATTAGAGGGTACAGCAGTTCCCAGGGCTCCCAGACTGAACCCTGGGAGTGACAACCCATCACACCCCCCACTTCAAGGGAGCTTCTGGTGCTCGCATAAGCCTCCCCAAACAAAAGAGTCACATACCGTCTATGATTAAAGTACCAATCATAGAAGTGTGGGACTATAAGGGACCTTGAGAGGTCTTCTAGTCCAGTCCCCTGCGTTCACAGCAGGATTATGTATTATTTAGACCATCCCTGACAGGTGTTTAATCTAAACTGCTCTTAAAATCCTGGAATGATGAAGGTTCCACAAGTTCCCTAGGAAATTTATTCCAGTGCTTAACTACCCTGACAGTTAGGAAGTTTTTCCTAATGTCCAACCTAAACTGCCCTTGCTGCAATTTAAACCATTGCTTCTTGTCCTATCCTCAGAGGTTAATAAGAACAATTTATCTCCATCCTCCTTTTAACAGCCTTTTATGTACTTGAAAACTTATGTCCCATCTCAGTCTTCTCTTCTCCAGACTAAACAAACCCAATTTTTTCAATCTTCTTTCATAGGTCATGTTTTCTAGACCTTTCATCATTTTTGTTGCTCTTCTCTGGACTTTCTCCAATTTCTCCACATCTTTCCTGAAATTTGGCAACCAGAATTGGATACAATACTCCAGCTGAGGCCTCATCAGCATGGAGTAGAGCAGAAAAATTATTTGTTGTGTCTTGCTTACAACACTCCTGCTAATGCATCCCACTATTATGTTTGCTTATTTTTTACAACAGTGTTATACTCTTGACTAATATTTAGCTCGTGATCCACTATAACCCCCAGATTTATTTCCGCAGTACTCCTTCCTAGGTCGTCATTTCCCATTTTGTATGTGTGCAATTGATTGTTCCTTTCTAAGGGGAGTACTTTGCATTTGTCCTTTTTGAATTTCATCCTATTTATTTCAGATAATTTCTCCAGCTTGTCCAGATCATTTGGAATTTTAATCGTTTCCTCCAAAGCACTTTCAATCCCACCCAGCTTGGTATTGTCGGCAAACTTTATAAGTTTACTCTCTAGGTCATTATCTAAATCAATGATGAAGATACTGAAGAGAACCAGACCCAGGATCGATCCCTGCAGGACCCTGCTCAATGTACCCTTCCAGCTTGACTGTGAACCACTGATAACTACTCTCGGGGAACAGTTTTCCAACTACAGGGGGCAGGGAGGGATGCAGCCCCTGCCCCACAGCCATGGCTCCACCCCCCAGCCTCGATACAGCTCTCCATCCAGCCCTGGGTCTGGCTGCCAGCCCCCACCATGGGCTGACTGCGGCTCCAGTACCACCCCCAGCCTCAGCCCCTGGCCACAGCTCCATCCATGTCCCGCTCCCAGCCCCCTTATCCCTGTCTGCATTTCCCCCACCCCCACCCCAGATGCAACCCCACTCCCAGCTCCAGGAGGGTGCGGACAGCGGTAAGGAGGAGGCGCAACCCTCAAAATTTTGGGGACCACTGATCTAGGTTATGTTTCAGAGTAGCAGCCGTGTTAGTCTGTATTCGCAAAAAGAAAAGGAGTACTTGTGGCACCTTAGAGACTAACAAATTTATTAGAGCATAAGCTTTCGTGAGCTACAGCTCTTAGCTGTAGCTCACGAAAGCTTATGCTCTAATAAATTTGTTAGTCTCTAAGGTGCCACAAGTACTCCTTTTCTTTTTGATCTAGGTTATATTTCCCTAGTTTGTTTATGAGACGGTCATGCAAAATAGTATCAAAAAAGTCTTACTAAAGTTAAGATATACCACTTCTACTGCTTCCCCGCATCCACTAGGCTTGTCAGTCCATCAAAGAAAGCTATGTGGTTGGTTTGACATGATTTGTTCTTGACAAATTCATGCTGACTGTTACTCATTACCTTATCTTCTAGGTGTTTGCAAACTGATTGCTTAATTATTTGTTCCATTCTCTTTCCCAGTACTGAAGTTAAGCGGACTGGTCTGTAATTCCCCAGGTTGTCCTCATTCCCCTTTTTATAGATTGGCATTATATTCACCCTCTTCCAGTCCTCTGGAATCTCCCCCATCTTCCATGAGTTTTCAAACATAATTGCTAATGGCTCAGATAGCTCCTCAGTAAGCTGTCCAATATCTGTACATTTTTGCAAGCAACATTTAAGTGAAAAAGAATATGAAATGCTGTGGTGCATATTATAACCTCATATACAAGCATGCTATAAAAGGTCTCAGAGCAGCAGCCGTGTTAGTCTGTATTCGCAAAAAGAAAAGGAGTACTTGTGGCACCTTAGAGACTAACAAATTTATTAGAGCATAAGCTTTCGTGAGCTACAGCTCACTTCATCGGATGCATTTGGTGGAAAAAACAGAGGGCTTTGCATCCGATGAAGTGAGCTGTAGCTCACGAAAGCTTATGCTCTAATAAATTTTGTTAGTCTCTAAGGTGCCACAAGTACTCCATGCTATAAAAATAGACTACCAAAGTTTACAGAGTAGCAGCCGTGTTAGTCTGTATTCACAAAAAGAAAAGGAGTACTTGTGGCACCTGTAGCTCATGAAAGCTTATGCTAAAATAAATTTGTTAGTCTCTAAGTTGCCACAAGTACTCCTTTTCTTTTTACCAAAGTTTACACACACTTCAACAGGTGCTAAATGAAAGGTAACCACTTGAGGGCACTGAAGACCAAGCAGAATGTCTGCTAGCTTCATAAATAATTTCAATATAAAGGTAACATGGTTTATAGTTTGAATTTAAAAAAATCCATGAAATTTTGAACTAAAATTGTATCCACCATGTATAGATATTTTAGTTTAATTTGGAATCAAGTTTGAGAGGCACATAATTTCTAAGTTTTTAATTGCTCAGATATTAATTTACAACAATCTCAAATCACTACTTCTCAAAAGGTTTGAGACTTAAGTTATTAAAGTTGCCAACCTTTTTTCAAATGGTATACGATACACTATTTCAAATCAAATTAGTCTTTCTGCTTCATTAACTTTATCACACAAACTTATATAGGCCTTTCATTCAGAATAAAAATACTTCACAGACACATACGCACACGCATACAGGGAATCACTTCACCCCAAATTACAGCCAACTGATGTCAAATTCTGTAAATATTTAATGTGTGATTCCTATCTGGATTCCAAACATGGGTACACATGCGTGCCATGAGCCAGAGTCGGAACTATTCATAGTGTGTCTACTGACCCGCACATGTGTCAACCACGTCCAAGGCTTTAAGACACTGTGCAGGTCGACAATGCTCCAGTTCCCTCATACCAGGAAGCAGAGGAGCCTGAATCAGAGGGGATGGAGGGCAGGATTGGAATCCAGACAGGGATCACACATCTCGAAGAACCTCCAGTTACAGTAACAGCCGTGTTAGGCTGTATTCGCAAAAAGAAAAGGAGTACTTGTGGCACCTTAGAGACTAACAAATTTATTAGAGCATAAGCTTTCGTGAGCTACAGCTCACTTCATCGGATGAGTAACCTTCTCTTCTTCTTCGAATGATGATCCCTATGTGGATTTCAAACATGGGAGAGTAGCAAGCAGTGTTCAGCGTGGAGGCAGGCACAAGGGCTCACCAGAAGACACAGTCTTAAGGCCCAACAGCAGCATCCAACGCCGAGGCTGGGCAATGGCATAATGGGTGGAAAAGGTGCGAGGTGGCAGCCCTACAAATGTAATTCCAGGGAACATCCACAAGGAAGTTAATATAACAGCATATGCCCAGGTAGAGTGTGCTGTGACTTCAGGGAGCGGGGAAAGACATGGAAGAGTGTATAGCAGTCCACAATGCAGCAAGAGATCCACTTGGAGAGTCACTGTGAAGAGAGAGTGCGACTCCGGCAGCCCTCTAAATGGCGAAGAAGAGTCAAGGGGACACTTGGAAGGCATGTGTGTGTTGGAAATAAAAGGCTTTCAGTTTAGAGTAAAAGACTGAGATGCATGCACTGGTTGAAGTGAAGTGGGGAGGCCACCTTGGGAAGGAACTTGGGATGGAGCTGGAGGGAGACCTTGTCTTTGTGGAAGATGGTGAATGGCGGGTCCACAGTTCATTAACTTACCTCATGGATGTGATGTCCATCAAGAAGATCACTTTCATGGAAAAAGTGGGCAAGGCAGCAGATTGTGAGTGTTCAAAGGGTGGCCCAGTGAGGGCGGGCAGAATGAGGTTAAGGTCCTAAGAGGGGGTAGGTTTATACACGGTGGGGAAAGCACTGAGAAGGCCACGACGGAAGCAGAAGGTGGTCGGGTGAGTGAAGACAGAGAACCCATCCACAGTGGGGAAGAAAGGCACTAAGCGCTGCCAGGTGGAGGCAGATGGAGGAGTTGGTGAGGCTCGACTGGCATAGGTGAAGGAGGTAGTCAACGAGAAAAGGAATAGAGGCAGAGTCAATGGGGTGATGGTGACGGCGCACCCATGAAATAAAACACCACCACTTGGCCTGGTAGCAGGCCTGAGTGAGCGAGCGTGGCCTGTGCATAAGGATATCACAGAGGGGGGCAGAGCAGAACTTGTTCATGCATGAGCTCCATCCAAATACCAGGCTGTGAGATGGAGAGGGCCTGGGTTTGGATGATGCAGGTGACCGTGAGCTAGCATGAGAAGATCCAAGAGGATTGAAAGACGGATCAAAGGGCGAGTGGAAAGGTGAAGGAGATCCAAGTAACATTACTGGTGAGGCCGGGAAGGAGCAATAAGAATAACCATTGCCTGGTCACGAAGTACCTAGAGCAGGACTTGGGGAAGCAAGAGGATGGGGGGAAAGGCATAGTGGAGGTCAGTGGTCCATGGGATAAGAAGGGTTTTACCCTGGGAACCCAGTCCAAGGGTGCCCCTAGAGCAAAAGTGGGAAAGCTTGTGGTTCTCCGGTGTTGCGAAGAGATCCCAGAACGCCATGCTCCAGAGATGAAACAGGAAGTGGAGAGTGGGGTCATGGAGGTGTTGAGAGGATGCGTAGGGTCCAGATTATGATAAAGAGGTGGGCCCAGCATGCTGCCACGAGAAGCCAATCATCTAGCTGGCAGGCTCAATGGGTAGTGATCAATGGCTCCATGTCTAGCTGGCAGCCGGTATCAGGTGGAGTGCCCCAAGGGTCAGTCCTCGGGCCAGTTTTGTTCAATATCTTCATAAATGATCTGGAGGATGGTGTGGATTGCACCCTTAGCAAGTTTGCAGATGACACTAAACTGGGAGGAGAGGTAGATACGCTGGAGGATAGGGAAAGGATACAGAAGGACCTAGACAAATTAGAGGATTGGGCCAAAAGAAATCTGATGAGGTTCAACAAGGACAAGTACAGAGTCCTGCACTTAGGATGGAAGAATCCCATGCACCACTACAGATTTCGGATCGAATGGCTAAGCAGCAGTTCTGCAGAAAAGGACCTAGGGGTTACAGTGGACAAGAAGCTGGATATGAGTCAACAGTGCGCTCTTGTTGCCAAGAAGGCCAATGGCATTTTGGGATGTATAAGTAGGGGCATTGCCAGCAGATCGAGGGACGTGATCATTCCCCTCTATTCGACATTGGTGAGGCCTCATCTGGAGTACTGTGTCCAGTTTTGGGCCACACACTAAAAGAAGGATGTGGAAAAATTGGAAAGAGTCCAGCGGAGGGCAACAAAAATGATTAGGGGACTGGAACTCATGACTTATGAGGAGAGGCTGAGGGAACTGGGATTGTTTAGTCTGTGGAAGAGAAGAATGAGGGGGGATTTGATAGCTGCTTTCAACTACCTGAAAGGGGGTTCCAAATAGGATGGATCTAGACTGCTCTCAGTGGTAGCGGATGACAGAACAAGAAGTAATGGTCTCAAGTTGCAGTGTGGGAGGTTTAGGTTGGATATTAGGAAAAACTTTTTCATTAGGAGGGTGGTGAAGCATTGGAATGTGTTACCTAGGGAGGTGGTGAATCTCCTTCCTTAGAGGTTTTTAAGGTCAGGCTTGACAAAGTCCTGGCTGGGATGATATAGTTGGGGATTGGTCCTGCTTTGAGCAGAGGTTGGACTAGATGACCTCCTGAGGTCCCTTCCAACCCTGATATTCTATGAAATATAGAGTGACCCAGGAGATGCATGTGGGCGAAAACCTTTGTAAATATGCAGGGGGCAGTAGCAATCCCAAAGGGAAGGACCTGAAATCGGTAGTAGGAATGCCCCACCATGAAGCGGAGGAATTTGCAATGAGCGGGGTGGATGTCTATATGGAAATATGCATCCTTCATATTGAGAGCCGTGAACAAGGCACAAGGGGGAAGAGAAGGTATGATGAGTGGGTATGTGACCATTCGAAAATGGAATCCATGGATAAATTTATTGAACAACCAGAGGTCCAAAATGGGACGGAGACCACCTCCCTTCTTCAGGACGAGAAAGTAAGGGGAGCAGAAACCATGGCGGTGGTAGCGCTGTGGAACACGTTCTATGGCTCCCTTCCAGAGGAGGGCACCCGCTTCCTCTTGGACAAGATGGTACTGGGAAGTATTTCCCAGAGCTTCCCAGGGTTGGTGACAGGGTGGAAAGGAGAGGAATTCTAAGGTACCCCAAACAAACAAACATTGCCCAGCAGCCAGAAATTGGTGGTAATCAAATCCCAGTTGTAACTGAAGAGAGCAAAATGACCCCAAAACAACCTGGGGGGTGACTGGAAGGGTGGAGGGAGATTCACACTTCTCAGGGAAGGAGTCTTGGAGGAACATTGCAGGAAGGCAGAAGTAGCAGGAGCAGTGGGAGTGGTATAGCAGGGTCACTGTGAGCACAGGCAATGCAGACACAGTTCCAATGGACACTGAGGTTAGGACTGGTAAGCGGTATAAGGGTAGGGTATGAAGGTCAACTTCTGTTGCCTGTGGGTTGGGGCTGAGGTATGTATACCCAAAGACCGGAGGGTAGCACAAGAGTCCTTAAAGGAATGCAGGGATTCATCGGTTTTGTCACTAAATACTTTGTTGTCATCATAGGGAAGTTGACATACTTGAGTATAGTCTGGACCTCCTTTGGAAACCCGCTACATTGCAGCCAGGAATCACAGTGGAGGACAAACCCCAAGTCCAGAGAGGGACGCAGTATCAGCAGCATCAACTGCTGTCTGGAGAGCCTCCTTGGCGACCAACTTGCTTTTGTCCAGAAAGTGTTGGAAGTCCTGCTGCTTTCTCTGGAAGGAGGCAGGCTTGGAATTCTACAAGCTTCAAATATGAGAGGAAGTCATACTTGGCCAGGATGGTCTGGTAGCTGGCAATGCAGAATTGGAGACCCACAGAAAAGCAGACCTTGCAGCCCAGCAGGTCCAGCTTTTTGGCGGTGTGATTGGGGTGAGGGGGATAGATTTAAAATGCTGTTGTGGGCTGTGCTCAGTCACCGTGTGGATTATAAGTGAGTTCGGTGGCGGGTGAGTAAACAGAAAGCCTGTTCCTTTGAAAGGCATGAAATAACGACGCTCTACCCACTTGAGAATAGGGGCACAAGAGGCCAGGGTGTGCCAGACCATCTAAGCCAGTTATAAAATGGCCTTGTGAATAAGCAGGGAGGTAAGGAAGGGCCTGGGGGGTTGCTATATGCTCAGAAACTGGCTCTAAGGGTCCTGTACGGCTTCTACGGGCAGGTTGAGGGCCTTAGCCATCCATCAAAGCAGATCCTGGTATTGCAGTGGTCATCAGGGGAAGAGAGAGAGAGGATGGAATAAGTGCATTGTCCAGGGAGGAAGAGACGCAAGTAGGGACTGATGGTACCGCCTGTACCATATGTGCCGGCAGGGCCAGAACGTCCTGGGATCCTCATAGACAGAGGGAGGGATGGTGTGCATCGGGGATGGATGATGATGAGGGTATGGTTGCCCTCCCTGGTCATGGTAGGGGTCCTAAGTGGCCCAGTATGGCCAGGCATAGGGGTCGCCAGGCATCGGCCATGCCTGCAGATAGTGGAAGCACAGGTCGACCAGCAAAGCATACGTTGGATGGTATGGATGGCACTGTGGATCCAGACTATATGACCATGTGGGCAAGAAGGCGGAGTCTGGCTCGGAGGACCACTCAGAAGCTGAAGACAGGTCCAGTAGGGGCAGAACCATCAGTCTCAGACAAGACAAGGGTAGACAGTCCAAGAGCAAAAGGTCCCTCTCTGGAAGGGCCCGGCAGAGAGAGACAGAGTGGAGCAGAATGCTGGAAAAGAAGCAGCTCATCTGCGGGAGACGGCAGTCTGGAAGTGACGAGGCCCAGAGCCTGGAGGGGAGCTGGCATATGGCAACATCAGTTCAACCACCAGCATGAGAGGGGACAAGTGCCCCGATGTACATGGGACCAGGCATGCAAGTCCAGACAGTTTCAGTGGAGTGGATGGGACAAGAGGTGATGGCGGCAGGGCCAATGGAGCGCAGTGCTTCGACTTATGCTCTGACCTGAACTTCTTCGGTGCTAGAGCATCCTGGTTAACGCACAACTTCTCATCCGACCTAGCACAGCTTGGGGAGACAATGCTGCATTTAGAGGCAGTCCCCACTGGGCAGCCACCTTTTTGCCCAAGGCTGTGCTTCCTGTGAGCACAGCGGGTCTTGGACAGTTGCAGTCATGCCACTGGTGCTGGCTGGGAAGGGCCCAGAGCGGTGCACGCTACTGGTACGAGTGGCACTCCGCCGGATCCATCGATGCTGGATCCGATTGTACATGTGGGCACATTGCCTCCTGCGTAAGGAACTTGTGGAGGTGAAGTTCCCTAGCCTCTCAAGTCCAAGCTGAGAAAGAGTGGCAGATGGAGCACAGGGTAGCAATATGAGCTTCGCCCAAACAGTAGAGATAATGTTGGTACTCACCACTCACAGAGAAGGAGCATGGGCAAAAAGCATAATATTGAAACCTGGCTTGCCAGGGCATAGTCCCTGGGCTGGGGAGGAGCCCCGCAAGAGGAGAAGTCCAACAAAGGAGACTTAGCGAAGTAACGAACTAACAGACAACTATATACAACTAGAAAAACTATCTAAAGACAACAATCGAAGAACAGTTCTCTTAGCAAGCTAAAAGCAGCAAAGAATAGGGGTTATGATTGTGGCCATGCAGTGGTAAGAAGGAACTGCAGCAGCACTGACCAGCAGAGCCTCTTAAAGCCTTGGACGCGCCACGCAGTCGATGCACGTATGAGTCAATGGACACTACTATGAACAGTTCCTGCTCCAGCGCATGGTGCACATGCATATCCACGTTTGGAATCTACATAGGGAGCTCACTGGAAGAACTTCCAGAAAGGTATCCACTAATGACCTGAACACACAAAGAGATGGAAAATCCACCATTTCTATTTGTTTGCTCCAATAGTTAGTCACCCTCTCTGCTAAAAATCTGTGCCTCATTTCCAACTTAAATTTGTCTGGCTTCAGCTTCCAGACAGTGGTTCTTGAGCCATGCCTTTCTCTGTTAGCTTAAAGAGCCCTTTAATACTCAGTATTTTCTCCCCGTAAAGGTATTTAAATGCTAATCAAGTCATCTCTCAATATTTTGATAAGCTAAAAGCAGACTGAACTCTTAAATATCTCACTGTAAGGCATTTTCTCTAACACTGAAATCATTTTTGCAGCTCTTTTCTGCACCCTCTCCAATTTTTCAACATCCTTTTTAAAATGTGGAAACCAGAACTGTACACAGTAGACCAGTATCTATCTCACAAATGCCTTGTTCAGAGATAAAATCACCTCCCTACTCCTGCTCGTGGTTCCACTATTTAAACATCCAAGGACCACATTTGCCCTTTTCTCCACAACTTTGCACGAGGAGCTCATGTTCAGCTATTTGTCCAGTATGACCCACTGCTTTCCAGAATACAGTCCCCACATTCTGTAAATATAGTCTCCATTCTTAGTTCCTAGATGTATGTCCTTTCACGTGGCTATATTAAAATGCCTTTTGTTTTAATGGGCTCAGTTTACCAAGCAATCCAGATGGATCTGTGTGAATGCCTGGTCATCATTTATCACTCCGCCAATCTGTGCATCATCCACAAATTTTTATCAGCAATGGTTATGCCACTCTGCAGTTGCCCAAAGCTTTGCTATCTTTGCTCTTCTCTTCTCTCCCACTCTGTGTTTGCACCTTATAGGAAATAGGGATGGACTTCAGCAACAGTAACAACAGCTCCGTCTGAACTAATATTTTTTCTTCCCCCATTCCCTCCCCCTCCCGTCAAAGGACAGTTTTTACCATTAATCCCATCAAAGACAGATTTTCACAAGAGGAGGAGAGTTCTTCTAAAATCTCTCTACAACTAAAGGGAATATGGAATATTGTTAAAACAAAAGGCTTCTTTTGTACTTTACATTTCAAATGTTTTAACAGTTTCTCCTTTCCAAATCTTTTAACCTTTTATTAATAGTGTGTGTGTGTGTCATAAGATTAAGCAAGCCAAGGTCTCTGTATCCCAGGCTTTGTAAAACTGTTTAATATTGTACACTGACAGGGTCATGTGAATACCATTAACACTCTGGGCCTGTTTATTTCATTGAAATTAACACAACAGGCCTCTTGTGCTCTGAGGACGTGGAAGAGAGCATTGTGACAATAAGATGAATGGAAGCAGGGATTATTTTTTCTAAGTGTGGCCTCAGTATTATCGACAGTGATAGGAGATGTCAGCCATCTTGAAAATGGACAGTTTTTATAGAATTTTTTCAAGCAGAACTTTTTTCTTGAGCTCTGCTGAAGGAGAAACTGTCAGTTATGAAAAATAATGGACAAAACTGACCATTAATTCAAAAAGCAGTTCTTCAAATGTAGCCTACCCACAAGGTTTCAGTGGGTTTTAACTACATGGGAAGGGTGTAAAATCTGCACTACTCCATTAAGTTAGCATTAGGACAAAAAGGCATTACACAGAGTACCAAATCTCTTAAAGGAGTCACTTATTTATTTTTTAAATTCATAGAATTAAAGAATCATAGAAGATTAGGGTTGGAAGAGACCTCAGGCAGTCATCTAATCCAACCCCCTGCTCAAAGCAGGACCAACCCTAGCTAAATCATCCCAGCCAGGGCTTTGTCAAGCCAGGCCTTAAAAACCTCTAAGGATGGAGGTTCCACCACCTCCCTAGGTAACCCATTCCAGTGTTTCACCACTCTCCTAGTGAAATACTTTTTCCTAAATATCCAACCTAGACCTCTCCCACTGCAACTTGAGACCATTGCTTGTGTCATTTACCACCACTGAGAACAGCCGAGCTCCATCCTCTTTGGAATTCAAACTAGTCAATTTGTAAATCTTTAGAAAATGCATTCTGTACTCATAAAGTAGCATAATTTACAGGAGGATACGCTGTGTTTTTCATCCATGAAGTTAGAGTTGCTGAATTCCTTCTTTAAGTCAAAACTCAACTAAGCCTTGATTATGGAGTTACAACTTTTTCTCTAGAATTATTCAGTTGTTTTTCATTAAACAATTCAGTGTCTATTAAAGCATTTGTAACTATACTTATGGCTGAAATTTTGAAAGTGTTTCCATTCCAACCCTCTTTGCCCCCCACTGAGTTACTCATATAACTTTCTCAAATTATTAGGTTGAAACTTTCCTCACTTTTTTATAGTTAAGTGGGTTTTTTAATGTATGTACATATTGAATACTGAAATATTTAAATATTTTGCCCACATTTTAAAAAAAATTCGCTTAGATATAAACTTTCATATGGCAGAAATTATAAACTTTAAACTTTAGTTGTTTACAATATTCATAAAATAAAAGAAATATTCCAAATTTGGAGAAAATTGGTTAAGTTTATTTATGATATCAAGATTTAAAGATGTGTATGTGAACACAAGATAGTTCTCTCTAGGTTAACTCAAAACTAAAATCAGTAAGAAGGTTGTGGGCGTTTGTAACTTCTTTAGCTTTGGGGCGCCTTCACTGCTTAAACTGTCTTCAGGATAAAAGTTGGCAAAGCACTTACAGGAAGGTAAGTGCTTAAGGACAAATTCTTATGGAAGCTTAAAATTTCAAACCACCTTAAATTCTAAAGAATGAACTACAAAGCTATAATAACGTTTACGCCCTTTCTTGTTTATAAAGACAGCTTCAGCAAGGGTTGGGTTTTGGAGGCCTTTTTTGTTTTTTTTAAGACCTAAGCCCTGACTTCCCTCCAATAAAATTAATGAAGGGAGACTAATCAGAAACCTGGGCTGCAATTATCCCAATTCTAAATTAAGAGGGAACTGCATTCAAATAATTCACACTAAATTTGACTACCTAGCACTCAACGTTCTCTCCCCCTAGACAACAAGAGACCTGCGAACCAGCTGAGCAGTGAACAACGGAAAGGCTAACAGAGGGAGTTTGCCTGGGAGTTCGCCTGGGGAGAGCCCACTGAGGCTTACATCTCGCTGGCTTCTGCTATAGACCACCGGACCAGGGGGATGAGGTGCACAAGGCTTTCTTCCGGCAACTCATGGAAGTTACTAGATCACAGGCCCTGGTTCTCATGGGAGACTTCAAATCACCCTGATATCTGCTGGAAGAGCAATGCAGCGGTACACAGACAATCCAGGAAGTTTTTGGAAAGCGTAGGGGACAATTTCCTGGTGCAAGTGCTGGAGGAACCAACTAGGGGCAGAGCTCTTCTTGACCTGCTGCTCACAAACTGGGAAGAATTAGTAGAGGAAGCAAAAGTGGATGGGAACCTGGGAGGCAGTGACCATGAGATGGTCGAGTTCAGGATCCTCACACAAGGAAGAAAGGAGAGCAGCAGAGTACGGACCCTGGACTTCAGAAAAGCAGACTTTGACTCCCTCAGGGAACTGATGGGCAGGATCCCCTGGGAGAACAACATGAGGGGGAAAGCAGTCCAGGAGAGCTGGCTGTATTTTCAAGAATCCTTATTGAGGTTACAGGGACAAAGCATCCCGATGTGTAGAAAGAATAGTAAATATGGCAGGCGACCAGCTTGGCTTAACAGTGAAATCCTTGCTGATCTTAAACACAAAAAAGTAGCTTACAAGAAGTGGAAGATTGGACAAATGACCAGGGAAGAGTACAAAAATATTGCTCGGGCATGCAGGAGTGAAATCAGGAAGGCCAAATCACACCTGGAGTTGCAGCTAGCAAGAGATGTTAAGAGTAACAAGAAGGGTTTCTTTAGGTATGTTAGCCTCAAGAAGAAAGTCAAGGAAAGTGTGGGCCCCTTACTGAATGAGGGAGGCAACATAGTGACAGAGGATGTGGAAAAAGCTAATGTACTCAATGCTTTTTTTGCCTCTGCCTTCACGAACTAGGTCAGCTCGCAGACTACTGCACTGGGCAGCACAGCATGGGGAGGAGGTGACCAGCCCTCTGTGGAGACAGAAGTGGTTCAGGACTATTTGGAAAAGCTGGACGAGCACAAGTCCATGGGGTCAGATGCACTGCATCCAAGAGTGCTAAAGGAGTTGGCGGATGTGACTGCAGAGCCATTGGCCATTATCTTTGAAAACTCACGGCGAACGGCGGAAGTCCCGCACGACTGGAAAAAGGCTAATGTAGTGCCCATCTTTAAAAAAGGGAAGAAGGAGGATCCAGGGAACTACAGGCCAGTCAGCCTCACCTCAGTCCCTGGAAAAATCATGGAGCAGGTCCTCAAGGAATCAATTCTGAAGCACTTAGAGGAGATGAAAGTGACCAGGAACAGTCAGCATGGATTCACCAAGGGCAAGTCTCACCTGACTAATCTAATTGCCTTCTATGATGAGATAATTGGCTCTGTGGATGAGGGGACAGCAGTGGACGTGTTGTTCCTTGACTTTAGCAAAGCTTTTGACACGGTCTCCCACAGTATTCTTGCCAGCAAGTTAAAAAAGTATGGGCTGGATGAATGGACTATAAGGTTAATAGAAAGTTGGCTAGACTGTCGGGCTCAACAGGTAGTGATCAATGGCTCCATGTCTAGTTGGCAGCCGGTATCAAGTGGAGTGGACCTCGGGTTGGTTTTGTTCAATATCTTCATAAATGATCTGGAGGATGGTGTGGATTGCACCCTCAACAAGATTGCAGATGACCGTAAACTGGGAGGAGAGGTAGATATGCTGGAGGGTGGGGAGAGGATACAGAGGGACCTAGACAAATTAGAGGATTGGGCCAAAAGAAATCTGATGAGGTTCAACAAGGACAAGTGCAGAGTCCTGCAGTTAGGACGGAAGAATCCCATGCACCACTACAGATTAGGGATCGAATGGCTAAGAAGCAGTTCTGCAGAAAAGGACCTAGGGGTTACAGTGGACGAGAAGCTGGACAGGAGTCAACAGTGTGCCCTTGTTGCCAAGAAGGCCAATGGCATTTTGGGATGTATAAGTAGGGGCATTGCCAGCAGATCGACGGATGTGATCGTTCCCCTCTATTCGACATTGGTGAGGCCTCATCTGGAGTACTGTGTCCAGTTTTGGGCCCCACACTACAAGAAGGATGTGGAAAAACTGGAAAGAGTCCAGCGGAGGGCAACAAAAATGATTAGAGGACTGGAACACATGACTTATGAGGAGAGGCTGAGGGAACTGGGATTATTTAGTCTGCGGAAGAGAAGAATGAGGGGGGATTTGATAGCTGCTTTCAACTACCTGAAAGGGGGTTCCAAAGAGGATGGATCTAGACTGTTCTCAGTGGTAGCGGATGACAGAACAAGGAGTAATGGTCTCAAGTTGCAGTGGCGGATGTTTAGGTTGGATATTAGGAAAAACTTTTTCACTAGGAGGGTGGTGAAGCACTGGAATGGGTTACCTAAGGAGATGGTAGAATCTCCTTCCTTAGAAGTTTTTAAGGTCAGGTTTGACAAAGCCCTGGCTTAGTTGTGGATTGGTCCTGCTTTGAGCAGGGGGTTGGACTAGATGACCTCGTGAGGTCCCTTCCAACCCTGATATTCTATGATTCTATGATCTGCATTCATGCTTCAGTTTATCCTGATGCTACTGCTCTAGTCCTCCAAACTTTGCCGGAGTTCACAACGAAGATAGAAAGTCAAAACATTTTCAAAAAGAAAAGGAGTACTTGTGGCACCTTAGAGACTAACAAATTTATTGGAGCATAGGCTTTCGTGAGCTACAGCTCACTTCATCGGATGCATCTAATAAATTTGTTAGTCTCTAAGGTGCCACAAGTGTTCCTTTTCTTTTTGCGAATACAGACTAACACGGCTGCTACTCTGAAAACATTTTCAGAAATACATAAAACAAATTTTGACCCCATTCTATATATTAAAAGAGTAGTAAAAGGGTATAAGACAATTTGGTCCTTACCTGTGAATTTGCCTTCTCAGATCAGAAAATCCACCTTATCAGTCTGGATGAGACTGTTGGGTAAGCTCATCTACAAGCAGTTAGGCGGCAGCTCAATTTATAGAAGGTCTGGCACCCAAGTGCTCCCCCTGTACAAACCAAATCAGCACCACAGGCCCAGTAGATAGCTTCGAATGCTTGAAGTTCTATAATAAAACTAAAATATATTGTCACAAGTAGGGAGGGGGGAATAAAAACAGATGAATTTCCTCATTCAGAGAAGACAAATGTACAAGTAAGGACAAAGTCATACTGTCATACACAGGCAATCCATCAGTCTGGAATGGACTACTGGGAATTAGCAAGCAGCCCAATCCAGAAATGGAGCAGGTGAAGTAGCAACAAAGGTCAAGGATAGCATGCTGCAGAACCCGATGACCAAGTGCCATATCTGAGGATGATGACACATCTACGCTGTAATGATTTATGAAAGAGCAGAGGTATCCCTAATACATATACAACATTTACAAATGTTGGAATTATTTTGGTATTTGGAATACTTGCAAACAAACAAAACTATTAGGCAGTAAACCTATTTGTGTTCTTTATACATTACTCAATCTTGTTGCTGTTACATAAATTTCAATGCAAGGTTTCAACAGAACATGTACACTTTTATACTGTAGTTCATACTGTAGATATATTCCCCTCTGATCTTCTCACAGAGACAATTTCTGTATTTATAGCAGGGATAGTCTATTTTTTCTCAGATCCAAATTTCTTGATCAAGGTATAGTCAAGGTCCAGACTCCAGAGAAACACTTTTCACACCACAATAACAATAATGATAATAATAAGTAAATAAGATTTTGCAGTTCAAAAGCATCTGATGGTATGGATTTGGCTTGTGGTCCACCTATTGACTACCTCTGGTCTATAGCATCGCCTCAAAACCCGTATCTCTCCTGAATTCCCCACAGGGCCTCAGGAGAATGGATCCTGGCTCCCCTCCAAACACTTCAGAATCTCAAACAAAACAATCCAAAGATTCTTTCAGCCAAATTTCAATCCCTCAGCTAATAGCTAATTATCTTTAGGACACATATAAAGTAGTCGAGTACCGGGATGCAGTCTGCACAGAAGACATCTCTTGGTTTTGCAGTAAACAGGTGCTGAGTCCCTAGGGCTAGCTCCAACTCCTAAATGCATAACCTTTTCCCCTGAACTCTCACTGCCTCATTTCTCAGATGGTCAATGTATGAAACCTGCAAGACTGCTTGCCCTTAGTGGAATCTATCTGTACAACTTCAGAAACAGTTATTGAGCATGTCCAGTAACTACACCTCTCCTCTAGATGCCTCTGGGCCTCTTCTAACCAGGTTGCTCTGCCCTGCTCTTTGCACAGGTGCAGAAAAAAAGGATTCAATTAAATTCCATGTTCCTCCCCCCCCCCACCGCTTCACACCCACTTTTTTAGCTAAAAAAAATATCAAATTCTGCAGCATAAATATGTAGATTACAACCGCTTTTCTAGTTCCCTCTCACGAATCTGAGTCTCTGTTCATGAAGTGGAATATATCTTGTAGAATGAAAAGGAGTATTTGTGGCACCGTAGAGACTAACAAATTTATTTGAGTATAAGCTTTTGTGAGCTACAGCTCACTTATGCATCCGATGAAGTGAGCTGTAGATCACGAAAGCTTATGCTCAAATACATTTGTTAGTCTCTAAGGTGCCACAAGTACTCCTTTTCTTTTTCTGGATACAGACTAACATGGCTGCTACTCTGAATCTTGTAGAATGTGTTCTAAGGCTAGATGGTGAAATTTTCCAGAATTCTTAAATCTCAACTGCTACACAAGATTACTAAAAAACTGCATGTTGCTTTCAAATCTTAGAAGGCCTTTATTCTTGCCAGAGAATTAAACTGAGAAACGATTTTTCCAGAAAACGTTGTTGGGTTCAAATGAAATTTAATGGCCCAAGAAATCCAGGTGGGGCTATTGCTCCATAGGATTGTAAGGTGGACTATGACAAAATGAAGGTCGCATAATATCCTGATTTAAACAATAAGGTGAAATAAATATAAATATAATAGGGCTATTAAGGGATTAAAAAAATTAATCACGATTAATTGCACTGTTAAACAATAATAGAATGTCATTCATTTAAATATTTTAGATGTTTTCTACATTTTCAAATATATTGATTTCAATTACCACACAGAATACAAAGTGCTCACTGTATTTTTGTTACAAATATTTGCACTGTAAAAAAGAAACAAAAGAAATAGTATTTCAATTCATCTATACAAGTACTGTAGTGCAATCTCTTTATCATGAGTTGAACTTACAAATGCAGAATTATGTACAAAAAATAACTGCACTCAAAAATAAAACAAAGTCCCCTCAGTCCTACTTCTTATTCAATCAATCACTCAGACAACAAGTTTGTTTACATTTGCGGGAAATAATGCTGCTTACTTCTTGTTTACAATGTCACCTGAAAGTGAAAACAGGCATTCACATGGCACTGTTGCAGTCAGCATCACAAGATATTTACGTGCCAGATGTGCTCAAGATTCATATGACCCTTCAAGCTTCAACCACCACTCCAGAGGACATGCGGACATGCTGATGACGGATTCTGCTCGATAATGATCCAAAGCAGTGAGGACTGATGCATGTTCTGCCACCAGCAAAAGGCAATTTTCTTTTTTGGTGATTCGGGTTCTGTAGTTTCCATGTTGGAGTGTTGTTCTTTTAAGCATGTTCCACACCTAGTCCCTCTCAGATTTTGGAAGACACTTCAAATTCTTAAACCTTGGGTCAAGTGGTGTAGCTATCTTTAGAAATCTCACATTGGTACCTTCTTTGCATTTTGTCAAATCTGCAGTGAAAGAGTTCTTAAAACGAACAACATATGCTGGGTCACCATCCAAGACTGATAACATGAAATATATGGCAGAATGCAGGTGTGATGTTACACCCCATATTCTTCATAGAAATGTTATTATATGAATATGACATAACTAAGATATGTTTTATGCAAGATGGGTCATGTGAGGTATAACTGAAAAGGTTATGATCTACTAAATGGGATTATCCAATTTGTATACATATTTCATTTCTATATCTGAAGTTAGGAATATTGATTATGTAACAATTACAACTGTGTGTGTACTTGGGGGAATGCCCACCAGACAGTAGGCAATCAGCCTGAATGGGACATTTAAGAAGGACAATAGAACTGTGAATATACTGATCTCCCACCATCCTGAGAAGCTTCCTGGGATGTTGCTTTGACACTGCAGGGTCATCTGAGGGATGTCACCTGGTACGGAGTACCACTTTGGACACTGCTGGCATTTTTCCACTGAAAACAAAGGGTTCCCACTTTATGTAAATTCTAGTTAAGGCTGGGAAGTAAATCAATCAGGACCCTTCTCCACTGCCTCCCTGTCCAAGAAGGGAGATTGCTAAAAGCACCTGAAGGGAAAGGCAGGGGCTAAGAGTCCAGGCTTAGATGGGGTCCAGTCTGTAAAGAGAAATAAGTGGAACTCTACGCTACAAAAACTCTGCAGCCTGCCTAAAACAACATTTAGGGTGAGAAATTATATTTTGTAACCTGTTTCTTGTGTGTTTTAAGCTTAGTTTGCGTGATTTGTTTTATTTGCTCAGTAATCTGCTTTTTTCTGTTTGCTCTCCCTTTAATCACTTAAAATTTACATTTTGTAGTTGTTAAACTTCTTTTTTGTTTATTACAAATCCCAGTTTGTACAATTCACATCTTGGGGGAAGGGGGAGCAAAAAGCTGTGCATATCTCTCTCTCCACATTCAGGGAGGGGGTGATTTTTATGAGTTTGTGCTGTACAGATCTCTCTTGCATGTCAGTGCTGAGTAAATCCCCAAGCTGAATCTTCCCATACAGAGCTGATTTCAGTCTGTGTCTGCAGTTAGGTGTGGCCTTACCTGTGTATGTGCTAGGGAAGGCTTGAGGGCCTGGCACAGCTATAACAGGGTGAGGAAACCCAGACTGGTGGAATGGGCGGAACCAGTGGGACCCCAGCACATCAGGTGATCCAACCCATCACAGCAAGTAAAACATAGAGCAGGAGACATACAATTATCCCGCAGGAGTTCAGTCACAAATTTAATTTTTTTTAACAAGCGTCATCAGCATGGTAGCATAATCTCTGGAATTGTATCTGAAGCATAAAAGGGCATACGAATATTTAGCATATCTCGCATGTAAATAACTTGCAACGCCGGCTACAAACGTGCTATATGAAAACTTGTTCTCACTTTGAAGTGACACTGCAAATAAGAATCGGGGGCCCATAAATGTAAACAAACTTGTTTTGTTAGCGACTGGCTGAACAAGAAGTAGAACTGAGATACTCCTGAGGGAATTCTGCATTACTGTGCGCGCACATAATTAACGAGTCATGCATACTTTAAATTTTTTGCACAGAAAAAAGCTTCTGCCAAAATGTTACTGTGATTCCACCTTTTGCCCACCAGAGGGTGCTGTGGTGACAGAACATAGCAGCAGCTCCCAGCCAGCGAGGAAAGAGAAAGAGCCTGCCTTTTTTGCAGCACATGTCAGGCCAGGCCAGGAGACAGGGTGCTGGGGGGGAGGGGTCGTCACACAGGAGCTCATAAGGGCTAGTGGGGGAGGAAAGACTAGGGCAGGGGCTGAATGGGATTGGTGGCACAGGGCCACAGCGGGGAAGGAGGTGTAGGGCCACATGATGATGGGGAGTATGTGCAGAGCTACACAGGGATAGGGGAGTGGGGTGGGGTCACAGAGACATATGGGGACAGGGGGAGGGGGACCAGGGACACAAAGGGACAGGGGAGTGGCTGGGTGGGGGTACAGAGCCAGATGGGGGAGGGCATACAGAGCCACATGGGTCCAGGGGGAGGGGTGCAGGCCCATATGGTGATGGGGGGAGTGGGTGAGTGGGGGTGGAGGGACTCATGCGGACAGGGGGTGCAAGAACAAATGGAGGTGCAGGAACACATGGGGACAGGGACAGATGTGCCTGACAGAATGGGAGAGACTAGGGTTTAGCCAGGGTCTGCATGGGGGAAGCTCCCTAATCCCTCCCCACCCCACCCCAAAAAAACTGTTCCATACTTTTCCCACCCATACCCAACAACCCTCCAAGTTCACACCCAGGCTACTTCCCAGCAATTTATTTCCCTCTCCCTAAGCTCCTCTGTTACCCCTGACTCCCCCAAGCCTTTCAACTGCTTCTGAGGGGTGTGGGAAATACAACTCTATATTGTAGTTTAAAGGAATTATTATTCAGAATTCTGTATTAATATGCCTAATAAGGAATCTATTTGTCAAAAAAACAATTTTTATTGTTGCCTGTATTGTTACAGACATACTTGCTAACAGGTATTTTGAAATAAATGACCAAAAATAATTGAAGCTGGCGTGATAATATTGTGTTACTCTGACAAATAAAATATGCAGAATTTTGCAGAATTTTAAAATATTGTGCAGAGAAATTTTTAATTTTTTGGCACCGAATTCCCCCAGGAGTACTGAGTGAACTTGTAGGCACTAAAGTTTTGCATTGTTTCGGTTTTGAGTGAAGTTATGTAACAAAAAAAAAAATCTACATTTGTAAGTTGCACTTTTACGACAAAGAGATTGCATTACAGTACTTGTATGAAGTGAACTGAAAAATACTATTTCTTTTATCATTTTACAGTGCAAATATTTGTAATCAAAAGTAATAATATAAAGTGAGCACTGTATACTTTGTATTCTGTGTTGCAATTGAAATCAATAGGGTTAGGGGATGGGAGGGGAGCTGGGTGGGGGTCTGGATCTTGAATATACCTTGACAAAAAATAATTGATTACCCCTGCTCTAGATGCAAAATGCTTTCCGGAGTGTAGGATATCAAGTAGCTGTTTGAAGTACCTGAAATCTAGAAGATTCATACTCAAGTTCCTGGATATAGCTTGAACTTGTCCAGAGATTCACAATATACTGGTTTCTTTTTCAGGTCTTTGAAGAAAGTTAATTTCCAAGGAGCACAAAATGACATCTCAAGGTCTACAAGGCCAATATATTGTTATAAGAGGAAACAAACCCAGTCCTTCCTTACTTTCCTGGCCATCCAAGCTGGATGGGTGAAAGAGGATGGAAGGGAAAGTTTCTT
Organism: Dermochelys coriacea; assembly: GCF_009764565.3. Lineage (NCBI taxonomy): Eukaryota > Metazoa > Chordata > Testudines > Dermochelyidae > Dermochelys > Dermochelys coriacea. The sequence goes on along the minus strand of NC_050078.2, from coordinate 78,970,908 downwards.
ACATTAATTTCCTTGTTAGTAGCTTCTCCGCTAATTCTGTATGTACGAATGGACTGTGCCTCTTCCCTGTGGAAATCAAAGGCAGTCAGATGCTATTTGGGGCCCTACAACTAGCTCCTGCCCCATATTTTTAGCCACCAGCTAAGTTCTTTCAATGCTGGAGAAACAAATGTGGGTGGCTGTTTTTTTACCATTGAGAGAACTTGAAATTATATTCTCTTTAAAGTGCACGTGTATATGTATACATCTCCCTTTAGAAGAAAAAATTAAGTTTGTTACTAACTATATTCCAGTAGCTGCCAAATTCAAACAGGATAAATGTCATACATTTGTCATGCCTCGAGAAATGAAGTGGAATATTTTAGCATATATACCGTCTGAAAGTAAATTTCAAAGTGGCCCAAATTAAATGGTAAAAAAAAAAGTGGTCTGAGGAGATTTTCTACAGAATTGGTCTAAATATTAAAACTGGTAGCAATGGCACTATATTATGTGTATAGGAATTCTTGTTCAGTTCTGAAAATGAAGTGTTCAAGAAGACTGAGAAACTTTTACTAAACGGCATTTAGATAATGGCAGTGTGTATGTGTGTTCTGAAAATTACCATCAGGCTTTAGCACCATGTCATTTTCTAGCATATAATTAATCCCATGTGTGCCTGTTTCTACTTGCAAGAGAATCAACACATACTTTTGAAGTATGAGGAAGAGGTTTTATGTAGAAATGGATTTCTGCCAACAGTCATTTGACTGAAGGTAAAAAATCCATTGCAAACGACATACTACACTGACTATGGTGAGAGACTGTGCCACACACTCTCAAAGAAACTGAGGAACCACCTGATCAGCATCCTGTACAGCAAACAGGAAAAGATCAAGAATGAGCTCTCAAAACTGGAGACTCTGATACAAAACCACACAAACTTTGTAAAGTGGCTGGACTTTACAAAAACAAGACAAGCCATTTACAACACACACTTCGCTTCACTACAGAGGAAAAAGGACAGTAAACTATCTAAACTCCTACATGCCACCGGGGGCTACAACAGTGATACCCTTAACTCACCCAAAGATATTGTTAATCTATCCAACCACACACTTAGTCTGTCCTATCTCGGGGACTCTTTTTCTGCCCCACCAGCCCCATGCACATAATACAGTACTGCTGTGATCTGGAAGTCTACTTTTGCCGTCTCCGACTCAAGGAATATTTTCAACACACCACTGAACAGTGCACTGACCCACAGAAACCCTCAAACCAACATTACAAGAAGAATTCTGCGTGGACTCCTCCTGACCGTCAAAATGACAGACTGGACTTCTATATAATGTGCTTCCGCACACATACACAGGCTGAAATTGTGAACAAATAGCATCACTTGCCCCATAACCTCAGCTGTACAGGATTATCTGGCTATTTGGACTCTCTCCTCAGACCCTCCGCTACCAGCACTCCTAGCTATCTCCGAGACCCCACCGACTTCCTGCGGAAACTACAATGCATTGGTGATCTTCCTGAAAACACCATCCTGGCCACAATGGATGTAGAAGGTCTTTACACCAATATTCCACATGAGGATGGACTACAACCTGTCAGGAAAAGTATCCCTGATGAGGCCACTGCACACCTGGTGGCTGAGCTTTGCAACTTTGTCCTCACCCACAACCATTTCAGATTTGGGGACAACGTATACCTTCAAGTCAACCGCACTGCTACTGGTACCTGCATGGCCCGACAGTATGCCAACATTTTTATGGTTGACTTAGAACAACGCTTCCTCAGCTCTTGTCCCCTAGCGCCCCTCCTCTACTTACACTACATTGGTAACATCTTCATCATATGGACCCACGGGAAGGAAGCCCTTGAAGAATTCCACCTGGATTTCAACAATTTCCACCCCACCATCAACCTCAGTCTGGACCAGTCCACACAAGAGATCCACTTCCTGGACACTACAGTGCAAATAAGTGATGGTCACATAAGCTCCACCCTATACCAGAAACCTACATGCCTCCAGCTTCAAGCGAAGACACATCACATGATCCATTGTCTATAGCCAAGCTCTAAGATACAACCGCTTTTGCTCCAAACCCGCAGACAGAGACAAACACCTACAAAATCTTTATCAAGCATTCCGAAAACTACAATACCCACCTGGGGAAGTGAGGAAACAGATTGACAGAGCGAAACGGGTATCCAGAAGTCATCTACTACATGACAGGCCTAACAAAGAAAGTAACAGAACACTACTGGCCATCACGTACAGCCCCAAGCTAAAACCTCTCCAGCACATCGTCAACGATCTACAAGCTATCCTGGAAAATGATCCCTCACTCTCAAAGACCTTGGGAGGCACCCAGTCCTCCCTTACAGACAGACCCCCAACCTGAAGCAAATACTCACCAGCTATTACACACCACACCACAGAAACACTAACCCAGGAACCAATCCCTGTAACAAACCCCGTTGCCTTCTCTGTCTCCATATCTACCCTAGCGACACCATCATAGGACCTAACCGCACCATCAAGGGCTCATTCACCTGCACATCTACTAATGTGATATATGCCATCAATACCCCTCTGCCATGTATATTGGCCAAACTGGACAGTCTCTACATAAAAGAATAAATGGACACAAATCAGATGTCAAGAATTATAACATTCAAAAACCAGTCGGAGAACACTTCAATCTCTCCGGTCACACGATTACAGACCTGAGAGTGGCTATCCTTTAACAAAAAAAACTTCAAAAACAGACTCCAAGGAGAGACTGCTGAATTGGAATTAATTTGCAAACTGGAAACAATTAACTTAGGCTTCAATAGAGACTGGAAGTGGATGGGTCATTACATAAAGTAAAACTATTTCCCCATGTTATTTCTCCTCCCACCCCACCCCGCACTGTTCCTCAGATGTTCTTGTTAACTGCTGGAAATGGCTCACTTTGATTATCACCACAAAAGGTTTTCCTCCTTTCCCCTCCTCCTTTCTGCTGGTAATAGCTCATCTTAAGTGATCACTCTCCTTACAGTGTGCGTGATAAAACCCATTGTTTCATGTTCTCTGTGTGTGTATATATAAATATCCCCACTGTATTTTCCACCGAATGCATCCGATGAAGTGAGCTGTAGCTCACGAAAGCTTAATGCTCAAATAAATTTGTTAGTCTCTAAGGTGCCACAAGTACTCCTTTTCTTTTTTGCGAATACAGACTAACACGGTTGCTACTCTGAAACATACAAAAGCCAGAAAGAGAACACTTCAATCTCCCTGGACATTCAATAACAGATTTAAAAGCAGCCATCCTTCAACAGAAAAACTTCAAAAACAGACTTCAAAGAGAAACTGAATGAAACAATTCATTTGCAAACATAACACCATTAATTTGGGCTTCAATAGGGACTGAGAGCGACTGAATTGGCCTTGTCAACACTGGTTCTCCACTTAGAACCATAGAATCATAGAATATCAGGCTTGGAAGGGACCTCAGGAGATCATCTAGTTCAACCCCCTGCTCAAAGCAGGACCAATCCCCAACTAAATCATCCCAGCCAGGGCTTTGTCAAGCCTGACCACTTGTAAGGTAACTCCCTTCTCTTCATGTGCCAGTATATTTATGCCTGTATCTGTAATTTTCACTTCATGCACCTGAAGAAGTGGAGTTTTTTTGCCCATGAAAGCTTATGCCCAAATAAATCTGTTAGTCTTTAAGGTGCCACCAGACTCCTAGTCATTTGACTGCAAGCCAAGTCTCCTGCACTTCAAAAGTCATGTTCTCCAATGAAATACTGAAAAATACAAGAGTTATTCAGAGGCTAAAATCAAGTAAATACTCCAGAAGAAAGCAAGGATGCAGTTCATTAAAGTAACATCTCATCAGTTAACTGCTTTGGCTTCTTCTACAGGTGCCCAATGAGTACATTCATCATTAGGCCTGGGGCTGCCAAAGATTAGAAACTTCATGAAAACAGATCATGCTTCAAAGTCGGTTTTCCTTTTCAAGAATTCTTATTTTGATTGACTTAAAAGCACCCTCAATGAAATTTAACTGACTCCGTTCTAATTGATTTGTGATTTTGACCAAGATTCCAATTACGTTTAACAGGCTGCATTATGAAAATATTTAGTAACATCTGACATTGTGTGTATGAAAAATTTCACAAGTCTCAGTTTTCATTTGTTAATGTTGAAGTAATTTTGTTTTGTAGTCAAAGATTTTATGCCACTTTGCTGTTATAAAGAGAAAGTTCTGATCCTGCAAATACGTATGCATGTGCTTAAAGTTAAGCACAAGCAGTGTCACTGAGGTCACTGGGACAATTTATGCAAGTAAAGTTATTTTGTGCGTAAGTGTTTTCACAGGATCAAGGCCTAAATTTTCCAATATTTTGTTCACTGCAATTTTGTAAGACTCAAATGAGATACCCCCACTCTTGTTGATGTTTAAAAATAGCATTGATAATTTAGTTTGTTATGAATGTTAGTCTTCCAACGGAGTAGCATGAGTTTTCAAATTAGGTTGAGGCTTTGAGGATTTTTAAAGTGATTTAAAACTGAATTTAAAATCGTTCCATTGTTCAAAACCAGGATTTTGAAGATAGCCTCTAGAAAAGCAGAATTTAATCTATAGATAGTATGAAGTAACTGCCAGAGTTTAGATACCTAGAAACATATGATTTTAGGAAATAGGATTTGCACACAGTCTTTTCGCTCTGGCCTTTTTAAGGAGTCTTGTGGATGTTCAGTTAAGGATACTGATGTGCTTGTATAAGAATGCTTCTGAGGGATGTTTTTTTTTTCTTGCTCCATATTGCTTGTTTACAGGAGTCTGCCAAAATCATCCTGAAGAAACTCTCATCAGTCAGGATGTCCAGACCTTTGAGATTCTTGTTCCTCTCATACCAAAAGTAAAAGCTGACCAAAACAATACATAGGCTTTCATAGTCGAGTCCCATCTGGATACTAAAAGCATATCAATGACCCTAACCGAGAACCACTGGTGAATTACACTTTTCTTCTATAACCCAGGCTGTCAATTGCAAATACTCTAGAGATCAGGATGAAGATAGGACCCTTGATTTAGGAGGTCTGGGTCTTTTTTGCATGTGCAAATGAGGTTCCTTATCTGGTTCTGTAAAGTCTGAAAACAATGCCTTCTGGGACAGCAGTAAACTAGGATTAAGATCAAAGCAGAGGGGAAAAAAAAGCAGCAGCTGAGGGGTATCCTTTATATAACCTCCTTGAAAGAAACTGCATTTCTCTCTGCCCAGGACATTATTTCTATTAGTTCTGATAAGAGGTTTGACAGTCCCTCTGGTTTTGCTTCTGAAAAAAATCAGACCCCAAATGTCTCAAATTGGGCACCCGAACATGAAGATCACACAATCAGTGCATTTAGCAACTTGCTCAGTAACACACAGCAAGTCTGTGGCAAACTCTGGGACAGAGTCTAGTTCTCGCGAGTGAGTCACCACCTTAACAACAAGACCATCTTCTTACTTCTCGCCATTTCCTGCCTCATTCAATACACACTATCCAGCTTTTGCAGAAAATGTCGCAAGTGTCCTAATACTTCAGTCTCATTCACTACACCACCCTGATCAGTCCATCCTAGACATAGAATGAGGCAGGGTTTTATGTTAAAAATAGTTTTTAAAGACATGATAACATATCATCATAATGCATATATACACACAGGGAAAAAGAATTAAGGAAACCTTAACTTTTTAAATTTCCTAACTTTTCAGTTTGTGATTTTGAAAACTTTACATTATTTTAACGTAGCATATTTTAAGATACAAATTCCGAGGTGTGGATGTGCTGGTGGTTTTTTGTTTTGTTTTAAAGAAAAATGTAAGTTCATATGCTCCTCTCACGATCATCAGCAGCATTTGAACCCAAGACTATTAGTAATGCAGCCCAGACGCCTGAGCCAACATCCTTAGCGGACACCAGAAGGAGGCTGTTATTCTCTTTGGACCAACTACAGCAGGGGACTCAAAATACTAAAAGGTTGTAGTGAATAGGTCCATTTCACACAGTATAGCCAAGCACAAAATATTTAACATTCATTCTTAGAGGCAGTATGCATGAGCAGATCAGTTTGGGTCCGCCATATTAGAGGCCTGTGCTGAGTGTGCTCTATGCCCAACTAGGATAGAAGTGAACTTCTTTACCAGAGTAAATAAGAAACTGTATATTTCTGTAAAATGGGATGGTTTGGACAGTTAACATTTGCCTCCCTTTAGAGAAAGGGATATGTTGCCTTTATCACTGAGCAAGGCCTCAAAGTGCACCATCCTTTACACAACTAAGCAGAAGAGGTGAGATTAAAACTCATGAACTCCTCACTCCCATGGCAGTGCATTTTGGCAGCCACGGTGGCAGTGAGAAGAACATGATGAGAAAGATTTGTTATCTGTGTCCCATCAAGAGCCAGTTCTGTCTGCATGGCAGATTCAGGAGAGTCACTGGTCTGGGGAACATTCTTCAGTGTACAAGGAATCTTCTGAGAATTTAGGAGCATTCCTCTAACAAGCTTTATTGTGCATGTGCAAATGGTGATTTTTTATTGCTTACTTTAGTCATTTTTTTTCAAAGGAATAGCAAAATAGCATCCCTGTGACCACAGGACTAAACCCCTGACAAATTTCAAGTGCTTGCTGCAAACCTCTGAGATATTAGTGATATTTTAACAGTCTGACAAACTATTTAACATTGCCAACACTACTTATTTTTCTCTAATCACTTCCTTGAAAATGGTTGAACTATTTTTGCTCAAACTTCCCAACAATTCAAAATGAGTCAAAACACAAACATGGAAAATTTCACCCCAAAAACAGCTAGAGTTCATCAAAGTTATCAGCAGTTGAAAACAGTGGGTGTTTAGCACCCTTAAATGCATGAATTTTCAGACAAAAACTGTATTAAAAATGGAGTTACAGTTGAGAATGCCTATCAGTATACTACATTACAGGAGTGTTAATGTTATCCCAAACCAAGCATTAACCCAGTAAATTTGGAGGTTATGCACTTAAGAAATCTAAACTTATTAAGATATGGAAATGTACATTAGAGGCACCTAAACAGCCCTAACTCTTCCTTACAGTGACATAATGCAACAGTACAATTATAATCAAGGTATTAGAAGAAACTGATTTTTAAAGATTTTTTGCCCATTCTCATTGTGTCACTACAGGGAAGAGTTAAGATCTGGGTGCTCTAAACGTGTATTTCACATTTAATAAATGTTTTAAAGATGTATCATCTTTATAAAAATATATCAGAACACAATAACATTTAATTCAAAAAAAAACACGAGGCGCTACCTAAATATACTAAGAGTATTTCCTCTCTCTCCAACAAAAAACCAAAACATAACTTTAGTCCTCAAATCCAGTCATCCGAGTCCTAAAGAAAGTAAGTAAAAATCTAGAAAGCCACTCAGCTGAGTTCAGTCTCTCTGCACCCTTAAAGAGAATATTTCATCCTCTCTCTTTTAAAGCATTCTGAACTTCACCAGGGGTGCTGAAATTAGTCACCTCTTTTCTGAGTCCCTCCCATTACACTTAAGGGCCACACCACACCATTACACTCAGATGGAAGTTATGTGTTCATATTACACAACAGTCCACTGAAACGTTTCAATAGCACGCTAGGTCACCATTCTGTAGCTAAAGATATTACCTGCCTCTGGGAAGGCGTGTTTTTTCCATACCTGACAATTCTGTGCTGCCCTACATTTTTCTTCACACAGCCTCCCTTCCCACAGGGAAGGTAAAGTACACTGCCAATATACTTCTTGAATTGACAATGTAAATGACCACCAGGCCATAGACTCATAGGAGATTAGGGTTGGAAGAGACCTCAGGAGGTCATCTAGTCCAACCCCCTGCTCTAAGCAGGACCAACCCCAACAAAATCATCCCACAAAGTTAAAGTGTTATTTTAATATTCTCTCAAATTATATTTTTAATCCATGATCTAGAACAGTCATTACTGATAAAGTTGGCAATAATGAAAACAGATTGAAGTTTGCATTTTAATATCATCAAATACAAAATCAAACATTTAGGAACACAGAATGCAAGCCCATATTTCTAGGATTGAGAAGGATATATTGGAAAGCACTGACTCCTACATGGACTTCAGGGTTATGATGGATAACCAAAAGAACAAGCTCCCAGTGCAGCTAAGAGGGTTAATACTATTGCAGAACAACATTAAGGAGGAAAAGGTATTGGTATAACCTCTATCTATGGCATTAGCAAGACCACTACTGGAATAGTGTCGCCAGTTCTGGTATCCACAACACTTCAAAAACGATGAATAACTAAAGAGGATGTTTACAAAAGAACCACAAGAATGAGCCAATAATTGGAAAACAGCAAGAGAGATAAAGGAGTTCAGTCTCCTTAGTTCATCGAAGAGAAGGTTAATAGGTGACTTGATCAAGATCCAGTATTGGCTTGGGGAGATGATGAGAGCAGAGGGCTCTTTACTGCCACCAAAAATGTCATCACAAGATTCAATGTCTATAAGTAGAAGCTAGAAAAATTCAGATTGGAAATTAGGCACACATTTTAAACATAAAGGGTAATTAACTGTTCAAAAAAGTACATCAAAAAGCGATATGCTGGACTCTCCATCACTTAACCTTTAAATCAAGACTGCATGTCTTCTTGAAAGATATGCAAAGTTCAACAGCAAGCTGTTGGGTAGTTGAAGGAATTACTGCATGGAATTTTAAGGCCTGTGTTATGCAGGAGGCCATATTAGAAGATCATTAGTTCCTTTAGGCCTTAAAAAACTATGACTTTTAATCAGTAAGGGAATGAGTTTCCTGCTCTCAGCTTATCTTTGGAGTAAGTTGACTCTTAGCCAGCCATGGCAATATTCAACCTGTCTGCACGACTGAGCATGTTGCAGTGATAAACACTGACAGACATAATATTAGCACAATCCACAATGTCAATGCTTTAAAACAGTAATATTTAGAGCACCTTGCTTCTATAAAGAAAAGGAAAACTAAGCTTCCCTCTTCTTGTCCTCCCAAACAATATTCCAACAATCACTTTTTCTTACTTCTCAGATATAGAAGCTGCTTTCTATTTTTAGTCAGACTTCTCTGACAGTACCATTTATACATATCAAGAGTGAAGTCCTTAATATTAATTCCTTTAAGTTCAACTGCTTGCAGGATCCTATATAAGACTGGGGAAAATTAATCAGAAACCTAAAGGACCAAATACTAGCAAGGCTGATACAAAAGATAGACCTCATTGCCTGATCTACAAATATCTAGAGTTACCTAAGCAACTAGTATCTCGCCTCTCAAATAACATTACCTTAGTTTTGAGTCAGTCCTGACAAGTAGCTGTTAGGAGCAAGAGAAAGGAAGGGACCTTCCCCTTCTCCTCACTCCTGCCTCTCCTCCTTGCTGCTGAGGTTCTCTTTGGGGGAATGTGAAGAGTTTAGATTCAATGTCTTACCAGGCAACAAATGTAGGTCATTTATTTGACATCTAGTATACTGCCCCCGGTGGAGAAGAGCTGTTGTAACTCCTTGTGAAACAAAGTGCTGTGAGAAAGCACTTTTAGTACTTCTACAGATGCCTCATTGGATCTCCCTCAGATCAGAGGGAAAAGAGCATCAAAAGCTATATAAGTGTTTTTTCATGGAAAAAAATAACCCCAACTATACATACAATATGATGGGGGCTAATTTAGCTACAACTTATCAGGAGAAAGATCTTGGAGTCATCATGGATAGTTCTCTGAAGACGTCCACGCAGTGTGCAGCAGCAGTCAAAAAAGCAAACGAGATGTGAGGAATTATTAAAAAAGGGATAGAGAATAAGATGGAGAATATCTTATTGCCCTGATATAAATCCATGGTACACCCACATCTTGAATACTGTGTACAGATGTGGTCCTCTCATCTCAAAAAAGATATACTGGCATTAGAAAAGGGCAACTAAAATGATTAGGGGTTTGGAACAGGTCCCATTGAGGAGAGATTGAAGAGGCTAGGATTTTTCATCTTGGAAAAGAGGAGACTAAGGGGGGATATGATAGAGGTCTACAAAATCATGAGTGGTGTGGAGAAAGTGAATAAGGAAAAGTTATTTACTTGTTCCCATAATACAAGAACTAGGGGCCACCAAATGAAATTAATGGGTAGCAGGTTTAAAACAAATAAAAGGAAGTTCTTCTTCACTCAACGCACAGTCAACCTGTGGAACTCCTTGCCTGAGGAGGTTGTGAAGGCTAGGACTATAACAGGGTTTAAAAGAGAACTGGATAAATTAATGGAGGTTAAGTCCATTAATGGCTATTAGCCAGGATGGATAAGAAATGGTGTCCCTAGCCTCTGTTTGTCAGAGGGTGGAGATGGATGGCAGGGAGAGATCACTTGATCATTACCTGTTATGTTCACTCCCTCTGGGGCACCTGGAATTGGCCACTGTTGGTAGACAGGATACTGGGCTGGATGAACCTTTGGTCTCACCCAGTATTGCCATTCTTATGTTCTTGATGACTTTTATTGGACCAACTTCTATTGGCAAGAAAGAAGCTTTCAAACCACACAGAGCTCTTCTTCAGGTCTGGGAAATGTACTCAGAGCTTCAAGGCTAAGTGCAAAGTGGAAAGGATTCAGAGTAGCAGCCGTGTTAGTCTGTATCCGCAAAAAGAACAGGATTACTTGTGGCACCTTAGAGGCTAACAAATTTATTTGAGCATAAGCTTTTGTGGGCTACAGCCCACTTCATCAGATGCATAGAATGGAACATATAGTAAGAAGATGTATATATACACATACAGATAAGTTGGAAGTTGCCATACAAACTGGAGAGGTTAGTTAGTTAAGATGAGCTATCATCAGCAGGAGAAAAAAATTTCTGTAGTGATAATCAAGATGGTCCATTTAGACAGTTGACAAGGTGTGAGGATACTTAACTTTAGGGAAATAGATTCAATATGTGTAATGACCCAGCCACTCCCAGTCTCTATTCAAAACCAAGTTAATGGTATCTAGTTTGCATATTAATTCAAGCTCAGCAGTTTCTCGTTGGAGTCTGTTTTTGAAGCTTTTCTGTTGCAAAATTGCCACCCTTAAATCTTTTATTGAGTGGCCAGAGAGGCTGAAGTGTTCTCCTACCAGTTTTTGAATGTTATGATTCCTGATGTCAGATTTGTGTCTATTTATTCTTTTGCGTAGAGACCGTTCGGTTTGGCCAATGTACGCAGCAGAGGGGCATTGCTGGCACATGATGGCATAGATCACATTGGTAGATGTGCAAGTGAACGAGCCCCTGATGGCATGGCTAATGTGATTATGGCTAATGTCCTATGATGGTGTCACTTGAATAAATATGTGGACAGAGGTGGCATCGGGCTTTGTTGCAAGGATAGGTTCCTGGGTTAATATTTTTGTTATGTGGTTGCTGAAGAGTATTTGCTTCAGGTTGTGGGGGCTGTCTGTAAGTGAGGACTGTCGTGATCTTCAAAGACCCTGTGCCGTAGCACATAAATACCTTGCAATGCTGGCTACAAAAGTGCAATGCAAACACCTGTTCTCACTTTCTGGTGACATTGTAAGTTAAAAGTGGGCAGCATTATCTCCCGTGAATGTAAGCAAACTTGTTTGTCTTAAAGATTGGCTGAACAAGAAGTAGGACTGTAAGCTCTAAAGTTTTGCACTCTATTATTTTTGAATGCAGTTATGTAACAAAAAAAATCTACTTTGTAAGTTGCATTTTCATAATAAAGAGATTGCACTACAGTACTTGTATGAGGTGAACTGAAAAATATTATTCTTTTGTTTATCATTTTTACAGTGCAAATATTTGTAATAAAAAATAATATAAGTGAGCAGTGTACACTTTGTATTGTGTTGTAACTGAAATCAATATATATGAAAATGTAGAAAAACATCCAAAAATATTTAATAAATTTCAATTTGTATTCTATTATTTAACAGTGTGATTAAAGCTACGATTAATCATGATTAATTTTTGAGTTAATCGCGTGAGTTAATTGTGCTTAATCAACAGCCCTAATAAATATCCTATTGTGTCCTACAATATACCAGGAAAGAAAAAGTGGCATTAGATATTGCTGGTATGAAGATGGTTGTGACAAAACAATCCCCTTAGATCACTTGGGGGGATGGAGAATGGCTGGTTCCCTCCTCCCAACATCCAGGCTCACAGAGAGGGAGGGGAAAGGCTCAGTATACTCATCCCTGCCAATCCCAAAGTGTAGGGACACACCAGGGGCAGAGAGAGGGGCTCAGACCCAAGCTAACATTTGGGGGGCAGGGAGAGAGGCTCAGACCTCCCAAAAAGGCAGTCTCTTCCAAATCCTGGCTCATACATGGCTATCAGAAACCCCATGACCAAGGATTCAGTGACTTGCTTTCCTTTGATTATACTCAGTTCCATTGTTCAGAAAACGGGTGAAGTCATGATTCAAGCACCCTATCTAGCGTAGTCTCATCTTAAACCAGAAATGCTGGTCTCAGGCCAATATTCCCAAAGGAGCCCTTTCAAAATGCAGTCAGAGAGCAAGGAACATGCACATTCTATGAAAACTGCAGGGTTCTAGCTCTCAGTTCACAGGTGTTCAGATTGAGTGATTACAGTATGTCATCTTGAGCCACTCAATTATTGTGACAAACTTCCTGGAAACCCTGTGGCTATTAATAGAGCCCTAATCTTGCTGCAATTCAATCTCTTTGGCTCGTCATCTTAGCCCAGAGGTCTCAAACACGCAGCCCGTGGGGTTATTTCCTGTGGCCCACCAAGCTCCCCTCCCACCACTCTCCCTCCCCCTAGCGTGCCATGTCCCTGCTCCTCTGTCTACCTCCAGGCCCTTCCCGCTGCCAAACAGCTGTTTGGCAGCGCTTAGCGCTTTCCAGGAGGGAGGGGGAGGAGCAGGGAGCCATGCGCTCAGGGGAAGAGGCAGAGAAGAGGTGGGGCAGGGGTGGGGATTTGGGGAAGAGGTTGGAATGGGAGCAGGGAAAGGGTGGAAGAGGCGGGGCCTCATGGAAGGGGAGGAGTGGGGGCAGGGCTGGGGCAGCTGGGGGGGGTGTGTGTATCAGTGATGCATCCCTCAGGCCAATGTACTAGTCATCATGTGGCCCTTCTGGTGATTCCAGTCTGAGATCGTTGGCTTAGCCCATGCTGACCTAGAGTTCCAAAGTAAGGTTAACAATTTTTCCAACATTGCTCCCCAAAAAAGGCCTGGGTGCCTTTCACTAGCTGAGATAAATACCAAGCAACACAGATCTCGAGGCATTGATTAAAGCCATCGTCTGAGCCCCAGGTATGTGAGGAAAAAGTTAAAAGAACCACGTAAAAAGCTGTTTTAGGAAGGCTGTATTTTACTAATCCTTTGCTCAAATAGCCCCAAATTTGGACCACCGACCCTATCTCTCAAACCCACAAGGGATGGCAAATTTTGAGACAATCCAAGCAAGCATACAGAATTTAGAGCACTTACAATAGTGGACCTTTATACGGAAGGGGGTGCTTGCTTCATTAGAACATTAGGCAGCAAAGATTAGGATTAATGTAATTTGTTTCTTCTTGGGCTACACTTTAAATTGACCAGAAACTACAACAAATTTATTTTTTATTCATATTTATCTTACACATAAGGGCACCCATGCCTTATCAAATTATTAAAAATACATCCCATAAAACAAAAGAGCAATTACCTGTTAACACCATTCCAGCAACAACAAAGATTTAATAGCTCCCCCTCTAACAACTTCCCAATCCTATCTGTCTCATAACTCCCTACAGGCCAAGTGGAAAGATGAGCCTTGCAATGTGCTTTAAATTACAGACCAGGTGGGATGTGGGAGGATGGAGGTGGAGATCAAACAGGACAGAGAGTTGTAGAATATAGGAAGGCAAGTGCCAAAGAGTCTAGTACATAATCTCCATGGCCTTCATTGCAGCAAACTTCAAAGCCTTACTGATAATGCCCTTCATCTATACCATCTTCCACCTTCTGTCCAACCTCTCCCTACCCTCAGAATGAGCCATAATCCCTAGGACTGAGCTCAGTCAGGGGGCCAGGATGTATAAGATAGAGGCAGTACAGTGCTCAGCTACCTACTGGGATGGGCTTTGCCTGACTGTGTTATCCCATTTAAGATGGGAGTTTTAACAAATATGACAGGTTTCAGAGTAGCAGCCGTGTTAGTCTGTATTCGCAAAAAGAAAAGGAGTACTTGTGGCACCTTAGAGACTAACAAATTTATTAGAGCGTAAGCTTTCGTGAGCTACAGCTCACTTGCTCAGTTGCATCCGATGAAGTGAGCTGTAGCTCATGAAAGCTTATGCTCTAATAAATTTGTTAGTCTCTAAGGTGCCACAAGTACTCCTTTTCTTTTAACAAATATGAAAGGTGCCCTTTTCAAGCATCTTACAGCATACCTTCTACCTTACTGTCAGATGCTTTAGATTTTCTCAAATCTTAGACATATTTAAGTATATTACCCTTCATAAAAAGAGTAGGTTTCCTACCTGGGAGACGGTGAATTTTTTTTTTAGATTTTTGCTTTTTGCGCTGCAAATTCCATCCTTGCCTTCCTAATTTTAACTTATGTATTGCTTGGGTTGGGTTTGGGGCGGGGGCTTTAGGATAAAAGGAACATGGCATGTTTGACAGTAGAATAGAAGGAGAGGATTAATAGATAGAGGCTACAGTTAAGTGCCAATTTTATTCTCTAAAGAAACTGTAAGGATCCTGAGAAAGACAGCAAGAAGGAAGAGCATTATGGTTCGAGAAGAGATAGCAGGGATTACATGAGCAAAACTACTAGGGAGGAAAAGCCGCATTGTTTAGTTAGGAGGCTGCCTAAATTGAAAAAGAAAGAGGACAAAACTGATGTCAAAGAACATGCTGACATTCTTCAGGTTTCTCCAGACACATTCAGCAGCACAAGAACAAAAGCAAGTGAAATGGAAACAAGGCATGAGGCAAGTCAAGGGAACAAGAGGATAAATAAAACAGAGAAGGGAAAGAACTAATCATAGAAAAGCACAGTTGTAGGTGTAGACCAGTGGTTCAGCTTAGGAAGGCTAAGGAAAGAGCACATGAGAATTTAGATGTTGCTATCTTGGATGTCTACAGAGCATTAGAGCAGGCTCAGGGAAGGTGAGGAGCTATTGAAGATTAGGAGATCATCAAGAGGTAATTCAGCACAGGAGAGATCAGTGAGAAATGTTCTATGTGAATACCAAGCTACAGCTCTGGATTAGCTCTTTCAAATCAAATGAAGTTTGGAAGAGAAAGTGAAAGGCAGAAGAATCAAGGGGATTGTCAACATGAAAAGTGACTTTGCCTAGGATACAGGAAGGGAATTAGAGGTTTCAGAGTAGCAGCCGTGTTAGTCTGTATTCGCAAAAAGAAAAGGAGTACTTGTGGCACCTTAGAGACTAACAAATTTATTAGAGCATAAGCTTTCGTGAGCTACAGCTCACTTCATCGGATGCATTTGGTGGAAAAAAAACCAGATTTTCCACCAAATGCATCCGATGAAGTGAGCTGTAGCTCACGAAAGCTTATGCTCTAATAAATTTGTTAGTCTCTAGGAAGGGAATTGGAAAGAAAAGATAGGGCTGAGTCAATCAGCATCTGAGTGGAAGAAGAGGAGTGAGGGGAGACAACTGTAGGAAGGACAGCAGTAGGGACAGAGGAGGAGAGTCAGTAAGTAGAGGAAGAGTAATTGAAGAAATTATGAATTATGGACAGTTTGTTCAAGATGGGAGAGGAATTCCAAAGTGAACAAGAGAAGAGATGTGAAAGTTAAAGCGTGAGGCAGACTGCTTAGGCAGATGCTGTGGAACAAGCAGGAATAAAGGAGGGAAGTTTGGATCTTCCTCAATGTTACTTGACTTAATGAGTGAATTCTGACTTAGATATTCATAGAAAGTGTCAAAGTGTCAATATTTTGCCTGACAGCTTTCATTCTTGGGTTTCTCAGTTATCCACTGAATCATTTATAGGTAGCACAAACACTACCATCCAATATATCTATATATAGTGCAGCTGTTTGTTTTACAGTACGTCTCTTTTATATGCAACAGTTTACTGTATTATACAATATTATTATACAATAATACTGTATTATCTAAAAATGTGTTTAGTACCTAAATTTTAAAAAATACTGCATTCACACAAAGGAATCAGACATGGCAAATTTGTAGTCACCAAGTGCTATTAATGCATTACATGGTATACATAATGAAGTTGCCTGTGGAACAATTATAAGATAGTCTCTTAAACAGCATGCTAATTTTTATTTTGTTTTTTCTTTTAAAGAGTAATCTCAAATAATTAAAAATTGTATTTATAACTGGATGTAGTTCAAGCACCATAAAACCAAAGCCAGACAAGCAACTGGTTGGATGTTTCCTACACATAAGAGATCAGCATGGTATAAAAATAAAATAATTCCACATGTAGTATTCTACATGTTAACGTTTATTAAAAGAATATACCATAGCATTCTAGGTTATTATGGTAAGTCAAATAAATTTAAGACCAATTATGATAGCTTTTCACAAGAGCTCTACATCCTCCATCTCCAATTCACTCATGTTGTGAAGAAGGAGTCAGTCACTCAACTCAACAGCTGGTTCCTTGGTCTGCAAATCTGCCCAGTCACCTAAGACACCCTCCAGTCTTTGAGCATTCCTGCCTACTTTGTCTGATCAACATGTGTACTGACTAGTTTATGATATTCTTAAATACTTTTTTTTAAATCTAGCCCAAGTGCAGCCAATAGCCACCTAGAAGGAGGACCATCTTCATATCTTACTGGGTTTCTTTTAAGGATCAAGTGCAACTCCCACCCCCACCCCATTTAATGGATTCTGCCTTAACCTCAGCTCATCCAGTCCTTCAGCCCATTCCTAAATTCCCTCAGATACCATCATCTTTCTGTACCCTTGTCCCTCAACTATAAGTATCTCTCCAATACTGCTGCACCACCTGGAACAAATTCTCCTTCTGAGCCTACGTCCATGGTACCTTTCAGGTCAATACTCATCTTTTTCACTTAGCATCTGACCTGAATAGCACAAATTAATCAAATCCCCAAGCTTCAATACATTCCAAAACACAGCCTACTTCCATCATACCTATAGATATTGTTTGTATACTTCCTCTATAACTAAGATGATGAACTTGTGTAGACTAATAAGCACTGTTAGTTTTCTACAGCTTCTCAAAAATATTATGCTTTTACAATGCAATGCCACTATGTAGCAAGAATTATGCTTCCAGTCATAATTCCTCAGGCATGTCCACTAGAGGGCAGCAATTGAATATTTTTCTGAAGGCTACTGTAACAGCAACTACTGGACTGTCCTATTTCAGACTCATGATGAATATTAAACACCAATATAAACTGCCCCTATTGCAAGAGATTTGCACACTGGGAAAGCTAAAAAACAGGGAAGCAGATCATTCAGGGAAGCTAGCCAAGTTCTCATGAGGGCTACAGTTTCTGGTGGATGAGGATACAAAAAGCGTGTGAAACATGGGAGCTCCGCAGTGGAGGGAATTCTGGGGAGCTTAGAATATCTGTAGGGTTGACAAAGTCTCCAAGGACACAGAAAGTCAGTCCAGCTGTCTGTGTTGGGCTATGCTGCACAGCTGCTGTGGCAACAGCCTCTCCCACAACTAAACCGTAGACTTGGTGACATAAAGTAATGATGGCCTTGGAAGTCATGAATTCCATGACTCTCCACCTCTCTCTCTTCAGCCCTTTCAGTTTCCACTTCTATTCCACTTCGGTCAAAAAATTCTATTACCTTGGGGGAAGATACCAGCAGAAGCACCTCTGTGATGCAATTATTCTGCCACCTACCCCTTCTTCACAGGGATTGCGGAGACGCTGCTTCCACTTCCCTCTTCTCACATCACAAATTACACCACTAGATACTGGAAGATGAAGATTTGAAGACCGTTAATAAAGGACAGCTTCTGCTGTACTTCTCTCCTGTCTCTAAGGGGATAGTTCTCCCTGGTTCTCTATGCCACAGGCTCAGAGGCAATCTAGCGTTCTGTTTGTTAACAGATGATCAAGTAGTCTGCCAGTGAAAACTCTTGACACTTGTACAGGTCTCCTCAGACTCACTTCAGCCAACATAACCACAGTATGAAAACTGAAAGGAAAAAGTAATTTGGTTGTGTTACCTCTAACGTCACAATGATACTACTCGAGACCTGAGTTATTGACATGGATACAATTGCTTAAACTTCTTTAGCACAACTTAATTTCCTTAAATATAGCCTATGCATCAGCTTCCAGTGATTGTACTATTGTACTGAAAGATAGGACAGTGCTTTTTTCTATTACTGAGATCATCCAAGTCAAATGTATATCAACTGGCTATCAAAGGAGATGGTAGCTGACATAACCTGAAGTGGAGTGGGAAGGAGAGATCTATAAAAACATGCCATATTGCCATGTTTTCCGGCAGCCTGGTAGAGAGGGGATGGAACTACTGGAGGCAGCGTCCACTCCCTGTACAGAAGTGGGATGTCTGGTATCTCCAGTATCAAATCACAGAGAGAAGGGTAATGACACTGACTCTCAAATGAAAACCTGTCTTCCGTTTTCCCTTTCTGCTTAAGTTCCCCCAACTCGAAGAGATGTATGGAGTGCAAGAGATCTGATAGACAAATATGTGACAATCTTCTTAGTAAAGGATGAATGAAGAGATATGAGTGAACAGAAACAGGCAGAGTAAGAAAAAAATAGCAAAGGTAGCAAAAGAACTGGGAAGAAGAGACTGGGGGACAATGAAATTGTCCATTCTTTTCCTCCTTGCTTCTTAGTAGAAGGAGCTATCACGCTAACTCTTCCATCTTTCATTCTAAAAAAAGTGACTGGCAGTCAGGAAGATCATATAACAATTCTTATATTTGCTTCAACAGATTATTTGCAGCACATTTGCAAATATAGGAAAATAAACATTGCAAATTATACACAACTGAGGTTTTGCTTTTCAACATTCACATTCCATATATGTATTTTCACCAAAAACATAATAAATGTGAAAATTTACATTAACTCAATATTGAGGTTAAGAAATTAAACACAAAAATTAAAAAGCAGACTTCTTCAGCAATATTAATGGTTACATTGCATATACTATCTTCTCTCTGCCTAAGCAGGTATATTTTTAAGAGAATACTCAATGTGATTGAGTTAGAGGAATTGCAAGACCTTTAACTTTTGAATGTATTGATTCTGTTTTAATTTTTCATCCTTAAGGATTCATTAATGTAGCCTTTTACATTTAATAAAGACTGAGGAAAATCCAGGAATGTGTGTCTATCAACGCCTCTCACCTTTTCAACAACATTTCACCAAGTAGTAAAATAAAATTTTAAAAACTTATTTAAGCATCTGTGTCCTGAAAATATTGAAGTGTTTAATGTCAATGATATTGTAAAGATTAAAACAAGTGGACTGGGAACCATGAATGATATTTAAGTTGACTGTTTTGAATGCTTACTGTTTTCTAACTGCCCATTTATTGTTAGAGAATATGAGAAAATATTATAAAGCAAACCAAGCTACTCAGAATGTGACTCATGCCATCAAGGATAATTCTTTAAAAAGGCTTACCACCAAGAGTTCATCCCTTTCTGAAGGATGAGAAGGCTCTTAGAAAGACAAGCAGCACACCATCCAGAATGAAAAGAATGAAATAATCATCTAAAAGCCAAGCTAAGTTCTAATTTGCTCAAAGGACTTATTTCTAGTGTACAATTATTAATACTTATGAGTCACAATAACTAAGCAGCACTGCTGTGAATATAACAGGCTATTATACGCTGTTGCACAAAAGAGTAAGATAAGTTCATTTCCTATTCCTTCCTCTTGCATTTCTGTTCAATTACCAAAAAAGTCTTTGCAGGAAGAAGAGGTGCTCTGCTATGCCTTAAATGATTATATAAGTGAGTGCCCTGCATATCTCACAATATGTAATTATGAATTAACAGTCAACTGGATTTCAGGACTATAATTTGATCAAAGGATTTGAGAGCAAAGTTAGAGTTCTCTACATATTTGCCTTTATGAAAATTGGACTTTATTTTCATTTTAAGGTTTGCCAGTTTTTAATTTTATAATACTAGGATTCAAATCCCATTTCAAGAATACTGTGCAGAATATCTACCTCTTCCCAGGGTACCATGGAGAGCTCCTACAGCCATTACTCTATCTCCTTTGCTTTTTCCTTTCTTCCCCTCAGACTCCACAGTCTGTCACTCCTCCTGCCACCATCAGAAGGCCTGATCTATTTAAACAGCTTTGCCCTAGCTACCACAGATATTCTGGCACCCTCTGGCTGGTCTTTTTTATAATCGCTATTATCACTCTTCCAATTGCTTACCAAGTTATTTTCAATTTGAACAATGCCTGAGCATTCTAACTGGATGCCAACTAAATGTCCTCTTGGCTGTATCATGTAATTAGTGGGTGCAATATTGCGTAATTAACATTTAATTCCTTATTGTTATTTCAGACAGCTATATTAAGATGTCACAGGTATGTTTTCCAAAAAAGTCAGGACATTAAGTTGCAGATTCACAGTCCAGACAGCAGACCCAAACATGAACATAAAAATGGCCATACTGGGTTAGACCAAAGGTCCATCCAGCCCAGTATCCTGTCTACCGACAGTGGCCAATTCCAGGTGCCCCAGAGGGAGTGAACGTAACAGGTAATGATCAAGTGATCTCTCTCCTGCCATCCATCTCCACCCTCTGACAAACAGAGGCTAGGGACATGATTCCTCACCTATCCTGGCTAATAGCCATTAATGGACTTAATCTCCATTAATTTATCCAGTTCTCTTTTAAACCCTGTTATAGTCCTAGCCTTCACAACCTCCTCAGGCAAGGAGTTCCACAGGTTGACTGTGTGCTGTGTGAAGAAGAACTTCCTTTTATTTGTTTTAAACCTGCTACCCATTAATTTCATTTGGTGGCCCCTAGTTCTTATATTATGGGAACAAGTAAATAACTTTTCCTTATTCACTTTCTCCACACCATTCATGATTATATAGTCCTCTACCATATCCCCCCTTAGTCTCCTCTTTTCCAAGCTGAAGAGTCCTAGCTTCTTTAATCTCTCCTCATATGGGACCCATTCCAAACCCCTAATCATTTTAGTTGCCCTTTTCTAATGCCAATATATATTTTTTGAGATGAGGGGACCACATCTGTATGCAGTATTTAAGATGTGGGTGTACCATGGATTTATATCAGGGCAATAAGATATTCTCCATCTTATTCTCTATCCCTTTTTTAATGATTCCTCACAACTTGCTTGCTTCTTTGACTGCCGCTGTCCACTGCGTGGACATCTTCAGAGAACTATCCAAGATGATTCCAAGATCTTTCTCCTGATAAGTTGTAGCTAAATTAGCCCCCATCATATTGTATGTATAGTTGGGGTTACTTTTTCCAGTGTGCATTACTTTACATTTATCCACATTAAATTTCATTTGCCATTTGCCACTGAACAATTGTCAGCATACTTCACTGATAAAATCAACCAACAAATCTATCCCACCATCCTGACTGATTTTGACACCATCACACGTAATGAATATAATTTATCGAGTCAGAACCCTTGATACTTGTTCAAGCCAGTGAAGAACAAATATACCCATTACTAATGGAAATAATCAATGTTGCCTTCAGAGAAGGACTCCTACCAAACTCCTCAAAAATGCAATCTTCAAGAAGCCAACTCTCCAACTACCGTCCCATCTCCAGAGTTCTGTTCCTGGATAAACTGACAAACTAATTTAAACAAAGACCCAACGTGTGACATCATTCAAGATCCTTGATGCCTTACAATCAGGGTTCAGACTGGGTCACAGCACAGAGACAGCTTTAAGTGGCAATTAAATGTTCTTGGACACAATTAAGACTACAATTCTCATACTGCAGAACTGAAGCCTTTGACACAGGGGACGCACAAGGTACTACTGACACCTACATGACATCACAGGGGTTGATGGCCCAGCACTGCAGTGGCTCCAATTGTTCCTCTCCAGCAGAAATTAGACTGGTGATGGTAACTGCTCCTTCCTCAGGTCCGTCATGTGCAGTGTCCCACAGGGATCCATACTATCCCTGCTTCTCTTCAATATCTACATGCTGGCACTGGGTAAGACAGCGGGACACCAAGGGCTTTGCAACAAATGACACTCAACTCCATATCTTATTCTCAATGGATACAACCACTGCCATTTCTTTCAATGTCAGAATGCCAACAGGAAATTAGGTGTTGGATAAAAAACAACTAGCTGAACATGCATACCAGCAAGATGGAAGTGATGCTGGTCAGAAACAGGAAACACTTTGAGAAGAGCTAGCCAAAGATGTTTCCGCCTTCCACTGAATTCGTCAAAGAAACCTTGGGGTTCTGTTTAACTCATTGCTAAGCTTGGATGATCAGGTTGCATCAGTTTGCAAATACATCTGTGATGCTGTCTAGCAGATTGCCAGCTCAGACAAAAGCAGCAGGCTAATCATTTGCATGCTAACAGGAATCTACCAAGTGTTAAAAAGCACTATAATGCGATCAGGCCAATTCACTTGTTGGTATAGTTCAAAGGAATATATTTGAGCATAAGCTTTCGTGAGCTACAGCTCACTTCATTGGATGCATCTGATGAAGTGAGCTGTAGCTCATGAAAGCTTATGCTCAAATAAATTTGTTAGTCTCTAAGGTGCCACAAGTCCTCCTTTTCTTTTTGCGAATACAGACTAACACGGCTGCTACTCTGAAACCTTTCAAAGGAATAGTTCACTTACCTATAACTTCTTGTTTACGATCGCATTACCTTATGTATAGCCTGTAATTAGATGACCCTAGATCAAAAGTATTTATTAACATTAGAATGAGAATTGACTTAATGTGTAAAGCTTCATAAAAACTAATGAAGGATTGGTTTCAGAGTAGCAGCCGTGTTAGTCTGTATTCGCAAAAAGAAAAGGAGTACTTGTGGCACCTTAGAGACTAACAAATTTATTAGAGCATAAGCTTTCGTGAGCTACAGCTCACTTCACCGGATTGTTTCTGACTATCACATTGTGTTTACTTGACATTTGCCCATCAAACAGGACTGGAGTCTTAGAATCCTAAATGAAGAAACATGCTAACTTCAAAGCATGGGTCAGTGTGTTTAACAATGGAAAATCCACAGACTTAGCCTACAAATAGCCAACAAAGGAAGACCCATGCTGTGATAGGAACACTTGCCAGACTGCTTTCTGGGGAAAACAGCTATAAAAATGAACCATGGGAGCAATCCTGTATCTCTGGACTGATGGTTTCTGACAGGATGAAATTCTGAGCGATTGGACAGAGATCCCCAAAGCCAAAGCCTGAGAGACTTATGGGAAACTAGCAGATACTACATCTCTGCTATCATTTGGATTTGCAAACTCTAACTCAATTGTTAATATATTTTACCCATGTTAACCTCTCAATAACTCATTTCTATTTCTTACCTAATAAATCTATAGCCTGTTTACTAGAGAAACGGGCTGCAGCATTGTCTTTGGTGAGATCTGGAGTATCCACTGACCCGGGGTGATTGACTGACCCTTTGGGGTTGGAAGAAACACAGTGAGAGGTGATTTTTGGTTTTAATAACCTTTCATCACAGAAGTCCAGTTTGACCATTTATTCTTTTACGTAGAAACCGTCCAGTTTGACCAATGGACACAAATCAGACGTCAAGAATTATAACATTCAAAAACCAGTTGGAGAACACTTCAATCTCTCTGGTCACTCGATTACAGACCTAAGAGTGGCTATTCTTCAACAAAAAAACCTCAAAAACAGACTCCAACGAGAGACTGCTGAATCGGAATTAATTTGCAAACTGGATACAATTAACTTAGGCTTGAATAGAGACTGGGAGTGGATGGGTCATTACACAAAGTAAAACTATTTCCCCATGTTTATTCCCCGCCCCCAACCCTCACTATTCGTCAGACGTTCTCGTCAACTGCTGGAAATGGCCCACCTTGATCATCACTACAAAAGGTTTTCTTCCTCCTGCCCCCCACCCCACTCTCCTGCTGGTAATAGCTCAACTTAAGTGATCACTCTCCTTACAGTGTGTATGGTAACTCCCATTGTTTCATGTTCTCTGTATATATAAATCTCCCCACTGTATTTTCCACCGAATGCATCTGATGAAGTAAGCTGTAGCTCACGAAAGATTATGCTCAAATAAATTTGTTAGTCTCTAAGGTGCCACAAGTACTCCTTTTCTTTTTGCAAATTTCTACTGAGTTATCTTATAAAGGACAATTTAGTCAAATTTGCTCCCACTATAGTACACAGTGAAATTTTCTTGACAGCATTCAAACTAAAATAGTTAACTTTAAAATAAACAGGGAGAGCATAGTTATATGTGTGAAGAAATCTGCTATTTTCTACTAGATCCTGAAAATAAAATTTAAATACAAATGAAATATATGAAGGTTGACATTTCAGTATTAAATTTGAACCAAAACCCAGCAAGTCTCTCTGCTTCACATCAAGGCAGCTACATTCATAGATTCAAAAATCTGGCTGACAGTAAATTACTTGGGGAACACAGGAAAGGCAGAATGCAAAGAGTATAATATGGTCTAGATAGGAGGGCCATTCTTAAGTGAACTTAAAATACGCAGTATTATGAAGCACCAAGGAAGGTGAATGCAATACTGATAGTGTTTACTCATTTCTACACCTTAAATTCAAAACAGCTACTGCCTTTCAAACTTCCATGTTGAAGATTGGTTTGTGTCTGGGACCAATTTTCTGGAAATGAGAGAAGAGGGGCTAGGTAGTATGCAGATAAATAGTTAGATGCATTTAACATAGTGGTCTCCAAGCCTGGATCTCTTGCACACCACTTATCAGACCAAATGAAAACTAGTAAAACTTTAAGGGGAAATTTGTCTTGATAATTCTTATAGCTGCTTTTACAAAAGCTTAGGGAGGATCTTTAGCCAAGCATCTAATGAGTTGTTGCAGCAGCATCACTCCCCTGTAAATTGCCAGTGGAAAACAGCAAAATTGAGAGATTAATGTAATTTCCAAAATGATTAACACTGAAACATACATCAGAAAGCAGACTTCATACTCAGTACAGTGAAACCGTATCAGTTTACTGATAAAGAGATATAGGATGTGCATATGAAAATACATTGAGGGTACGATCTTGGACCAGGCTGTTGCTGATCCTAATGTCCATATAGGAGAGTTGGGACTTTATTCTATAATTTGGTAGTTCTTCAGTCAGAGACTTTGCAAAGTTGAATCTGGAAGTGGAACATACTTACACTAGTTCTTGAGCTGGAAGAGCATGCCCTGGTTTATGACTCAGGTCATACTTTTCCAGTAGCAGACTTACCATATTACTAATGTGGCAGAGTTCCAACTCAGCTCTGATTAGCCAGTAGTTAAGGTACAGGGAGACAACCTTACCCGATCTAAAAGCTGCTGCTGAACCACCATTATGTTTTAGTGAGTTTTCTGAAAGCTGTGTCTAGGTTACCTTCCATGATATTAGAACACTTGGCAGGGCACCAAAGATGCTTTATCAACACCAAGCTGAAAAACATTGTGTGGCATTGGTAAGATGCCCCAGAAAGGAAAATAAAGGGAATCTGTAAAAGCATTATATTAAGAGCAAATCTGCATATTGTACATGATGATATATTCCCTTGCAATTTACCACCTGGTGATTGACTTCAATGACCCCATGAAAATGCTTGTCTCTGATGAAGGAGTCTCACGTCAACAGCAGGCATCAAACCCTGTTATTTTGAGAATGAGGAAGTAGAGATCAGCAGAAAGCTATTTTGGAGACACCAAAGGAAAAAATATTTGAAGCAAGTTCTATTGAGCATTCCTTTAGTACTGGAGAAGGACCCATTGATATGTGGTGCTATTTGCACATAGTGAGAAATAGCACGTATTTTATACATTACTGTAGTGCCTAAGAGAACCTAGTAATGGTCCAGGTCCCCATGGTACTGGGCATTGTATATACACAGAACAAAAAGATAATGCCTGGCCCAAGAAGCTTACAAAAAAAGATGAGAGATGCAGACAGATGGGGGAATACAAGGAAACGTTGAGACTTAGTTTCTGCTCTCAATGTGTTCTTTCTGAGCTTCATACAGCACTGCTTGGTGTAGTCTGCTTGAAAGTAGTAGATGAATCCCAAAAAAAAGGCTACCATCGAAGCCAGTATTTTTTTTAAACAATGCTCCTAATATATTCCCTCTTGAAAGGAAATTATGACTTATTTACATCTCTGAAGTGCATCCGATGAAGTGAGCTGTAGCTCACGAAAGCTTATGCTCTAATAAATTTGTTAGTCTCTAAGGTACCACAAGTACTCCTTTTCTTTTTATATCTATTCCCTTCAGTCAGAAGAGTATGAATGGTGTGGTAGTCTCCTGAACCATTCTTGAAGAACTGTTGGTTTGGGGGGGGGTTTTGTTTTGTTTGTTTTTAATCAGAATGCACATTAACACTGCACCCGCCTCCCTCCACAAACCAGTGAATCTGGAATATCTTGACTGTCCTCCAGAATGTTGTCCTCCTGCAGCTTTCCTTCTTACAATTCAACTATCACCAGTGAAAATTAACTTTTAAAAGCGAAAGACAACCTCTGTCTTCCACATAGAGGTACGCCCCCTTGAAATTGGAAAGCTTTCTAGATCCTTGTTTCTGCTCTGAAAATGATGGTTCTGTGTTAGTTATTTGTGGTGCACTAACAGTGTACTTAGGATCATAGTAACATGGAGTAGAAGTCCTTACACTGAGGAGTATACAAGCTAAGACAAACCTAGACAACCATTAAACAGAGTGCTGTGCACACATATTGGAGATGCACAGCAGAACAGTAGGTGATTTGTTTTTAAGTTTTTGTTTAGTAAAACATCAGTTCAACTGACTGTGGGTTATTTCCAATGGTAATGCGGAATTAGTGCACATTATGAAGAGATGTGAAGGAGAGTTATGCAATGAGTAGATGCTGAGGTTGTGGAGGGAATTAATAGTCCAGCTACATCATCTACTGATAACAGGCTTTTGATTTGTCCTTCAGAAGACAGATCTATGACCGTCTCTTGGCTGAGGAGCATTTAGGACCACTAAGCTAATGTCCTTGTTATCAGATATGAGGCCAGCAGGGGAACAGTGAGCCAACCACACAGTAAGCATGCCTGAACAGCTGAGCCCCACAAGCAAGACACTTCTTGCTTCTCTTCACTAGCTTTTTCCATTATTAATGGATCTCTTTATTTGAAGTAGCATCATGCTGTTGAGACCTCTGAGGCTCAGTGAGGAAAGAGAATCCTCGGTGCCAATTTTCAGCAGTGCTGTTTCTAGTTAGGAAGATCTGCTATATGTCTGGATGTATGCAGCAGTGTTGTAGTCCTGTTGGCCCCAAGGTATTAGAGAGACAACACAGGTGAGATAATATTAGCTGGTCCAATATAGTATATTACTTCACCCACCTTGTCTCCAAGAAGTCTGGATGGACATTTCTGAACGTGCATAAAGATATCATTGATTTGATTTGAGTGAATTTACCGACAGCAAAAAGATTAATAGATAGCCCATGAGAATAGTCAGTTTTTCACAGAACACCAGCTCTGGCAATGCAAGATTCCCTATATTGCCCTGACAATGCACCACTAAGCCCTGTTCTAGAAGGATCACCTCTAGAGGTAAGGCTAGCGAAGGCCTCCATGACCATTTCAATCTTTTGCTTCTGCAATTATCACACTGTGAAACCAACTAATGAGATTGAGATCAAGAACTACCCTTCATCCTTTGCGACATCCAGTCCTCCAGGAACAAAAAGTTTGTTATCCAAGTACACAAACAGGAAGTGTTTTAGCTACAAGAAGATTCGGGTAATTTGCTATGCAAGTTTTAGAGTCTTTTCTCTAATTCTAGACAGAAAAAAAATTCACACTCTTGTTCAGTCTACCAACCAATGTCACCAATTTCTGAAATGTAAAACTGTCATGTGAAAGCATTTCTTACTTGTATAATACTGAGCAGTTATCTATTCATATGTTGTATGCTGAATTTTTAGATATTAAACACAGCTCTTTTTATAGATGTTTAAATTAAGGAATTCCTGTCCAGCTCACAATTTAATCAAAGTAAACTATTTTGACAATTTTCTAAAGATGCAAAGTATTTTGAAGATTCATTTACCATAAAAAAAATCAATTATTTTGGCAGCACTCTAACTAGATATTTATTCTGTCATACTGATTTTTATTGATTCATAAATTTATAAAGCACAACCACTCATGCCACAATTTCCTAGACACAAGATGTGCTGCAGAGCTCTCTAAAATGTGCATCAAAGGGTCAAAATGTAGCATGGACGTGCTAAACAGTGAGTGGAAGGGAAATAGACAGTGAGGGTTATGGGGATGAAGGGCCCTACTACACATTCTACATGGAGGAAGCAGACAGGTATGCAGATAGGAAGGGCCTATTTGGTGGGTCCCTGCCTTTGCCCAGTTTGGGGGAAATGGAGAGGAAGAGTGGACAAGGAACAGTGTGCTCCTATCCTGGCCCCTCAGCAGGCAATGGAAGGGAGTGAGTACTTGGAGCAGCCAACCGCTAAGGAAGTAGCTGGGAGGAATCCCTGCAGGTTCCCACCCCCACCCCCAAATCCTTCCCAACACACCCTTCTCTCTCTCTCTCTCTGATTTATCTGAGTTTTCCCCTGCAGCCCAGCTCCCTCACTTCTCTCCTGTCTTCAGGTTCAGAAATAGGAGTTAAGAAGGACACAGCTCAAAAAGGGAGAGAGACAAACCACTCTTTTAGCCACTTTAAGTCAGAAACATGCAGAATTTATATAAGTGCTAAACACAGGCACGCTCTACAGAATTGGAAGTGGTTGAGAGATCTGTAGGCAACGCAACATCTCCCAGTGACAGAACTAGATCTTTCATGATCTGATCCATTTCTGTTCCAAGGTCAATAGTAAAGAGGAAAGAGCAACAACTTCATACCAGGGAATTTTTCCCCAGACAAAATAATGGGATGTGTTAACTTCACCACACTCATCTTTGACAATGCTCTTTTTGCCTAAACAGTGTACCTTTTGTGGCAAATGGCTGATGCTACTATGGTGGGTACCGTGTTTTTCCTTAGTATGATGGGTCCGGGTGCCTCCCCTTGCCCCTTTTCTTGGGCATTGTGGGCTCTGTTCATGCCCCCATGGAGGCGAGCGAGAGAAGCGGGGAAGGGACCCAGGTCCTCCCCCTACTCCAGATTCCAGCCCCTTCAGCTTTGCGGGCTGCTTACCCACACGCTGGTCTTCTGGTTAACAACAGTATTCCTCCAGCTCTAGTCAACTCTCCTTCCCCTCCCTGTCTGACTGAAGTAGGGGGTTTTATTAGGTCTGGGGCAGGGCCTTAATTGGCTCCAGGTGCTCCAATTAACCTGTCATAACCTTTCCCCAGTCCACAGGGAATAAGGCTCTGATCATCCTACGGCTTATATATCTCCCATCGACCACTCTCCTGCTGCATCACACTTTTTACAATGACAGGTTATACAGTACACATTTTACACATAAAACATTGACTAAAACCATGCAGAACCATCCTAACACCATTCAAACACATAGAACATTTAATACAGTACAGTAATACAGTATGAAACAGTGTCAATTATGCTGAACATAGGTAGGGGTGGCGGTTGGCTTTTCTTGGGCTGGCTTTTCCATGGCTAGCTCTTTGGTGGGAGAAGTCTTTAAAAAGGATTGTATTGATGTCTGCTCTCCTGCATGAATCTTTGAACAATAAATCTCCCTGTAGCAGGCCACTAAATCATTGAGAGCCCTGGAGACTTTGGCAGACCATTCACAAAAAGAATCACAGCTCGGTAGGATTTCCATCATCTCATCCAGCAATTCAAAGAAATGGGAGAGATTCTTTGTTGTCAGACTTCTGTCTCCCTCCCCTACATCATCATCAATCATCATCATCATCATCCTTGCTTTTTTCATTGTTGGTCCAGCTCAATCAGTTCCTCGTTTGTCAGTTGCTCGGCGTGAGACTCCAACATCTCCTGTACATCCTACTCCTCCACCTTCTCGAAGCCGACATCCTTCGCCAACTTCACAATTGTTTCCTCGACAGCAGGAATGGCATCAAATCCCACAAAACTGTGGACAGCATCTGGCACAGCACCAAACGCCTTTCATACATTGTGAAGTGACCTCTTCCAATGACGTGTCAATGTTTTCCACTCCGTTCAAGATATTGTTGGACTTCCACAACTCCTTTAAACTGAGCTTTCCTTCACCTGCCATTTCCTTAATCAGCATGGAGAACGCCCTCCGTAGGTAGTAAGCCCTAAACGTGGCCGGTGGACACAAGTACAGTACTGTACTGTACAATAGGGAAACATGTTCCAATTCATGTCAGTCCCAATCCGTGCAAACAACGGATATGCAGATCAGGACCAACATAGATCAGACCATGTTCCCTTATTGATGAGCGATGGATAACTGAAACAACAGATAAGGGGAAGATGTATACCAGGGACCCCCTGTATATCTACATATTGAAGTGGTCACAACTCACCACTTGTCTAACCACTAAATGTTCTGTAGACACCAGTGTAATATGCTTTAAGAACGATTTAAAAAAGATAATGTGGTGACCATGGATATTTATGAGGAGCTTCTTTCATCCCTATGGGGCAGTATGAGGTAAAGCAAAGAGGTGCTTCTGCTGTTTTTGCCATTAGAAAAATTCAT
Source organism: Dermochelys coriacea (assembly GCF_009764565.3). Taxonomy (NCBI): domain Eukaryota; kingdom Metazoa; phylum Chordata; order Testudines; family Dermochelyidae; genus Dermochelys; species Dermochelys coriacea. The sequence goes on along the minus strand of NC_050078.2, from coordinate 78,940,039 downwards.
TTCCTCCTCCACATTCTTTTGTTAAGGAGGTAAAATAAATTCTCCACTCCAAATCAATATTCCCCTTATTTCTGCATTCAGGATGGTGTTATCCCTTTTGGCCACAGCATCACACTGGGAGCTCATATTCAGTTAATTATCCACCCCCACCCCCAAATCTTTTTCAGTCACTGTTTCCCAGGATAAGGTCCCCCATCCTCTAAGGCAGGGATCTCAAACTCAAAACACCAAGAGAGCCACATGAGGACTAGTACATTGGCCCGAGAGCTGCATCACTGACACTTTTTCATATAAAGATACAAAAGCCCTCCCCTCCGACCCAGCCCCGCCCCCACTCCATCCCTTCTATGAGGCCCCGCCCCAACCCCACCTCTTCCCACTCCTTCCCCGCCCCATTACAACCCCTTCCCCAAATCCCCACCTCCTCCCCTGAGCATGCAGCTCCCCGCTCCTCCCCCATTCCTCCTGGAAAGTGCTAAGCACCGCCAAACAGCTATTTGGTGGCGGAAAGCTCCTGGAGGTAGGTAGAGGATCGGGGACATGGCGCACTGGGGGGCGAGGGGGGCAGTGGGTGAGGGGAGCTTGGCGGCCACAGGAAATAACTCAGCGGGCTGCCACATGTTTAAGACCCTGCTCTAAGGGCTTGTCTACTCTTAACAGGGGATCAACGAGCAATGCATCGGCGGTCGATTTAGCGGTCTAGTGAAGACTCACTAAATCACCTGCAGATCAATCTCCCATCAACTCCTGTACTCCACCGGATCGAGAAGAGTAGGGAATCTAGGGGATCAGAATTCTTGGTACTCACCCACATGGTCCCCAGCTCCTTTTACCTATGATGCCTTAACTTGGCCATATTTGGCCCCATGGGGACTACAACTCACAAAGCTCATTTTGACTGCCCCCCTTGAGCACCTGGTCTACATCTCCTGGTACCTGAGGGTGTAGCAACATCATCTGATCCAAGAGTCACACACTGAGCCTCATCAGCAGCCATCTGATGAGAAGCACCAAAAAGACAGCAACTAGAATGAGTTCTGCAATTTCCTCTTCATCGTCAGATGAAGTCATAGTCTTTCTGCACGATTCCATCCTGATGATTACAGGACTTTTCTAGATCAACTCCCTAGGTTGGCTGATACTTTAGAAATCCTTACTGAGGTAGTACAGAAGAAGCCCCATAAGCTTCTAGAAATTCTCCACTCTTCAGTACCAGAGAGAACGGCCATCCCACTCAACAAGGGCCTGCTGGAGCCAGTATAACCCCCAGGGCAGACAACAGCATTGATTCCACCTAAGCCAAAGCAAGCTGGTGATAACAGATGCCTCTGTTTGGTTTTGAGTATTTCCACACACCTGATTCCTGGCCCTCTAGTTGTGACAACTGCCTCCAAAGATCAAGACTATACCCAAGGAGAGAGCCTAAACTCCTGGACTTGTTTGGAAGCTTTACTCCTCTGCTAGCTTCAGCTCAGAGCTGTCAACTATCAGGTGGTGTAATCCAAGTATAATTATCTTGTCATAAGGCAACTGAGTTTGTAAAGAAGCTCCTACAAGAATCCAGGGATGAGTTTAAATCTTTCATATAAGAAGGATAACTGATGGCATTTACCCCCCTTCCAGCAGCAATACCAAGTCATTAATAAAAATATTGAATAGTACCAGACTCAGGACTGACCCCTGCAGGACCCATTAGATATGCCCTCCCAGTCTGACAGGAACCATTGATAACTACTCTTTGAATACCATCTTTCAACCAGTTGTGCACCTGCTTTATAGTAAGTTTATCAAGACCATATTGCCCTAGTTTATGAGAATGTCATGCGGAACCGTGTCAAAAGCCTGACTAAAATCAAGATATATATTACATCTACTGCTTCCCACCTATCTATTAAGTCAGTAAACCTGTCAGAGAAGGAAATGAGTTTGATTTGGCACGATTTGCTCTTGACAAATCCATGTTGGCAATTCCTCCAGGTACTTAATGATTAAACAGAAAGGATTAATACCTGTAATTTGTTCCGGTATTTTTCTAGTTATCAAAGTTAGGCTGACAGGTCTCTAATTCCCCAGGTCCCCTTTGTTCCCCTGATTAAAGACCTTTAAAGATTAAAGGTACTACATTTTCCCTTCTCCAGTCTCCTAGGACTTCACCTGTCCTGCATGAGTTCTCAAAGATAATTTCTAACGGTTCTAAGATTGCTTCAGCTAGTTTCTTAAATACTCTAGGATGAATTTTATCAGGCCCAAATGATTTTAACACATCTAAGTTATCTAAATATTCTATAGCCTGTTCTTTCCCTACATTGGCTTGTATTCCTTCCCCCTTATTGTTAATATTAATTCTGGTGAGTATCTGGTCACCATTAACTTTTTTAGCAAAGACTGCAGCAAAATAGGCATTTAACACCTCAGCTTTCTTGATATCGGTTATTAACTCTTCTCCACTGAAGGCCTGTACCATGTCATCTCATCATGGGAACAATCTTCAAGGATTACCTAGAAGATACAAATGACAACAGAAGGTTTCCCTAGGAAGGTGCTGATCTTTTCAGAAGTGAAACTGAGGAGGCCCTGCATTTCTTGAGAGGTCCTCAAGTGTATATACATCCATCCTTGATGAAAGAAGACAAGACTGCAAGTGTACTCTAGGCAGGCTTTCAAACAGATGGAACCGTACAAGAAAGGTTTCACAAGTGAAGGCCCTCTGCTTCTTCATTGGTGTCAGCACATTTGGTGCCTACCAAGAGACAGCTGGTTTGATAGTGCAGTCCAGAGCCATTTGGACTCATTCTTGATAGATTGTGATGGGTTACCCTCCCACTCCGGGGTGCCATCTGATGTACTGAGGTCCCACTAAGCATGCCCATTCCACCAGCCTGAGCTCGCTCACCCTGTCCTTGCAGTGCCAGACCCTCAAGCCTCCTCTAGCACACACACACAGGTAGGACCACACCCAGCTGCAAAAGGACACAGACACTGAGATCAGCTCTGTGAGAGAAGACAGCTCAGGGATTGCCCAGCACTCAACTGCACGCTCACTCTGGAACGTAAACCCAAAATTGTATTGTCTTGCGCTGCGCAGAAATCTGTACAGCATAAGCTCATGAATATCGCCCCTTCCCTCAATGTGGAGGAAGATATGCACAGCTTTTTGCGCACACACACACACACACACACACACACACACGGTTATGAATTGCACAAATTAGGTTTATAGAAAACAAAAACAAGTTTATTAATTACAAAGAATTGATTTTAAGTGATTATAAGAGATGCAACAAATCAAAGTAGATTACTGAGCAAATAAAGCAAACACACAAACTAAGCTTAATACACTAAAGAAACTGGCTACAAGTAATAATTTCAAACCCTAAATGTGGTTTTAAGCAGGTTGCAGAGATTCTTGAAGACAAACTTCTTCTGCTTGCAGCTTAGAATTTCAGATATTCTTTTCACAGGTCAGACACCTTCTAGCCTGGGTCTAGTTCTTCCCCACTTTAGTCTCATGTTTTTAGCAATCATCTTGGACAGGGATCCAGTAAAGAAGTGACCTTGATTAATTCAGTCCCTAGCCTTAAATAGGTGGGAATATGGTGGGAATCCTTTGTTTCCCAGTTTGACTTCCACCCCTTTTGTGGAAAAATTCTAGCAGGCCAAGATGGGGTCCAGTATCAGGTGACATGATCACATAACCCTGCAGTGTCAAAGCAGCATCCCAGAAAGCTTCTCAGGAAGGTCTTCAAAGACCTATTGTTCTCGCTAATCGTTTACTGACTAACCAGCCAGACTGACTGCATTTTGTCTGGTGGGTGTTCCCCAGGTTCAAACACTTTTGCAATTGATATATACTCAATATTCCTAACTTCAGATACAGAAATTATATGTGCATACAAACAGGATAATCATTCAATAAATCATAACCTTTCCAATTATATCTCACATGATCCATCTTGCACAAAACATCTTAGTTATGCCATATTCATATCATAACAATATCTATGAAGAATATGTGGTGTAGTGTCACATAGATCATGACTCATTTTCTACCCCATTTGGAGACTGATTATTTGCTGGAGGTCTGGAAACTCATCACTTTGGACCATAAGATCCTGAAAAATCATCAAGATGGGATATTTGATACAGTTCCAGAACCTTCCTTTTCTCCTTCACCACTCCTGTTCAGGGACCTCTCCAATGAGAATCTGTTAAAGCAGGAGATGGTCTCACTTCTGATTCTCAGACCAATAGAAGAAGCTCCACTTCAGTGCAGGGGGAAGGATTTCTATTGCCATTTTCTCATTGCCAGAAGAAAGGAGAATTGTGCCCAATTGTGGACTTGAGAAGTGCCTTCATTCACTGATTCTAGTTCAGGATGGTAACTGTCAAGGTTTCTTCCCCAATCTGAACTCTAGGGTACAGATGTGGGGACCTGCATGAAAACCTCTAAGCTTACTTTTACAGCTTAGGTTAAAACTTCCCTAAGGTACAAACTATTTTACCCTTTACCCTTGGATTTTATCGCTGCCACTACCAAACGTCTACCTGGTATATTATTGGGAAAAAGACCATTTGGAAAAGTCTTTCCCCCCAAAATCCTCCCAAACCTTACACCCTCTTTCCTGGGGAAGGTTTGATAAAAATCCTCACCAATTTGCATAGGTGAACACAGACCCAAACCCTTAGATCTTAAGAACAATGAAAAAGCAATCAGAGTCTTAAAAGAAGAATTTTAATGAAGAAAAAAGAATCACCTTTGTAAAATCAGGATGGTAAATACCTTACAGGGTCATCAGATTCAAAACATAGAGAATCCCTCTAGGCAAAACTTTAAATTACAAAAAGACATAAAAACAGGAATCTACATCCCATTCAGCACAGCTTATTTTCTCAGCCATTTAAAGGGATCAGAATCTAACACATATCTAGCTAGATACTTACTAGATTCTAAGACTCCATTCCTGTTCTGTCCCCGGCAAAAGCATCACACAGAGAGAGAGGCTATGTTTCACCCTCCCCCCAGCTTTTGAAAGTATCTTGTCTCCTCATTGGTCATTTTGGAGAGGTGCCAGCGAGGTTATCCTAACTTCTTAACCCTTTACAGGTGAAAGGGTTTTTCCTCTGGCCAGGAGGGATTTGAAAGGTGTTTACCCTTCCCTTTATATTTATGACAGTAACTATAGCTGCCTCCTAGGTCTATGGGACAGGCTTGTGGCTCTTAACCTTTAGGATGTATTTTTTTCATATGATCACACATCTGCTCAAAGGAAATACCTAAGATTCCAGGTGGGGAGCTCCCATTTTCAGCAGAGTCCTATTAGGTCATTTGACAACCTGAACAAGAGTCTTCAGAAAATGTCTGTCATTAGTGGCTGCACAGCTAAGAAGAAAGGGAGTTCAAGTTTATCTGTACCTTGACAGTTTGTCATTCAGGGAACCTCATTTTGGCAGCTTCCAAATTCCATTCATCCAGCTCTTCACCATTAGGAGTAAGACTCAACAAAAGAGAAATCTTCCCTAATGTCAACCCACAGCATAGAATCTATGGGAGCAGTCCTAGACTTGACCCAAATGAAAGCATGCCTCCCTCAAAGCAGATTTGAACTCATGGCATATCTCAAATATCAATTTTAAAACCATCCTCAAGCATCCAAAAGAAAGCATCTGAATGCTCAGTTACATGGCCTTCTGAATATACATCAGAGGGGGGCTAACTACGGCCCACGGGAACGTCCTGCCCAGCCCTGGAGCTCCCATCTAGGGAGGTTCGCCACTTGTGCCCACCCACCTCCCAGGCTTTCCAAATAAGCCTGTCCTGCCGCTCTGAGCGGCATGGTAAGGGGGCGGGGGGAAGTCAGGAGACAGGGAGCAGGGGGGGTTGGATAGGGGATGGGGTCCCGGGGGGGCAATTAGGGATGGGGGTCCTGGGAGGGGATGATCAGGGGACAAGAAATGGGGGAGGGAGGGAGGTGTTTCAGGGGGCCTGTCAGTGGTGTGGATGGGGTCGGGGGGGGGTTGGATGGGGGTGGGGTCCCGGGGGGGTGGTTGGGGCAGGGGGGGTTGGAAAAGTTGGGAGTTCTGAGGGGGACAGTCAGGGGGCGGGAAGAGGAAGGGGCCAGGCAGTTTGGAGAGGCACAGCCTTCCCTACCCGGCCCTCCATACCGTTTTGCAACGCCGATGTAGCCCTCGGGCCAAAAAATTTGCCCACCCCGATGTACATAATTCAGCATGCCAGATTTCACTTTTGTTGCATGCCAGAATGGTTGCAATATCTGCCTTCCAAACAGGCACCACTTAGACATGATAGTACAAATTCCTCGAATGATCCTCTTATTAAATTGTTGGAATGACACTGATCACAGGGGCAAGGAAGTACCATTTGTACCACCTCTGCCCATGAAAACTCCAGTAACAGATTCTTCCAACCTTGGGTGGGCAGCACACTTAAACCATCAAATTCAAGGATGTTGGTCTCTCAAAAGTATTTACATATAATTAAATTTTGATCCAATTTTGTCATGGAGGTCATGGATTCCGTGATTTTAACAGACCTCCATGACTATTTTGGCTGTCAGCCCATCCTGCAGCAGGCAGTGGGGCTTCTGTGAATTTTTCTTTATTGCCTGTGACCTGTCCGTGACTTTATCACAGTTATTTTTAGTAAATCTTAACATTACATATAATACATTAGAGCTAAGATGATTCAATTACTCTGTATAGCATTTTCCCTATGATTCGGGATATGGCAATTCACATTGAGAAACAATACCATCATGACTGTGATGGTTCTTGGGATATCCAAGACTGAGTCATCTTGTTATCCCTTGCCTCCAGCATGAGAGATTCTTGTGTATGCTTAGCTGGGCATCACCTTTCTCACACCACCAACCTGTTAGCCACATAAGCACTTTGCCTTGGCTATGCTGGCCCTTTTCTTACCTTGCAATTTAGCAATAAGTGTACCACAGTGCCAAGTCCCTTTGAAGTATTCCTTTGTGATATCCAGCCCTTGACATTGGCTGCTTACAGAACTACCAGGTCCACTGTTTCCAAATGAACAGAACATACCAGCTTGTAATAGTCAGCTCAGAACCAGCTCTTTACTTAACACACCACTTTGCTATATGTATAGCAAAAACAATAAGTTTATCATCACTTGAATCTTTGATAGTGAATAAGACTGGAAACAAATGATTACATATAAAATAAAATCATAACATGCTAGTGAATGTAAACATGGTATGTGTTTACTTCCTAGGTGCAGGAAGAGGTGGTGTCTTTTTTGCCTCCTAGATATACTCCCTAAGTTAATTATCTTTGCTCATAAAAATGATAACCCACCCATGGCTTGTTTTTTCCTGCGTGCTGCTTCCCTATTGACTTCACATTTCTAACATTTGACTTAGTATGTAAATAGCCATCCGTTGTGTTAGTTTACAATGTATAATTTACATTGACAGAGGTTCACATTTTTTAACTTCCATCTAGATGAAAGCTTGTTTTATATCTTTGCTGGTAACTAATACTTTGATATACAAACATATTTTTAGTATGTATAAACATTAACTCCGTACATAGCATCTGTGCATACATTTAACAATGATAGCGATGACCAGTATGACATCAGCTTTCATTTGAGACCTTACATGAAATTCTTCGTTGAATGAGAACGTATGTAACAGAATCAGACTCTTGTAACCTCTGTACCCCTGATCAGTTGGTGTTATGAGGTTCTTGGATCACAGCAACATTCTGCATGAACAGATAACTCGGAGCTCAATCATCCACCCTGTGTCAGGAAATATTTTGCCTTTGGTGTTGATGCATCAGTCATTGGGTCACAATAGCAACCCAGAAGGTGCAGGGCTATTTGCACATCCTAGTAGACTACCTGAGCAGGCAGCCATAGGTAAGCTTTTTCGCAGGAGTGGGTGGGTGAGATTCTGTGGCCTGTGTTGTGCAGGAGGTCAGACTAGATGATCAGAATGGTCCCTTCTGACCTTAATATCTATGAATCTAAGTGATCACTAGTGGTCAGTCAAAGACATCATCATTTAGGACTTTTTGATAAAGGGATCACCTAGTCATGAACTTGTTTGCCATAGAAACAAACAAAGGAGCAGAATTTCTGCTTCAGGGTGTGCAAATTGTACTATGCATAAGAGAATAAAATATTTTGTCAGCCATAGGACGAGTCCTGAATTTTATTCACTGGTAGCTTCTGTTATGAATATTCATAACTTGTTATCTTTTGAAAATATTACAATCTCTGTAGAACAATACCTGATGGAGCAATATGTTTCCTTTAAGAAGAAAAGGAGTACTTGTGGCACCTTAGAGACTAACAAATTTATTTGAGCATAAGTTTTCGTCAGCTACAGTTCACTTCATCGGACGCATTCAGTGGAAAATACAGTGGGCAGATGATTTATATACACAGAGAACATGAAACAATGGGTGTTATCATACACACTGTAAAGAGAGTGATCACTTAAGATGAGCTATTACCAGTGGGGGGAGGGGGGGGGGAGAGGAAGAAAACCTTTTGTAGTGATAATCAAGGTGGGCCATTTCCAGCAGTTAACAAGAACGTCTGAGGAACAGTAGGGAGTGGGGGGAGGGGAAAATAACATGGGGAAATAGTTTTACTTTCTGTAATGACCCATCCACTCCCAGTCTCTATTCAAGCCTAAGTTAATTGTATCCAGTTTGCAAATTAATTCCAATTCAGCAGTCTCTCGGAGTCTGTTTTTGAAGTTTTTTTGTTGAAGAATAGCCACTCTTAGGTCTGTAATCGAGTGACCAGAGAGATTGAAGTGTTCTCCAACTGGTTTTTGAATGTTATAATTCTTGATGTCTGATTTGTGTCCATTCATTCTTTTACGTAGAGACTGTCCAGTTTGACCAATGTACATGGCAGAGGGGCATTGCTGGCACATATCACATTGGTAGATGCGCAGGTGAACGAGCCTCTGATAGTGTGACTGATGTGATTAGTCCCTATGATGGTGTCCCCTGAATAGATATGTGGACAGAGTTGGCAACGGGCTTTGTTGCAAGGATAGGTTCCTGGGTTAGTGGTTCTGTTGTGTGGTGTGTGGTTGCTGGTGAGTATTTGCTTCAGGTTGGGGGGCAGTCTGTAAGCAAGGACTGGTCTGTCTCCCAAGATCCTTTAGTTAGCGTTAAAGTTTGCAATAGTGCCTGACATTAAAATCTATAGCAGTGGCCCCAACGCGGTGCCCGCGGGCGCCATGGCGCCCCCTAGGGCATTTTTGTGCAGCCGCCGGACACCACGCCACCACAATGCCACCGCTGAGTGGAGCCACCTGAGACCCGCCCGCCGCAATGCCACTGAGATGCATTGCCATTTTTCGGCAGCAATTCTACTTGCTGCTGCCACTTCTCGGTGGCATTTCGGCAGCGGAGTGTCCAGCGCCCGCCACCGTCTTCTGGGAATAGCAATACGCTATTCCTACAGAAAGGTTGGGGACCACTGATTTATAGTATTTCTACATCATTACTGGAGTTGGGCCACTAATGGATTATTTTGGTTCACTGGAAATTCCAAAAAATAAATTAAAAAAAATGTTTTGGTTTGAGTTGACTGTAAAACGAAATTTCTCAATTTTCAAAATTGGAAAAAAATTCAACCAGACTCAGGTTTTTTTTTTATTTTGACTATTTTAACAAAAACAAAGGAGAACTAAATTCACAGACTGGCATGAGGAAGTGGTTGGGGTGGTGTCTCCCTTAGAAGGTTTAGCCCAGTGGTTCAGTTGCCCCCACTGCCTGCTGTGGAGAAGGTATTGAACTTGTGTCTCCCACATTGCAGGAGTCCTTTATCCATGGGGTTATGGGATATTACAATGTGGATCTCAATCTCTCCTGTTTGACATCTGTTCTATTTTTTATAAATAGTCAATGGAGCAGGGCCTTGAACTTATGTCTCCCACATCCAAGATGAGTGTCCTGACCACCAGGCTCATTTGGCAAATTGGCCATTCATAGTCATTCACAATTCAGCTTATAAGGGAGACACCATCAACTCATGCTTCCCCTGGCCATTTTTTAACTCCCACCCGAAAATATTGCAGTGTTTTTGCCATGTCAGAACTGTCTCTGTTCAACATTTCCAAGATATTTTGATTATTTTTTGGTTTGGTCAAATTATTCATAAACTCAACATGAATTTGCAAATAGTTTCTGGTTTGCCAAAATATGCATTTTTTTGGTTAATAAAATATTCACCACAAAAATGTTGCCTAACTCTGATCATTATGCCAGCGGGGGCCACCACTCTGCCCCACTATCATCATCACTTGGCAGTGTGGCTCTTTGTGCTATAGGGCCTTTTCTATTCTTAGCGCTCCAAATCTCTACTTAGATGTTAGGAAGCCTGGAGCATGTATTAGGTTTACTTGGGCAGAAAATTAACATAGCCAGTTTTTAATCCATTTAATCTGTGCCAACTGCTACGTCTCAAAATGTAATTGTAAACAGGGCATTGTCATCATACGGGTTTGTTTCCAGTGAGTCCCACCGGGATCAGTTCTTGGCCCTATGCTATTTAACATTTTTCTCAATGATCTGGGAGTAAACAAAAAATCATCACTTATAAAGTTTACAGATGACACACAAATTGGTGTACTAGTAAATAATGCAGAAAACAGTGATTCAGAATGATCTGGATCTGCTACTCTGAAACCTGGATCATTTGGTAAACTGGGAGCAAGCAAATAATTGCATTTTGATATGGCTACCTGCAAATGCATACATCTAGGAACAAAGAATATAGGCCAGACTGAGGCCTTGTCTACACTACAGGGGAAATTCTATCTAAGCTACGCAGTTTGAGTTACATGAATAGTGTAACTTAAATCGACGTAGCTTAGACCCGCTTACCGCGGGGTCCCTTTTTTCAGATCATTTATGTATATGTGGAACAGCACTGGACCCACTACAGAGTCTTGGGGGACGCCACTATTTATCTCTCTCCATTCTGAAAACTGACCACTTATTCCTACCCTCTCTTTCCCATCTTTTAACCAGTTACCAATCCATGAGAGGACCTTCCCATGACAGCTTACTTGGCTTAAGAGCCTTTGGGGAGGGACCTTGTCAAAGGCTCTCTCAAAATCTAAGTACTAAGTACACGATATCCATTTGATCACCCTTTGTAACATTCTATACCTAGAGGGAGCGTGGTGTAACCCCCATATTCCTCATTTTCATATAATCATGATCTTGCATATAAAGCATACCTTGTAAGGTATCAAGGGAAAGGTTATGATCTGCTGAAAGTCATTTCTCTATCCATATATGTATATCATTAATGCATATGAAGTTATCAGAATTGTGTAGTATGGCTGTCACTAAAACATGCTGTAAGTTGGGGGAATCCACCAGATATTAGCTCCCCAGAGGCAACAGCAAGGAAAGTAACCAACACCCGGTGGGATGTCAAACAACCCATCAACAGTCATTGTCCAGCAAGGGAGCTACGATGCAATGACTCACCTGCCTGAGGCCACACCAGGGGAATTGCTCAACCTTGCTTGGAGAGACTCAGTAATGCTCACCTGACTCTGAAGTGGAGTGGGGGAAAGCCAAGAGGGAGGAACGGACATGATAAAAGGAAGAGACATTTGCCATGCTCTTCCTATCTCTTCCACCTACATCTACAGACACCACCAAACGACTGAAGTGCTGATTAAAGGGAAGAGCCTGGCCAAAGAGCAACCAGCCACCCTGTGGTGAGAAGCATCTAAATTTGTAAGGGCACTGAAACTGTTAAGATCAGCTTAGAATGCGTTTTGATTTTATTACATCTGACCAAATCTGACTTGTTATGCTTTGATCTATAATCACTTAAAATCTATCTTTATAGTTAATAAATCTGTTTTTTTATTCTACCTAAAGCAGTGTGTTTGGTTTGAAGTGTGTCAGAGACTCCACTTGGTATAACAAGCATGGTACATATCAATTTCTTCGTTAAATTGACGAACTCATATAAGCTTGCAGCTTCCAGCGGGCATAACCGGACACTGCAAGACAGAGGTTCCTAGGGTTGTGTCTGGGACTGGAGATATTGGCTAGTGTCATTCAGTTGCAAGTAGCTTGCATGTTAGAGGCTGTGCATGAACAGCCCAGAAATGGGGGTTCTCACAGCAGAGCAGTGTAAGCCTGGCTCCCAGAGTCAAGGATTGGGGTGACCTAGCAGATCACCAGTCCAGATAACACTGGAGGGAAACATCACACCCTTATCTACATTTGTTGAGCACCTCAAAGAATTCTAGTAGACTGGTGAGGCATGACTTCCTTTCACAAAAAAAAAAAACATGTTGACTGTTCCCCAACAAATCATGTCCAACTATGTGAATGATAATTCTGTTCTTTACTATAGTTTCCACCAATTTGTCCAGTACTGAAGTTAGGCTTTATGGCCTGTAATTTCCAGGACTGCCTCTGGAGCCCTTTTTTAAAAATTGGTGTCACATTAGCTATTCTCCAGCCATCTAGTACAGAAGCCAATTTAAATGACACGTTACATACCAGTTAGTAGTTCTGCAATTTCACATTTGCGTTCTTTCAGAACTCTTGGGTGAATGGCACCTGGTGACTTATTACTGTTTAGTTTATCTATTTGTTCCAAAACCACCTCTAATGACACCTCAATCTGGAACAGTTCCTCGTGGAGTAAAACCACCTTCCCGAACAGCATGGAGTCTTGGTCAACCTACTGAGGTTGACAGTGCAAGTGAAGACACTGTATGACCTGTATCAATCTTAACAATCCTCTAGCAGCTGTCCCACAATACCTCTCTCCTTGCAGCAGTGACCACTCTGGTCACAATTGTAAACTCCACTGCCCAAGAGTCACAGAGACCAGAAGCCACCACCTCCTTTAAAGTCCTCTGTGTGCTTTTGAAATGCCTTTTCCTGATTATCTGCCTTAGTGAGCACACCTAGCAGTTCACCCTTGTGTGCAACTGCACAACTGACCGTGCCAGCTCCATACACTAGACATGTTTCTGCCTCGGGCAAAGAGAAGATATTGGATCTCCTAGGCTTGTGGGGTGAAGAGGTTGTGGAAGCACAGCTACAGACCAGCCGTAGAAACACTGACATCTATGAGCAGATTGTATGGGGAATGCAGTCAAACGGGTATGACAGGGATCAGCAGCAGTGCCACTTGAAAGTGGTGGAACTTCACCAAGGATACCGTAAGGCCAGAGAGCCAACTGTAAATCAGGTGCTGTTCCATAGACCTCCTGCTTTTACAATGAACTGCATGCCATTCTTGTCAAAGTCCTCATCAGCTTCCCACAGGCCACTGTGGATACCTCAGAAAAGCCAGAGACAAAGACCACTGCCATGAACAGTGAGGAGGATGCAGAGAGAGGCTCTAGTAATACGGTGAACCAGGACCTGTTTGAGACTACATCACACTCTAGCCAGCCCTTCCAGGTGAGCATGGATAAGCTTGATAAAGGGGAAGTGAACTCTGATAAGTATGTGCACACATTTTCTCTTAAAATGTTTAAGTTTAAAGGTGGTACCCATCCCATCCCCAAGATAAGAAAAGTATCTAGTTTTCCTTGTTTTACTTTATGAGAAGAAGAGAGGTACAATAAACAGAGGTAGAGTTGTCATCCTCTTTTCATCTCCCTGTTGGATTAGGTGGTGAGGAAGGGCCATGCAGAGCACTTTGTTTATGTACGCAGGAAGGTCCCTTTTATCCTCCTGAGAGCCTCTAAAAAGCAATACTACTCTACTTACAAGCACGGAGTCTGTGTATAACAAAAGAAAATTTTTATTAAAAAGAAAAGGGAACCCAGAATTCATTTGAGAAGATACCACAACCACAATTCAAAAGCATGTAACCATAAGCATTTGAAATACCCACAGCACAGTACATTGGGCAATGTCCTTTGTCTCAGTTTCCCTCTTTGCTTTGTAAAAGTCTGATGGACAAATGTCTCTTTACCATGACACTCCCCTTTTCCTACACTGAACCCCAAGCATTGTCAGTCAGCGAAGACCTTGATTTCAGAGGTTCAGTTACCTAGCTCCCATCCCTGAAAAGTGGGTAGGGAGCTGTATCAAGCAATGCCTTCCACTGTTGCCACTGTTACGTTTGCAAAGCACTGCAAAGTAAGGCTCAATATGGTATCTCTTAAAAGGGATTAGAGGACATCAGCACTAATCTTAGGGGTTTTTTAAAAGAAATGAATGGTGCAAGGTAATCTTCATTACTGCACAAAATGGAAAAGTGCAAGTATTTAGGGACCATTCTCCGATACACAGAATACTTTGTAAAAACAGCTACTGTAGTTGTTTTTAACAGCTATATTCTATTATATACAGAAGATATGTCGGAACATACATTCTTTCCCACTCATCCCTGCCTCTGTTATCACTGCTGCTGCTTGCTGCGATACTGTGTTCTGAGGGTCCCCCACTTAGTCCAGCTCTTCGTGATTTCACTGGGTAGCAGGGAAACTGTGCTGCTGTCTCTTTGGAGCTCAATCAATAAAAATATTCAGGAATGCACTTATTACCAAGTCTCATACTGCACATGGATTAAAAGGACAATGTCAGGTTTAAAAGCTTTTTATTTACTTACCTATTTTACTAATAATTTTAACCTGTGCAACATTAAATCACAGTTTTATGACTTCTCACTACTGATAGTATTTACTTTTGCATTTCTATTAGCTTGCACAATGGAAACAAACTAATCGATTTCACTTTTGTTCACTTGTTGCCTCACACACACTAGTCATGAGATCTTTTTAAACAAATAACTTCCCTTATGGTTTTGCAAAAGACATTTTCCCAATGCAATTTTAATCATGAAAACAGTGCAGTTTTGTAAAAGCTTGTTCTTACTTAGCTTAAATGTGGACCCAATATTATTTTTAAATACGATTCCAGAAAATCCTAATGAAAAATATTCATCCTACGTGCTCCAGTTAATCTTTGTGTGAACAGCTTCTGAATGAGCAGACCTGGCTGAACAGCCTTTTGAGTTAAAGGTTATACAAGATCCAATCAGTGGTGTAGCAGAAAGATTGTCTTTCATATTAACTCTACACACTCAATACTTTAGATAGAAGAAAAGTTTCATTAGAGAAAAATGCAAAGTAAACAGACTTTACAAAAAACTACATTTTAAGCCAAACAAAAAGCTTTTACAAAACTAACCGAAATGTCACTGATTTCAAAAAAATTCATGAAAAGTTGTCTTCAATAATCATTTCCTTTCAATCTACAACCCAAACACTGCAGCATTATGCCAGTAGAGAGAACCAATAAATAAAGTTTACTAGAAACTGACCAAAGTTTTCAAGTGTAAAGTTAAGACTCTGAATATTTGATACAGTAGAACTTCAAAGATACGAACACCAGCGTTACAGACTTACCAGTCTACCCGACACCCTAGATCAGACAGCAGCATAGACCCCCCCCCCCCAAAAAAAAAAAGAAAATACTGTACTGCCTTGGGGCTTCAGCCACTGCGGCAGGGGAGGGAGGTGTCAGGGTTCTGGGCAGAGGCAGGGGAGCTCGGGATCTCTGGGGTTCAGGGCTTTAGACCAGGGAGGAGCACTCGGGCTCAGGGCTTCAGCCTGACAGTTCCACTCCCAGTTTTAGCCCGGGGGAGGGCGCACCAGGGCTTTAGCTAGGAGAGGAGCATCTGTTTCAACCCCAGCACTCCCCCATAGCTAAAGCTCCGATCCCAGCACCCCTCCGCCCAGCTGAAACCGGGAGCGGAGCTGAAGCCCCAAGCCCCAGCGTTGCCCCCAGGTCTAAAGCCCCGAGCCCTGGCGGCCCTTGGGTCAGAAGCCCTGAGCCCCTCCCACCCTGAGCCCTGACATCACTGTTCCCTCTAAGCTGTGTGCATGTGCGCATGCACATAGATCCTAAACACTGCGCGCACAAAAATTTGCACAGAAGAAATTTTTTTGCGCACACGGCCTGTCAAAAATTAGAGGGAACATTGCCCGACACCCATCCCAACCCTGCAGCTGCAGCCCCAACTCCCCTGCGGCTGAAGCCCATAACATCTAGTTCAGAGTTACGGACCATTGCAGAGTTACAGACAACCGCCATTCCCCAAGGTGTCCAACTCTGAGATTCTACTGTACCTGAAAGTGGCCCCATTTTGAGATGCTAAGCATCTGCAGCTCCGACTGAATTCAACAGGAATGGGAGCTGCAGGCTCTCAGCAACCACGCACTTAAATAAGAGCCTACGTTGTAAGCAGAGCCACAATAATGCGTTATTAAGGTTGCATATAAAACTTTCTATTTTAAACCCCATTTTCAGTTGCTTATAACCAAGGTTGTGAGTTTGTCATGGATTCTGTGACTTTCTGCGACTTCTGCAGCGGCCAGTGTGGCTGGCCTGTGGGCCACCTGAGCAGCCCCCAGGCTAGCCACACCAGCTGCTGCTGGGGCAGTCTCAGGCCACCACGCTTCCCGCCCCCAACAGCGGCAGGAGTTTGAGTGTGGGAGGGGGCTCAAGGCTGGAGCGTGGGAGAGGGTGAAGGCTCTGGGCAGCGCTTACCTTGGGGGTGCTCCCCAGAAGCGGCAACATCCCTTGGCTCCAAGCGGAGGCATGGCCAGGGGACTCTGTGCACTGCCTCCACCTGCAGGCACTGCCCTTGCAGCTCCCACTTGCTGCAATTCCTGGCCAATGGGAACTGCGGAGCCGGAACTCGGGGCAGAGGCAGCACACAGAGCTGCCTAGCCATGTCTCCACCAGGGAGCAGAGGGAGGGGAATGATGCCACTGCTGGGGAGGCATGTAGCCAGGCAGGGAGCCTGCCAATCCCGCCCCCTTGCCCCCAGCACGAGCAGAGGTCCTGGGCCACCACCCCCATCCCCCTCCCCCAAGATGTAGTAAGGGGCATATAGTACTAATCATGGATAGGTCATGGGCCATGAACTTTTGTTTATTGCCTGTAACCTGTCCATGACTTTTACTAAAAATACCTGTGACTAAAACATATAACTGTCAAACGGCATGGGCAGAAGTTTTCCATGCCAGGTGTCTGCCTCAGATTAGATTTTTTTTCCCCTCCCTTTTGCTCCATCTTAAATCAGATCAGCCCTTTGCAAAAATGAGGTTGGAAAAACTACATTAATATAGTGAAAAATAAAAATCAGATAGAAAAGTTAACAGCTTTAGTGTATCTGTGGTTTTGAGTAAGTAGCTGAAATTTGGCAGAAGGATTGTCCTAAAATCAGAGATGCCATTTACTTTCCCTGCGAAAGTCTATTCAGATTTGACCTAGTTACAAACCACAGAAAATTGTTCTCACAATTTTAAGACTTCCAAAACAAAAAGCACAAACCTGTGTGAAATTCTGAGTAAGGCATTGCAACTGGTCCCCAAACTCATCACCTATTTTCCACTCACTCTTAAAGCATTCAGATTCTGATTATTCATGCTATCCCTTCCTGAAATGAGTGCACTGAGGACATACCTGGATTTTATCAATGTCCCTAAAAATAACACATCCAACTCTCAGCTCATTCCAACCTACATCCCTTTAGAGAGATGAAAGGACAAAGCTGACTGTTGTATTGAAAAATCCCTTGAAAAGAATGACCTTAGAATGGACCACTCCAGAAGGAAGAAAGGCATAAACATAATCTCCTTAAAACTATATCTGGTTCAACAGGAAAAAAAAATGGTTACATGATTGTCAATCCCCGAAATACATTCAACTTTTTTACCAAAGCCCCTCAGCACAGAAAAATCATGACTCAAGAAGCAGAAGCAGGATCTCTGAAGGAATTTTTGTAGACCAGATCATAAAGTTCTCTAAAGTGGAACTTCAAATCCTCATCCATCTTTCTTCAAACAGCTCTAATCCATAGTATCTCCACTCCAAGCCTTAGCTCTCACTCTTTCCCTGTTTCTTCTAAGGAAGTAAAGGTCCACAATAGTCTGGAAAGATATTAAAAAACAATAGATCCATCAAATCAGCTCCTGGCTTTCTCTGACATCACACCTCTGATTCTACTAGGTTCTCTTCCAGATCAATGCTCTTCAGCATAGCTTCCTAGAGTGGCATATTTGGCCCAGCCACCCCTCTTTCTCAACAGAGGAGTGGGAGGGCCAAATTTGAGTGCGGCTGCAACCAGATCGCAATGCCACTCATTCTAATTTGGTCCAGCCTTCCCTCCAGCAGCCAGGCAAAATATGTCACCCTAGGTCAATGGAAAGGGGGGCAGCAGATTACTGTGAGCAACCTCTGGCACCAGTATCTTTCACTGCTCTCAAGATGGGAAGCAGCTACTGTATCAACCTGGGCCAGAGCTGAGCACAAAGCGAGCTGGGCCTCAATCCCTGCCCCAGGCCTGCTGCTGTTGAGATGGCCAGCCTTGAGTGAGACACCCCCACACTCCCTGGAATAGGACTGTCATGTCACATCCCTGCCCACTCTGGGATAGGACCAGCCCACTAACCTTCCACAAGCAGTCATCAACTCAGCAAGGAGGTGAAAGCCAAAATGCTGACAACTCCCCCCACATTTTTCTGAAATGATGCCAGGATCCTACAGGAGTCTCCATGGGTTGTCTTCAAAAAGGCTTGTTGGAACTCTCCACTCTTCTCAAATACTTGAGATCCTACTGTAAACATATCTGGCACCCCATATGTTACAGTTGACTGAGGTATTTCTACCACTGCATGGCTTGTTTTCGACAAGGTCATAGTTGCTGATACCATTGTAACAAAATTATCCCAGAAAATTAAACAAAATAGCAGTTCCATGTGGCACTGTAGATTTTAGATCCTTCTCTAAAAACTGGACTCCAGAACGCCTTGTTCTTGTCCGTTATTGGGTTTGAGACTCAGAGCTGGCTCCTGCAAACTACAAAAGCTTCAAACCTGCACACAAACCTCTTTTACTGATTAAAAAACTAAAATCATGAAACTAAATATTGATTAATATTTTCATCATCTTCTGAAATGAATGTAATTAGTTTCTGATTTCCAAATATTCAAGTCCATCATTTGTATAAAATCCTTAAAATGCAAAAGAATATAAACAATATATTCTAACAGAAGGGAAAAAAATGCATTCTTTGTTGTTAAAAGATAGGTAACAGCCAAGAAATAGCCACATTCAATGTAGGTACAAAAGAAACTGTGGTTTTAAAAAGTAATTTATCCTTCCTCATGTGATCATTTTTTAAAAGGTCCTTTACAATATGCTATAAATTTCAATTTCACATTGAAAAGGGCCTCTACAACCAAATATAAACTAAAACCAAATGTAACATTGGTACCTAACCTTAAGCACCAAAATCCGTATTTCGGCTCCATTCATCCACTGGCTTCAGTAGAAGTTGTGGAAACAACACCTGTGAATATCAAGCCATCTATTTGTGTGCCCAAGATAAAGGTTTTGGTCTAGAACTTTTTCTTTAGCTCATTACTATTGGCACCAAATGCCTTGGGACATCATATACAGATGTGCTTATAGTATATAGCCTCATTGGTACACACTCAGTATTACAATTCCAAAACTTCCAAAATCAGGTCAGATACCTAAAATATGAGATTTTAAAAAAAATCGTATGACTTTTTTGGAAAAAAAAACCTAAATGTTTAACTTCGTACATTAACCATGTTTAACTTTCAGAGTAGCATGTTTAACTTTGACTCCTTTGCAGGAGCTCTCGCTAGTTGTTGTGAAGGCTGGATCTCTTGATGATTACCTATTCTGTTCATGCCCTCTGGGGTACCTGGCGTTTGCCACTGTCAGAAGACATAAGAACAGCCATACTGGGTCAGACCAAAGGTCCATCTAGCCCAGTATCCTGTCTTCTGACAGTGGCCAAAGACAAGATACTGGGCTAGATGGACCTTTGGTCTGACTCAGTATAGCCGTTCTTATGTAGAATACTCTGGCCAGCTTACGGATCTCGTAGTGCTAGGCACTGTACAAACGCATAGTACTAGACAGTTCCTGCTCTGAAGAGCTTAGAATCTAGTGCAAAGTGTAGTTAGTTATGTGGGAGTTGGACACAGAAAACACAAACTCATTTCATACATGGGCTACCAAAATTCCATTAGATAAGGACAATTCATCCTGATTGAACTCAGC
Organism: Dermochelys coriacea; assembly: GCF_009764565.3. NCBI lineage: Eukaryota > Metazoa > Chordata > Testudines > Dermochelyidae > Dermochelys > Dermochelys coriacea. The sequence continues at coordinate 78,919,915 of NC_050078.2, read as the reverse complement.
AGATTCAAAACTGGTGACATACAGGCAAAAGCCTGTACAGTTCATTAGCAAAGCTTTAAGACATCCACTCCCCATAATTGTTAATGTTACATCTTTGAGAATGACACTTGTTATTGAAAGATAAACTTACCAAATCAATTTCTCAGCCTGCTCCAGAAGCAGACTGTGGTCTTGTAGTTACAGATAGCGTGACTAAATGCAACAATGCCCCTATTTTGGTAATCTCTGGGGAACAAACTCAGGACCTATAGAGGTAAAAGCATGAACCTCTACCACTTGACCTGAAGAATCTGATCTCTTGTCTTAGATAACATGTAAAGGTTTATCTGGTAAAGGCACAGTGCCACACTATGTTAGCATGTGCTACAGATTCACCCAGTCTCAAAGACTGTGTGGTAAAGTAGATAAAAATTTACTCTGTTACATTAGAAACTGGGGTTCTATTCCCAACTGTGTCTGTAGTGACCTTGTGCAATCTCTCAGCTATCTTATCTCTGAAATAGGCAAATTACAGTTACACCCTCAAGACAGCAGTTTGAGCCATATTCTCATAAGGGTATATAAAAATATTAACATCAGCCAAAGGAAGAACTAGGACTAGAACTCATGATGTCTGGGCTTGCAGGGAACCGTTGAAGAAGTCTCTCACTGCCCGGTTTTGTTTCCCAAAATTGTGAGGCCAGAGCTTCTCATCATGGCAAGACCCTTTACAGCAGAGGCTACATCACATTACTCATCATAAAAATCACAAAAGTTTGCAACAGTGCGTAAGTAACATTCCAAAAGTATCAACTGTCATTCAAGACATGACTGTTTATGTAAAAGATTTATTACACAGGAGGCCTGCATATTTTTAGATGTAGCTAGCGCTACAAGTGAGCATTAGATAAACAATTAGTTTTAAAAAGTTATTTCATCATTAATTATTCTAAACATGTCCTGCTTCCCAAACATTGGCCTGCTTCCATCCCCAGAAGCGTAGCCAGCTCCCATATTGACACTACAGCCTGGCACATGACACATTTTAACATCTACAGTAGAACCTCAGAGTTATAAACACCTCAGGAATGGAGGTGGTTAGTTATGAACATTTCAGAGTTACACAGTCTAAACAAAATGTCACGGTTGTTCTTTCAAAAGTTTATCACTGAACAAGGACTTAATACAGCTTTGAAACTTTACTACGCAGAAGAAAAATGCAGCTTTTAACCATCTTAATTGAAAGGAAACAAGCACAGAAAAACTTTCCTTACTTTATCAAATCTTCCGCTTATTTTTAGTATTTTATGTTTAACACAGTACTGTACTGCAGTGGTGAGCTGGAGCCGGTTCGCGCAAACCGGTTGTTAAATTTTGAAGCACTTTTAAAACCGGTTGTTAAAAATTGTTACGAAAACAAATGTTATAAAATGATTTTAAAACCGAATAATCTTAATCTTATAACACTGTGTCGAAAATAATACAACAGGGGTCAGCAACTGGCAGCATGCAAGCTGATTTTTACTGACACACTGCTGCCAGCTGGGCTCCCAGCCGCTGACCCCACTCAGCCTGCTGCCTGCCTGGGTGAATGGAACTGAGCGGAGCCGGCGGCCGGGACCCCGGCTTGCAGGAGCCAGCAGACGGAACCCCACACCGGCGGCGGGTGAGTCACTCAGCCCGCCGCCAGCCCCGCGCAGCCTGCTGCTGGTCTGGAGTTACAGCCACTGGCCCCTTCCCAGCTGGGGTCCCAGCCATTGGCCCCGCTCATCCCGCTGCTGGCCTGGGTGAACGGAGTCCCCAGCCAGCAGTAGGCTGAGCGGGACCAGCACCCTGGCTGGCAGGAACCGGCGGACGGAACCCCAGACCGGCGGCTGGTGAGCCACTGCCAGTCTGGAGTTCCGTCTGCCACCCCACTCCGCCCACTGATGGTCTGGGGTTCTGGCCGCCAGCCCCTTGCCAGCTGGGGTCCCAGCTATTGGCCCCGCTCAGCCTGTCGCCGGCCCCGTCCCACCTAGACCGCTGCCAGTCTGGGGTTCCATCGGGGGCTCCTGTCAATGTAAAATTTATAACTGGCATGGGAAACCTTACATTAATGAAGACTTGGCATGCCACTTCTCAAAGGTTGCCGACCCCTGTAATACGGTATACAAAATAAACTTCAAATGCAAAGGGATGCGGAATTCTAGCCGTTAAAGAGCCGTTTCTACAACAGATAGGTCAAGATTTATGTTGCTATGTGCACGCGCATGTAATGTCATCATAGGCTGCGACTCGACGCATCCTGACGCGAGACAAAAGTCTAGTTTATTATTTTATTAACAGGGGTCGCACTTGCCTCCTTCGTGCACTTGCTCAACTGTTTTCTATACAATTCAACATAGCCAGCGAGTCATAGTCGGTCTGTTTGTTTCTAGTAAATTGCACGTGATATTTCAGTGTGTAATAGTAACTGGACTGTTATTCGAAGATTAAAGGTTTCTATTCAATATTACTTACCCTTCATAATGAAACGCCAGAACAGCATCAGTGATTGCTTTTCCAATAAAATGACAAAATCAATTAGTCAGTAGTTCTAGAAGTGAAAATAATTATTTAAATACTGAAAATGCCAATGACAATTTTGGTGATGAAAATATCTTAAAATGTTGAATCATCTGAAAATATGTCCGCAATGGAAGAGGATATGCATGATTGTGAAAATGTAGTACCCAATTGTTGGACTTTCAAGCAGGCACAATATTTTTTAAAGAAATATAATGGCTTGATAGTTGAAGGCAAAAAAACTTGGCTGTTTCCACTGTGCAAATACATCACATTTGGGGGTCCTTGGAGGAAAATCTTTACACATTTCTTCAGAATGGCAAAAGTGTACTATTAAAGCATCTGGAACTGATAAAAAAAAGTTCAGCAAGCTTCATTAGGAAAAAAAAAAGAAGGAACATTTTGAATCAAGCTCTCATTTGAGAGTTATAAATATTTTCAATGAATCTAAAAAAAAGAACTCTCGCTACAGTAATTGATAAACTTACTGAACAAAATATTGCAATAACCAGCAAAAATTTCAACATAGTTTACAGCTTAGTAAAAAGAAACCAACCAATGTCAGATATGGAGGATGAAGTAGAGCTACAAATTAAGAATGAAACCGATTTAGGGAACTGCCTACATTCTCGATTTTCGGCCATCAGAATAGTAGAGAATATTGCTGAATAAGAAAACAAATTTGTAGTAAAATCATCTAAAACAATTTAAAGATTTGTATTATTATTGATGAAACTTCTACAATTTCAAGTAAAACTGTGCTTGTAATTCTTATAAAATGTGAACTACAAAATTCTTCAAAAGCAGAAAATATTTATAATGTTTTGAGAAATACATTAACTGATACAGGACTTGACACAGAATATTTAAAGAAAAATGTAATCGTATTTTGTTCTGATGGCACGAGCACCATGCTTGGACATAAATCTGGAGTTGCTACAAGACTGCTTCAAGATTTTTCCAAACATCATAATTTGGCATTGTTTGAATCATCGGCTACAACTGGCTTTAGATGATATCAATGAAATAAGCCATTTCAAGATTTTTTTGGACAAGATTTAGGCAATTTTTCATCAGTCAAAATAAAAGTCAGTTTGAACTTAAACAAGTTTTTGAAGAACTATATATTGAAATCATCAAAATAGACCGTGTTTTTGGTCCACGATGGGCTTCTTGTAGCCTTTGACAACTCTAAGTGGTCTGGAGAGCTTATCCAGCTCTTTATATTTATTTTTCAAAAAAATAAGACATTTTCTGGCATGAAAAAAAGATTGAAAAACAAAATTTTTAAAAGACTTGGCATTAGTGATTGACATTTTGGATGAACTTGCATGATCATCAAATGCACTGCAGGCGAGACAATTGAGTTTGACAAAGGCAGATAAGCTAATCAAACGAACAATTGATTTTTTCATACAATTAAAAGATAGTTTTAGTATATAAGAAAATAAAATTAATGAAATGATAGAAAGTGATGCTATTAAATGCATGAGTTTGAAGATAATGTAAGGTTTAAATCACTATCATGAGACAAAATAATAGAGTGCATTATTGAAAAAATTAAGGCGAGATTTGTAAACGAAAATCACATTAAATATAAAGAAGATATTTTAGGTCATTCTAGTAATACACCTAAAAAAGTTGAATTATTCAATGTTATGGATCCCACTTCATGGAATATTGAAGAAGTCAGGTTACTTTAGAAATCAGGAGAAGAAAAAGTGCATGAATTAAATAAATTCATAAAATTTGTAGTCTATTTAAATGATTTAAAAAAAAACTTCCTGATCCGGAAACAATAAGGAAAGCAAAGCAAATTATGAACACAATTACAATTAGTTCTGCAGAAGCAGAAAGAGCTTTTTCGTTGATTAATATTATTTGTAGTAATAAAAGGGTGAATTTAACAATTAAACATATCTCAAGCTTTATGACCATCAATCTGTGGGGAAAACCACTAAGTTCCTGGAACCCAATACCATATGTTAAAGCACGGATGAGAAGTCATCGATCCACATTAGATACCAGAGTTTGTGTATCCAACACCAAAGATTATGGAGAAGATCAAGAAGCAATTTGAAAATTACTACCTAATTAGTAATAAATAATGTACTTCAATATTCTTTAAAATATTGCTTGTTGCATTGTATACTTCAACATGAATATATTGCACTTTTTATTTTTAATAACTTAAGTAGTTCACAGGTAATATTTTAAAAATACAAGAATAAGATATTTCATTCTTAAATATTATCATTGTTTGCTTACTCACACATCTTTACATTTTCTTCTTTTCAAATGTATTTTAAATTTGTTTAAGAAAGCAATACTTTGTTTCTATTGTAATAACAATAAAAAAACATTTTTACATGTTTAAGTATGACATAATACATTGCCATTTCTTATGGAAAAAGGTACAAAAAATACATACTGGGGCACATCCCATAAATCAGAACTTTTTATAGGGAACCGGTTGTTAAGATTTGGGCAGCTCATCACTGCTGTACTGTATTTGTGCTTTTGGGGGGGTGGGGATAGAGGGGGTGGTTCTCTGCTGCTGCCGGATTGCATACTTTTGGTTCCAAATAAGGTGTGTGGCTGACTGATCAGTTTGTAACTCTGGTGTTTGTAACTCTGAGGTTCTATTGTAGAACAGTCTCCTGATGGAAGAAGCAGCAAGGTTTTATAGGGAGTCAAACAGCATGGCAAATGTGTTACTGTGTTTTCAAGTAAGCAAAATTGTACCACATACTTAACTCAAACCAATAGGTCCTGTTTACACTAAGAAAAATGGGGTCTACGCTACCCGCCGGATTGGCGGGCAGCGATCGATCCAGTGGGAGTCGATTTATCACGTCTAGTATAGATGCGATAAATCGACTGTTGAGCGCTCTCCCGTTGACTCCAGTACTCCACCAGAATGAAGAGTGCAAGCGGAGTCAACAGGAAGCTTCAGATGTCGACTTACCGCTGTGAAGTTGCGTATCTTATATTGACCTCGTGCAGTAGTGCAGACAAGCCCTCAATCAGGGGTAGAAGTAGACATTGGTCAGGCATTTTTACCACTATGTCATCTACCCCCTGCTCGGAGCCCCCCAAGCCTCACGTCTGTGCTTCTTCAGTAGCCTCAAAGCTAATAGGGAAATTCCAACATGGTGCATGCTAGGTGCATCATATTGGGTCTGGTGCTAGTTGAGTCTTCAAAGTTGCTAGCAGAAAAATAAAAAGCCTAGTTTAGAATCGTGCGTGGAATGTCTCTTATCTTTGCTATTTAGCACTTAGCTGAAGAGCTAATGGAAAGCACAGCTCAAACAACAGTTTAGCTTTTAAAGACTTCATCCAACTTTATGACCGACACTACTCAAAACGATACATACCTATTTAATGTTTTTGACAAGTTTGAAATGACAAGGTTCCTTCGCTTATAGAACTCAGCTGAATGAAAAATTCTTAAGAGGTGTTCTGTCCAGAATTCAAAGGGGTCAAGTAGGAATGCACAAAAAGGGAAGAGCTACAGCAAGCAGCAGCCACTCTTCTACCACCACCCAAGCCCACAACAATCTTCCTCAATCGCTGGAAAAATATATTCAATTAAATGTGCAAAAATTAGCGGCAGCAATCTACAAGAGAGTGTAGGATGAATGCAGCTACAAAGCACTGTGGGATTAGGAACCTGGAAACAAACAGCAGCTCTTTTTGGGACTATACATGGGGAAAAAAGGTTGAAAAACCCTGATATATTTTATATAATTTGTCATGTAATTTAAAAAAAAAAAATCAAGAAATGCTCAGGGATGGAAATAAAAGTAGTTCAAATATGGGCAAAAATGATGAAGTGTTAATATGACACTCTGACCTCACTACTACATGCCCCAATGGAAAGCTATTTGTTTCTAATTACATACATTTAAACACCACTTACAGCAACACTGTGAGGAAAGCCACAAAAAATACTGTTTTCATTCAGGATCTGATGCCATCGCAATGGCAGTTTTGACTTCAAACCTTTAAAACATTTCCTATGATCTAAAACTAGTCTGAAGAAAAAGCAGCAGCAAACAAATTAGTTTTTATCTGCAACAATAATTAAGTTGACAAATGGGTATACTGCTTATGTTAACTCACTTTAGCTATATTCAAAGAATTTTAAAATACACAAAAAGAAAAGGAGTACTTGTGGCACCTTAGAGACTAACAAATTTATTAGAGCATAAGCTTTCGTGAGCTACAGCTCACTTAAAATACAAAAACCCTTTAACAAACAGATTTTACTCAAATTAAAATGTAACAGCTTGGCCTGCCCAAAAAAAAAAAAAAAAGCGTGAAGCCAATTTAAAATCCAACTAGACCCAACCAAATACTCCAGAAATAATGAAACTTAAGTGTACACAGGCCAGCGAAACAGATGGCAAAGCCATGCTAGGAAAATCGATGTAGCTTGTTTTAACCAATCAGGGAACAAAGCAAGATGCCATTCCACCTCAAAGAGCAGCCATGGTGCTCTTTATTCTATAGTAATTAATCTATACACACATACAGTTCTCCTCTTCAAAAGAAAACAATATCAAACAGGAGTCCAAAATATTAAAAATGAAATTCTGAAGAGTGGCTAGAAATTATTAGAAATGGATACAGCAATTCAGAACCTGTCTGAAAAACTAACAAGGAATAGATCTCAGCTAGTCGCACAGCAACTAACTCCAAGAAGTTATTAAAATATACCTACTATGAAGTGAATGGTTCAAGGATCAGCAACAGTTCATAGAACTTTGCACCTCTAGGTCAGCAGTTCAAATCCAGACGAGACCAGTACTTAAGAGTTATCTAATGATCACTTTTTTTTTTAAATCATTGATTTAATTGAGGCTGAAACTTTTTTAAAATAATTTATAATTAACTAAGCATATAAAGACATACTACTAAAAGAGTCTCTTATTTGAATTTATTGAGCTGCTACAAGAAAAAAAATGAAATACTTACAACCGAAGCCCTGACCCTGCAAACATTTAAAAAGATATGTAATTTTACACACATGATTAGCCCCACTGAAATCAGTGGGGCTAATCAATGTGCTTAAAGTTAAATATCTGTATCTGCATAACATTCAGTGCATAACAGGCTAAAATTGTATTTTTATTAAAAACTTCTTAGTGGCGTAGAATCTGTGTCACATCATGAAGAACTAGCACTAGTAGCACAAGGCCCACTGACTTCAAACTCAGATGAAGCATAGCCTGAATGATGCAATTCAACTTTCTTGATTTGTAGAAGCCTGATATATCAGCAGGCGATGCTGACTGAAAATACAGCATGGGCTATTTTCTTATCTATTTTGCAATTGTACTCATAATAACTATGTTAATGAGGCTCTGGACTTTCTTTTCCAGCATAATGAATATTTTAAATGTGATACTTCTTGTAGAAAATACCTCCATGGAAAATATGAAATTCTAGGGAACTAATGTACAAAGCCCACTTTAGCAATTTAAGAAAGTAAAGAACTGGCAACATGCACATAAAAATCTGCTTTAATTTAAAAACTGAAGTAAACAATTTTTAAATTAAAAGTGGGATGTTTTTAAAATCTTTTTTATCCGCCCAGATTGGTATTTATTAAACATTTTGTGTCAGGCCCCTTGCGGATGTCTAAGGGCTTGTCTACACCTACCAGAGGATCCACGAGCAGTGATCGATGCATTGGCGGTCAATTTAGCGGGTCTAGTGAAGACCTACTAAATCAACTGCAGATCGCTCTCCCATCGACTTCTGTACTCCACTGGATTGAGAAGAGTAGGGGGAGTCAACGGGAGAGCATCTCCTGTCAACATCACGTAGTGTGGACCCCACAGTAAGTAGATCTAAGCTACATCAATTTGAGTTACGCTATTGACGTAACTAAAATTGCATAGCTTAAATCGAATTTCCCCTGTAGTGTAGACAAGGCCTAAGAGGGCAATCAATGAATGTCCAAGACGACTAATTTGCCCTCTGCACCGTAAGCGTTCCTAGAAATCTCTAGAACAGAATTACAATGTAAATTGGATAGAATGGGAAAGTTTGTTTTGCATCTGCCATACTTATTCTCAAAGAAACAGAACACTTTGTCTAGTAATAGCTGATATTTGTTAAGTGTTACAGCCAGCTCCATACATTTCACTCTCCCTGTCCAAAAAAGCTTACAAGCTAATCTTTTCAAGAACACTATATTTACTTTGAAAACATGCTAGTTCAGAACTTTACACCCTTACAGAAGAGTTTTATGAAGAGCAATTACATTAAGCAAATAATAATTCTAGAATAATACCATGTATAATAGGTAGGACTATAAATATACCTCAGTGTAAACTTCTTTCATAACTGAGCATTTAAAAAAAAGTATCACTAACATGTTAACATACCAGCATAATTCATTTCTTTAACCACAATCTTTCAGAAATCAAATGAAAAAATTAATAAGCTGATGCTAGTTAGAATAGACTTTATTCCCTTTTTTTAGTAAGGAGTGTCCTTAAGGTTTGTGGACTATCATTTGTAATATATAAAGCAAATCTATGCAGCTGGAAGTCAACACGCAGCAGCCTGCTGGTGGCACACTTCAGTTATCCTGAGACATCACAAATTCAGAGCACTCAGTGTGACAATGAATTCCTAATGTTGGTGAAGTTAGTTCTAAAAAACATACTTAACAGTAATAAAAAAAAGCAGGATATGGTGGACTTATAATAAAAAGACTTCCTTTTCCTCCTTCGCCATGGTACTTTGTTGGGTTATTTAATTTTCTCCAAAGATTTTAGAAATATAGTTTCTTACATCAGCTGACATTCAAACCACACAGTAAACTGTGAATTTGCAGCACTAAACTATTTTAGAATTTTAAGATTCTAGAACTGGAAAAGCAGAAACTTAAGGGTTCTTTGACCATTAGCTATGCACAAGTGTAATTAAGCATTTAGGTACAACTATCTTAGCCACTAGGAGCACATATATTTTTAAATAACTAAAATGTTGTGATGCTCTCACCCCTTGTGGGCCACTCCAAAAGAAACATTCTATACCCCAATGAAATTCTGAAATTACAAGTAATTTATTTCATTTAGCCAGGTGCTCAAATACCTTAATCGCATTTCAAATTGCATAGCATAAATCCTTCTTGGTGGTCCGGGCTGTCAGTTCTGTAATTAGTTAAACCACATGCCCCCCATCACCAACTACTCTACAGGGAATCGTGCTTCTCTTTACATCACTATTGTCTGCTGGTTGAGATGTATGTGTGTGCCTGCATCTTCTTCGGTCAGCCCCCAATCCCGTTCTAATTGTTACTCTTTACAGACAGGACCCCTCAATTCTATTAGTTTCTTGAACTTGAGTTTGTTAGAGTAATACCACTCTGAGGGCTGTGTCAACACATCTTTGTTGCTAAACGTCAGCGTGCATAAATGCTCTTTTCGGTACTTTGTCAGCACTTTTGCCGACAAAATACTTCCAGCCCCACGAGCGGCATTAGCTTTGTCGGCAGGAGAGCACTCCAGCTGACAAAGCCCCGTTCACACTGCCTCTTGCATCGACAAAACTTTTGTCTTTCGTGGGGGCACTTTTTAAGTACCCCTGAAAGACAAAAGTTTTGTTGACGGTGCCTATGCATAAACAACTCTAAATAAATCTACAGCTAGGAAATGCAAGAGCAAACTACTGAAAAAAAATACATTTTAAAGTGGAATCCCCTCACCTTGCCCACTCCCTAAGACCATTGCACCATGGAAGATTAAGCATGAAAATATTGTACTCACACATCAATGAACTACATTTAAAGATCAGATGATCCTGGTCAGCTTTGATAGTGTTTCATCAACTTTTTTAAAGGATAAATTTTAAAGGGCAATTTTAGTGAACATGGAATGCTTTAAACCCATTTTGATCCTTTGCATTTGAATCAGTGTTATAAAATGTGACTGAACGATACTATTTTCTAATCCCAAAACAGAGCCATTGGTATGTTTGCAGGTTGGGTTCCTAAACTGCATTTTAGTTAAGTATCAAGAAACCAAAACCAAAACCAAACTGTAGCTTTAGCTATCAATATGTTGAGTGGAGAGAAGTGAAGAGACTTGCAGAATTGATTTTAAAGGCAATTACCTACGATATAAATTGCCGGAACAACATACACGTTGAGTTTAACTAGCCCAGCACAAAAAGAGACGCGAGGAACTTTAGGCAGATAGAAATGGACACTATTGAACAGTCCTCAGAGCATCTGCCTACAGTCACAGTACAGCTGGCCAGCGAGCCCTCACACATATTGACTGACATCAGCATCAGCGGTCTTTAGGCCTAAGCTCGTCTGAACGCCCTGCAGAGAGAGGCGCCCGAAGCAGACTCCATCGCCCAGCGCCATATCCCAGCAGGCTCGCGCTCCGGCTTGAGCAATTCGCAGCCTCTCCCTCCCCAAATATTCCAGGGATGCAGGCGGCTCCCCAGCGCCTTTGCACCCAGACGGCCCCGCTCTCCGCGCGCCACGCCCGGGCGACGGGAGCAAGGGGCAGCCACGGGGCGAGCGGCCAGCAGCAGCCGCCAGCCCCGAGTCCCCCGCCCCGGCGGGGCCGCAAGCGCCGGCCGCGGGGTCCCGCCACCCGTTGCGGGGTCAAGCGAAACCAAACCTCGCCCTGCCCCGGGGCCGGCCCCGGCCGCGGCGCCCCGCACCTGCCGCCGCGCGGCTCCCCGCGCCGGCTCCAGCCACAGGCCCGCCGCAGCCCCGAGCGCTCCGCAGCCTCCGCCTCTCAGCGCCCGCCAGGGCGGGCGGGCGCAGCCCGGGGACGGAGCGTCAGGACCTGGACAGGTCCCGGCGGGGCGGGGCGGTCCTCCCGGCGCGGGTTCAGGGGGTGCCGGGAGAGCAGCAGCAGCAGCAGCAGCAGCAGCGAGCCCCGCCAGGGCCGCCCCTCACCTGGCCGCGGGTCCTACGGCTCCGCCACGGGCCAGCGGGCGGCGGCCGCCTCGCGCTCCCCTCAGCCGACAGAGCGCGGGCGGCGGCGGGCAACGGCGCTGCTCGGCTCCGGCCGACCGGCCCCGCGCGCACGCGCGCTGCTCCACAGCCCTGCCGGCGCGAGCCCGCCGACGCGTGCATGCGCCTCTCCCGCCAGCCGGGGCCGCGGGCTAATTGGGCCGCGGGAGGCGAGGGGCGGGCCTTGGCGCGCGTGCCGAGGACCGTGCGGCCCCGAGGGGGAGGAGTCCGAGGAACGAGCCCGGCCGCTGATTGGTGGGGAGGTGCGGAGCCGGGCACGCGCCTCGGCTCCCCCGGCTGCCAGGAGCTGCAGAGTGGCGCGGGAGCGCGGGGCGCGTGCCCGGGCGCGAGGGGGCGGCAGGTGCAGGGGCCGCCCGCGGCTCCGGGCCCCCTGGCGGGCGGGGGGCGGGGCTCGCTCGTGTCTTGCGCGGTTCCCACCGGACCCGGGGCCGCCCCGTGCGGGCGGCTGCCGCGGCGCCCCGGGCTTGCCAGGGGGCCTCTGCTGCCCCCCCCCGGTTCTGGGGCGGCTCTGGCCTTTACGGGCCGGGCTGTCACGAGTCCCACCGATAGTCATGGCGTTTCAGGCCCGCAGAGACCCCAGAATCCTCCGCTCCGAGCACCTGCGTGGCCGGTCGGGGACCCCCCGGCACCTGCTCGCGGAGGGAAACGGAGACAAAGAACAACAGGCCGCCGGCGGCTACAGACTGGCGTGCGGGGAGAGACCCCGGCCCCGCCCCGCCCCGCCCCGGCGGGGAAAGGGTTAAGTGAGAGACGCCCACCTAAACCTGGCAAGTGACCCCCCCCCCCGCTGCAGAGGAAGTTGAAACCCCCCCGGCTCACCAACCAGACCAACTGGAAGGGAGCTCGGGGCCTGCTAAGCCCTGCTGAGACTGATCATTGCAAGCAAGCGCAGCATAGGGTCCCACTCGTAAATGTGTCACCCTCGCTCCCCCTCAAACTCTTTACCCTCTCTCTTAAAACTAATGAAGTTGTTTGCCCCCCTGAGGGGAGTGAAGCCCTCATCCCACACCATCTGGGTAAAAGAAAAGGGTCCAGGCATCTTTCTTGGGAGCAATTGGGAGAGGCTGTTCCCCCAAATAGGGGGAGGCCTCCAGCCGAAATACGGGGCATGTAACTTTCATCAGCAAGTATTTTAGTCATTGTTCTTTCCAAAATCAGGACCCTTGCTTGCAATAACTTTGCTTTGACCTTGCTCTGTTATACCATAAATAATTGACTCTCCAGGTCATTGCACCAGTTAACCGTTCAGATCCACCCGGTTCAGGCCAGGTCTATACTGTGAGTGCTATGCTGTACCAGCTAGACCAGTATACTGCACTGCTCCTACTGCGGATGCAGTTTAGCTGGTATCCATACTACAGGCTCTTGCTGGCACAGCTACACTGATCACGTAAATCACAACTCATTATACCCCTGACCAATATAGCTATGTGAGCAAGAATTTCTAGTGTAGACCTGGCCTTAGCTTTATTATGTCGGTCTGTAGCATAATGGTCCGTGGTCTCAGAGGGCAGCTAGTTTCTTGTAAAGAAAATGAGCCTTCCCCAAGTGCCATTCTTGTATGGATCATCATACCCTTGAGATTTCTGAGTGACTTTGTCTAGTCATTTCCAGTCTCTTTCATGCTCCCATAGGAATATATTACAGACTGCTAATATTCCTAGCCCTGCACACATGGAAGGATTTCACTCTCTAAGGGCTTGTCTGAACAAAAGTGTATCCTTTAACAATAATTAAAGGATACAACTCCCAGTGTGGAGTTATACTGGGATAACCGAGTGTTCTCTTGGTATAGCTCTTCCCATATGGGAAGGGAAATAAACTATACTGATCTAACTGTGTCTAATTAGGGATTGTACAGGTATAACTCTTGGGGTTAAAAAAAAAATCACACCTTGAACCCAAATAGTTGTATCAATACAAGAACTGTGTAGCCTTGACTTGAGGGCTTGTTTTCACCAGTTTTTAACTGCAAATTAACTGATTGCAGTTACCCTGAAGTAATTCGTACTAGATCTGGTCATGAATTTTCTAGTAAAATATAACTCTGCTAGCCCCCAAATATCATGGACTTAATAAAGACACTGGACTTATGACTCATTGCAACAATCTGTAAACTACTAGCCCTCCTTCATCCTATGACTGTAGTGTTATAACTGCCCACTTCACCCTGAATGATCTCTTGCAACATGTGGTAACTCCTTCTCCGTTCCATCTTGTGTTTAGCTGTCACACTTGAAGAACCTTTCCCAGACCCGAAGGAGAGCTCTGTGTAACCTCGAAAGCTTGTTGCTTTTACCAATAGAAGTTGGTTCAATACAAGATATTACCTCCCCCACCTTGTCTCTCTAATATGCTGAGACCAACACAGCTTCAACAACACTGCAAACAGTGAAATATAAAAGCACCCTTTGTTTTCCATCATACTCCCTTATCCTTGCTGGAACATTTATAAAGGGATTCTCACACATCTTCCTTCTAAAACTGACTCAGATGAAACCTCAAGAAAATGTAAAAGATTTCTTTTTTAGATGATCCACTTATGGAAATTAATTCTGTTTTTAGCAATGAATACAAATTTGCCATTTCGATGCCACTATATATGCAGTTGCTTGCTAATGAAGCTTTTGGATAATACCAAGTTTGTTGATATCTATCAACTCTCGGACTCCTTCCTTTCTGATTTTGACATCTGGCTCTTCCTCTCTTCAAAATCTACCTTGGCGACTTCACCTTTTGAGCTCACAACCTGTCCAACCTTTTAGCCTTCCATTTTCTTGCCTTCACCTTCTTGTTTGACCATCAAGTCTCCCATACACCAATGAGACCATTTCCTTATCTTCACTGAGCTCTACTTATTCTCAAACCTCTTACTAACTAGTTTCCAGTCACCGTCTAATTACCTGTAACAGTCTGCCAGGCCCTGCATTTCTGCCTTTCACCTGGCCTTTCCATGCCCTCCAATTCACTACCATCCCCAATCTCTTTCACTTTTAAGCACCCTCCTTTCCTTCCCCTTTCATTGATTCTGAAGTCAAATTCCTCAACTTTACCCCCCTGCAACCCTATATTTCTCTGACCCCCTTTCTCACGGCAGTGCTGTTCCAGACCCCCCTCACATCACATATTCCTGTTCCCCTTCATCTCTATGTTTCTTGCAAAAAAACTACAGCTTCCGTCCTTGAGTCCTATGCCTACAATTCACATCACCTATTTATCATCCTTGACTACCTTCTCAAGCCTTTTCTTGTAGTTCGATCCTTCTCTCTCTCCACCCAGGGCCTCGTGATATTTTCCCAAGAAATTTGACAAGATCCCTCCATTTTCAGCTCTTTTCAATCCTCATTTCCACCTCTTTCACTACCCTTTCCCATCACTTCTGTTATCCCAGTCACCAGCTCTGTGTAACTCATTTACTCTCCAGTTTCAATCCCTCAGCCTGTTCCCCTTGCCCAACCCCCCTCAGATGTTGATCTCCCTGGCCCAGATTCTCAGTTATTCTGTAACTACCATTGAAATCAGTGGGAATCAAGCAGCTAAATACCTTTGGAGATCAGATGTATTGTCACGTCCCTAAACCTCTCCTCTGCCTTCTTTTCTGTCACATGCAAACATGCAGCAGCATCCTCATCTGAAAACACTATCCTTTACCGCACCCTGTCTGTCAACCTCAGATCTGTCAGTGTGTCACCCACAATCAAAATGTGTGAAAAATTATCAAAACATGGAACACCTGTATTTTGTTACATCACCATAATTGATAGTTTATAGAGATTTTAACAAGAAAGCCTGCTTTAAGGGATGTTTTCTCATGGTGTGAATTAAATAAACCATTAAAATAAACCAACAACTGGGAAAAACAAACTATTTCATGCAGCCACAAGGATCTCCTCCCACGTGGCTCATCAACATGGATTGACAACTGGTTCTTCAGATAGCTAACATAGACCTCTGTCACTTGAGTTGCTATTCTTTATGTCAACCAGCCACAAGAGAGGGACTTAACCCAGTGGGTCACATAACTATTAGACAATCAGAGAATATTGGAAATCAGGAATCGTGGGTTTTATCCCTGGGTCTGGGAGGGGAATATGGAAGGAGGAGACCAGGCAAGAATGCTCAGTGTCAGTGACAGGCGAGGAGGAGTGCAAAGAATCATAGAATATCAGGGTTGGAAGGGACCTCAGGAGATCATCTAGTCCAACCCCCTGCTCAAAGCAGGACCAATCCCCAATTTTTGCCCCAAATGGCCCCCTCAGGGATTGAACTCACAACCCTGGGTTTAGCAAGCTAATGCTCAAACCACTGAGCATGTTGAGGGGTAGCAGGGAGTGGGAGGTCATGTTGGATTAAGTCAACTTCTGAAGATGTTGGCAAGATTCCATGTAAAGAGGAATGAGAGGTTAGGGGAAGGGTTTAAGGAGGGAGACAAAGGTGGCTGCAGATTCAAGTGTGGGAT
Organism: Dermochelys coriacea; assembly: GCF_009764565.3. NCBI lineage: Eukaryota > Metazoa > Chordata > Testudines > Dermochelyidae > Dermochelys > Dermochelys coriacea. Next base: position 78,903,917 of record NC_050078.2, on the reverse strand, counting down.
TCAGTGAGGGAGGAGCAGAGCTGTTTGACAAGATGGGGGGCCTGTTAGAGAGATCAGCAAGGGAGTAATGTTTGGATAAGACCAGATCAAGAGTGGCCATTATGGTGAGTAATTAACCCTTCTGTAAGCTCCTGTAATTTACAGTGCAGTCAAGTCTAGTATCTATTTTGAGATTACTTTTTGTTCATTTACTTCTACTATCACCAACCAGATATTTGCTTTGTATATTTATTAAGAGCCTCAGCCAAGAGCTCTTCCTGCATCATCATCAGCATAGATTTGTCCTTTAGTTGTATGTTCAAGAATGTATTTTGCTTTAGTATTTTTTTGCAGTATGTGCCAAGAGTGACATATGCTTGTAAAGTGGTTCCTTTATTGAATGCATTACACTGCACCCCACGGCATCATGTGATTGCTTTGACCTGGTTATATTACAAGTAATTCTGTCTCTAATTGGTCCATTAATTTACTGTTCAGATTCACATGACTTAGTGTTGTCGTGTAGGTCTGTAACATGATACTCAATTGTCTGATCTGGTGGCAAGTTTTGTGCCTTTCCCAACTGGCCTTTCCCTTATGTTCTGCCTTTCCCTTATGTTGACCACAGTATTCTTAGAATTACTGGATTTCTTTGCCAATCAAGGTGTTCCCGTCATGTTCCCACAGCACTGGACTGCAGCTCTCCCATGCCCCTGCCACATGCGGATTGAAGGATTTCACTCCCTCTGGTTTCTCTGTCATGTCACCTGCTTTCAGGGGAATGAGGAAGTGCTGCTGCCCTCTCCGCATGCTTTCTGAGTCCCTCAGTTCGAAGGGGGACCTGGCAGGCAGCATGCAGAGGGGGCAGCAGCTGGCAAGAAACCGAAATTTTACAGCCTAGCCCCAGTCACGTGATCTGGATTAGGGTTACCAAAGGTTATACCCTTGTCCCATGGCAGAGGTCAGTTGCTGCTCACTCCAGTGGTTACTGTTAGAGAGCTTTTTTGATAGTAAAGTGTCCCTTCCTCACCCTGCCTTTCTACAGGTAAACCCACAAAAATCCACCACCGTGGAGAGCATTTCCCAGGTGTGAGGAAGAGGCTGGCTGGGAACAAGCATGGGCTATCACCCTGCTCTTATCTCCCTGAGGGATGAGGAATTCCATCCCTCCCAAACCCCACAACGTCTTTCTTGGGACTCTCAAAGTGGGGACAGCACGAGGGGCTTCTATCCTAGAATCATACTACTTCTGTGACACTATTTCCTCCTCTATAAGGCAGCTTTCTAATCCTTTAATTATTCTCGTGGCTCTTCTCTGAACCCTCTCCAATTTATCAACATCCTTCTTGAACTGTGGACCTCAGAAATGGACACAGTATTCCTGGAGTGGTTACCTCAGTGCCAAAGACAGATAAAATAACCTCTCTACATCTAGTCGAGATTCTCTTGTTTCTGTAACCAGAGATTGCATTATTCTTTTGGGTCACAACATTTTCATAGAATCAGGAATATCAGGGTTGGAAGGGACCTTAGGAGGTCATCAAGTCCAACCCCCTGCTCAAAGCAGGACCAATCCCCAACCAAATCATCCCAGCAGAGCTTTGTCAAGCCTGACCTTAAAAACTTTGAAGGAAGGAGATTCCACCACCTCCCTAGATAAGGCATTCCAGTGCTTCACCACCCTCTGAGTGAAAAAGTTTTTAATATCCAACCTAAACCTCCCCCACTGCAACTTGAGACCATTACTCCTTGTTCTATCATCTGCTACCATTGAAAACAGTCTAGATCCATCCTCTTTGGACCCCCTTTCCAGTAGTTGAAAGCAGCTATCAAATCCCCTCTCACTCTTCTCTTCTGTAAACTAAACAATCCCAGTGCCCTCAGCCTGTCCTCATAAGTCATGTGTTCCAGCTCCCTAATCATTTTTGTTGCCCTCCGCTGGATGCTTTCCAGTTTTTCCACATCCTTCTTGTAGCGTGGGGCCCAAAACTGGACACAGTATTCCAGATGAGGCCTCACCAATGTCGAATAGTGGGGAACGATCACGTCCCTCGATCTGCTGGCAATGCCCCTACTTATACAGCCCCAAATGCCATTAGACTTCTTGGCAACAAGGGCACACTGTTGACTCATATCCAGCTTCTCGTCTCCTGTAACCACTAGGTCCTTTTCTGCAGAACTGCTGCCTAGCCACTCGGTAGCAGTGCATGGATTTCTTCCTTCCTAAGTGCAGGACTCTGCACTTGTCCTTGTTGAACCTCATCAGATTTCTCTTGGCCCAATCCTCTAATTTGTCTAGGTCCCTCTGTATCCTATCCCTACCCTCCAGCTTTCAGAGTAGCAGCCGTGTTAGTCTGTATTCGCAAAAAGAAAAGGAGTACTTGTGGCACCTTAGAGACTAACAAATTTATTAGAGCATAAGCTTTCGTGAGCTACAGCTCACTTCATTGGATGCATTCCAGCGTATCTACCACTCCTCCTTCTTGAACCAACAGTAGGAAAAAAATACATTTTGGCTGCATGTGATTAAAGTTGGCAGTGCCCCTTTTGCGACCACAAAAACTTTATCTTTTCAATAGTTAAACAGAATGGTTATATAGCAAATATTTCTGTTTTTTACTTAATATTATGGAAACTGTTTACAGTAGCATCTAGGGCCAGATCCATAAATATATGTAGGCACCTACAGATGCGGGCAGGGACCTACAGGGATTGTCAGAAGCACCTAAGCTGGTCAACAAAGGAATCAAAGGGATTTAGGTGCCTAAAGGCCACCTTAGCCACCCAAGACCAAAGTTTAGATCCTCAAAGCCCCTGCTCAGCTGCATCCTAACCCTGTAAGCATTTCAACCAGTAAAGTCCCCTAAATTTGAGTGGGCATGCTCACAACCACCTACGTCCTGATGCTGCTGAGCTGCTCAGCACCAAGTCCCCAGCTGGAGCCCCTACTTCGCCTGTATGGCCTGAACCAGTAGCTGGGCTCTGAACTAATATGACCACCTTTTCAAAAGAAAAAAGCAGGACACATGCAAGAGCCCCTCAGTGTCCCCATCCCCTGCCCCTCCTCTTCCCCCCAACTCCTGCCGCCTGCCCTCCTCTTTCCCCATGGCCCTGGCTCCTGCTATACCTCTTTCCCCCAAGGCCCTGCCCCCTGGCCAGGCCAGAAGTCAGAGCCAGGCTGTGGTAAGAGCCACCCAGCAAGCCTAGGGTGACCAGGTGTCCAGTTTTTGACTGGAACACCCGGTCGAAAACGGATCCTGGTGGTTCCAGTCAGCACCACTGACTGGGCCTTTGAATGTCCGGTTGGTGGCGCCGTGCCTGAGAAGCAGACGGCATGTCCAGCTCCCAGGCTTAGGGGTGACCGGGGGCTCCATGTCCTGCCCCTGCCCACAGGTGCAGCTCCCATTGACTGGGCCAGATCAGGGAAGGGGATGAACTAGTGCAACTCGCGAGTGCTCAGCAGCAGGTGGCTCTTGAAGGGTCGTGGCACGCACCTTTCCCTCTGCTGCCAGCCCTCTTCTCTTCCTCCTCGTGCTTCTCCTCTGGCTGGGCTTGAGCGGCGGGGCATGCCCCTGCAGCGACTCACGGCCTGTCACCCCATCGCCTGCACCCAGGAGTTCGAGGTATCCCCATCTCCGAGTGCTGGGAATGGTGCTGCTGGAGGGGAGGGGAGGAGAATGAGACCAGGGCCGACCTTGTGCATGGGGAGCTGGGGAGGGACCTGAGCTGCTGGGAGCAGTGAGCCAGGTGACTTCTCTGGAGCAGGGGTGCCCCTCCTCCCCCCTGCTCCACTGTCCTGTGCAGCCACCGCTGCTCCTGTCCCCTCTACCCCCATTTCTCCTTGGAGCCCCTGGCTACTCCTGACTGGGAGTGTCCTCCTGTCTGCTGTGCGGTGGAGGGGGGAGGCTGATGGTGGGGTGTCCCCCTGCCCGTGTACCCAGTCTCCACTGAGCTGGGGTGACAGGACGGGGGAATCTGTGTGTGCTGCTGTCTCTCTGGGTCCTGAGTTGCCAACACTGTGGCTGCTGGTGTCTGAACAGGCCTTCAGGCACTGCCCCTGCATGCTTTCTTAAAGAGACTGCGCCCTCATACACTCACTCAGCCACACACAAACTCCCCTCAACACATACACACAGTCTCCTTCACATAGTCCCCCCAACACACACACAAGGGCTCCCTACATCCGGGTCACTTCCCCTACCGGGGCAGTGCTGTGAGGTATACTCCTTGTAGTATAGGAAACTGCTCCCTGTAGGAATGTGCTACCTGTAGCAGTTACTCATAGCTAATGGATTGTAAAAAACTGCTATCAGCTGTAGCAAATGCCTACAGATTACAGTTTGTCCCCTGAACTCTTGTTGTCCCCTGCATTCATGTCAGGACTAAGTATTATCTAGACCATTCCTGACCAGTTTTTCCTAATGTTCAACCTAAATCTCCTTTGCTGCAATTTAAGCCCATTGCTTCTTGTCCTATCCTCAGAGGTTAAGAAGAACAATTCTTCTCCCTCCTCCTTGTAACAACCTTTTATGTACTTGAAAAGTGTTATCATGTCCCCACTCAGTCTTCTCGTTTCAAGACTAAACAAACCCAATTTTTTCAATCTTCTCTCACAGGTCATGTTTTCTAGACCTTTCATCATTTTTGTTGCTCTTCTCTGGACTTTCTCCAATTTGTCCACATCTTTACTGAAATGTGGCGCCCAGAACTGGGCACAATACTCCAGCTGAAGCCTAATCAGCACGGAGTAGCGCGAAAGAATTACTTCTCGTGTCTTGCTTACAACACTCTTGCTAATACAACCCAGATTGATGTTAGCTTTTTTTGCATCAGCTTTACACTGTTGACTCATATTTAGCTTGAGATGAACTATGACCCCCAAATCCCTTTCCACAGTACTCCTTCCTAGGCAGTCATTTCCCATTTTGTATGTGTGCAAATGATGGTTCCTTTCTAAATGGAGTACTTTGCTAATAAATTTGTTAGTCTCTAAGGTGCCACAAGTACTCCTTTTCTTTTTACGAATACAGACTAACACGGCTGCTACTCTGAAACTTTTCTCTGAGCAAAGCTTGCACTCCACTATGTCTTCCAGAGAAGTTTGCAGCTCCATCAAATGCACAAGCAGCCATCTGTTTGGAATTCAACTGACATGCATTTAACTCTTCTAAGATGTGGGTTGTCAGAGATGCAATCGATGTGTCTTCTATAAACTGAACATCTAGAAATTAATCTACTGACCTACCACTGATATCAAGATAACATACGCAGTGACTTAATACTTGATACTCATTTCCATCGTGCATTCATCAGTCATGTATGCACATTTTCTTGAATGTGCTGAGAGAGTCCTTCACTTTTTCAACTGCTGAGTCTTTCACTGTTGCACTGCATCCTTCTAGCCAGTCAGTTGAGTTTATTGCAGAAATCATAAAATCATACAAGATTAGGTTTGGAAGAGATCTCAGGAGGGCATCTAGTCCAACCCCCTGCTCCAAAGAGAACCAACGCCAACTAAATCATCCCAGCCAGGGCTTTGTTAAGCCAGGCCTTAAAAACTTCTAAGGATGGAGATTCCACCACCTCCCTAGGTAACCCATTCCAGTGCTTCACCACCCTCTTAGTGAAATAGTTTTTCCTAATATCCAACTTAGACCTCCCCCACTGCAGCTTGAGACCATTGCTCCTTGTTCTGTCATCTGCCACCACTGAGAACAGCTGAGCTCCATCCTCTTTGGAACCCCCCTTCAGGTACTTGAAGGTTGCTATCAAATCCCCCCCCCCCTCACTCTTCTCTTCTGCAGGCTAAATATGGCCACTTCCCTCAGCCTCTCTTTGTAAGTCATGTGCCCCAGCCCCCCTAATCATTTTCATTGCCCTCCGCTGGACTCTCTCCAATTTGTCCACATCCTTTCTTTAGTGGAGGGCCCAAACCTGAACGCAATACTCCAGATGCGGCCTCACCAGTGCCGAATAAAGAAGGCCATAAACAGCATGAGCATGTACAACAGTTAGGGCACTCACCGGGGAGACCCACATTCAGGTTTCACTGGCTACGTATTTTATGCTAAGGGAAACAGCCTCAACAGGCACCTAACTCCCTCCCTGCATTTAATCCTGGCTAGCTTAGTAGCTCTCCGCTCAGCATGCTGGTTTCTGTGACTCTCACTGTTAGGCTCCTAACTCTGCCCAGGCACTGTTACAGGGAGCCTAGGCACCTAACTATAAGGTGGATAGAAAGCCGGCTAGATCGTCAGGCTCAATGGGTAGTGATCAATGGCTCCATGTCGAGATGGCAGCCAGTATCAAGCAGAGTGCCCCAGGGATCGGTCCTGGAGCTGGTTTTGTTCAATATCTTCATTAATGATCTGGATGATGGGATGGATTGCACCCTCAGCAAGTTCATGGATGACACTAAGCTGGGGGGAGAGGTAAATATGCTGGAGGGTAGGTATAGGGTCCAGAGTGACCTAGACAAATTGGAGGATTGGGCCAAAAGAAATCTGATGAGGTTCAACAAGGACAAGTGCAGAGTCCTGCACTTAGGACAGAAGAATCCCATGCACCGATACAGGCTGGGGACCGACTGGCTACGCGGCAGTTCTGCAGAAAATGACCTAGGGATTACAGTGGACGAGAAGCTGGATATGAGTCAGCAGTGTGCCCTTGTTGCCAAGATGGCTAACGGCTGCATTATTGGGCTGCATTACTAGGAGCATTGCCAGCAGATCGAGGGAAGTGAATATTCCCCTCTATTCAGCACAAGTTGCAGTGGGGGAGGTCTAGGTTGGATATTAAGAAACACTATTTCACTAGGAGCGTGGTGAAGCCATGGAATGGGTTACCTAGGGAGGTGGTGGAATCTCCATCCTTAGGGCCCAGCATGACAAAGCCCTGGCTGGGATGATTTAGTTGGGGTTGGTCCTGCTTTGAGCAGGGGGTTGGACTAGATGACCTCCTGAGATCTCTTCCAGCCTGAATCTCCTATGATTCTAACTTGCAGCTATGGTTTCTACTAAGCGGCAGGGCATCTACCCACTAAGCATTGCAACTCTGAGCCTAAGTCCCCTTTGTTGATCCAGTGGTAGGTGCCATTCTGCATCATTAGGCCCCTAAATACAATCTAGGTCCTAATCTTAACCAATGTCATTTTTCAGCAAGAGGGTCAGAAATGCCACTGCTAGTGAAAGACATTGGGCCTAATCCTACAGACCCTACATGGAATTCTCAATTGACTTCAATACTTGTACTTTAATTTTTAAACCATTTCAGAATTGAGGCCTGATGACAAATGCTTCTCCTTATGCAAACTTCCCAGGTGCTGTACTAAGTGAGTTCCATTTTCCTTTAAAGCATCTGTATTAGTGTTGCCACGTGTCTGGTTTTCACCCGGAACACTCGGTCCAAAGTACAGTCAGCGGTTTGAACCGTGGTGCCTGGGGTAGCCCACACTAGAAATGCCAAGGTCAGGGCAAGCTGCAAAAGGGAGAGCAGATACTTCCAAGACTGGTGGGTAACACTGAAGTTAAACTTCCCAACCAGTCTCAAACTGTGCTTCTGATCCCCCACACTGGTTATCAAGATGCAAAAAAAGAAATCACACAGCCCCCTTTATTGCATTCCAGTTCTCGGGCTCCCAGTAAACATGTAGGTCCGGTACAGTGAGAAGTTATTTTAAAAACTCTGCTCACATATACAAAATATACTTCTGACCCCAAAGGGTCAGCCACATTACCAGGTCAGTATAGGTTTGGAGCTTACTCAAAATACCACACTACCAGCCAATCCTTTAGTGTCTAAAATTAAAGGTTTATTATAAAGAAAAAAGGAAGAACAAGAAGAGAAATGTTACATGGTAAAGCAGTCACATACATACAAAGCCTTCACACCCCATATATCAGGTTCCTAGCAGTGTTGGTGAGTTTGCTGGTTTGAAAGTCCCTCTGGACACATCCACACCTTGGAGGGGTCATTCAGTCCTTCGTTCAGAGCTTTGGTTCCTCCAGAGGTCAGAAGCAGGAACAATGACAAAACTTAGCAGATGCAGCTGCCTTTTATAGTCTTTTGCCATGCGGCCCGTGCTTCCTTTGTCCTAAACACAAGCTGCCCAGCACATGGCTTGGAAGCCTCAGAGTTCTGTCCATAGGCAGGTCCCTGCGTGCCTTGCGGAGTCATGTGTCCCTTACCTTTTCTCAATGGGTCAGTTGTAGAGCTGACGGTCCTTAATGGGCCATCAAGCAGGCTAGGCAGGGCTGATGCCAAACTGTCTGGGGGTGTCACCCAGAAGCAGAGCACACGTTTGGAAATACAGATATACCCCACATATCTATAACCCATAATACAAAGGTGATACAAACATATAAACAAGATTATCATATTTGGCAAATCATAACATTTCTGCAGATACCTTACATGGTATATATGGCATAACTCATTGCAATTGTACAATATTGCTGTTCATATTATCCTAAAGTGCCCCCCAAATTCCATACAGCATTACAGGCAGTGCAGCGGGGGCCCGGGACTAAGGCTCCCTGCCTGTCCTAGCACTGCGCAGCTCCTGGAAACAGACCATAGACCAGGGAGGCTCCAGCCACTGCCCACGCCCCAAGGGCCAGCTCTGCAGCTCCCATTGGCCAGGAACCATGACCAATGGGAGCTGTGGGGGTGGCTCCTGTGGGCACAAGGGCAGCGCGCAAAGTCTCCCTGGCCACCTATGCATCTAGGGGCTGCAGGGACCTGGCGGCTGCTTCCTGGGAGCCACGGTAAGCACCGCAGAGACCCCGAGACCCCTGCCCCAAGCCCCTCCCACACCCAGACTCCCTCTCCGAGCCCACACTCCCCCAACCCCCTACCCCAGCCTCCTCCTACACCCCAAACCTCTCATCCCTGGCCCCACCCCAGAGCCTGCACCCCCAGCTGGAGCCCTTGCCCCTCTCCTGCCCCTCAATCCCTTGCCCCAGCTCAGTGAAAGTGAGTGAGGGTGGGGGAGAGCATGAGACGGAGGGAGGGGGATGAAGTGAGCAGGGGCGGGGCCTCAGGGAAGGGGCAGGGCAGGGTAAGGTGTTCAGTTTTGTGTGATTAGAAGTAGGCAAACCTAATCTCCATCCAAATGGCAGCAATTGTGCAAGCAAAGTTTGCAACATACGTATTTTGCACGGTGACTGTTTGAGCTCGTGGGGAGCGTTGCCTAGTGGCAGGGGGGTTGTCCCTTGGAAGTGCGGAGGGGTGGTTTGGTAAGGGAGCCAGGGCCCTCCCCCTCCAGCAGGCTCCAGCCCAGGGCCCTGCGAGGGCTATCAAAGTCTGACACCCAGGAGCCCCTTAAGGCTGCCCTCGCTGGGCCACTTCCCACCCCGCTGTTGCTCATGGTCTGTAGCAAGGTGGAGTGAAGGGGGTCAGCTCACCACTGGGCACCTCCTTGTGGCCAGGTGTGGCCGTTCTCTCTCTCAGGGCCGCAGCTGCCTGCCCCTGTACCTTGGCCCTGCGGCCAGGTGAGGGCCGCCAAGTCTCTCCCCTGCTGGGGCAGTCCCTAGACCAAACCAGGGAATTAACACAAACAGATGGAGTTCGTATGAGAGGGAGGGTGCCTCCCTTCCCTCATGGAGGGACCTTCCGGCAGTTCCTGTTGAGAGATCCTGCCTGCCCCCAGGAGCTGCCCTGTAAAGGTCCTTCCTCTTCCCTGGCCTGCCCCCCAGCGGCTGAGTCTGCTCCTTTTAACTGCTCCCACAGCCTGTGCATCTCTCACATGTGGGGTGGATTTACCTGCCCATAAGTAGGTCGTGATGGTTTCAGACTGTACCCTTGCAGGCTGACCTGTGAGCTCCTCCACAGACAACTGTCTTAATTAAGGCAGTGCTTGGCTCCAGCTGTATTTTTAGTTTAACTGTTACTGGACAAAGGATGATTGAAATAAAGTTCAGCTGCAGAAGACTACACCAAGCACTGGTGCATATATTTACATAGACTCACTTTTCCCAAGCTTTCAGTATTGACTAATTGGGGATATTAACGGCTCTGTGAGGTCATTGCCTACTCTGGAGTAGTGTGACCTGATTCTCTGCTGCCTTGCACATTGCATACTCATCTATACCTGCACACCGCGCCCTCTGTGTATCTGTCTGCATTCTGCCTTGCTGCATAATGACAGGGTGAGCTTGTGGTGAGGGTGCTGCCTTGTGGAGTAGGAGGCCGGGTTCCATGCCTGGCTATGCTACTGAGCCTCAGCCAGTCAGTTCACTCCTCAATGTCTCACGTATCCATTTAGACTCTAATTGTGTTGGGGGCAAAGACTCTCCTGCCTTGTGTGTATAGTGCCTAGTGCAATGGGGCTCCAAGTTCAGCTGGGCCTTTTAAGAGTTACTGTAAAGCTCCTGGTCTTCGGGGGGAAGTGAGCTGTTAGAGATAGCAGAACAGTCTGGTGGATGTCTTATTGCATCAGACATGGGTATATTGGCAGAGCCTAGCACAGGCACTCTAGGGCACAGTCATGCGGCGGCCGGGAGGTGGACTGCAGCACCTAGTGGTCTTTTCCATTTCTAAATGTGGTGATTCTGTGAGACGTGCTCTCCAGAAGTGCCACTTCCATTGATTTTGCAGGGCTTTGGATCCAACACAATGGGCACATCCCCTCCAGCAGCACATGCCAAGCAGCTTTTGCCTAGCCTGCCTCGGAGGAACTCAGGCAATGAGGAGCTCCAGCTACTCATTCCCATCTGGTGTGGAGCTGACAGTTTGAAGTGGCCCTGCACAGCTCCAAGCAGCCACTCTCCATCTCTCATCCGGAGGCAGCTGCTGCAGCAGGATGTCGGGAGCTGTTCCTCTGTCTGTGTCTCTGCTTTCTGAAGTGGCTCAGTGAGTGAATGCCTTTGTCTTTCCTTTCCAGCCAGGATAAGGCGGCTCTGCTCTCTTCCCCTCCGCAGGAAGCCAGGCCGCACCACAGGAGTCATTCCAGCCTCATTCCCACAGCCCCCACCATTCCCATTACTTCCTGGGAATCCATATCCAAGACACGGATTTGGGAAGGCGAGGGTCCCCTAGGGATTCCTGCTCACACACCTGGAGGAGGGAAGTTCTACAAGCAAAGCTGACATACCTGCCGGTCTAGGAACTGCTGATGTGGTCGTCTCCACTATGTAGCCTGCAAGATTTTCCCTGTGTCTCCCTCGCAGACATCAAGCCAAAGGCCTAGTCCTGTGGAAAAGATGAAAGAGTGTAGGGACTTTAGAATTTAAAGGTAAACTGCAAGCCAAAAAATATCCTTGTGTCCTTTGCTCCTCCTTTATGATGTGTCCGTGGTCTCAGAAATGTGATTCCCCACCTGAGCAAAAAATAAAGTGAGAATGGAGCGTTTTAATATTAGAAAGATCAAGGGCCAACATCCTTCTTTTTGCTGGAGGCCACTTTGTTGGGCTGGTGACATTTTAAAAAAAGGCTGAACCTTGAACTGTTGCTTTCCTGACCATGAGCTGAGAGTGCAGAAGATGTTAAGTCTTAGATAGTTTTGGGAGCCATCTACATCAGCAGTAAATAAATAGTAACATTTTGCTGTTTAATGACAGTCTCACCAAGGTTCCTTACAACAATGGTTGTCCCCTGATCTAACTGCAGCATGGACACGGTTCCACTGTTTACTGCAGACAGAATCTTGACCACATTCCCTAACGGTGCTGAAGCCTGAATATGGTTCTGGTATGGCTAGGTCCCATCTACCCCATACAATGGAACAGTGTTGTAATGGGTTAAGAAAAGACACGCCTGTTGTCTCATTGTAGTGCAGATAGGCTCTAAGACTCAACAGCTTCTCTCCCTCGTTTTCATGCTAGGAAAGGTAAAACTCAGTTTTCAGCCCCTTGTGATAACCTCATTCCATCCCATTCAAAGTGTCTGCCAGCAAAAGAAAGATGACTCCAGGACCAAATCTCCTTGATATTTAATTGTAATGTAAGAAACTAGCAGCTCTTCTCCCACCCCAGATGCACATAACCCCTCACACTTCGCTACAGGAGGGAGACATCGTAGGCCTTGTTTGTACACGAGACAGGGACACAAACAATTATTTTTGCTTTTCATTGCCTTTGAAGAGAATTGTCCCATAGGGTCTCTAGAAGAGTACAGCGATGGGCAGTATGTTGGTGCAATGAAGTGTTAGAGACATGTCTAGACTTGGTAGGAATCTGCACACTGAATTCACCACTGCTACTGCCTTAAGCCAGCCCGCTTCTCTTTATGAGGTGCAAGGGCAACGTGCACATGCACTAGTGTAACTATTTACACCACTAGTGTGCATGATTCTCTGTATTTAGATAACTGAACTGACCACAAACATTTTCTACAGAATTCTTTTTGCAAAAAAGGTGTGAAGAACACGGAAATATTCCCAGACAGGAGAAGAGATGAGACTTGACTTCATTGGCTCCTGTCTCACAGTCCAGTGCAAATCAGCTTAGGGCTCCAGGCCAAAGGGTATTTTGATAGAGAAAATAGCGGCCCTGCCCAGAGCGTCTGTCCTAGGTAGAGCTGGCCCGAAAACAAGAGTTCCATTGTGTGAAAAATATTGATATTTCAGAATTTGTTTTTCATCAGAACCTTTTTTTTTTCATGCGAGAGGTGCTACACCACCCCCAAACTCCTGCATAGCCTAGTGGTGAGGGTACTCCTCTAGGCGGTAGGAGAGCCAGGTTTAAGTCCTTCCTTTGGAGTAGGGGCTTGAATCTGGGTCTCCCAAGATGAGTGCCCTAGTTAATATTTAGTTATTTATACCCAGTGGACCAGCTCCAACAGGAGAGACAGAGAGGATTTACAGTTGCACAAAATGAAATTTATCTTTGCATTTTCACAACAACCTAGGAAATAACATTTTCAAAACCCTGCTTTGAAAGAATGTTATCAAGGTTGCAAAGGCAAGCATTCAAATGTTAGGAACCACTGGCATTAAAGTTGACTGAGTGCTTTTTATCTAAGTCTCTAATGGTCTCTTCCTCTCCCAGACCTTCAATGAGAATTCAAAAGAAATGAGAAACCTAAATAAAAACCCTGGCAACTATCTCCAGTAAACATCACCCTGATCACACCTGCCTTGCTAGGCTCTTAACTCACTTTTCCCAGCTAGAACAGCTAACAGGCAGAGACAGAACCCCTGTCAGCCAGCTCAGCAGTTCCTCTTTCAGAAAACCATGGGTCAGTTGAGTGAAGCAGGCTGAGCTTGCAAATGGGACGAGGCTGTTCTGCTGGGTATGGCAGTGGACAGGGAAGGCTTTTATGTTTCTATTTAAAACTGTGTCCACTGACCTTTGCACTCCTGATGGCACTGAAGAATCAATAGCATTTGCTAGACTCAGGCAAGTAAGTGCACATACATTTTCCTTCTCCATACAGCTTTGGAAGTACACTGCAATCCTGACCCATGGCACACCCTGTTAGTCTAGTCCTCAGCGCCTCGCTAGCTCTGCTGTGGTATTTTAGCCTTAACCTGCAGAGCCTCTTGCTCCTCCCGTCCTGGCTCTCGTTCGGGCAGATTGCCAGTCAAGCGGAAGTGTGTGTTGGTTTTCTGACATGTACAAATTGGGGACTGAGAGACAAAGGAACACATTTTCATTTGCAACCTGGGAAGGATTCAAACATAAATCCCAGAGACGAGGGCATGGTGCCACTAGCCCTAGGGGAAGAACAGGCGAGATAGGAAATACGGATTGAGGAGCAGAGGGTAAAGAAGAAATGTGGACGAAGACGGGGTGGAGGAAGGGAGTGACTGAATAGGTGGGAAAAGAGGAAAAGGTAAACTGACAAAGGGAAAAAGAGAAGCAGTGGTCTCGGCCCGCTTGCGGCCAAATCAGCACACAGCTGCGGTCCATGTGACATCCTCAGGGCCATACAGGTAGCATATATATTGTGTGGCAGCAGCCCACATAACACAGAGAGCTGCATATGTGGATCACAGTGGTAGCTAGGTTGAGAATCACTGGGTTCGGCATTAGTGTAGAGAACGAGATAGCAGGACCGGGGGATGGACAGTCTGAGCACAGGGACATGGGGGGGGGAGGAGGAGGAGGGAATAAAATGGAATTATGGGTTTCACCTCATCTGGCGAATGTTGTTCCCTGTGTACTTTTCACTGAGTCCTGCTGCTGCCCAGCCTGGGTTTCTGAGTGTATCCATTGTTCTGATTGTGCCTGATGTGGATTCCCAGAGATCAGTTCTGCCAAAATATCAGCGAAGTTACGTTCAGTGGGATCAATGCAAAAATTCCTCTGCCCCATGATTTCAGCCTGCGTTGCTGTTTCAGTTCTGCTGCTGCTGTGGATGGCCACGTGGAGACGACAATCAGCCTCCTGGGACTCTCCAGCATCCCTATGAGTTTCTGTTCTCACTCTCAGTCCCCTCTTCTTCCAGCACTGTGGGCGTGCGCTCTGGTGAGGTGCGGGGTGGCCTGGCATCAGCACCCTTGCACAGCGAGTGAGTCCACAGGCCCCATTCCCCAGCAAAACCTCAGGCTCCTACTTGCCCCCAGGAGCATTGTCCGCTCATTATTGCGGCCTGTTGTCTATTTGTGACGCAAAGGAGAATGGCTACTGGCGGGGGGAGGTGGACTAGCTCTGTTGCATTTGAACTGCCAGACACAAGGGGTGTTAGAAGAGTCAACCATGGAGCGATGCCATTGACTTAACATATCACTTGAACAGTCAGCCATAGTCCTGTTGCGTGATGCATGTGTGCCCTGTGCGGCCAGCTGTACAGATCTTAGCTATGGGGGTGGGGTTATTGATGCCCATCAGGAACTTCGAGGATGGGGTGGTGCTTTATAATGTGGCATGGCTGCTTGGTGCAAACTAAGACACAAATATGCTCTAATTCTCAAAAAATAAAACTCATGTGGAGTGATAGGGTAAGGGCTCATGCCAGGCTGCCATCTGTTATGCTGGGGGGTATAGGGAACAGCGATCAGAAGGTTTTCCATGGATGGGAAAAGCTGCGGTGTATGGGGATTTAGCTCAGTAATGTTCTGCACCATCTGTGTGTGTTGCCATTGTGTCCTGGCGCAGCTCTCGCCCTTTGCTTCTCTTCTAGCATCCGATATCTCCACTCCTGATCCTTCATCCTGCTCTTGGCCATTCGGCCCCTCCAATCTCTGTGTTCACAGTCAGCAGCTAGAGAGAACTGGATGCTCTTGGAGAACATATCCTCCCTGGTCCACTTCCTTCTTCACTTGATTTGGGTCAGGCATTCACCTGGTGTGTGAAGGGGGCATGTCTCAAGGCCACCAAGTCAGAGGATGCTGATAAAACAGACAAACACACTGTTAGATTTACAGTCACAACCGAAAGGAAAAGAAAAGTCTCAAGCTCCCTCACATTGTTTCCATAAAGATCTTTCGTAAAAAACGCTAACTGGCAGTTCCAGTTGGGAGCCCCGCAGGATGCACAAGCCATGGTGAGTATGGAGCAGCATAGGGATTGGGGGATTGTTGCATGGGAGGGTGTGACATTCCCCTGGGGTTATCTGGACCGGTGATCTGCTCAGTCACCCCAATCCTTGACTCTGGGAGCCAGCCTGACCCTGCTCTGCTGTGAGAACCCCTACTCCCAGGTTGTTCCTGCACAGCCTCTGGCATGTCAGCTGCTCCTTGGATTGTGCAACCGAATGACACTAGCCAATATCTCCAGTCCCAGACACAACCCTAGGAACCTCCATCTTGCAGTGTTCAGTTATGCCCATTGGACACTGCAGACTTATACGAGTTTGTCAATTTAACAAAGAAATTGATATGCACCAGGCTTATTATCCCAAGTGGAATCTCTGACATGCTTCAAACCAAACGCACAAAAATTTATTTATTTATTTATATAGAACAAACACATTTATTATCTACAAAAAAGACTGACTTATAATCACTTAAAATCTAAGCACAAGTCGGATTTGGTCAAATGAAATAAAAGCAAAACGCAGTCTAAGCTGATCTTAACACTTCCAATGCTCTTACAAACTTAGATGCTTCTCACCACAGGCTGGCTGGTTGCCCTTCAGCCAGGCTCTCCCCTTTGATCAGCACTTCAGTCGCTTGGTGGTGATGTCTGTGGATGTCGATGGAAGAGAGAGAGCATGGCAAATGTCTCTCCTTTTTATCGTGTTCTTTCTTCCCTCTTGGCTTTGCCCTCTCCCCTTCAGAGTCAGGTGAGCAATACCTCATCATAGTCCCAAACTGGCCAAGGGAAGAGGGGTGGCTCACTTCAGAGTCTAACAGATTCTTTTGTTGCTGCCTAGGCCAGTGTCCTTTGTTCCTGTGAGGCTGGGCTGGGTTTGTCCCATACATGTCCTGATGAGGTGTGAACTGCCCCTCTGTTCCTGAAGAGTTTTGCCTGGGCTTGTTTTAAGCCATGAGGACACATTTTCAGCCTCATATCTATATACATGAAATTACAGCCTGTAACAACAGTGCTCAGTGCATCATGAGCCTTCCAAAAACACCCGACATGACAAACTTTGCATTGGATACCACACAATCATATTATAAGGATGAACACGGAGGTGCAAAGTGATCCCCTGCGATGCAGAGTGTCACAGAGGTTTAGATGCTGGATGCTTCTAGATCTGGATATAAGGGAAGTGCAGTGCATATCGGCAATAGTTTTACTGGCAGCAGTGATTTGAGGTGCACTCCTCAGTGCAACAAAGGCCCAGAGACCTCTGCGGCTCCTGATGCCACAAAGCTGTCCTGGCCGATATGCTGCTAGCCTGGTTCCTGTGATAGTGCCAGCAGAACTCATCATGGAGTGGTGTGGAAATGTCTCCCATTGCAGAGGAAGAACCAAGGCTGTTATTCCTAGAAATGTTTGGGAGAGAGTTGCAGAGTATCTCCATGAGCATTTAATCAAGATCGTTCAAGAGGACAAAAGGGACCTCCCTGTTCAGATAAACACGATACCCCACAGAGGGAGAACTGTAGCACCCATCCTAGCACAGCGAGCCAAAGAATAGAAAAGCAAACCTCACCTCTCCCTCTTTCTTCTGCCTCTCTCCAAGCACAGGATACTGATCTGGTTCTAAAAGTAAAGTGAAGAATCAAGAGTCCATGCCTTTATTCTGTAAGCACATGGATGGGCTGGGCGCCGTTTCTAAATAAGGAAGAGGGGGAAACAGAGGGAGGGAGGGGACATTTGGGGCACAAAACAGGCAAGCAAAAATGCTTATAAGAAATAATGTATCTACACACTTACCCGAGCTTCCTTCCCCTTCATCACACTGGACATGCCTGTGCTCACCTGGCAGGACAGGCTGGACTCTAGCAGAGTTTTGAGCAGCTCCAGGGTCACCGCACGGTTTGCGACACCTCCGCTCCTCACCCTTCCCCTCACTGTGCCCAACAGGGGTTTTCACACTCAGCTTTCACAAAGTGTCCAGAGTCCCATTTGTGGCGCTGGTGGGGTCTCCCCAACTACAGCATGCAGTTCATTGTAGAAGTGGCAGGTCTGTGAGGCAGCTCCAGATTGCGGTTGCCTTCCCTTGCTGTCTGGCATGCCTGCTGAAGTTCCTTGGCTTTCACCCACCACGGCTGCTCATCCCTGTTGTGTCACAGGCTTAACATCCCCGGTACAACCTACATCTATATTTCTTCAGTTGATTCTCCGCGGGGCTTACACAGCCTCTTCTCCCCACACATCAGGGAGATCCAGACTTCTGCCCTTCTCCAGGAAGGAGCACATCTAGGTGTAGTGCTCTGTGTGTGCTAAGCTGATATGGTCAGCTGCTTGCCAAAGAGGGCTAGTAGGTGTGTGTGACATACCAGGGTATAATCCAGACTAATAAGTAGCTGTGGTACCCTTGCCCTCTAAACAGGGGTGGCTCTTTGAAATGTTTGTGGCTGTAGCCTGCAGCCTGGACTGCTCACAAACAGCCTCCAGCATGTAAGTCACTGCCAGCGAGGTCTGTGTGTGCTGCAGCCAGGCAGCCATCTCTTGGCTCTTATCAGCTTTGGTTATGCGTAGGGCCCTATCAAATTCACAGACCATGAAATCTGGTCTATTGTGGGCTTTTACGCTGTACTATACAGATTTCAAGGGGGAGACCAGCGTTTCTCAAATTGGGGGTCCTGACCCAAAAGGGAGTTGCAGGGGGGTCACAAGGTTATTTCAGGGGGGTCATGGTATTGCCACCCTGACTTCTGCGCTGCTGCCTTCAGAGCTGGGCAGCCAGAGAGCGGCAGCTGCTCACAGAGGGCCCAGCTCTGCAGGCAGCAGCGCAGAAGTCAGGGTGGCACCATCATAGTGCTGGCAGCGGTTCTGCCTTCAGAGCTGGGCTCCCACTGTGAGCGGCAGCATAGAGGTAAGGGTAGCAGGACTGCAACCCCCCCCCCGCCTTCCCCCCCACACACAATAACCTTGCAACCCCTCCCACAAATCTGTTTGGGTCAGACCCCTACAATCACCCCAACGTGACATTTCAGATTTAAACAGCTGAAATCATGAAATATATTATTTTTAAAATCTTATGACTGTGAAATTGACCAAAATGGACCGTGAATTTGGTTAGTTATGCTGCAGGGTGACCTAAACACACTCCCAGTCTTAGATTTTCCCCCAGAAATGTGGGTCCTGCCCCACACAGCCCTCTCCTGACAAAACAAGTCTATATAAAGCCTGTTATTGCTTTAATAGAAACAATACACACATAACTTGCCACCCCAAATGGAGTTTCCCAGACACTTCAATTTAAACACACTGGATTAGATAAAAAACACAGTAAAACAAGTTGTGAAGGGGCGGACTAGACCCGGAGGCCCCATGCTGCCCAAAGTGGCTGTGGAGGAAGCAGCCAATCTGGGCCCAGTAGGCCATATAAAAGGAGCTGCAGAGCCAGAGTGAATTCAGTCTGCTAGCAGGACCTGGGAGAGCAAGAGGTGCTCCTGGCTGGCTGCAAGGGTCAAGGCAGGTAGTTCCTGGCAGGGGCCAGGGGAGCGAGGAAGGCGCTTCTGGCTGGCTGCTGCTGGGACTCAAGTGCCAAGATGGGTTATGGGGAAGTGGCCCAAGGAAAGGTAGAGCAGCAATTTGTAATGGGATGCAGCATGAGGCTGCTATACTTAAAGGGTCCCCTGGAGCAGTGGGTGG
Organism: Dermochelys coriacea; assembly: GCF_009764565.3. Taxonomy (NCBI): domain Eukaryota; kingdom Metazoa; phylum Chordata; order Testudines; family Dermochelyidae; genus Dermochelys; species Dermochelys coriacea. The sequence continues at coordinate 78,884,841 of NC_050078.2, read as the reverse complement.
GACTGGGTTTCCCCCACGAGCCACTGGGTGAAGTGACTATGCTCTGAGTCCTGGTCTACACTAGGCGTTGAGGTCGAATTTAGCAGCGTTAAATTGATGTAACCCTGCACCTGTCCACATGACGAAGCCCTTTTTTTCGACTTAAAGGGCTCTTAAAATAGATTTCCTTACTCCACCCCCGACAAGGGGATTAGTGCTGAAATCGGCCTTGCTGGGTCAAATTTGGGGTACTGTGGACGCAATTAGATGGTATTGGCCTCTGGGAGCTATCCCAGAGTGCTCCATTGTGACCGCTCTGGACAGCACTCTCAACTCCAATGCACTGACCAGGTTGACAGGGAAAGGCCTGCGAACTTTTGAATTTCAGTTTCCTGTTTGGCCAGTGTGGCAAGCTGCAGGTGACCATGCAGAGCTCATCATCAGAGGTGACCATGATGGAGTCCCAGAATCACAAAAGAGCTCCAGCATGGACCGAATGGGAGGTAGGGGATCTGATTACTGTATGGGGAGAGTGCTATCAGAACTACCTTCCAATTTTCGAAATGCCAAAACATTTGTGAAAATCTCCCAGGGCATGAAGGACAGAGGCCATAACAGGGACCCGAAGCAGTGCCGCATGAAACTTAAGGAGCTGAGGCAAGCCTACCAGAAAGGCGAAAGGCCACTCCGGGTCAGAGCCCCAAACATGCCGCTTCTATGATGAGCTGCATGCCATTTTAGGGGGTTTAGCCACCACTACCCCAGCCGTGTTGTTTGACTCCTTCAATGGAGATGGAGGCAACACGGAAGCAGGTTTTGGGAATGAGGAAGACGATGATGAGGAGGTTGTAGATAGCTCACAGCAAACAAGCAGAGAAACCGGTTTTCCCGACAGCCAGGAACTGTTTCTCGCCCTGGACCTGGAGCCAGTACCCCCTGAACCCACCCAAGGCTGCCTCCCGGACCCGCCAGGTGGAGAAGGGACCTCTGGCGAGTGTACCTTTTAAAATGCTATACAAGGTTTAAAAGCCAGCATGTTTAATGATCAATTTGCCCTGGCATTCGTGGCTCTCCTGGATATACTCCCAAAGCCTTTGCAAAAGGTTTCTGGGAAGGGCAGTCTTATTCCATCCACCATGGTAGGACACTTTACCACTCCAGGCCAGTAGCACATACTCGGGAATCATTGTAGAACAAAGCATTGCAGTGTATGTTTGCTGGCGTTCAAACAACATCCGTTCTTTATCTCTCTGTGTTATCCTCAGGAGAGTGATATCATTCATGGTCACCTGCTTGCAATAGGGTGCTTTTCTTAAGGGGACATTCAGAGGTGCCCGTTCCTGCTGGGCTGTTTGCCTATAGCTGAAAAAGAAATGTTCCCCGCTGTTAGCCACGCGGTGGAGGGAGGCAAAATGCGACCTTGTAATGAAAGCACACGTGCTTTGTATGTAATGTTAACAGCAAGGTTTACCGTGAAAGAGTGTACCCATTGTTCTATAAAATGTGTCTTTTCAAATACCACTGTCCCTTTTTTTTTCTCCACCAGCTGCATGTGTTTCAAGGATCACAGGATCTTCTCCTTCCCAGAGGCTAGTGAAGATTAGAAGGCGAAAAAAACACACTCGCGATGAAATGTTCTCTGAGCTCATGCTGTCCTCCCACACTGACAGAGCACAGACGAATGCCTGGAGGCAGACAATGTCAGAGTGCAGGAAAGCACAAAATGACTGGGAGGAGAGGTGGCGAGCTGAAGAGAGTAAGTGGCGGGCTGAAGAGAGGGCTGAAGCTGAAAGGTGGTGGCAGCATGATGAGAGGAGGCAGGATTCAATGCTGAGGCTGCTGGAGGATCAAACTAATATGCTCCAGCGTGTGGTTGAGCTGCAGGAAAGACAGCAGGAGCACAGACCACCGCTACAGCCCCTGTGTAACCAACCGCCCTCCTCCCCAAATTCCATAGCCTCCTCACCCAGACACGCAAGAACACGGTGGAGGGGCCTCCGGCCACCCAGCCACTCCACCCCAGAGGATTGCCCAAGTAACAGAAGACTGGCATTCAATAAGTTTTAAACTTTTAAAGTGCTGTGTGGCCTTGTCCTTCCCTCCTCCACCACCCCTCCTGGGCTACCTTGGTAATTATCCCCCATTTGTGTGATGAATTAATAAAGAATGCAAGAATGTGAAGCAACAATGACTTTATTGCCTCTGCAAGCAGTGATCGAAGGGAGATGGGGAAGGCGGTTGGCTTACAGGGAAGTAGAGTGAACCAAGGGGCAGGGGGTTTCATCAAGGAGAAACAAACAGAACTTTCACGCCGTAGCCTGGCCAGTCATGAAACTGGTTTTCAAAGCTTCTCTGATGTGCACCGCACCCTCCTGTGCTCTTCTAACCGCCCTGGTGTCTGGCTGTGCGTAACCAGCAGCCAGGTGATTTGCCTCAACCTCCCACCCCGCCATAAACGTCTTCCCCCTTACTCTCACAGATATTGTGGAGCGCACAGCAAGCAGTAATAATATTGGGAATATTGGTTTCACTGAGGTCTAACCGAGTCAGTAAACTGCGCCAGCGTGCTTTTAAACATCCAAATGCACATTCTACCACCATTCTGCACTTGCTCAGCCTGTAGTTGAACACCTCCTGACTACTGTCCGGGGTGCCTGTGTACGGCTTCATGAGCCATGGCATTAAGGGGTAGGCTGGGTCCCCAAGGATAACTATAGGCATTTCAACATCCCCAACAGTTATTTTCTGGTCTGGGAAGAAAGTCCCTTCCTGCAGCTTTTGAAACAGACCAGAGTTCCTGAAGATGTGAGTGTCATGTACCTTTCCCGGCCATCCCACATTGATGTTGGTGAAACGTCCCTTGTGATCCACCAGTGCTTGCAGCACTATTGAAAAGTACCCCTTGCGGTTTATGTACTCGCTGGCTTGGTGCTCCGGTGCCAAGATAGGGATATGGGTTCCGTCTATGGCCCCACCACAGTTAGGGAATCCCATTGCAGCAAAGCCATCCACTATGACCTGCACATTTCCCAGGGTCACTACCCTTGATATCAGCAGATCTTTGATTTGCGTTGGCTACTTGCATCACAGCAGCCCCCACAGTAGATTTGCCCACTCCAAATTGATTCCCGACTGACCGGTAGCTGTCTGGCATTGCCAGCTTCCACAGGACTATTGCCACTCGCTTCTCAAGTGTGAGGGCTGCTCTCATCTTGGTATGGGGAAAGCAAGTCACAAAGTTCCATGAAAGTGCCCTTACGCATGTGAAAGTTTCACAGCCACTGGGAATCTTTTCAGACCTGCAACACTGTGTGGTCCCACCAGTCTGTGCTTGTTTCCCAAGCCCAGAATTGGCATTCCACCGCATGAACCTGCCCCATTAGCACCTTGATGCCCACATTGGCAGGGCCCGTGCATTGAGAGAAGTCTGTGTCCATGTCCTCATCACTCTCGTCACCGCGCTGACGTCGCCTACTCGCCCAGTTTCGCTTTGCCAGGTTCTGGTGCTGCATATACTGCTGGATAATGCGTGTGGTGTTTAATGTGCTCCTAATTGCCAGAGTGATCTGAGCGGGCTCCATGCTTGCCGTGGTATGGAGTCTGCACAGAAAAAAGGCCAGAATGATTGTCTGCTGTTGCCCTGACGGAGGGAGGGGCAACTGACGACATGGCTTACAGGGTTGGCTTACAGGGAATTAAAATCAACAAAGGGGGTGGTTTTGCGAGAAACTGAATGGCCGCCTCAAGGATAGAACTCAAAACCTCAAGGATAGAACTCAAAACTGGGTTTAGCAGGCCGTTGATTTCACAGAGGGAGGGAGGAGAAAATGAATACAAAACAAATCTGGTCTATTTCTTGTTTTGATCCTCTTCATCTAACTTTATACATCTTGCTGGCAGCAGACTGTGCAGTACGACCGCTAGCCATCGTCACCTCCTGGGTGCTCGGCAGAAGACGGTGCAGTATGACTGCTGGCCATCATCTTCTGCTGGCTGCAAATTAAAAGACAGTGCACTGCCGGTAGGACTCAATCGCCATGAGACGAAACAAGTCACTCCCATGTTTGCCCAGGCGCCCGGTTAAAAGAGCACCCAGAACTACGTCGACGACGGCTACCAGTCATACTGCACTGTCTGCTGCCAAAAGGCAATAAACTGCTGCTGTGTAGCAATGCAGTACCACGTCTGCCAGCACCCAGGAGACATACGGTGATGGTTAGCTGAGCGGGCTCCATGCTTGCCGTAGTATGGTGTCTGCACAAGTAACTCAAGAAAAAAGGCACAAAACGATTGTCTGCCCTTGCTTTTACAGAGGGAGGGAGGGAACGGGAGCCTGACGATATGTACCCAGAACCACCCGTGACAATGTTTTAGCCCCATCAGGCACTGGGATTTCTACCCAGAATTCAAACGGGTGGTGGAGACTGCGGGAACTGTGGGATAGCTACCCACAGTGCAAAGCTCCGGAAGTCGACGGTTGCCTCGGTACTGTGGACACAGTCCACTGACTACATGCACTTAGAGCATTTGTGTGGGGACACACACACTCGACTGTATAAAAACGCTTTCTACAAAACCGACTTCTATAAATTCAACCTAATTTCGTAGTGTAGACATACCCTAAGGAAGGGAATTAGAACTGTGGCACCCCAGGGAAGGTGGCTGCACTGGGACTGACTCAGCGGAGAACTGTGGTCAGCAAACTGAGTCCAAGAGGGACTCGGCAGGAAGGCTGGGGTCACTGAGATCTCAAGTAAAGGCAAGGAGTCCTCAGGGAAGATGACAGGGAAGATGACTGCTCAGTTCAGGAGAAGGAGCCTTGCAACCTAGCTGGACCAAACAAGGGTACCATGATGGGCCTGTTGGACTATTTTAGAAGACTGGGTCCAGGGAGAGCTGCAGGATATTGAGGACATTTTGTACTGTGTGCCCCAGAAGGGTTTTTGTTTGTTTCACACATGGACTGAGTGTGATTCAGTTGGAGGGCTGAGTCACCAAAGACCCATCGGGGGCGCTCGCAAGAGGGTGTGGGCAAGAGGTGATTGAAGGGGAAACAGGGATGTGTGAAGGGGCAGGAGGCAGGTGAAGGGAGATGCAGGGGGTAGGATGGGATGGAAGCCGGAGCAATGAGTGCGCTGCATGGAGAATGGAGCAGTACAGGGGAATCGGGAGCAGGGGGAGAATTGTGGCGCTCTGGTGGGAGAAGGGATGCGGGGGGACGTGAGCAGAGAGGGGGAAGGAGAGGAAAGATATGGTGAGTAGGCATGGTGGAAGAGGCGGGAGTGGGAGCTAGCCTTCCCAAGGGGAAGCATCACCCACCACTCATGAGGACAATACTGACCAGCACATTATTAGTTTTCAGATGATACCTCACCAAACAGACTTTGTAGAAAGGTTATTACAATAGTGTGTAGAGCAGGGGTTCTCAAACTGGGGGTCGGGACCCCTCAGGTGGTGACGAGGTTATTACATGGGGGGTTGCGAGCTGTCAGCCTCCACCCCAAACTCTGCTTTGTCTCCAGCATTTACAAATGATGTTAAATATGTAAAAAAGTGTTTTTAATCTATAAGGGGGAGTCGCACACAGAGGCTTGCTATGTGAAAGGGGTCACCAGTACAAAAGTTTGAGAATCACTGGTGTAGAGTATGAACACAGGGATTTGTTCCATCATAGTGTGCTCGCCAGTGTGAGCAGCCAGGAAAAGCCATTTCATCCTTGGGTTACTGAAGGAATGCGGGGGCAATATCTGTGACCCCTGAGCAGTGGAGTTAAAATTCGTGAGTGGAGTGGCTACTATCTCAGGGACAGAGACATTGTGAGTCAGCAGCTGGAGGACTTTTAGGGTCCACACAAGTAATACCACGTCTACACTAATACTACACTGAGAGAAGTAGGTGACTTTAACATTACCTCTCCAAACTACGCAGAGCCAATGTGTCAATGTAACAGGTTGCCCACGTTGGCAGGAGACAAATTTAGGTGTTAATTATGCAAAACTAAAGGAAAACAAGTCAACTGAGGTGGATGTAACTTTGTAGTATAGACCAGGCCACAGACTCTAATTTTCCATATAGTTAAAGCTCACTGAAAATTCATGCATATATCTCATTTTGAAGAAATTAGATTTTGAGTAAGCCAAGTAATAACCGACTGATATCCAAATCTTACATATAGATACTTACACTTACAGAAATCTAAGTATATTATGTCAACAGCTTTATCAGACAGACTTGTAATCTTATAGATTACAACCATGTTTAATAAAGATAACTGAGCTAACATAATACACATAGACTTCTTTAAGGCATTTGACTTGTGCCACAGAACATTCTAACTACAGAATGAGCACTTGTCAAAATCAATGTGGCACATAACAAAAGAATTAAAAATTGTTTGATTATCTAAAAATATGGTGATGGGATCCCTCCGGGGTGCCACCTGGAACTGGGGTGCCATTGAGCCCCCCGACACACCACCCTGGGCTCCCTTTACACTGTACTGCTGTGACCAGCATGCCAAGCCCTCTCCTAGACTCCAGCTTGCTCTTTACCAGCACACATACAGGTAGGGACACACCCAGCTGCAGTTACTTTCAGAGGCTGTGATCAGCTCTGCATGGGTAGGCTTCAGCTAGGGAACATCCAGCTACTCAGGCATGCACCCCCCTCTGGAGTGTAAACCCAGAATTATACCATCTTGTGCTGCACAGAGATCTGTACAGCATAAACTCATGAAATTTGCCCCCTCCCTCAATGTGGAGAGGAAATACACAACAGCTTTCTGCCCTGAGCTATGATTTCCCCACACACTGGTTTTAGACAAAGCAAACACAAATTTATTAACTACAAAAGATAGATTTTAAGTGATTATAAGGGATAACAAACTGATCAAAGCAGACTACCTAGCAAATAAACAAAACACACAAACTAAGCTTAATATACTACATATATTGGATATGAATAGCAAATTCTCACCCTAAATGATGATTCAAGCAGGCTGCAGGCTCTTAAGGGGCAAGTTGCACTAACTTATACCTTGGAATGCCCAGGTGTTTCATTCACAGGCTGGAAATCCCTTTAGCCTGGGTCCAGCTGTTACCCCCAGTTCAGTCTTTGTTCCTTAGGTATATCCAGGAGTCTCTTTGGATGGGGAGTCAGTGAAGAACCACAATGATGTCACTCCCCTGCCTTAAATATCTTTTGCATATGGCAGGAACCCTTTGTCTCAAAGCTTGATTCCAATGCCAGTCAATGGGAAAACACTGATATCCCAAGATGGAGTACAGCACCATGTGACCTGATCACATGTCCCTGTAGTGTTATAGCAGCCATAACTCAGAGGCTGTTTATATCGTCCTCAGGAAGGCACCCCAGTGGGAAACAAGCTTATTCTAAGGCCTATTGTTTTCCTAATGGCTCATTAACCTGAATGGGTCCTTCTCAGCCAGCCATCTAGACTGAGTGTCTTTTGCCTGGTAGGCATTCCCCAGGTGTAATACATTTGTAATACAGTTACCTAGTCAGTATTCCTAACTTCAGATACAGAAATGATGCATACAAATAGGATTATCACATTCAGTAAATCAGAACCTTCCCAAGGATCTCTCACAGGACCTATCTTGCATGAAATACATCAGTTATGCCATAACCCTATCATAACAATATCTCTATGAAGAATATGGGGTGTCGTGCCACAATATTGTGGTTAGAGAATCATCAGTGGAAGAAAGTGCTTCCAGTGCAGGGATCAGTTCCCAGCCCAATTTTCTTCAACACCGTTAGCAGAGATCTGGAAGAAAATATAAATGAATTGCTGGTGACCTTTCCAGAAAGCACAAATTTGGTGGGGTGGCAAGTAACAATGAGGTGAGGTTGTGGATACAGAGCAAACAGGACTGCTTGGTAAAGAGCTCATCCCTGCAACGTGTGTTTTAACACAGGCAGAAGCAAGGTCCTACATCAAGGAAGAAAGACAGGAGGTCACAGTTAGCTGATGGGGGGACTTCATCCTGGCAAGCGTGTAGATGGGGCGCAGTTGGTAGCAGGCATATGCATGGACCTGGAGGAAAGGAGAGATGTGTGTGTGTGGACAGGAGTTGTATTAGGGAGACCAGTGCTATGTGATGGAGGGCGGGAGTAAAGAGACCAGTCCCTGAGTCCCAGTGTCTCTGCATTTCATGGGCTGCCCCTGTGATCCTGCCACAGATCCCCCAGCTGTGAATGCCCCTGTGTGCAGCAGTGCCAGGGGGAGCCTTTCAGGCACTCATTCCCTGGCACAGAGGGATGGAGTTTCCCACTCCAGAACTCTGCCTGGACCCTCCAACATAGCCCCCCAAATATAGCCCTCTCCGCAGAACAGGCTGTCACCCGCCCCCCGCTATCCAGGCACTGAATCTCCCCCTTGCCCCTCTCCAGCCCCAATTCAACCACACTCACCTTTTCAGAGCAACCTCTTCTCCCTACTGCCTGTCAACCCTAGTCACCCCACCTCCTTGCTCCTTCTACCACCCTGCTCTCAGTCTGCAGCAGGCTTTCAGAGGGAATGAAAATCAAAACCGTGAATAATATCTATTGCCTTTCATTTAGGACAGTCAGATTCCACAGTGCCATGTCCTGCATTTTCCACTGAATGCATCTGATGAACTGAGCTGTAGCTGACAAAAGCTTATGCTCAAATAAATGTGTTAGTCTCTAAGGTGCCACAAGTACTCCTTTTTTCTTATGTCTTGCACACTTGCCTATAGATTTGTTTTTTTAAATTAATGATTTTTTTAAATTCCTTAGTATCCCAGATAATGAAACCATTATATCAATTGCAGCTTAAGAGAAGGCTATCTAAGTAGAGCTGGTCAAAACATTTCCAACAGAACATTTTCATGAGAAAATAATGATTTGAAAAAATGTGCACCTGTTTTTTGTAATGATGGGAGCTGTTTAGTACATCACGTCCCTGGAGCACCGGTAGCATACCAGGTGTATCACGACTTGGAAGCAAGCACTGTAGGTGCTTCAGCAGCTAGACCTTGGAGGCACTAGCCCTGGTGGGCTCAATAACCACTCAGACATGTGGCCACGGGAAAGGGTATTTTACTAGGGCTGGCCAGAAAAGGAAAGGTTGCAAATACAATAGATACAGAGGCTTTAATAGTTACAGTTCAAAGTGACAGGTTTCAGAGTAGCAGCCGTGTTAGTCTGTATTCGCAAAAAGAAAAGGAGTACTTGTGGCACCTTAGAGACTAACAAATTTATTAGAGCATAAGCTTTCGTGAGCTACAGCTCACTTCATCGGATGCATTTGGTGGAAAAAACAGAGGAGAGATTTATATACACACACACAGAGAACATGAAACAATGGGTTTATCATACACACTGTAAGGAGAGTGATCACTTAAGATAAGCCATCACCAGCAGCGGGGGGGGGGGGAGGAAAGGAGGAAAATCTTTCATGGTGACAAGCAAGGTAGGCTATTTCCAGCAGTTAACAAGAATATCAGAGGAACAGTGGGGGGTGGGGTGGGAGGGAGAAATACCATGGGGAAATAGTTTTACTTTGTGTAATGACTCATCCATTCCCAGTCTCTATTCAAGCCTAAGTTAATTGTATCCAGTTTGCAAATTAATTCCAATTCAGCAGTCTCTCGTTGGAGTCTGTTTTTGAAGCTTTTTTGTTGAAGGATAGCCACTCTTAGGTCTGTGATCGAGTGACCAGAGAGATTGAAGTGTTCTCCAACTGGTTTTTGAATGTTATAATTCTTGACGTCTGATTTGTGTCCATTCATTCTTTTGCGTAGAGACTGTCCAGTTTGGCCAATGTACATGGCAAACATATATATTCATTCTATACATATCTATTCATTCTATACATATCTATTCCGGGGATACCATCATAGGGCCTAATCACATCAGCCACACAATCAGAGGCTCATTCACCTGCGCATCTACCAATGTGATATATGCCATCATGTGCCAGCAATGCCCCTCTGCCATGTACATTGGCCAAACTGGACAGTCTCTACGCAAAAGAATGAATGGACACAAATCAGACGTCAAGAATTATAACGTTCAAAAGCCAATTGGAGAACACTTCAATCTCTCTGGTCACTCGATCACAGACCTAAGAGTGGCTATCCTTCAACAAAAAAGCTTCAAAAACAGACTCCAACGAGAGACTGCTGAATTGGAATTAATTTGCAAACTGGATACAATTAACTTAGGCTTGAATAGAGACTGGGAATGGATGAGTCATTACACAAAGTAAAACTATTTCCCCATGGTATTTCTCCCTCCAACCCCACCCCCCACTGTTCCTCTGATATTCTTGTTAACTGCTGGAATTAGCCTACCTTGCTTGTCACCATGAAAGGTTTTCCTCCTTTCCCCCCCCCTGCTGCTGGTGATGGCTTATCTTAAGTGATCACTCTCCTTACAGTGTGTATGATAAACCCATTGTTTCATGTTCTCTGTGTGTGTGTATATAAATCTCTCCTCTGTTTTTTCCACCAAATGCATCCGATGAAGTGAGCTGTAGCTCACGAAAGCTTATGCTCTAATAAATTTGTTAGTCTCTAAGGTGCCACAAGTACTCCTTTTCTTTTAGTTCAAAGTGAGAAAGAGCAGTTTTTGTTTGGGTCCCTCGGGCAGTCCGATCAAGAGTCAGGACTCTTCAGACCTAGTGCCTGGGTCATTCTCTCCAATCAAGTCTCTATTCAAGCAAATAAGATGTTAGGGGTTTCCAAGCCAGGTTCAGTGTTTCCCCTGGGGACCCTTTGCACTGGCTCCCTGCCCAGGCACTGCTACTCCCCCAAGATCCATTTGGACCTGCACCCAGCTGTAACGTCTAACGGTCACAGCCTGTCCACATACAGCTCTGCCTACAGTTCCTGAGGATTTTGCTCTGAAATCAGCTTCTCTCCAGTTCCCGGCTAGCCATGCAGGCATTGTCCCCAAACAGAGCCTGGCCACTTGCTGATTCAGGTCCTTTGCCCTTTCCTGGCCAGTAGGATGGGGATGTGCAGTGGGGAGAGATTGATGAGAGTTGTATTTCTCTGCTTAGAAGACCTATCACACTTCACCACAAAGGATGTTGGGGAAATCCTACCCTGGGCCTGCTCTTTTCTGGTAACAAAGATGCGATACTGACACTGATGGTCCAGCCAGAGTTCTGAAGGAGCTTAAAAACATAATGGCAGAGCTTTTAGGAAAAATGTGCCATCTTTTGTTAAAAGCTATACCAGAGAATTAGTTGGTATTAAATTTTGTAGCTATCCTAAAAAGGCTTTAGGTTGTTCCAGGCAAATATATACTAGTAAGCTTACCTCTGTCCTGGATAGACTGGTTGAACAAATAAATAAAAATAAAATTATAAAACACCTGGAAGATCATGCTATTTTTCTGCAAAGTAAAATCAGATCTCATTAACTATTAGAATTTTTGACAATGTGAATAAATTCATATATATAGGAAAACCAGTTGATAATTTATTTAAACTTTCAAGAGGCCCTTTGGCAAAGTCCCTCACAAGAGGCTACTAAAGCAGCTAAGCCTTGGGGTGAGAGGTGAAGCGTTGTCATGGATCACAAGCTGGCTAAGAGGCAAGAAACAAAGAGTAGGACTAAATGGTCAGTTTTCATCATGGCGAAAGGTTAACAGCTGGGTGTCACAAGGACCTGTGCTGTTTAATATATATATATATTAGCAGTCTGGGAAAGGGCAGTGAGGGGCCAGATTTGCAGATGGCACAAAATTATTCTGGTGAGTCAAATCCAGAGAAGACTCTGAAGAACTTCAGAGGAACCTAACCAAGCTTGGTGAATAGGCAACACATTTGCAGATGAAATTCAGTGAGGACAAATGTAAAGTAATGCAAGTTTGAGGGGAAAACTTTAACTCATACATCTGAAAGGGTTCTAAATTAAGAATATAAACCAGGAAAAGGACCTGGGCATCATTGTAGATAGTTTAATGAAAACCAGGGCTCAATTTCAGCTATAGTCAAAGAAAACAAAAAACACAGTAGGATGTGTAAGGAATGGGATGCAGAATAATACAGAAAATACTATACTTCCATTGTATAAACCACAGGTTTGCTCTCATCTGGAATAACGAGTGCTGTACTCATCACCCCATCTATCAAAGGGTATTGCAGAATTAGAGGTGGTTCAGGTACAGATGATGAGAATGATTAGAGTCCTGGAAAAACTCATATGAAAAGAGATTGAAAAGATTGTTACCTTAGAGAAGAGACAAACAAGAGGAGTCATGATAAAAGTATACAAAGGAATGAATGGTCTAGAGAAGGTAGATTGGGAACTTCCATTCACCTTGTCTCAGCACAAAAACAAAGGGACAGTGTGTGACACTGAAACGTGGCAAATGCGAAAGTGATCAAACAAAATACTTTTTCCACACAACACATAATTCAGCTGTGGAACTCAACGCCACATGATGTTGTTGAAGCCAGAAATTAACAAGATTGAAAGAGCTGTTGGATGTTTATATAGATAATAAGAATATCCTGAGTTTTAGAAGGGAGATAAAACCTCCTTCTTCATGACTTAAACAAATCTCTAGTGGTTAGGATGAGATTTTTCTATGGGGCAGATTAACCCACATCTGCTGAGTGCAGGGTTCTTACACATTCCTCTGAAGCATCTGGCACTGGCCACTGTCGGCCTAGCTAGACCTTGGGCCTGATCCAGTCTGGCAATTCCTAGGTTTCTGTGTTTTCTGACTGTGATCTCTCTTCTAAATGACCACAGAGGAATGTGAATATGAAGTGACTATGATGGCCCATGATGTCAGTATGAAGTGACTGCAGAGCTCTGTTCCTTTGATGTGACTACAGTGTCACACCAAATCTGATGTTTGCCAGTCATTCATAAATGGACACACACAAAAAGAAAAAGAGTGTGTGTTAGGCAAAATATGTTAGCCTGAATAGTAATCTATGTGACTTAGTACATTCCTTACTCTATCAAAAAAGCTTGTGCTTTAACTTCTGAATGTGCTTCATTCTTCTTAGCCAAAGTGTCTTATGGAAGTACCTCCGATATTTACATAAGCCTAGGCAATATACTTAGATTTCTTAATCCCTGAATTTTCCACTGAATGCATCCGATGAAGAGAGTTGTAGCTCATGAAAGCTTATGCTCAAATAAATTTGTTAGTCTCTAAGGTGCCACAAGTCCTCCTTTTCTTTTTGCGAATACAGACTAACATGGCTGCTACTCTGAAACCTGTCATTAATCCCTGATATTATTGTTCTTGAGACAGTCCTGTTATATGTTTTTTTCATTATGGTTTCTCTGACTTGTAGGAATTGCAATACATGATTTTTTTTTAGGGTTGAATTTTCACACAGCAACAGCACACAGTAATGAGCCTGCAGATTCAGTAGTCACTGAACTCTAGGGTACAGATGTGGGGACCTGCATGAAAGACCCCCTTACGCTTATTCTTACCAGTTTAGGTTAAAAACTTCCTCAAGGTACAAACTTTGCCTTTTCCTTGAACCCTATGCTGCCACCACCATGCGTGTTAAAAAAAGAACAGGGAAAGAGCCCACTTGGAGACATCTTTCCCCAAAATATCCCTCCAAGCCCTACACCCCCTTTCTTGGGGAAGGCTTGATAAAAATCCTCATCAATTTGTACAGGTGAACACAGACCCAAACCCTTGGATCTTAAGAACAATGAAAAAGCAATCAGGTTCTTAAAAGAAGACTTTTAATTAAAGAAAAAGTAAAAGAATCACCTCTGTAAAAATCAAGATGGTAAATACCTTACAGGGTAATCAGATTCAAAACATAGAGAATCCCTCTAGGCAAAACCTTAAGTTACAAAAAGACACAAAAACAGGAATATTCATTCCATCCAGCACAGCTATTTTACCAGCCATTAAACAAAACAAATCTAATGCATTTCTAGCTAGATTACTTACTAACTTTTTACAGGAGTTCTGAGCTGTATTCCTGATCTGTTCCCGGCAAAAGCATCACACAACAGACAGACCCTTTGTTCCCCCCAGAAGTTACCTACTACGGGACAGGCCCAACAAAAAAAATAACAGAACGCCACTAGCCATCCCCTTCAGCCCCCAACTAAAACCTCTCCAACGCATCATCAAGGATCTACAACCTATCCTGAAGGACGATCCCTCAGTCTCACAGAACTTGGGAGACAGGCCAGTCCTTGCTTACAGACAGCCCCCCAACCTGAAGCAAATACTCACCAGCAACCACACACCACACAACAAAAACACTAACCCAGGAACCTATCTTTGCAACAAAGCCCGTTGCCAACTGTGTCTACATATCTATTCAGGGGACACCATCATAGGGCCTAATCACATCAGCCACACTATCAGAGGCTCATTCACCTGCGTATCTACTAATGTGATATATGCCATCATGTGCCAGCAATGCCCCTCTGCCATGTACATTGGTCAAACTGGACAGTCTCTACGTAAAAGAATAAATGGACACAAATCAGACGTCAAGAATTATAATGTTCAAAAACCAGTGGGAGAACACTTCAATCTCTTTGGTCACTCGATTACAGACCTAAAAGTGGCAATTCTTCAACAAAAAAGCTTCAAAAACAGACTCCAACGAGAGACTGCTGAATTGGAATTAATTTGCAAACTGGATACAATTAACTTAGGCTTGAATAAAGACTGGGAGTGGATGGGTCATTACACAAAGTAAAACTATTTCCCCTTGTTTATTTCCCCTCCTACTGTTTTTGTAAACTGCTGGAAATGGCCTACCTTGATTATCACTACAAAAGGTTTCCCCTCCCCCACCCCCACACTCCTGCTGGTAATAGCTCACCTTTCCTGATCACTCTTGTTACAGTCTGTATGGTAACACTCATTGTTTTATGTTCTCTTTGTATATAAAATCTCCCCACTATATTTTCCACTGTATGCGTCCGATGAAGTGAGCTGTAGCTCATGAAAGCTCATGCTCTAATAAATTTGTTAGTCTCTAAGGTGCCACAAGTACTCCTTTTCTTTTTGCTGTTCCATTGTAATTCTGATTTGCTTTCCTTTTGTCCCATTTGTCCATTGTCTGCGGGCCCTGATAGTCTTAGCATTGGATACTTTTATTCCTTCCAATTTTCCCCTTTGTTCACTGGAATTTTTCATCATCATGATTTCCTTATAACCAGAGTGCTCCTTTTTTTAAAAACAAACGTCCCCAATTTTTTGAAAACATGGAAGCAAGTAAAAGCCTAGAAAATACTGATTACTGCATTATGCTTCTGTTGTTTCCATCTAATGCAGGAGCATTTCCCAATCCTGGCTGAAATGTGAGAATTTGAGATTGTCTACATGGTGCATTAGTCTGCACTAGAGGGTGTAAATTCTAGTGTGCACTAGGATGTTATGCACTAACTGGCCCAGGTGGACTCTGGGGGCATGCACTAAAAGTTCCCTAGTGTGTGTTAATGTAGTCCAATTTCAAACATTAGTGTGCACTAGGGAACTTTTCGTGCACACCAGCAGGGTCCACTTGGGCCAGCTAGTGCGTGTCATCCTAGAATGTATATACCCCTCTAGTGCAGACTAATGAACAGTGAAGACAAGCCTTAGTGAACTCACTCATCTTGGTTCCTTTTCGCTACCTCCAACTATTTGTCTTCACTTTTACGGTACTTCATGGCCCATTCCGACACCCTACCCATCAACTCTCATAAAATTAGTTTCCAACCTGGTTTAATGCTGGCTGAAAATCTGTTCAGCCAGGGCGACAACTCATGCACTAAAGGCAGGCATGTGTTGCAGTGTTTTGCTGCACTCTATCGTGTCATATTGGAAAACTAAACATTTTGTTTGGTTTTCAGTCAAACCACTACAAAAGCAGATTGACAAGAGACTCACACTCTCTTCTCGTGAGGTCTCACTCTGCCTGTGTCACAGAGGAGGTTACTCTTCAGCAGAGAAGCCTTTTCTAAAACCCTGCATCATAACCACTTGCAGACTTTGGTGTGATTGAGAAAGATATACACATGGATACAACAGCCCTAAATATTGCAGCTGGAGCTCATCCCTGCTTTTCGGGAAGATGGCACTAGACTTGGAAATACCAACTGTAATTAAAAAAACCTTGAATACACACGTCTCAGTACCTTCCTGGTGCCAAATGCTTCTTACCTTGTGAGGGCTCATTCTGGGCCTTTGAACAAAGCTGTTGCAGTTTTCATTTGTTATTAAGCCCAACATGTGCCATGCTAGGGCACTAAGGATGTGAGCTTCTAAAGACATCTCTAGAAGGAGATATCCAGCCTGCACAGCACTGGAGAGAGCTGTTAATTAAATCAACTAATATCAAAGGGAGGGGGTATTTCAATTAAAGGAGAGTGTTTAGCTCTACTGTATTAAGTTCAGTTCTGGTTTTAAGAGGATGCTTAATTGTGGCCTTTTTACCCCCTGCAGTTAACTCGTCCTGATCATTACTCATCGTTCTTGCATTGCCTAAATGCCTGCCACATCTCATCACGCTTGATGGCTGCGCTTTCCATGGACAAACAGGAAGGAAAGAAAATTGCTTTTTAATTATCATTGTTTCAAAACAAGTCGGCCCTGTGCTATCGTATGCCCACAGCACATTCATCCCCAGGACCAATCAGATCCTGAAGTTACCCTGGCCTGAGAGCCTGCCAAGTTTGAGAGTTAAGAAGCTGCAACGTGGCAGGCAAAGTCACTGCCGGTAGCCCAGGCTGTCAATCTTCAGCTGGCCGTTGGCAAAGGGAACAAAAGGAGGGGGAAGGGCAGATTAGCAAAACCACTCAAGTCAGAATAGTGTTTAGAGCAGCTTTCGCGATCCTTTATTTTGAGTTTATAAGGAGGGGAGCCGTGTGATGTTCAGCCTTTCACCTGTAAAAAGTGTATTGATATAGGGGTTGGGACAATAATTTACAGTCAGACAGACATTTAAAAAGTCATAATCCATCATTCGCACTTCAGAATACCCGGATCTGCCAGTCCAATATCTGTGGATCATAAATCCTCTAACGCTGGAAGGACTGAATGATGGAATGGGGCATTTCAAAGGTTTTCAGCTATTGTAAATATGGGCACTGAAAAGCTCCACTCAGAAAACCTCACACCCCGCCGGCAGCAAATTCTCTGTGTGTGTGTGTGTGTGTGTGTGTGTGTGTACACTCATGGGCAGCATTAGAAGTATTTAATCAAAATCCCATCATTAGAACATCTCGTAAAAAGCCTGACTTTGGCTCCAGCCCATTAATGGCCCTGTTTGACAGGACGATGATTAAACACTTTCAGTTCAGTTATTTTCTCAACACTGAAATCTGATAGCTAGTCTATTGTTATCGACTCTGCTGAGAAGCTGGCACCCGGGACAGAGCTCTAGCACTGACAGCTGCAGGGAGAGGTAACTACCATCTGCTCAGCTCCCAGTTACCAGGGCTACCGAAGGGGCAAACCCCTCCACAAACCTTCTCAGTCTCTCCCTGGAGCCACTGCTTCTGCCTCACCAGGTACCCACTGTGACCTTGGCAGCCAGATCTTAAAGGGCCCGTACCTCTGTAACTGCCTCTTCTTCGTCTGCTAACTTAGAACATACACCTCAGGGACCTACCATAGCATGAGGGTTATTTAATTCCACCTTCTATATAGCAAACAGCCAGATCTTGTCTCTCCTATAGACTGAAGCTCTGCAAAGTGGTAGGCCCCACTCCTGCAGTTGGATCCATACAGGTGTTCCTCTGCATCTGAATGGACTTCAATCCAGGTGGGTGCAAGGGTTTGCTTATGTTTGTTAGATCTCAGGACCTGGGCCTTTGTTTGCCTGTGTGCTGTGGGGCAGCAGGCCACCTGAAACCAGGCTAACGCTGACAGTAATTGACTACAGAAACAAGTGACATTATTATCAAGGATGCATTTGAACAATTAGTCAAATTACCTTTCAGATTAAAAAGTAATATGAATAACTTTCATGCATGCATGAGTGATAATGTCATGGCATGCAGTTTGACCACATTTGCCATATGTGCTACTCATATGCAAGTCAAAAAATACTGTCATCTAACTGCCAGTGTAATCTCTTATCTCTATGAGCAAGGTACTAGTTATATACACATATTATCCTTCAGTTCCATTATCAGCATTTTGTAATCGTTTGTCAGCCCCAGAGAGTTATGCCTGGTATGGGGGCATTAATAACATAGGGCAACTTCATCCCTGAGATAACTGCATTGGGATCATATTCTATATTTCAGTTTAAGTGGGAAAATGCCCTGCCACTTAATGCCAATTGAGTTCCCATTGCTCAGAATACTTTGCATACAAGTGCCCATGGCTGCACAGTGCAGTCCTGTGTCAGGAATTAAAGGAAAATGCCGTGCAATGCATCAGATCTGCTGTCTCTCCAGGGCTGGATTCGCTGGTCTGCTAAGTCTGCTCGGCACTGGGGCGAGTGTCCGGAGATGGCAAAGGGCTAAACCACAGAAACCCTCCACAGAACTTCACCCTTCAGCAGAGACTAGCAATGGAAAACTTTGCCCCTGAAGTGAAAGTTTGGAGAAGTCATCACTGAACAAAGAGTTTATATAATAGAAACACTTAGGCAACATTAACTCCAGCTGTTGCTGCCCATTTCAGCTTCACTGTTAATTTATTGTCTGGGATTCTCCAAAGAAGAATGGCAGGTTTCAGAGTAGCAACCCTGTTAGTCTGTATCCGCAAAAGGAAAAGGAATACTTGTGGCACTTTAGTCTCTAAGGTGCCACAAGTACTCCTTTTCTTTTTCCAAAGAAGAAAAAGAAGTTCTTTTCCGAGACACTAACAAACAATATTTTTTTGGTGAGGTCAAGGCTGGAGCTGAATGAATTTTTTTCAGATAACAGTAAATTTACAGGTTTCAGAGTAGCAGCCGTGTTAGTCTGTATTCGCAAAAAGAAAAGGAGTACTTGTGGCACCTTAGAGACTAACAAATTTATTAGAGCATAAGCTTTCGTGAGCTACAGCTCACTTCATCGGATGCATTTGGTGGAAAAAACAGAGGAGAGATTTATATACACACACACAGAGAACATGAAACAATGGGTTTATCATACACACTGTAAGGAGAGTGATCACTTAAGATAAGCCATCACCCACAGCAGGGGGGGGAAAGGAGGAAAACCTTCCATGGTGACAAGCAAGGTAGGCTAATTCCAGCAGTTAACAAGAATATCAGAGGAACAGTGGGGGGTGGGGTGGGGGGGAGAAATACCATGGGGAAATAGTTTTACTTTGTGTAATGACTCATCCATTCCCAGTCTCTATTCAAGCCTAAGTTAATTGTATCCAGTTTGCAAATTAATTCCAATTCAGCAGTCTCTCGTTGGAGTCTGTTTTTGAAGCTTTTTTGTTGAAGTATAGCCACTCTTAGGTCTGTGATCGAGTGACCAGAGAGATTGAAGTGTTCTCCAACTGGTTTTTGAATGTTATAATTCTTGACGTCTGATTTGTGTCCATTCATTCTTTTACGTAGAGACTGTCCAGTTTGGCCAATGTACATGGCAGAGGGGCATTGCTGGCACATGATGGCATATATCACATTGGTAGATGCGCAGGTGAACGAGCCTCTGATAGTGTGGCTGATGTGATTAGGCCCTATGATGGTATCCCCTGAATAGATATGTGGACAGAGTTGGCAACGGGCTTTGTTGCAAGGATAGGTTCCTGGGTTAGTGGTTCTGTTGTGTGGTGTGTGCTTGCTGGTGAGTATTTGCTTCAGATTGGGGGGCTGTCTGTAAGCAAGGACTGGTCTATCTCCCAAGATCTGAGAGAGCGATGGCTCGTCCTTCAGGATAGGTTGTAGATCCTTGATGATGCGTTGGAGAGGTTTTAGTTGGGGGCTGAAGGTGATGGCTAGTGGCGTTCTGTTGTTTTCTTTGTTGGGCCTGTCCTGTAGTAAACTATTTCCCCATGGTATTTCTCCCCCCCACCCCACCCCCCACTGTTCCTCTGATATTCTTGTTAACTGCTGGAATTAGCCTACCTGCTTGTCACCATGGAAGGTTTTCCTCCTTTCCCCCCCCTGCTGTGGGTGATGGCTTATCTTAAGTGATCACTCTCCTTACAGTGTGTATGATAAACCCATTGTTTCATGTTCTCTGTGTGTGTGTATATAAATCTCTCCTCTGTTTTTTCCACCAAATGCATCCGATGAAGTGAGCTGTAGCTCACGAAAGCTTATGCTCTAATAAATTTGTTAGTCTCTAAGGTGCCACAAGTACTCCTTTTCTTTTTTAGTAAATTTACAACAACAACAAAAAGCATTTTGGGGACATCAAAACTATTCACAAGTTGTACATGAATTCACCAACTAGTTCTGGCAAAAAACAGTTGGGGGACTGAGACACCATGCACACAAATGGCCAAAGGAGTTGTCATCTCCTTCCAAGCTTTAGCTCGGTGGGGAAGGCACTGATCTGGGAGGTGGGAGACCCACATCTGAGTCCCCCCTTGCCTGATGTGGAGAAGGGATTTGAAGTTGGGCTCCTATATTGAAGAAGAGCTCCCTAGCCAGGCAGCAGTGTCAGTCTGAGTCCATCTGTCCTGCCGCTGCCTCTCAGCCCAGGGAGACAGGCTTGTGAGAGGGGGCTTGAGGTAGCACACTGACATTACTGTGGGCATTGCGGTTTGGGCTCAAGAGCCCAGGCTGCAGGCAGCCCCAGCCTCGTCATCCACATGGCTCTTCTGAGATCACTAGCATGAGTCTATCTAACCAGGCCAGGCCAGGCTAGGGTCGCTCCCTATATCTGTTCACTTCTGCTCTCCGGCCCGTGACTGCTTAATTATTTATACACAGTGGAAGAGTGGAGATGCCCATCTCAGAATGGTCCATAGCCAGGTAGTCAAGGTGCTCTCCATCTGCTCAATCCCTTCTCCACAGCAGACAGCAGGGGCGAGTGAATTCAGGTCTCCCACCTCCCCCTGGAGTGCCCTAACCCCTGAGCTAATGCTTACAAGGGAGCGTTCCCTCCTTCTCCAGACCTCTAAAAAACACCTGGAAACAAAGCGTTTCAGGTTCAGGGAAACGGTTTGTTTGACCCAAATTGGACTTTTTATTTTACATAATCTTTCAAATTCAGTTAGACTCTAACAAGTTTTGTTTTTAGGAACTGCCCACAAACCAAAAAAAAAAAAATCAGCTGATTCATCCAGCTGTTGTCAAGACCCCATTGAGTGAGGCAGCCTCTTAGGGACGTCCTCTGGGGCACAGGGACGTGCTCTGGGGCAGAGGGACGCAGTTGCCTCACTTATTCCTTATACATCATGCTGAATATTTACCACATCAGGTCAAGTGAATCAGAATGTGATGAATAATAGTTACAGACACCTAACTAATGTTTAGCTCATCCATTTGCAATCTAGCCCATAGTTAGGGACTGTCCATTGCTAATTGATGATGGGACAGTGATTCTAAATAGGCATTCATTAAAAAAATAGTAAATATAAGTTGATGATGTTCCTTTTAGTGCCAGTTACTGTAATCGAATAATTGGCAGCAGTTCCTCATGTCAATTTCTGCAACGTGCCCATGTACCATGATGAGAAGTATGATATAAAAATCAAATCAAGATTATAAATACTACTGTATCAGATCTGTTGCCTAGATATTGCTAAAATAAACATTTTTGCTTGGAGTTTACCTTTTCCTACCTATTTTTGTAGATTAGCAACTCCTTTAAGTTGCTATCAGATATCCTATTATTTCATTCTATTTTGTTTCTTTCTTGCCATACTTACTGTATTCTATACAGAATACAGGTTCAGCTGGAGTCTAAAGCTGGGGCATGCAAAGGATTCACCTACTGCCCTGTCTATTCATTGGTTGCTCTTAGTTCGGTTCTTTTACCCGGTTTGCTCCTCATGCTACAATACACACACACATAGATTATATAGATATATAATAAAGTAAATAAAAATTGAATGCGATGAAAGCCTGCGTTAGCATCAACAATCTATTTTTACATTTCCTCTTGTAGAAGGATAATCATCTCTTTTTCTGTCCTGTTTTGGAGATGGTTTGTCATTGGGCTGTACTCATGCAAACTCTTGGCTGGTATAATTTTGCCTTTGGGAATGTCTGTCTGCATTTTCTTATCTTATCCCAGCTACAAGAATTTAACACTAGATATTTGGGATTTTAGAGTCAACTGCAAAATTGGCAAGTCTAAAACTACATTCCTTAATTCCACCTCAGTGACATAAACCAAATGATGGATGTCTTGCTAGGGGAAAAAAAAAACCCACTGGGAAATTCAGAGGAAAGTCTACCAGACCCCGTTAACCCTAAAATTAACATACAAACAAAACCATGGGTGGTCGGGGCTGTACGGCTGAACCCCGTGGAGATCCAGCTGGGTGCAGACCAGGATGCCTGCTGCAGGGACTGAGCCTTTTGAGCCTATGTATTAAAAGGCATAGGAGAAATAGCACTTTGGCATTAAGAAAGCCACTTCCCAAGCATGGAAGAGGGGAAAGCAGGCCTCAGAATTAATTATCTTGGCTTGTAATAGTAATAATGATCATTGTAACCGTCCATCACAGAAGCACATATGCTGCTGAGTGAGGAGCAAGGCAGATATCCCCCCAGTGGGGCTCTCAGTGGGGCCCAGAGGAAGGAGTGAAAGATCCTGGGGACCCGCAGGTTCCAGCATGGGGAGATCCAGGTGCCTGCAGGCTCTAACGCTCGAGCAGGAAAGCCAGAGGAAAGGCAGCAATGTACCTTGGAGGAAAGTCAGTGGCACCAGGATTCCACCCTTGTGTGCCAATTAAAAACATGAACAACAGAGAATGACGGGATGTGGACTCCTGAGGAAGAGCAGAAATGGACGTGCTGCCCCTCTGCCCGTGGCTGATTGGAGACCCCAGCGCTGGTGGGGAAGGAGCAGCCTGTCATGCTCATTAGCACAAGGAGAGAAGGGAGATGCAGGCTGGAACTAGTGGGCAGTGAGTGTGGGGCTGCAAACTGGGAATGGCCGACAGGCAGGTGCTGAGAGCATGCAGCAGTGGAGCCAGCTTTGGCAACGGCAGTGCACCCCAGACACACAAAGAGGAGGTGCTTGTTTGGGGAAGGTTTGAGTGTCGACCCACGACTCGACATGTAACAGAACCAGTATCTGTGCAGCCAAGGCTTTAAAACTGCCAGCTGGAAAGGGTGGACCAGAGAAGAGAGAGCAATAGATGTTGGAGACCCCGAAGACACAGGCAGCTCCTGGGGAATTTGTGAGTGAAACACATGAGTTCTGCCAGTGGAATGCAGCACATGTGGCTCGGCATTCACGCTGCCCCAAGGGATGTAGTGTTCCAGAGGGCTGGCTGCCAGGCAGGGAATGTAGAAATCAGAAGGGGCTTCTTTGCTCTTGAGAGGCATTCAGGTCTAATAGGTACAGGACTGGGCCAGGCTCTGCCAATAACCTGCTCTGTGACCTGGGGCTAGTCCCTTCCACTCTCTGTCCTTCTGCGTCCCCTTGCACCCTTTGTCTTGTCCAAACTGTAAGCTCTTGTGGGCAGGGACTGTCTCTCATGTTAATTTCCATGGACAATATGGGCCCAAAGAGACAAAGGTATTAACATGATCCTGCCACTTGCCAACATGAAACAGTATTAAAGAGGGTTTGTGCACAGAGCTCTTGGCCTGCCTAGCATCATGGCAAACGCACCATAAAAAACCCTGGCAACCTTGTATTAAAGATACAGCAAAGAAGAAAAAACAGTTACAGCCTTGGAAATGTAAAGTGTTAAGTGAGGATTTCATTGTAACAGCTTCCCTTCTTCCCTTTCCCTTGCACTGGAGAGAGTTCTTAAAAGGAAAAAAACCCTTGTCTGGTAGCCTCTGAGTTGGGGGGTTGGAGC
Organism: Dermochelys coriacea; assembly: GCF_009764565.3. Taxonomy (NCBI): domain Eukaryota; kingdom Metazoa; phylum Chordata; order Testudines; family Dermochelyidae; genus Dermochelys; species Dermochelys coriacea. Next base: position 78,860,985 of record NC_050078.2, on the reverse strand, counting down.
AAACAGCCAGTCAGCACAGGATGGACAGTCCAGTCGGACTGCAGTAAGGTCTCCCCTGCTGCTGCTCCAGTTCAGCTGCTGCTGCTCCAGGCTGGAGTCTGGCTGGCTCCACCTGCAGTATGTCCCCAAGGCCACATGGTGGGGGCAGAGAAGGCACCACCTGGTCCTACTGGCCTGCACAGTCCTGGGTTCAGGGGGATGCTGGGGGACGGGTGGCCTCAGTTGGGCCCAGTTTTGTCCCATTCCCCAGTGCAGTTGCCCCTGCTTTGCCTGCTTCTGCCCCTAGTAGCTGGAGTCACTGGTGTGTGTATGCGATGCACGTGGGGTATGGAGTGCTCCATGCGGATACGATGGAGTGCTACAGTCAAGATGTAGCCATTCCAAGAGCCAGTCATTTATGGTTTCTCTGAACCATGTCCCATTGCAGGTTTTGACAAGTTTATACGTGTGTAGCTGAAGTCTCCCATGATTATTGTCTTGTTAGACTTTTCTGCTGCTTTGATTGCCATCAGCATTGTGCATCCACTGTCCTTTGCCGGATCTGGAAGTGAGCAGTCTAACCAAGGAGAATATTTCTCTTCTTACAGGTTGGGATTTGGATTTATACAGTCAATTATGTGGTCCTTTCCATTAAATATTTTTAATCTCACTAGAGTCTATGGAAGCTTTTCGATACAGTGCTACTTCCCCATCCCCATTCTTTCAACTCACTCTGTCCATCCTATGCACTTCATAGCCAGGTAATGTGGCATCCCACCATATTTTTGGCATTCCACCATGTTTCAGTAATACCCATTATGTCATGGTCCTCTTCCATTACCAGGCATTCTAGTTCCCCTACCTTTACTTTTATATTTCTCACATTTATATGTAGACATTGGTAGTCTTTATTTTTGACTATGTGCCTGCTTTAATTAGCCCTGTAGTCTGTCACCTTATTGGCTTAACAGAAATTCCCTTTGTGATCTTGACCTGTTCAGTGTACCCTTTACAGGATACAGAGTATACATCTACGCTGCAAAAAATAACCCACAGCTGAGAGTCTCAGACCCTGGCCAACTGACGCAGGTGCATGGGGCTCCCAGTATGGAGTTAAAAGTAGCAGTACAGATGTTCCCGCTCAGGCTGGATCCAGGCTCAGAGGCTCTCCACCCATCGCTGGTCTCCAGCTTGAGCAGGACTGTCTACACGGCTCTCTTAGCCTCATAGTGCAAGCCCCATGAGCCCAAGAGACTTGAGACTTGCTGTTGTGGGTTTGTTTGTTTTTTTGCAGTGTAACATACCCAAAGGTACCTAGCTATCACTGACAGCCCTAGCAGGTCTCTTTGTGCCAACATCTGGTTCTCACTTCCCCAAAACGCTTCTCACTGCCTTCTTTTTACAACAGCTTGTCAACCATGCACTGTAGCCTTGAAGTTTCCCTTGCCACATTGACCCCAGCATGGAACAAGCAGCATTTCAGAGGAGGATACCATGCAGGACCTGGACCCAAGCTTCTTTCCTACAATCTACAGTTAGCTTCTAGGCTCTCTTTCCTACAACTCCCTGCACCCTGGGACCTACATGTAGCATGCCCATGGCTCCTCCCCAGCACACACTAGAAGTGCACAGCAGAAGGACAGCCTCCACCTGGCTCCTTTTCCCTTTCATTCACTCATAGAAAGGAATGGAGTCCCACTGTCCAATTTCAAGCCACCTTTGGGCATAGGCTAGTCATGGAAACATGCACTGGTTAATATTTCTATTAATGGCTTGGAGTGAAGAGGGTGATTCTAAAATCTGCATCTAACCCCAAACTGGAAGGGGTTGTGAGCACTTTGGCAGCAGGACTAAAATTCAAAAGGACCATGACAAAGAGGAGAACTGGTCTGAAATCAGTAAGTTGAAATTCAGTACTGACAAGTGGAAAGTACTGCACTTAGGAAAAAAGAAAAGGAATACTCGTGGCACCTTAGAGACTAACATATTTATTTGAGCATAAGCTTTTGTGAGCTACAGCTCACTTCATCGGATTCATTCGGTGGAAAATACAGTGGGGAGCTCCCCACTGTATTTTCCACCGAATGCATCCGATGAAGTGAGCTGTAGCTCACGAAAGCTTATGCTCAAATAAATTTGTTAGTCTCTAAGGTGCCACAAGTACTCCTTTTCTTTTTTGCAAATACAGATTAAAACGGCTGCTACTCTGAAACCAGCACTTAGGAAAGAAAAACTCAAATGCATGACTACAGAATGGAGAATAACTGGATAGGCAGTACTACTGCTGAAACAGATCCAGTAGATCAAATACTGAATATAAGCCAACAATGTGAAGCAGTTGCAAAAAAGGCTAATTTCATTCTGGGGTGTATAACAGGGATGTTGTATGTAAGCCATTGAAGGTAACTGTCCTGCTGTACTCAGCACTGGTGAGACCTCAGCTGGAGTTCTGTATCCAATTCTGGGAATTTAGAAGAGAGAGGGAACAAAATGGAGAGAATCCAGAGGAGAGCAACAAAAATGAGAAAAGGTTTAGAAAACCTGCCCTGTAAGGAAAGGTTAATAAACCTGGGCATGTCCAGTCTTGAGAAAAGAAAGTTAAGGAGGGCCTGATAACAGTCTTCAAATACGTTAAGGGCTGCCACAGAGAGCACAGTGATCAATTGTTCTCCGTGTCCACCGAGAACAGGGCAAGCACTGATGGGCTTAAACTGCAGTAAGGCAGATTTAGGTTAGTACTAGGAAAAACTTTCTAACTCTGAGGATAATTAAGTATTGGAATAGGTTTCCAAGAGAGGTTTTCAAGAACAGGTCAGATAAACATTGTCAGGGATGGTCTAGGTTCACTTGGTCTTGCCTCACTACCTCTCGAGGTTCCTGCCAGCCTTACACTGATATGATGCTATGAAATAGTCCACCGAACCCTTGTGATAAAACCATCCTTGCAAAAGCCCAGCAGAGTGCAACAGGTGCAGTCACAGCTGTTCTCTACCTTCCCGCAGACATTGCATCCAGGCTGCCCACTCAAAAGTTAGTTTCCATTTCACCTGTTCCTGGGCTCCACTCTCCAGGCCATCCACCTGAGAGTTCCCAGGTTCACTTCCTTCCCATAATTCTTCTCCAGGAGCCCCAAGTCAGGTCTATTAAACTCTGCCATGATCTTAACTCTTAGGCCACGTCTACACTGGCAGAGTTTTTTCGCCAAAAGTTTTGTTGATGATCAAAAAGCGCTAGAAGAAAATTGTTGTTGCATGTTCAGACTGTCATCCTCTGTTGGCAGAGCGCATTCACTTTGGGGGCAGTAGCGTCAACAGCAATGCATTATGGGGAGCTATCCCACAGGCCAGCCTCTCACCGTCTGCTGCTGGGTCTTGTGGGAAGGAGGAGTGGATCGCAGCGCATCATGGGTCCAGGCTCCAAGTCCCAGGATGCATTGCTTTCTCTCCCAGCATTCCATGTGCTTTCATCTTTGGCTCATGGCATTTTTCAATGTCCCTTGTTTGGTGCTCACCCTGCCATCTGTGTCTGAAAGAATATATCCTGCACTGCTCTCCCGTGCTCTGCTAGCTGTCAGTAACACATCATGAATGGCAGTGCAGTTTATCGTGAAATTCCTATCTCAGTAGGATTCACAGTTGCGTGACGCGCTGTCCGATATGGAAAGCAGTCACATTAGATTACTTTTGGCATTCACAGAACAGCTGAACACAGGGGACTGTTGCTTTTGGGCTCAGGAAACTAGCACTGAATGGTGGGATCAGACCGTTATGCAGCTCTGGGATGAGGAGAGATGGCTACAGAACTTTCAGATGAGGAAAGCCACCTTCCTGGAACTGCATGCTGAGCTTACCCCAGCCCTGTGGTGCAAGGACACCAGAATGAGAGCTGCCCTCTTGGTGGAGAAGTGCATGGCACTTGCTGGTAACTCCAGACTGCTACTGACTGGTCACAAATCAGTTTGGAGTCGGGAAGTTGACCGTTGGGGCTGAGTTAACACAAGTGTGCAGGGCCATTAATTGCATCCTGCTGTAAAGGACCGTGAGTCTTGGCAATGTGCGTGAAATAGTGGATCGCTTTCCAGAAATGGGTTTCCCTAACTGTGGAGGGACTATAGATGGCACGCATATTCAGATTTTGGAACCGGATCACCTTGCAATGGTTGGAGTACATCAATAGGAAGGGGTACTTCTCCATGGTGTTGCAGGCGCTTGTGGATCACCATGGACATTTCACTGACATCAGTGCAGGCTGGTCCGGAAAGATATATGACGCATGTATCTTCAAGAACACGTATCTTCAGGAACAGAAAGCTGCAAGTAGGGGTTTTCTTTCCAGACCACAAGTTTACACCATAGTGATCCTGGGAGACCCAACATACCCCTTAATGCCATGGCTCATGAAGTGTTACACAGGAAACCTGTGTTAAGGATAAGTAAGGAGTGGTTCAACAATAAGCTGAGTAGGTGTAGGATGACAGTGGAATATGTGTTTGGCAGATTAAAGGTGCACTGGTGCTGCATTTATGACAGTTTAGACCTCAATGAGGATAATATTTCCATGGCCATAGCTGTGTGGTGTAGGTTGCACAATATTTGTGAAGAAAAGGGTGAAAAGTTTGCACAGGACTGGATTGCTGAGGCAGATTGCCTGCCTGCTGATTTTGAGCAGCCAGATACCACGGCTATTAGAAGGGCACAATGGGGGGCAAATCGAATCAGGGAGGCTTGAAGAAACACTTTGAAGATGAGAACCAGTAATATATGTTGCTATGCTCTGGACTACAATGCTTAATGAAATCGAGTTTTGCAAGGAAGCACTTGTGATTTTTGTGGCCCAAGTGTAACCGTACCTTTGTGGGTCACAACTGAGAATACCAATTTTAGGACAAACTGCTGAGAAATAGGGCAGACACACCCCAAAACTTGTGGGTATTCTTCCATAAGATATACCAAACAAGCAACAAAAGTAAACTTCTGTATCATCACACTGGTTAACAAGATGTCAGAAAAGCAGTTTCCTTAGGTATTCCAGTCCTTGTATCACCACCAAAAACACTAGACTTAAAAATGAGTGGTTCTTTAAAACCAATTTAATCAAATAAAAGATTCTTCTGATCCCAAAGGACCAGTCACCCACCCCGGTCAATATACAACTCAGATCTTACCCAATAATCACACTGTTGCCAATCTTTTAGTATCTAAAATCAAAGGTTTATTAAGAAAGAAAGAAAGAAAGAAAGAAAGAAAGAAAGAAAGAAAGAAAGAAAGAAAGAAAGAAAGAAAGAAAGAAAGAAAGAAAGAAAGAAAGAAAGATGAGAGTTAAAATTGGTTAAAGGAATCAAATACATACAATAATTGCAAAGTTCTTGGTTCAGACTTGTAGCAGTGATGGAATAAATTGCTGGCTTAAGTCAAGTCTCTGGTTGCTTCCAAATCATTGGAAGGACCTCAGTCCCTTGGTTAGAATGCTCCCATTGGTGTAATTCCATAGTCCTGAGGTTTGAGCAGGAAAGAGGCAAAGTGGAGATGTTTCCAGGGCCTTTCATAGCTTCTGCCATGTGGAGGAAAACCCATTGTTTCAAACAAAGCCTTCAGCACAGCTATTGGAAAATTACAGGTAAAAGATGGAGTTTGGAATCACATGTCCCTGCATCAATCCACTTACAGAAGAAGCCATTACCTATACCCCAGACAGAAAGTTCAAAGGACAGTCCGTTCAGTGTAGATGGGCGTCTTTCATTGTGAGTTAAGTGTCCTTTTGATGAGGCATTTAAGTTAGAATCATAGAATATCACGGTTGGAAGGGACCTCAGGAGATCATCTAGTCCAAACCCCTGCTCAAAGCAGGACCAGTCCCCAATTTTTGCCCCAGATCCCTAAATGGCCCCCTCAAGGACTGAACTCACAACGCTGGGTTTAGCAGGCCAATGCTCAAACCACTGAGCTATCCCTCCTCCCTGAATAGTTCCTTCACAGTTTGCAGGCTAAATATCTTGCTGGTGTTTCCCAGAAGCAAACACATTAGAAATACAGGTATAGAGTCAATATTCATAATGTCAGATACAAATATGATACATGCATACAAATAGCATAATCATATTCAGCAAATCATAACCTTTCCATAGACATCTTACATGCCACATTTTGTACAAGATTTGTTGCAATTATATAACAGTGGCTGCAACAATGATCTACATAGTCATAGTTTAATCAGATAACGTCACACTAGGATTCAATGTAAGCAAAAATATGAGAGATTTTGATCCTCCAACTAAAGAGGACCCAGGCAAAAAGCAGGAAAATAAATCTAGAGGTTCTTACTAAGGTTTACACTCAACCCAGTCCCAAAATTCCCCCTCTTCACAGTCAAGGAAAACAGAGCCCCTACAATATAATCAACTTCGTGGTATGTAACTCTGGGTAGTTAATTCAGTTATAGCCAACATGAGATAGTCAACAAACTCAGCCTCTAAATCTCTAAATCCTCCTTTTCCATTGACAAGCCTCCTTAGTGAGCGAGTCAAATTTTGATACATCTCCTCGGAAGGAAAAGGGCTAGAAACATTTTTTTCAAAGAAAATTTCGTCTCCTGCAGTCATTTGGCTCCCTAGGCACTCTATATTATGCTCCTCTGAACCGCTTACCCATGCTGACATTATTTAAAATTATACTCACTTTTAAAGTTAGAGTATATTCTTTGTTCCCTGTGCACTAGATTTCAGATGAGTTCAGCAAATCTTTCTTTCATTCTTTTTGTTTGTTTGTTTTCCCCCCCTGCAACGTGGCAAAAAAAGTTAGAAGACCTTTGGATTTCTGGTATTTTTAGGATGTTACAATTCAGGCCCCCCATGTCCAAATTACTTCAAAATTATCAAAAACTATTACTACTTTGGCCCCAGGCCTAACCTACCAACTCTGAAGCTTGTATTCCTTTGTTTGTGGATTTTGGGAGGGGGATTGCCTGTATTCCTTAACTTCTGTTTTATACTCATTGCCATTTACCTCTGTAACACATGGCCAGAAAGGGTTAAGCAGCTAGCAGGCTAATTGACCCAGATTCAATCTTTAGGGACATATTGGTAGATAATGTTTGTATTTTTGTGTGTTTACATATATATTGTTAGAGGTTAACAATGTAATCCAGCAGTCCCTGTCTATCCTGTATTCTGTTAATTCAGAGATCAAAAGGACATCTTAACATTTAAATGAACTGTAAACACAGTGACAGGTTTCAGAGTAGCAGCCATGTTAGTTTGTATTCGCAAAAAGAAAAGGAGTACTTGTGGCACCTTAGCGACTAACAAATTATTTGAGCATAAGCTTTCGTGAGCTACAGCATCCGATGCATCCGATGAAGTGAGCTGTAGCTCACAAAAGCTTATGCTCAAATAATTTGTTAGTCTCTAAAGTGCCACAAGTACTCCTTTTCTTTTTGTAAACGTAGTGATATCACTGTATTCATCTCTCTTTGAAATGTACAGCAAATCACCTACGAATGGCGGAAAACAGGCAATTGCCTTGTGTTAATCTGTGTAGCTAATTTCCAGTGATGCTTAGGAAATCAGTCTACTTCAAAGTCTCCATGATTGTCTATTGTTCGCCTAAGGACTCAGAGCTGGCAAGAGAAGGCCTGGAATTGTATAAAAGACTCTTGGGACCTGATCCTTTCTCTCAGATCTGCTTCATACTTCATGCAGGGGAAGCTTAAATCACAAGACTGAGATCTCCAGTCCTAATCTGGATCACCCTGAATATGAACATTGGACTATAAACTATGAGCTAGTTCTGAAAGAACTCTTTGCAACTATAAAGCTCACCATCTCTGCTATGAATCTGATCTCAGAACTGTACTCATGTCTGTATGGATACTGATCTTTTAACCAATACTCTCTCTCTCTTTCTTTTTTAATAAATTTTAGTTTAGTTAATAAGAATTGGCTGTAAGTGTGTATTTGGGTAAGATCAGAATTATTCATTAACCGGGAGGTAATGTGTCTGATCCTTTGGGATTGGTAGAACTTTCTTCTATGATGAATAAGATTTTCCATAATCCTCATCACATTTGACTTGGATGTCTGGGTGGAGGCCTGAGGCTGGGTTGCTTTAAGGGAACAGTGTTGTTGGCTTCCAGGGAACCAGGGAGGTATCACAGAAGCTGTCTTGGTGAATCTAAGTTTTGGAATATCCACCAGCGTTTGGGGATTGTCTGCCCCATTCCTTGCAGTTCACCCTAATTGAGTGACCTCAGCGTCGCTACCTGGGACCCCGGTCACACCCTCCCTTTTTTCCGTTGTTATTATGATATTTTCTTTTTCATTCTTGTTGCTTTTACACCTTCTCTTAACCAAGATTTTTTTTAACCAAAGTAGACTTTTTTCCATCACTGAAGAATTGTGGCTTTTGGGGCATCTAGTAAAAATGTTTTTTAAAGCTGTTTAAAGTCTCACTTTTTGTTCTCACTTCTCTGTTTAAATTTTTCTTCCTGTGCAATTTTGCTCATAATTATTTTTAGCTTTAGGAAATGGCCCTTTTAAAGTTCCAAGGATAAAGCTCACTGGTTGGGATTGTATTCTGTTTGCATAAAACAAATGTAATGAGGTCAAAATAACTTGCAGCTAAGCAACGTGTAATGTTTAGCTCATTGATCAATTCATTACTCCCTGTCAGCATCAGGTCTAATACCGAATAATCCCATATGCAATAAATGTGCAATATTAATGATGTTAGAAAATTATTACACATAATTTGCAGAAACTCCCAGGATATTTTACTATGGACACCATGAAAAGTCCATCATGCAGCCTTCTGATTAAAGTCCCATATGATGATGCCATTTTTTCCCCTACACTTTCAGCTGCTGCTCCATAAATACAGAGGTTTTATAAGTAAGATAAGGAGGGGGAGATAATATCTTTTATTGGACCAACTTGTTTTGGTGAGAGAGAGAGAAGCTTTCAAGCCACACAGAGCTCTTCTTCAGATCTGGGAAACTAACCCAAAGTGTCACAGCTAAAGACAAGGCAAAACAAATTGTTTAGCATAAGTAAACACATAATTCAAGGGACTGTTCCAGGGGAAGTCACCCCTTAGCACCCCTCCAGTCAGAGGGAGGAAAAGAAGGCAGGGAGCAGCTTGGGGAGGTGTTGTTAGTGGGTTACAGATTGTTGTAATAAGCCATAAATCCAGTGTCTCTATTCAGTCTATGATTTTTAGTGTCTGGCAGACTTTGCTAGACTAGGCCAAGATTTCAGCCTGGTTTTAAAAGTTCTCCTCAGGAACATTAGTTGCTGTCCATCCTCTTTTTATTTCTGTACTATTTTTTTAGTTAGTTTTGTGGTGCTCAACCACTAATTTTCCTGCAGTGCCCAGTGAGCTCAGTAATGGGCTTTACTTTCACTACTGCACGTTAGGAAACGAAAACTCCTGCGCGGGTTTTCCCCTTGTTCAGACATTCCCCCACCCCCTACCCCCGGTGCCACAGAACCACCTCTTCATTCTGCTCCAGAATCGGGGGCTGGCCTGGCCAGGGGCTGAGGGAGTGAACCCAGAGACCCTCAGGAGCAAAGCTTAGAGCAGACGCTAGGCTCCAGGTAACAGAAGACAGCTGGGGTCTGGGCTGCGTGAGTCCTCCCAGAAATGCCTTCTGGAGGCTCCATGTTTTTGTTCACACGTTCATAGAAATCAGATGGGTTTTCATGGAATCCGGCCTTAAAACTGCTGCCTGAGACTGCACAGGAACCCACTTGCCAGTGGTTAGGGCCATGAACCCAGGGCCCAGTGGTGGAGTCAGGGCCTCAGATGGTCACAATTCGGTGCCTGGCTCCCCCTTGCCCCTGGGGGCAGGCCAGGCCTTTCCATCTCAGCGGTGATGGCCAGAAGGGGGAGGGGAGCCGTGCCAAGGATCTGCTCATTCCCCACCCACCTGCTAGGAAGGCTGCTCTCCCACCTGGGCTGGGGCCTGCAGTTTGGGCAAGGCAGAGCGAGGCACTTGACAGTCGCTTGCTCCCCTGTGCCGGCGAGTCCTGCAAGCCATGCTTCACCCCGTGAGGGCTACTGTCCAGCCATTCTCTGCCCTTTGCTGGGCTGGCGCACAAGGGTGGGAAAGGCCTATAGTGCCCCTCCCCTCCCTCCGGCCACACAGGATCGCTCCAGAGTGCACCGCGGCATGCTGGGATGCACGTGGAGGGCATGTATTGCCCTGCTTTGCTTGTCTGCCTCCTAACAAACACCAGCTAGCAGTTGTTAGGGTGGGCTCACCTCTCCTGCTGCTCCATGTGCAGTGCCAGTCACTGTGAGAAATCCTGCCCTGCCCTGGCACATGGCCTCAGTGCTGGCTGCAGGGTCGCGGCAAACTGGACAATACAAAGGGGCAGGTATGAGCGTAGGGGCAGGGCTCAGCTCATTTCGATGGCTGCCAATGGCTAGCTGTGCATCCACCGCTCTTCTGCTGGGGGCTTGCTCTCCCTCTCCAGCCCAGCTTTAGCGACTCAGATCAATACAGATTAAACCTCCAATGACAGGCTCCTCCCAAGCAGCTTGTGGGACATAAAGCACCACCTCTCTAGCCGAACCCCAGAGGAAGGGTGCCAATGGAAACACTGCCTCCCTTTCTCCAGCTGGCAATCCCCCAACATGCAGGATCCTCCTGACAAATGGGGGTGAAGGGAGGATGCAATTTGTGCTGTTGAGCTGTCTTCGTTTTCCAAATCTGGGCTATAACGTGAAACATTAGGCGACCTTCACAATAGGCATCATCACTACAGCTCTGCCTGTGTTTAGCCGATGTGCAGCAGCGAGTGCTGCTAATTCCATATGAGACACACTTCGGAGAAGTGCAATACTCCCCAGGCACAGCATCATGCGGCGGCTCGGCCGGTAAGGCTGGATCCAGCCCAAGGCTCCAGAGGTCAATCGCTATGCCAAGGGATATTTGTTCCTTTTTTTCATTGGCATTTGACACTTTAACACTATTTTTCAGTCATGTTTTGAAATTTGATTTTTTAGCCATCTATATAGCTGATTAAAAATGGTATGGATTTTTCATGAAAATGTTTGAAAAATGTATGCCTTTTTGGGGAGTCAAAATTCAAAATTTTGACCCAAAAAATTACATTAAGAAACAGAATTCAGAAAACTTCAGCCAGCTCTGCTTATAAATGTGCCAAACGGCAATGATCAGTGCTGAGATAATCCATGTTCCTGTCAGCCTCAGACTCAATTTAGGGTTCTAATTTTGGGCAAAACTAGTGCAGCTGCTCCCAAGAATAAGATTAGTGAAAAAATAAGTAAAAGCATTCAGAGGCCAGCAAGTGTCATCCCTCCCCTCTCGCCGGGGGGACGTGAGAGGTTACACAAGGTCACTTCTGGCAAAACTGGGACTAGAAGTCAGGCCTCTAACGCAGCAGAGCTCAGTCCTGTCCACTTAATCACAGCAATGCCCAGAAGGAAAGGCCACATCTAGGTGCTTTGCGATGCAACCTATAAAACGGTGTTAGTCCGGCATGTCCATCTTCGCAAGCTGCTTCAAAACCCACAGACGGGTGAGCAATGGGGACATACAAAGCATCAAGGAACAAACACCAGCCAGGAGTTCTACTTCTCAGGTTACTGCTCTAGCCAGTAGACCCCACACCACCTCCCTGAGCCAGGAACGGAGCCCAGGATTCCCTATCCCCAACATTCAACCTCATGTGTTATGCCCTTTGTGCTGGCTGGTGCAGGGTGAGAATAACAGCCTGCCAATGCCATCACTTGCTTGAATGCCTCTGATGGCTCGTTTGGTAAGGCTCTGGCTCTAAGTGCTCAGTTCAAATGCTGCTGCTGATCTATGGAGGGCTGCGGTAAGTGCACATGATGGAATAGCTTCATCTTTTCCATGTAACTACAGCAAGATAGATGTTAAGTGATTATAAGTAATGAGGCATAAGAGTCAGAATTGGTGATGAAAAGATAAAATGCAAAATACCTAACTTAGCAAGCTAAATGGATTCCTGGCCAATGGGAGCTGTGAAGCTGGCACTCGGGGAAGGGTCAGTGTGCGGAGACCCCATGGCTGCCCCTATGCCTAGGAGCAAGAGGGCCATGTTGGCCACTCCCGGGAGCCACGCAGAGCCAGATAGGGAGCCTGCCGGCCTCGCACCAACTGGGCTTTTAACGTCCTGGTCAGTGGTGCTGACCAGAGCCACCAGGGTCCCTTTTTGATGGGGTGTTCCAGGTGAAAACCAGACACCTGGCGACCCTATCTAAGAGATGGGGCTCCACCAATTCTAGTGCATTGGTTCCTAACCATGCTAGAAAGTCAGCTGCTGGGCAATATGGGTGGAATCCTCACAAGGCCTTTGGCATGGTCATGCAACTCTTACCTTTTAACCTAGAAAAATCACAGGACCACCCCTGCAATCCACAAAGCCTGAGTCAGGCACCTGGGCTCCCTACACAATGCATAAGAGAGCTGGCACCTTACCATGCGATCCACAAATGCCAGCAGACTAGACGGGGAGCTGCCTAACCTAGCCAATGGGAGCTGCTGAGGCACGGGCTGTGTGGTAAGCCCTGCCCCTCTCTTGGAGACAGATGCCTCGGTGCAGGCTGCAGGGATGTTTGGTAGAGGGCCCCTGAGCATGCCTACCAGCCTGTGGCAGCCAAACGCCTGTCGTCCCTCAGTTTGTGAATGGCTCTGGGGCGTAGGTAGGAGATGGGCACCAGGTTCCTGGAGGGAGGCAGCAGAGTGTATGCTCAGAGGCAGAAACATGGGCACCGAGGGAATTTAGACACCTACAAGGAGTTTTGGGGATCCCAGTGGAGCCAAAAGTGGGATATAGGCACCAAAACCTGAGATTTAGGGGCCTCAGTCTGGGGCTTAGGTTATGAAGAACCTGCCTGGATCCCACCCTCTGTGTTGCTCTCTGCTGACTGAGAGCACTGTGCTCATAAACTCGGCCTACTGGGATGGAGCTAGCAGGCTGGCAGGGGCACAACACGGGCCTGTATCCAACAGGACACCTCCATCTGCTATTTCCCAAGGTCCTGCACTAACCTCCCCTACAGTATTTGCCGCTCCCCCCAAGGCCCTCCAGCTGTGAAGGCAAAGGCGCTCGGACTGGAGTGTGCAAAAAAGGACACAAACGTACCTTGAGTCTCACTGAAGAGCTTCTCAGGCAACCCCAGCTTAATTTTGGGTGGCCCTACTTACACTGTGCCTCCTGCAGGCTGGGGCGAGGCTCGGAGGGGTGAGCCAGTCCTCTGTGAATACCTTTACAGGGCAGATGTGTGCAGTACTGCATTGCTGAGTTCTAGTGCTGTGATTTGCTTGGTTTTCACTATTTTTTCACTATCCACATGATGTAGCTGGGCAATGAGGAATCCCAGTTCTGGAGTATGCCCTACACCTCTCCATTGAGGGGAGCTGTACGTCCCTCTGCCGACAATCTGGTGGCATCAGGGCACTTTAATCTGACCTTTCTTGTTCCCACTTGTTTCTCAGGCCTGGGAGCCACAAGTGCAGTTGATGTCAGTTCCTAATGTTACAGGTCCTGGCATACCTCGAGGCAATGACCTACTTAGGAGTAAGTCACATGACGCTTATGAGTAATTGTGTTTTGAGTTCAGAGAAGGAAACTCTTGGAAGAATTGATTCAACTTTCAGAATATTTTTGAATAACTAGCTGATGGCTATTTTTGTTTCTTTAGTCACTCAGTTTATAGAACTAGTAATATACTTTCTCATATATTCACTGACCATGCTATTTGATGGATTTTGTGACATCTTAAGTGTTTGACAGATAATTGTTGTCATTATATCCCCAGCTCTAATATTAATCGATACCCGCTTGTACTATTATCATACCATGCTGCTGACACTGTTGTTACAGTACCATAGTTATAGCATTTAACACTGGGGTGCTTGCTTGTGCATGTAACAAAGCTTGTAGGACAGTGGGCAGATTGCTCTCTCAGCTATTCCATCAGATTCCCTCAAGGCATAGAAAAGCATATCCTGAGGAGGTTTGAACAGCCAGGATATTATAACTAACATTTCTCTCCCATGTTCAGGCGATATCATTATCATATAATAAAAGTCTAACAACATCTGACTGGTTACTTTCACATACTGAACATAGCTGGAGCAATGACAGAGTGCTCAGACATCACTTAACAAGGAAAGTTGCTGTTCCACACATGTATTCATCTCATATTGTTGAATGTGGTGCAGCACTCGTGAAGGTGTGCTTTGGGACTGTGCTAACTAACACATTTCCAAACCCTAGTGAGGCTGGCTTTTAGCACAAGTTTGTTGTGTCTTTTGCTCTTCACACAGCATACCAGGAAGGTACCACACAGGCAGAGGGATGTCCAGCCATGTTAGTCTGTATTCGCAAAAAGAAAAGGAGTACTTGTGACACCTTAGAGACTAACAAATTTATTTGAGCATAAGCTTTTGTGAGCTACAGCTCTGATGAAGTGAGCTGTAGCTCAAGAAAGCTTATGCTCAAATAAATTTGTTAGTCTCTAAGGTGCCACAAGTCCTCCTTTTCTTTTTGTCCAAATAACTGTGTTCTAACAATATGCAAGGCCTAGCTATGTAGACACACCACTGTTCTGCCTGGCTTCTAAAACACAGTGAGCCCCTTGAGAGACTTTGTAACTATATAAAGGGTACTGCACAATTCCTACACACTGCAAAGGGGAACCCCAGGGCAGAGGCTAGGTTTGACTTTGACCAGCTAACATACGTTAAAATCCAACTCTCCCTTTGTAGTGGAATAAGCTGTGCCCTTTAGGAATGGGCACCATTAGTTTGGGGCTCACTTGGGTCAGTTTTTTAAAGCCAGGGAATTATGGGAGATGTGATCCCAGGGTCATATGACACAGAGAACGGTTGTATAAGAAGAGATGCTTGTACTTGCTATGGAAAAGAAGCTGATGGTTGGGAAGGACCTGTGGGACCTGAGGAGATGAGGAAAGGAAGTGAAAGTGTAGCACAGGAAAGGCAGCTGAGGAAGAGCCTAGAGCTGGGGCTACACAAACCTTGCAGAGAGCTAGTATGATTGGGAAGCTGGAAAAGCTTTGTAAGAAATGGCCCTGAGGACAGAGCATCAGGACAGTGCTGTCTGAAGATGCACAGCCCACTATAGGACTGGAGCTTCAAGTCGAGGAAGGGTGAGGGAGCAGCTCTGGGGGTGGTGCAGACTCGTTTACTAATGGGGTGAAAGCTGTGGCCTGGGGCAGACTGAGAACTACCAAGCCTGAAGAGAGACTGAAGAAACCGCTAACCTAGAGCCGGGGTGGAGTCTTCCCTGCATCAGTAGGGTTAACGTGAAACTGATGCCTGGCCCTGCACCAACAGGGAAGGAGGGCTGTATTTTTGGGGACTGTCTTTGTTTAATTTGTCGTCAGAAGAGGGAGGACACTAGTGTGAGGCAGAAAGCAAACCCTAAGCTCTTCACCAGATGAGATGGCAGGCTGTCACCTGGAAGAGGGGAAACTGAGGCAGACATGTGGCTAGATGATGGAGAGGTGAGAGATTTATTTACTCCTGGTCTATACTAAGGTTTTGAAACACGTTGTCTAGTTTTCATCTCAGTGAGTCCCTATGCTGCTTGGTCTGGTGGTGACTCCATCTCTTCAGAAAGCTCTGAGATGCATGATGTTGTCTTCTTCATCTTTTCCACAAGTGCAAGATGGTAATGGCTTCTGATCCTTTCTTAAGGCTGAACGTGCCAGCATCACTCTTTGTACATATGGATCATGTTATCATCTTGAGTTACAAGATCACATCATATCTGTAAAAAAAATCCCCAAACAATGTAAAGTTATGTTCTTCCCGCCACTTTAGATTCACCCAGGTAACACTACCACCCATATTGTAACGAGTTCAGTTTGCTTTACACGATCCATGGGCCTTGTGTGTGCACTTTCTGAATTTGACCCACAATTAACAGTTTTTTGCCATGTCTGAGTTAGCAAACATCACTTGCTACTCACAGGCACCTATCATCTCTTAAAAGCAGGGGAGGGATACTATATGATGGAGATGCAGTGGTGCTTATATTAAAGCTGGATTTCATTTTTAAACATAGAGGTAGGACACTTGTTTTAAATTAAATACTGAAACCCATCCTAATGTGGAAGTGCTACCACACCTCTATAAAAAGAATTAAAGGATGTCCATGTGGTTTTATGGAAAATAGGTCTTGTCAAATCAACTTGACTCTGTTTCTCGGTGAGATTACAAGTTTGGTTCATAAAGGCAAATGTGTGATTTAACATAATTTGATATCTCTGAGGCACTTGACTTCAGACTGCGCAACATTCTGGTTAAAAATTAGCACCACACAAAATAAGCATGGTACATATTAAGTAGTTTAAAAACTAGCTAACTGATAGAGCTCAAAACAAAATTGTTAATGAGGAATCAACAGTGGGTTGAGGGTGTTTCTAGTGAGTCTCCCAGGGACTGCTTCTCAACTCAATATCATTCAATATTTTTATTGATAATCTGAAAGAGAACAAAGTCATTGCTGATAAAGTTTGCAGATGACACAAAAATTGGTGAAGTGGTAAATAATGACAAGGACCTGTCCCTTGAGTGATCTGAACTGGTTGGTAAGCTGAGTGCAATCAACATGCATTTTAACACAGCTAACTACAAGGTCCTACATCTAGAAACAAAGGCTCTGGATCACACATACAGGATTGGGAATTGTATCCTGAAAAGCAGGGATACTAAAATGGATTTAGAGGATTGTTGTGCAAAATCAACTGAACATGAGCTCTTAGGGCACCATTGTAGAAAGAAAGTGATAACATGATCCTTGGATGTCTAAACAGAAGAGTCCTGAGGCAGAGGAGAAAGGCCGATGAGGTGACAGCATGCTAGCAGCAGCACGCTGACCACGGACGTGGCTGCAGGCTCAGCTGGGAGCAATTAAACACTTTCTGTTGGAGGATTATGAGAACCTGGGTGGTAGCTCCTAGGCTATTGATACAATTGGCCATAACTGGGAGGAACAGGAAGCAGGGGGAGGAGCTCAGAGGGTGAGCTGAGTGGAAGGCTCCTGCTGCGGTGGTATACCTGTGTCATGTTGTGTTTGCTGGAGAACTGAGGAATAACGGTTCATGTGTTGAGAGGGAAAACAACCTGGATGTGAGAGGCCAGAGAAACAGGCTAGGCAGCGAGGCACCCTGTGACATATTGCATTGGTGAGACCAGACCGGGACATTATGTTCTGTTCTGGTGTCTACACTTCTCAACGGATGTTGCAAAATTGGGAGGAGTCCAGAATGATTCAGGGTCTGAAAAACCTTCTTTACTCTGAGACTGAAGGAGCTCAGCCTATTTGGTTTATCAAAGAGAAGTTCACGAGGTGACTTGATCATGGTTTAGAAGTACTTTCCTGGGGAGAAGATTTCTAATAGAGAGGGCTCCTAAATCTAGCAGCCAAGGGCGGAATAAGATCAGTGGCTGGAAGTTGTAACTTGACAGCTTTAAATTGGAAATCTGAACAGCGATGGTAATTACCCATTAGACCGGATCACTGAGGGATCCATCTCTGGAAGCCTTTAAATCCAGGCTGGATGTCCTTCTAAAATACTGTCTAGCTCAGCCGCAGGTTCTGGGCCCAAGGCAGGAGCCCCTGGGTGACATTCTCGGGCCTGTGCTATGCAGGAGGTCGGACTAGCCCAGTGCTTCTAAAGCTATCGGAGGTGGGGGGCCGGCAATTTTTTTTTCCTCCAATGTGTGTGCAGACCGGCAGCCGATGGCTCGTGGACCGGCACCGATCCACGGACCACCACTTTGAGTAGCATGGGACTAGAGGACACCATGGCGTTTGCATGCCTCAGAATGTCTGAATTGCGGAGCTGCAGTTCTGGGAACCATGCTGATGGGGTACGGGAGGAAAGCTCCTCACTCCCCCACCACCGCAGAGCTGCCTGAAGACTTGGGTGCAGCACAGTCAAACCCAAGATCAGATACCCTGTCAGGAAACGTCCCAGGCTCCGCTCTTCCCAATCTTATACAGACCTGACGCACTCCATCTTTCTATGCTCAGTGTACCAAAGGAATGGCCTGACTGGCTCCTGTTCTGAACCACCGATGCAGTGAGGTTCAGACCAGGACAGCATTTCTGAAGGGAATCCAAACGCAATCAAAAAATTCTACAGATGCACCAGACAGGCTTCAGGCACAACAATAGCTCTGCTGATCAAACACGATGCATTCCAGACAGCGGAGAGGGGAATGAGATGTTTCTGATGAGCTCCCATCCTCTGTGTGTACTATCGTTGCAGATTTCAGGAAGAGAACAGACGCTGTGGAAAAAAGTCACCTATTTACTATGCGTTTGAATAACTGAGTGCTAGGGAGCAGCGTGGTGCCAATGCCAAGGCACTGCTTGATCTCCCCTCCCATGAGGTTTCATTTTATTTATTCAGATTTAAAATGCAATAAAAAGATGCCCTGCAAGGGCTCTAGGTCTCTAACATCACGAACTCTGTGGCGCTGAAGCAATCACGCCAGCAGGATCTCAGCCAGCCAGCCACCTATAGAAACTCCTTTTACCTCTTCATTATTATGGGAAGCGGAAAAAAAAAACTTGATCCCAGTTAGCAAAAAGAAAAGGAATACTTGTGGCACCTTAGAGACTAACAGATTTGGTGCCACAAGTACTCCTTTTCTTTTTGCGAATACAGACTAACACGGCTGCTACTCTGATCCCAGTTAGGCTGCTGCGCCGAGAACACTGCCCGTCGTGCTGAGCAGTGTTGTCCCTTTGTAGCCCCCTTCAGCAGTCTGTCTGTCTCCGCCTGTGGGATCCGGTCCTGTACTGTAAGCTCTTTGGGCAGAGCATCTTTCTGCTCAGTGTTTGTGCAGCAGTTAGCACCATGGGGTCTGGGTCCATGACCAGGGCTCCAAGACGCTACAATAATACAGGTTTCAGAGTAGCAGCCGTGTTAGTCTGTATTCGCAAAAAGAAAAGGAGTACTTGTGGCACCTTAGAGACTAACAAATTTATTAGAGCATAAGCTTTCGTGAGCTACAGCTCACTTCATCGGATGCATCCGATGAAGTGAGCTGTAGCTCACGAAAGCTTATGCTCTAATAAATTTGTTAGTCTCTAAGGTGCCACAAGTACTCCTTTTCTTTTTACAATAATACAATCACTCACTCAGCCCCCTCCGAGCACCACGGCGGGGGGCGAATATCCCAGTCTCACACCCCTCGCAGAGAGGGCCCTGCCATCTGCCCCTCATTGAGAAGGAGTGGGAGCTGGCTCAGGTGCCCCTGCTACGGCAATGTGGCCTGGGCAGAGAGGGGGACCCTCAGAGAGGCCAGCCCCAGGCGGGTTAGGGTTCCCCAGGCCGGCTAGGGCTTTATGGACCATAACAGCCACTGTGAACCCCCCGCCAGAGATCAGGGAGCAGCCAGTGTGGATCCTGAAGCACGGGGGTTCTGCGCCCCGCGAGACGCCCCCCTCAGTCTGCAGACACTGTGTTCAGCACCGCGCCCGCCTCTGACTGGTTCTAAGGGGAAGCCCCACATAGAGCAGGCCACAATAGTCTGGCCTTGAGGTGGCAAAGGCCTGGAGAGCGGTGGAAAGGGCACAACGCCGAGCCAGACGCAGATGGCAGGGTGCCAACTCGGTAGGGCACTTGCCTGAGCTGTAGGACCAGGGTTCAAGTCCTCGGTCTGCCTCAGCCAGCCGCCGTCAGGCGGAGACCCATTGACCAGCGCAATCTCGATGCCAAATCCAGGCCTGTCTCCACATTGCCCAGGGGTCTTGCGGTGCTGGCAGCCGGCCTTGTTGTCCTTTCCCGTGGGGACTCCAGCCAAGGAGAGCTGATGGCATTGGCCCGCTGTGGCGATGGGATGACTCACCGGCGTGGCGCCTCCTGCGGGTGATCCTGGGAATTAGCTCGATTCCCGCCCGGAGCGCCCTCTGCCTGCCAGTGGCTCACCTGCCGCTGGCCCCTGTGTCCCTCCTGGACCCTGGTGCCTCTTACTTTGAGGTTCTGCCCGGGGGAATCCCCAACCCGCTCAACTCCATCTTGCCTCAGTGGCTACTGCCAGTCATCATCTAGCCCCCGCTCACCAGGGCAGACTGCAGTCTGGAATGGCCACTCATCACTGGCAAGGGGGGTTTGGACCAGCTGCCTCTTCCTAACCCCGGACTGTATCTCTGCAGCCCCACTACCTTTTTTTAGGCCTTGCACAAGGCCTGCAGCCTGGGAGTTACCAGGCAGGAGCTCCCTAGCTTCCCTTGCCTTTTCCCAGCACTGCTCTGCCTCAGCTACCCTTCTCTCTCCAGAGCTAGAGAGAGACGGACTCGGCTCTTGGCTCACAGCCCTTTGACAGGGCCAGCTGTGGCCACTTCCCCAGTCAGCCTAGCCTTTCACAGGAGCGGGGCAACGGCCCTGCTACAGCCACACCACGGGGTCGCTGTCGACGTAGATCGTAACGCGTCACGGGTCACGTTGTGGTCTCTCTAATGGTCGCGCTGCTCCTGAACAGCTGTGACTCTGAGCTCCAGGGCCAGTAGTTCTTAAAGAACTGGAACCTCTGCTCACGGGCACAGGAGAAGGGAAGAGAGATGCTTAATTTTAAATGTTAAAACCCTGGTTTGAGCTGTCAGCTCCCAGTGGCCTTCTCATTCCTCTCAGCCAGTGTGGCTTCATTTTTAAATGTTTCTTCCTTCATTTGCTTCCTTAAGGGTGGTTTCTCCTCTCACCCTTTCTGCCCCTTCCCCCACCGCTACTTTGTTTCATCCTACTATTAGGACAGGTGCTCCTAGGTGGAACTTTATTACATGTTCTCTTCCACGTCCTTTTGCTTAGTGTGAGCAAGTTTAGACTCTTGGAAAGACGTGATGCGTTACTGTTACTTTGGGCTATACAAGGTATGGAGGTTCGGGGGGGGGGTCAGCTTGGAGTGAGAGGGACTTGTGGGAGCATCTGAAGGTCTGCAAATTCTTGAGGCAGAACCGAGCCCTGGGTACCAGGTACTGGTGTTGGGCCGCGACTCCTGGAAGAGGCAATTGCACTGCATGCTGTTTGACCAGCTTATTCCAGGACCCGGGGGAGTTGGGGGGGAATAAAGCCTGTTACACTTAGAACAGACTGAGGCTGCATGTTACTGATTTCAAATCCACTGTGAAGCTGAGCTGTGAGGCTTGTGACAGTCCCTGGGGGAACAATGGCCAAAGGCAAATGGACACGGAAAAGGGTGTCAGACCCATGGGGAACCCCCCCGTGCTGCCTCCTCCTGAACATGCATTCGACAGGTGAGCCCCACTTGGGCACAGCAGAGCCCTGACAGGTATGGGGTAAGCCTTTTCCCTGTGTGCCGCAGCAGTTGTGACCAGACGCATGCTCGGGCAGGGCAGAGGTGGCCTCTAATGATGCAGCTGGTTCTGGCCAGCAGCGGCGTGGCAGGGATCTGAGAGTTCACAGAAAAGCCATGCATTGTCCTGGCAGAGAACAGCAATCCACTGTCAAGAGGCTGCCGTGGCCACTGAGGTATGGGGACTAGGTCATAGGAGCTGCCCCGGCAGCCCAGCGGGTCCAGACTGGCGGACAGATATATGGTCAATCAGCTAGGAAAGGGGCTACACACATGGGAGAGCGGCCTCAGGCACTGGCGTGTTGCTGGTTTCTTGCTGTCTGTGCTGTTTCGTCACTACAGCGGCTCTGGATGGGGTAAATGCACCAGTGATGAGACTGGCTGGTGGCCACGTGCTGGTGGCATGTCAGCAGGGCTTAATTTGTAAGGAAAGAGGTGCCGGGGCTCAAGCAATGTTTCTACTTTCATAACTGATGCAGCGAGCCAAGAGATGCCAGGGCTCTGACCTGCCAGGACCCGAGGTGCCTGAACTGTGTGTCAGGGAGCGGATTGTGCCCAGGATTAGCCCACATACACCTTGCGTCTAGCTGTGCCCGTGCATGTTCCCTTGCTGTCTGCTTCCCCTCCCCATGCTGGCCTTCGTGGAGTGCTGCGTGTGCACCTTCTGCACCCTGCGCGTTTGCTCTTGCTGGTGCCAGGCAGCGTCTCTGTTCCCATGCACCTGGTTGCTACCGGGGGGCTGCTGGCACAGCCACCAAGAGAAGCAGGTAGGGGATGGGCGTTGCTCTGCTCTCCACCTCCCATGCCTCCACTCACCCATCTCTGCTTCTGTGCTGTGGCCCTCAGCATTTCTCCCCCATGCCCTTACACCTGTCCCCTTCTGCTCACACATCTGCTGGCCCCATCTCCCCCTGTGCTGCCCTGTCAGCCTGCTGCTCTGTTAGGGGAATCACCGCAGCTATAAGTGCACGGTAGCCCAGTGGGCTCCTGCCGCTTCCCATTTCTGCCTGAGCACAGCCCCCTGGGGCCAGCTGGCTGTGCCGCCCAGGCCTGGCTGGTGTGCGCTCCACCTGGATGATCTGAGGGTCCAGCCTGTCAGTGGAAGGTAGAAGCTTTGGAGCTAGCCAGAGATTCCTTGCCCAGAGCTGAGGAAGGGCTTTGTACCTTCCACCACCAGAGGTTGGTCCATGACCTCACTCACCTGGGCTCTCTCCTAGCCTGCGCCCAACATAGCTACAAACAACACTGCAATCAACTCAGGGTACAATCAGTCTCCACATGTTCGGCTGTCTTCCCTTCTTTCATTCTCTCCTGCTACCCCGGCCCACCTCTCGCATAGTGTGGGGCCCCTCGTGTCTGTCCAGCATGCTAATCCTTCCCTCCTTCCTTCTCTCTATGTGTTTATTATTGTCCTCCTAGCCTCTGCTAGCTCCCCCATCCCTCAGCTCCCATCTTTCTCTGGCTGACTCCTCTTCTCGTATCTCTGCTAGTCTCCTTCGGGGATGTATCACTATCCTAGGAGGGCTTCCCTTTTCACTTGTGACCAGGCGGAGGCACCGAATGCTGTACCAGCGTGGGGCTGCTCTCCAGGGCCTCTGAGAGGGGCAGGGGAAATGGGGCAGGATGGCTGTCATACCGATTGGTGCCATTCAGACCAAGCCTAAGCCTTCATTTCCCCTGGTGGTTCTTTGAGAAACCTAGCAGAGAAGTGTTGAATCTGGGTCCCTTTGGGAAAGCAGGGATGTCTGGGCAATGCAGTGCTCCTTTCATAGAATCAAAGAATATTAGGGTTGGACGGGACCTCAGGAGGTCATCTAGTCCACCCCCCTGCTCAAAGTAGGACCAATCCCCAACTAAATCATCCCAGCCAGGGCTTTGTCAAGCCTGACCTTAAAAACCTCTAAGGAAGGAGATTCCACCACCTCCCTAGGGAACCCATTCCAGCGCTTCACCACCCTCCGTGTTTCCCTTAGGTGCCAGGCTGAAGCAGCAAGCAGTGAGGGCTTAAGTGAGCTGATCTTAGCACTCAGCAGCTCCCTACCGCAGGGTCTGAGTCAGTGCCATGGAAGGCTCTGGAAGTTTCTCATCTCCTCTGGCAGGAGAAGATAGTCCTGAGCAGGCAGGAACTGAGGAGCAGATCAAACTGAAAGAGCCTTTGCCCTCCCGTCACCTCTCCCACCAGGAGGACTCTCCCCACGTGGTCTGAAAGGCTGGGAAGCCAGTCCCTGAGCTCTGGCACCACCCTTTGCAGACACAATCTAGCACACCCTTGTCTCCTACCACTCTAATGCATCTCTGACCCCTCCTATGGCTGGGTAGATGTATGGGTGTAGTACACCCTATTGCTCTGCCATGCTTTTACCTTGGCGGAGAGAACTCTCCACAATGAATACAACCCAGGATGGGTACCAGGAGCACAGCAGTTTCCCTTCGCAGTGATACACTGTGGGCAAGAGTCACTGGGGCCAGGCTAGTTGGTCTCATTCCCAGAAGTCCATGGGTAAGGGTCATTATCTGTTATATGTAGCCATACTGCCAGGGCCATGGCTTTGCACTCTGCTGCAGAAGGTTGTTTTGAGGTGGGTAAGTCTAGCTGGTCAATTTATTTTTTATACCTTATGTTGGGGGGGGACAGGACTGGAGAGAACGTCCACACTACACTGTCTCCTGCAAACCTAGCTTCTGATCAAGTGCCCCATTCTGTCTTAAAGGGACAGCTCTCATCAACCAAAATACAGGCCATAAAGCAGATCCACTTCTTGGAATCTATAATTAGTTCTACAATTATTCGAGGGTCTTCATACTAACTTGAGAGGGGCCCCTCCAATGCTATTGCATATGGAACACTACATTAAAAGACCATTAAGGGTGTGAAGTCAATCTCTACAAATTAGGAAATCCAGGAATTAAGGTAATTTGTGTAACCTTAATTCTGCACCCCCACAAGCCTGGATTATGGTACAGTCTGTAGTTACATCATCACGTACAATTTTTGTCCTGCATAGTTTGAACCCAAGATCTTCAGCATAGACTTCTTCCCCTGGAGTTAAAGGAACAAGGGGTAGTAGAAATAGGTGGTTATCATCTGTATGGCCCAGCCCCTGGAGGGGAACTCAATATGTGCTTTGCCAGTGGGTTGCACAACTGTTTGGGACACAGCAGTGAATGCTGGGTATCAGGATGACAAGGCTCTGGTCCTGGTCTGGGAGCAATGTGGGCTGATGGTCAGAGCAGTGGTTACATGCAGGTTAGCCAAGCCTTGGGTAAACTCCCTCTGAAAGGCAGAGTGGGTGAGTCTCTGGTCTGCCACAAGAGCAGGTTCTGTTCCCCACACTGCCTGCAGTGACCTTGTGCCAGCTGGGGTGCGTCACTCCTATCTAACGTCCCCATTCCATCTGCCCCAGTGACCAGTGATTACATAGTTAATGTGAGCTCTGAAGATGTTAAAGGTGATCCCTCAATCAGATGAGTCGGGGTGAGTTCACCCTTGCGACAGACATCACCACATCTGCCCCACTGGGGCAGCTCTGCTAGAGACACACTAAAATGACAGAGTCGATTCTGGGGAATTGGCCGTGCCAGGCACCTACGTACACCCCATGGGCCAGAGCCAGCCTGTACTCTTGTGGAAAAGGCCCTCAACTAGGCCCCAAATGCCCAGCAGTAAATTCTGGCCTCTGTACAGTTGCCAACCCTCCCAGTTTCATTGGGCATCTCCGGAAATCAGGCCCAATCTCCCAGAGGCTACCACAGCCAAACTGGGAGATTTTGGCCTGTAACAGTCTGGCAGCGCTGCGGGGCTAAGGCAGGCTTCTTCCTGCCTGCCCTTGCTCTGTGCCGCTCCTGGAAGCGACCGGCACCGTCCCTGTGGCCCCTGGAGGGGTGGCGGGCAGGGGTCTCCGCATGCTGCCCACACTCAAACACCAACTCCGTAGCTCCCATTGGCTGGGAACTGCGGCCAATGGGAGCTGCAGGGGCAGTGCACAGAGCTCCCTGCCCCTCCCCCCCACCTAGGAACCACTGCCAGAGGGATGTGCCAATCACTTTCGGGAGCTGCCGAAAGTGTGCCAATCACTTTCAGTAAGCACCGCCGCCCTCACCTACTCCTGCACCCCAAACCCCTGCCCCAGCCTAGAGCCCATACCCCTCACCCAAACTCCCTCCCAGAGCCTGACCTCACACTCCTTCCTGCACCCCTTCCTCAACCCCCTGCCCTAGCCTAGAGCCCGCACTCAAACTCCCTCCCAGAGCCTGCACCCCTCACCCACTCCTGCCCCCAAACTCCCTCCCAGAGCCTACACCCCCTTCCACACCCAAACTCTCTCCCTAAGCCTGCACCCCCTGCTGTACCCCAAATTCCTGCCCCAGCCCAGAGCCCAACCCCTCACCCAAACTCCCTCCCAGAGCCTGCACCCCCTCCCGCATCCCAATCCCCTGCCCCAGGCTCAGCATGGAACCACCTCCTACCCCTCAAACTCCGAACCCCTCAAACCCCTGCCCCAGCCTGGGAAAGTGAGTGAGGAAGAGGGCTGGAATGAGTGGGGGTAGGGCCTTGGAGAATGGGAGGGGTCTTGGGGAAGTGGGTGAGGCAAGGGTGTTTGGGTTTGTGCCATTAGACAGTTGGCAACCCTATCTACCAGTCTCATCTCCCAGTGTGACCTTGGGCACGTCACTTAATCAACCCTGTGCCTCTGTTCTCCATCTGTCAAAGGGGCCTGGCTCTTCCCTTCCGCCCACGAGTGCTGGGAGGACAAAGCCCATTCCTGACTGTGTAGAGTTTAGGTGTTATGGCAAAGAGGGCCAGATAAGCACAGCTACAGATGGGAATCCATTGCTTCTCCCTCTCTCCTGGGCTCTATGCTGCTCTGCTGGAGTGGCAGGCTGCTGGGGGAGAGGGGTGTGTAGGAGTGCCTGACACGGGAGTGGGAGGGGAGCAGGGGCACTGACTGGTGCCACTGGGAGGGGAACAGTTTCATTTGGTCACGTCCTCTAGCCTGTGCCACAGGCCTGGCGAGCATCCATGCATGCACCCCGCTCTCATACTAACCTGCACGGACTCT
This sequence comes from Dermochelys coriacea, assembly GCF_009764565.3. Lineage (NCBI taxonomy): Eukaryota > Metazoa > Chordata > Testudines > Dermochelyidae > Dermochelys > Dermochelys coriacea. The sequence continues at coordinate 78,834,607 of NC_050078.2, read as the reverse complement.
TCCCAATCCACATTAAAGGCAGATCTGGGGAACTTCTGGCCCAACCCAGAATCCACCCCCCAGCCCAGAGCCCATAACCCCCCCTCACCCAACTCCCTGCCCCAGCCCAGAGCCCTCTTGCATACCCCTAACCCCTCATCCCCAGCCCCACCGCAGAGCCAGCATCCCCAGCTGGAGCCCTCACCAGCACCCCAATCCCCTGCCCCAGCCCAGTGAAAGTGAGCAAGGGTAGGGGGGAGAGTGAGAGGGGCGGGGCCTTGGAGAAGGGGTGGGGCAGGGGCGGGGCCTCAGGGCAGGGGGGTTCGATATTGTGCAATTAGAATGTTGGCAACCCTAGCTCACCCCCTGCTCTGTAACCCTTCCCCTCTGACTGCATCAAACCCACGCCGCTCACCCTCCCTTACCAGGCCCCCCTTTCCCTTGCCCCTGCCTACAACTCTGCTTCCATTCCCTCTGCTCTCCCCAGGCTTCTGCTGCCTTGCTCCCATTCCCATCAGGCTCTGTGCTTCCCATCCTGCCAGAGCAGCCTCGCAGTGCTCACCAGCTAAGTGCCCGCTCTCTCCTGCTCCAGAGCCCTTCTTAAACTCGCATCCTCCAGCAACGTGTCTTCTCCTCAGCAAGAACACCCCACTCCTGCCTGTGAGCTGTTCTCCCGAGACTTTCTCTCTGGCCTGCTGTCAAGGCGGATTCCCCACTCCGGCACTTCAAGTGCAGAAGGTGGGGGCCCCGCAAGGATTTAAAAAATTAATACTGCCCACTCCAGGCTTGTATGAAGCTCCCAAGGTTAGAGCTTCTCTCTGACCTTGGCTTGGTAAACGCTGCCACCACCCAAGTGCAAACCCCACCCCTTTTGAGAACCCAGTAAGGAACACTTGGGAATTCCTTCCTGTGGGGTACCCTCAAGCCCTTTCACCCCCCTTCCCGGGAAGAGCCAAGAAAGAAAACAAAGAAAATTAGCTGTTGCCACCAGCTAATTAAACAACAGTTTAGAACACAAAAACCCAGTTCTAGCCTTAAAAAAAATAAATGTTTTTAAAACCAAAAAAGAAAATACATCTGGAACTAAGGGTTTTGCTAGATTTAAAAAACCCACTGACACAACTTAAACATCAAGAATAACCTTCTTGAGTTCAAGCTTAAAGGTTACAAGCAAAACAAAAGCATTTGGGGTTAGCACAGAGGAGTCCACAAGTCTTACAGAAAATAAAAGAAATAAATCTGATCACATCTCTCTAGACATTTCCTAATCTACTGACATATTTGGGTAGTTCTGGGTATAATCTGATGATTTCCATACCGGGCAAAAAGCTTTTTACAGCATAGTCGTAGCCCTGACATTGCTCTGTTCCCCTCTCTCCAGAGAACACCCAGGGAAAGCTTTTTCCCCAATTTTAAAAAGTTCTAGCCTTCCCATTGGCTCTTTTGGTCAGGTGCCCCTCCCTTTCCTTAACCTGGGGGATTTTTTTAACCCTTTACAGGTACAGCAAGCAGCCACCAAGAGGGACTTTATAGCTAACTGACTGGCTGGGTGTCCATAAAAGGGAAAATTCCCACCCCCTTCACTTATCACACCTGCTCTAGAGGAGGAGGGCTTCTGAGCAGGGAACATGTATAATCTTTGTTTCGCATGGCACTGATTACATTTAGGTACTACATGATTTTTTAGAAATGCAATAATTAATGCTGTGTGTTATAGCAAAGGGCAATTAGCAGGGAGTGCAGAGCTATATTTAGAGAGGAGTGAATAGTCTGCAGCCAATGATTTATTCAGCAAACCTTGCCTCCTTTTCTGTTCATGAATTTCCCATAAGCAGCTTATGAGGGTCTTGACTGTAGCATTAACTGAAATGATTCTCCAAATAACTGGTACTGATCATTCTTGGTTTGGAGGTTTGTGTGCAAGCAGTTCATTGCAAGTATCCGAAATTTCATGCCTTGGTTAGCTGTCTTTGGACACATAGGTCAAGGAGTATGTTCCTGGTCTTGATTGTGTGCAAATATTCACACACACTTTGCACGATGTAATTAACGCATACAGAAAACTCTGTTCTAACAGCATTATTAAAGTTGAAGTCAGGCACTTCAGCCTGGGGAAAAGCCAGAAGAAAGGGCCATCCTGTGCACTGAATGGGGCGGGTGGGAGCGGTCAGAAAGCTAGCATGTGATCATGTAATTAACGACTGCCTCATAATGCAGATACACAAGGGGACAGATTGCACAGCCAGGCTTAAATCTGGCATTTCCTAACTTGTCATGACCCCGGCCTGGGCTAGCAACACAAGTAAATGCCCAGCAAGCTTGTTCAGCCTGTGGCAGGGTCCGTACTGCCGCATCTTCATTGATATTTTTAGCCAGGCCGGTTAGATTAAAGCTGACATGTGTGTGACTACATGAGCGGAACTCTCACGTCTGACTGCAGCGTAGATGTACCCTTTGAGTGTCCCTATCCCTACCCACTTTCTCCCACTGCCCCATGTGACCACTCCCACCTGGCATCCGTTCCCCAGACCTCGCTGCCTCTGCCGGCTGCTACACCGACCCTCGCAGTTCCCCAGGTGGCTGGGGGGGGGCTAGGTCTGAGCAGCAGGGAATGCTGCTCCACCCTGCCCACCACACCTTCCATGGTGGCACTTTTAAAATCCCAGGCATTGCTTCTGGAGGCCTCGGGGGAAACTGCAGGAGAAAGTTCCCTGCCCATCTCCCCCTGGCCTTTCCCTCACTCCCCTGGGTTCTCTTCCCACCACCAAGAGGGGGTGGGGGCGAAGGTCATGCAATGCTTCTGCTGCCAATCCTACCACCTCCCACCCATCGCTCGTCTTTGCCATTGCTCGTGCTGCTAGCGGCAATGTCATGTTCTGCAGCTCCACCGTTTAGCCCAGGCATGGGGCTTCCACTGGGTAGCCAGGGACCTCCCGGCAGCTGCACCCTCTGCACTGTCTCTTAGCACATCAGTGTCCCCACACCCACTCTCAGCGGCTTGTGCTCTGGTGCCCACAAGGGCATGCAGTTGTGTCTGATCAGCTCTGTCTTTACCTAAATGCCACCCATGACTCACACCACCAGACAGGAACATCTACTCCCCGCTGCCCTGTAGTTGGACTTGGCATTGCTCGCCCGGCTCAGAGAGCAAGGTAGAAGCCCATTAGCTATCCAGTAAGGAGAGCCATCTTTCACTACCTGCGTCCTAGATCAAGTGAATTTGAACCCGCGTCCCGCAGCCAGAACTGATCACGTTGGCAAAGCAGCCCTGCCTGCTGACCACCTAAGGCAGGTAGGTGGGTCTGTTCAATGAGAGCCTGCTCCTGCAGGCATTCCCCCAGTTCATCAACAGAGGGCAGGGGAGCTCATTCAGTCCCTGTCTGCACATGGCACAAAAAACCATTTGGGAGCTGGTCGGTGCCCTCCGTCAGTCACTTCTTAGCACAGCTCATCGGCTCCCTGGGCCAGGGCTTTGCTCTCAAACCTCTCCCAGGCTTTGGTTTGGCCTTCTGGCGCTTTTCCAGCATACCGGTAAAAGGGAAAGCCCCCTGCCCTGCTGCAGAGCCCGTTCTCCTTGCACCTCTGCTAGCCCATATCTCCCTGCCAGAGCAGTGCTGCTGGTCTGCCTGTTAGGGGCCACAGAGCATTTAGGTGGTTTGCAGACTTTACACATATAAAATGACAAATTCTCCCCCAGTTCCTCCCGGGTAACTGTGCCGAAGTCAGTGGGGTCCCCGGCATGTGTCAGTCAACGCAGAATTTGATCCAGTATGTGAAGAATTGCACAATGAGAGGCAAAAAGAAACACCTGGCTTCTAAGAATTCCCAATAGGCTCCCTCCTATGCTTTCTCTATGACAATAACAGGGATCAAAGAGCACAGTGTTCAGATTACAGTATTACAGGCAATACACTTTCTTCCCAAACCACTTCTAACACAGCCTTAAAGGACAGAGTATCTTAATTTTTCCTTGAGGCAGAGTTTGATCTCCTAATTATGGATTAACAAAATACCACTTGGTAGTTGCTATGGACATTTTTGTCACCATAAAATTGTAGAAATGTAGGACTGGATAGGATCTTTATAGATCATCTAGTCCAGTCCCCTGCACTCAAGGCAGGACTAAGTAATAACTAGACCATCCCTGACAGGTGTTTGTCCAACCTGTTCTTAAAAATCTCCAATGATGGAGATTCCACAACCTCCCTGGGCAATTTGTCCTAGTGCTTAATCACACTGATAGAAAGTTTTTCCGAATGTCCAACCTAAACCTCCCCGGCTGCAGTTTAAGTCCATTGCTTCTTGTCTTATCATCAGAGGTGAAGGAGAAAAAATTTTTCTCCCTCCTCCTTGTAACAACCTTTTATGTACTTGAAAACTGTTATGTCCCTTTCAGTCTTTTCTTCTCCAGACTAAACAAACCCAATTTTTTCAATCTTCCCTCATAGGTCATGTTTTCGAGACCTTTCATCATTTTTGTTGTTCTCCTCTGGACTTTCTCCAATTTGTCCACATCCTTCCTGAAATGTGGCGCCCAGAACAGGACAATACTCCAGTTGAGGCCTAATCAGTGCAGAGTAGAGTGAAAGAATTATTTCTCGTGCCATGCTTACAGCACTCCTGCTAATACAACTGTAAGGGGTGCCATTCACCTCACGCAGGTGCCCCTGGCTGGGTGTCCATGTGCCTTCACTCGTCTCAGCTTGAGCTGTTTGCTGTGGTCCCTGTGGGCAGTGTCTTGGGTGGATTTCACTGACTCAGACCTCTGGCCGAATCACCCACAATCTGTATCTGCACAAACACCATGGACCCCTTCCGGGGTTAGGCCTTTCTCAATAATGTCTTTATCTGCAGCCCTCTGCCTGGGCTCCGTCTTTAATTAATGCAATGGGGCCTGTCACCGGACCCTTAATTACTAACGTCTGCAGTCTCATCCAGGCTAGCCTTCAACTGACTCTCAACCTTGGTAAGGGGCTGCACCACCAGGACTTCCTAGCTGGGGACTCTTTGCCTGTGGTGGCCTCTCTTTGACCGGGAGCCGCCCGAGGTAAGCATGCACCCCGAGCCCCAACCCTCTGCCCCAGCCCTGAGCCCCCCCCGAACCCATACCCTCCTCCTGCACCCCAAAACCCTCATCCCTAGCCCCAACCCAGAGCTCACACCCCCAGCCCAGAGCCCAGAGCCCATACCCCCTCCTTCACCCCAACCCCCTGATTCAACTCACAGCCCCCTCCCACACTCTGAATCCCTCACCCCCACCCCCTCCCAGCCTGGAGCCCCTTCCTGCACCCCAAGCCCCTCATTCCCGCCCCACCCCAGAGCCTGCACTCCCAGCCAGAGTCCTATCCCCCTCCTGTACCCCAATTTCCTGCCCCAGCCGGAGCTCACCCTGAACCCCTCATTTCTGGCCCCAGCATGGTGCCTGCACCCTCAGTTAGAGCCCTCACCCCCTCCCGTGCCCCAACCCCCTGCCCCAGCCCAGCAAAAGTAACTGAGGGTTGGGGAGAGCGAGCCACGAAGGGAAGGGAATGTAGTAACCGGGAGATGGGCCTCAGGGAAGACTCAGGGCAGGGGTAGGGCCTCAGGGAAGGGGCGAGGCTAGGGTGTTTGATTTTGTGACATTAGGAAGTTGGCAACCCTATCTTCAGCTGAGTCACTCTTCACACTGGTCACCTTCTGGGGGGACAGGCTCAAAGTCCAACCAGCGCTGACCCTTAAGTGCTATCTGGAATAGGGATGCTTTCTTGAATCAGGGCCTACATCTAGCGTAACTTCACTGAATTCAAGGAGCGATTACTGCAGAATTACAGGGGTGTAACGGATCAAAACTGGAAAAGTTTGTTAGTTGGCATCTGTCGCTAATGCAGCTATGCTCAGTGTCATCTAAAGATGTGCAGCCACTGTCCTTGTCCAACAACTTGTCCACCAGTTTGGTTTCCAGAACTGATAAAGGTTCCCATGTCATTCTTAGCTTTGCAGGATATTTCATGACTGCCTGTGGCTCTCTCTGTAAAGGCCCTCCCATGTCTCCCTCATGCACATCTTGTTACCTGCATGGATGGTCCAGAGAAAATGCAATGCACTTATTTTTGTGCATGCATTCTTTGCTGCTGTCTCTCTGCAAAGAGTCCTTGCTCCTTCCTCCTCAGGGTTTCAGCAGTTATAACCACTCCTGCATAGCTTTGAAATGACTCAGCCACCCTAATGGTATTTGTATCTGTGCCATAGCATTTCCCTCGCCCTTCTGGTCATGTGTCTCTTTCCATTGCCAGCTTCTTGGGCAGGGACTGTGGCTTCTCTTCTGTTTGGGAAGCATTCAGCACATTTTGGGCTCTCCCAGAAATAAATGGATTGATGAGAAACATTCAATATAGAGTAACCCTGGATAACTGTGTTCCAGAAAACATTCTTCCTCACCCTCTCTACCTGCTGGGATTTCCCAGATCTGCACTTCATTGGAGAGTAGATCTGACTCGCCAACAACTCTGACTGAGTATTTAACACCTCTTTTCACAAAGCATTGCAGAAGCTAAGGGCTCCTGTCCTCACCATTTGAATGAGTCACAGTCTATAACTAGAGCATATATATTTGTCCTGCTAGACTGTTATTGTGAAACATCAATTCCTCACTCTTCCCATCCATTAGATTGGGCATTTCTCACCTCTATTGTGTCCCTCATGAGTCTCTGAATGCATTTGTTAGAATGCTGCCATTAACACAGGTTTCAGAGTAGCAGCCATGTTAGTCTGTATTCGCAAAAAGAATAGGAGGACTTGTGGCACTTTAGAGACTAACAAATTTATCTGAGCATAAGCTTTCATGAGCTACAGCTCACTTCGTCGGATGCATTGTCCTGTTTTTCCACCGAACGCATCCGATGAAGTGAGCTGTAGCTCATGAAAGCTTATGCTCAAATAAATTTGTTAGTCTCTAAGGTGCCACAAGTCCTCCTTTTCTTTTTGCCATTAACACAGCTTCTCTGCATCAGCCCAGCATAGAATCATAGGACTGGAAGGGACCTTGTGAGGCCATCCAGTCCAGTCCCCTGCACTCACTGATATTATCTAGATCAGTGGTTCTCAAACTTTTTTTTTTTTTTTGTGGACCACTTGAAAATTGCTGAGGGTCTCGGCCGACCACTTAATGATCTTTCCAAATGTTGTTTGTACGGTTAGCTAACTATTGTAGAGCGCTTTGGATAAAAACGCTATATAAAAAAACTTAATAATAATTAACATTTTATTGTTCTACAAATAAAAGCACACAACTCATATTTTAATATCAGTAGTCTTACCTTTCTAATGTGATGGATGTGCCTTCTCTCCCCTGCCGTGGCAGCCCCTGAGCTGGGCCTGGAAAGCAGGGGGGTCTCTCCCCGCCACAGCAGCCACAGAGCTGGGGCTGGGAAGGACGGCCATCCCTCCCCGGCAGCCACAGCCCTGGAGCTGAGGAAAGTCACCTCTTTCTCTGGCCGCCGCAGCCCTGCATGTCCCAAATTCCCCCCACCCCCTCTTCTCATCCCAGTTCCCCTTCCCACCTCCCCCTATTTCTCCCAAGGCCACTATCTCACCTTACATATATGTCTTCTCCAGGCACCTAATTAGTGGAGCCACTCCTGCATGGCTCCACTAATTAGGTGGGTGGCCCTTGATGCTCTTGTGTACGGCCGCCCAGGTGCACACCTTAGAGGGAACTATCCACAGACCACCTGAATGGAGCTCGCAGACCACTGGTGGGCCATGGACCACAGTTTGAGAACCTCTGATCTAGACCATCCCTGACAGGTGTTTGTCTAACCTGCTCTTAAAAATCTCCAATGATGGAGATTCTACAACCTCCCTGGGCAATTTATTCCAGTGCTTAACCACCCTGAAGTTTTTCCTAATGTCCAACCTAAACCTCCCTTGCTGCAATTTAAGCCCATTGCTTCTTGTCCTGTCCTCAGAGGTTAAGAACAATTTTTCTCTCTTCTTGTAACGATCTTTTATGTACCTGAAAACTGTTATCATGTCCCCCTCAGTCTTCTCTTCTCCAGACTAAACAAACCAGTTTTTTCAGTCTTCCCTCACAGGTCATGTTTTCTTAAACCTTTAATCATTTTTGTTGCTCTTCTCTGGACTTTCTCCGATTTGTCCACATCTTTCCTGAAATGTGGCATCCAGAACTGGACACAATACTCCAGTTGAAGCCTAATCAGCATGGAGTAGAGCGGAAGAATTACTTCTCGTGTCTTGCTTACAACACTCCTGCTATTACATGCCAGAATGATGTTCGCTTTTTTTGTAACTGTCACATTGTTGACTCATATTTAGCTTGTGGTCCACTATGACCCCCAGATCCCTTTCTGCAGTACTCCTTCCTAGGCAGTCATTTCCCATTTTGTATCTGTGCAACTGATTGTTCCTTCCTAAGTGGAGTACTTTGCATTTGTTCTTATTGAAATTCATCCTATTTACTTCAGACCATTTCTCCAGTTTGTCCAGATCATTATGAATTTTAATCCTATCCTCCAAAGCACTTGCAGCCCCTCCAAGCTTGGTATTATGCCATTATCTAAATCATTGAAGATATTGAACAGAACCAGACCAAAAACGGATCCCTGTGGGACCCCACTCCATATGCTCTTCCAGCTTGACTATGAACCACTCATAACTGCTCTCTGGGAATGGTTATCCAACCAGTTATTCACCCACCTTATAGTAGCTCCATCTAGGTTGTAATTCCCTAGTTCATTTATGAGAAGGTCATGTGAGACAGTATTAAAAGCCTAACCATAGTCAAGATACACCACACCTTCCTCTCTGTTGTGGAATACATGAATATATGTTCACCTGGGGGCATGTTTGTCTTGTTATTTTCCAGGGTTATAACCTCAACAAAGAAAGAAAAGAGAACTAGAAAACAGGCAGGACATGGGAGTCGAAGGGAGCTGCTGGGTGCTCAGCACTTGAGAATCAAGCCATTTATTTGGGATCCTCAACAGTGACATCTGCACCGCAAGCAGAAACCCATGGCTGTGAGTCGCAGTGCCTGGATTCATGCTATGGGGCTAAAGTTAGCTGTGTAGACAGTTGGGCTCTGGCTGGAGCATGGGCTCTGAAGCTTAGGACGGGGGGTCAGGTTTCAGAGCCTTGGCTCCAGTCCAAGCCTAAATGTTTACACAGGTGTTCCCAGTGCCATAGCATGAGCCCCACGAGAGCCAAGCCTGTAGACCTGGGCGCCAAGGCTTGCTGCTGTGGGTTCTGCTCGCCATGTAGACGTACCCAATGTGAAGTTAGGAGCTCAGCATTAGGCAACCAGTTGTGAAATGGTGGTGGTAGCGAAGGCTTAAGTGTCCATCACAGAGAAGCTGGAAAGTACTTTTCCTGCTTACTCTAGGTCATCTTGTCAATCCGTGAGGTATTTACCCATGCTCTTCGGTGTCGTACACCTGTTTGATGAAGCAGTGACTGTTCCAGCAGCTGGTTCTCTTGAATGGACGGAAGCAGCCAGCAGCGCCTTTCACACAACTTGGAATTTATTCCTTGACAATCTGAATGACTGGCCCTTCTGCTGTGTGAGACCTGAGCAGCTCTCTGCTCCCAGTGCTGGGGCTCTCCTGTTTCCAAAGTGAGACATGGCCCTTTTCATAGCGGTATTGACCCTCTTCTCCCTGGCACATGTGCATCCGGTAGGACTAGATGACTCTAGGGGATGGGATGGACTCTGCAGCTACCACTGCTAGGTCATGGATTCCAAACCATCCTGCACCAGTATAAAGCAGTTCTGAAGCTGGCGTAAATTATGCCAGAGGCCAAAACAGCCATTGGCTGCTCTAAGGAGTGGGATGTTCTCCTGTGACTCCCTGGCTGGTCACAGGAAGGACTGAGTCTTCTGTACCCGAGGAGGATATGGATCTCTGGAATACGATCAGTGTGTGTGCATTCGTTTATAGGGAAAGAGACTTCAGTGCACCAAACCTGGCAGGAATATTACATTAAATATTTGTTTTTAAAACATGCAGCAATTCTGCATACGACTGCCGTTCTTGGCTGAGAAGGCATCTAATGACCATGCTGACGTGTAAATAGATACATGGCCTGCAGGCTCTGCCTGCCCTTCCCTTTGTTTCACCAGCAGTAGGAAAATTCTCAGATTTGAACTTGAAGCCATTGACTGACACATTCCAGATGCAAGGTCATGTTTGTTCATCACCTGGAGTCCCTCAGAAGTTCTCTGGGAGGTTATAGGATAGGCCCATGGGTTTCACGTGGTGAAACAGATATCGGGGTTGGCCCTGGAGGAGGAGAATTGGGTCGAGGGAGGTGATAATGGCCCAATATCTAAACAAATACTTTGCCTCAGTCTTTAATAAGGCTAAAGAGGATCTTGGGGATAATGGTAGCATGACAAATGGGAAGGAGGATATAGAGGTAGATATTACCATATCAGAGGTAGAAGCGAAACTGAAACAGCTTAATGGGACTAAATCGGGGGGCCCAGATAATCTTCATCCAAGAATATTAAAGGAATTGGCACCTGAAATTGCAAGCCCATTAGCAAGAATTTTTAATGAATCTGTAAACTCAGGAATAGTACCGAATGATTGGAGAATTGCTAATATAGTTCCTATTTTTAAGAAAGGAAAAAAAAGTGATCCAGGTAACTACAGGCCAGTTAGTTTGACATCTGTAGTATGCAAGGTCCTGGAAAAAATTTTGAAGGAGAAATTAGTTAAGGACATTGAAGTCAATGGTAAATGGGACAAAATACAACATGGTTTTACAAAAGGTAGATCGTGCCAAACCAACCTAATCTCCTTTTTTGAAAAAGTAACAGATTTTTTAGATAAAGGAAATGCAGTGGATCTAATTTACCTAGATTTCAGTAAGGCATTTGATACCGTGCCACATGGGGAATTATTAGTTAAATTGGAGAAGATGGGGATCAATATGAACATCAGAAGGTGGATAAGGAATTGGTTAAAGGGGAGACTGCAACGGGTCCTACTGAAAGGCGAACTGTCAGGTTGGAGGGAGGTTACCAGTGGAGTTCCTCAGGGATCGGTTTTGGGACCAATCTTATTTAATCTTTTTGTTACTGACCTTGGCACAAAAAGTGGGAGTGTGCTAATAAAGTTTGCAGATGATACAAAGCTGGGAGGTATTGCCAATTCGGAGAAGGATCGGGATATTATACAGGAGGATCTGGATGACCTTGTAAACTGGAGTAATAGTAATAGGATGAAATTTAATAGTGAGAAGTGTAAGGTTATGCATTTAGGGATTAATAACAAGAATTTTAGTTATAAGTTGGGGACGCATCAATTAGAAGTAACGGAAGAGGAGAAGGACCTTGGAGTATTGGTTGATCATAGGATGACTATGAGCTGCCAATGTGATATGGCTGTGAAAAAAGCTAATGCGGTTTTGGGATGCATCAGGAGAGGCATTTCCAGTAGGGATAAGGAGGTTTTAGTACCGTTATACAAGGCACTGGTGAGACCTCACCTAGAATACTGTGTGCAGTTCTGGTCTCCCATGTTTAAAAAGGATGAATTCAAACTGGAGCAGGTACAGAGAAGGGCTACTAGGATGATCCGAGGAATGGAAAACTTGTCTTATGAAAGGAGACTTAAGGAGCTTGGCTTGTTTAGCCTAACTAAAAGAAGGCTGAGGGGAGATACGATTGCTCTCTATAAATATATCAGAGGGATAAATATAGGAGAGGGAGAGGAATTATTTCAGCTCAGCACCAATGTGGACACAAGAACAAATGGGTATAAACTGGCCACCAGGAAGTTTAGACTTGAAATCAGACGAAGGTTTTTAACCATCAGAGGAGTGAAGTTTTGGAATAACCTTCCAAGGGAAGCAGTGGGGGCAAAAGATCTATCTGGTTTTAAGATTCTACTCGATAAGTTTATGGAGGAGATGGTATGATGGGATAATGGGATTTTGGTAAGTAATTGATCTTTAAATATTCAGGGTAAATAGGCCAAATCCCCTGAGATGGGATATTAGATGGATGGGATCTGAGTTACTATAGAAAATTCTTTCCTGGGTATCTGGCTGGTGAATCTTGCCCATGTGCTCAGGGTTTGGCTGATTGCCATGTTTGGGGTCGGGAGGGAGTTTTCCTCCAGGGCAGATTGGAGAGGCCCTGGAGGTTTTTTTGCCTTCCTCTGTAGCATGGGGCATGGTTGACTGGAGGGAGGCTTCTCTGCTCCTTGAAGTTTTGAACCATGATTTGAGGACTTCAATAGCTCAGACATGGGTGAGGTTTTTCATAGGAGTGGTGGGTGACATTCTGTGGCCTGCGCTGTGCAGGAGGTCGGACTAGATGATCAGAGTGGTCCCTTCTGACCTTAGTATCTATGAATCTATGAATCTATAATAGCTATAATTGTTCGGTTTGTAAGCAAATGCATCACACTTGGTTTGGGGGACAGATATTCTGCTTTTCTTGATTGAGAACACAGTGCTTGCGATATATGAACATAGCAGAAAACCTGCCTCAAATGACAGTATCGTAAGTCTGCAGAACCAAATCCCTACATGCCTGGTTTTACTGTACCTGAGCCTGCCACAAGCAGCTGGACCAGAACGTTGGAGCTCAGAATGACATGGCCGGAGTGACCATGTGCAGTGCAACTCTGCTCTCCAGCCTGCACTAACTGGGAGCCAAAACACCTACTAAGGACGGCTAGTCAGCAGCTCTTACAAAGTCCTGGAAGTGCAAGGCTGAGCTGATGCTAAGTTGTCACCAAACAGGTGAGGAAGCATCAAGCTAAAACCAGATATTTCTAGCTAAGGTCATTATGAAGCATGAATTTCACTCTTATAAAAAAAAAAGTCAGTACTTTAATTATTCAGCATCCTCCCACAGCTGCTCACACTTGCATGCCACTGTTTCCATGTTATTATTGGGTATCAAGTGTTTGCCATCTAAATGATGTTGATTGCAAGGACAGACATGGAAAATATATGCCATAATTTCTAGCAAGTGACTTGCTGGCTTCTTTAAAGGAGCTTGATACTCTATTTAGTACACACAAACTGACTATACTACAGTAGAATACCATCAGACACACATTTGTGTTCTGTAATGCTCAGATATTGTATACACACCTACTTACACATTTGTCCATGTGTAGACTTAATAAAATGCTTTTACGTTTGCACATCTGCCGCAATACAGTACGGTACACAGGCAGGGCAATGAGTATAACAATGCTCTTCTCTAGTGACACACAAACATGCATGCAGTAATGCACCTGCATAAACATGTCCATACTCTTGTACCATGCCTGCAGGAACAAACTTACATAAGCCATTAAATATTTTCTAACCTGAGGCTGATGTAATTTTGCATTCCCTAGAAGCTTTGTATGGACACCATGCTGCATTATGTGTATTAATCATTTCAATAATGCAGCATTTAGATATTTGATGTGTAAAATAACAAATATCACTGTAATCTAGCATAGCTGTTATTCACACTCAGTGCCTGGATGGTAACCTCTCCAAAGGGCTCTCCATTTACTTACTGCTAGAATGGCCGATGCCTATTGGCTGTGAAAGCCCTTGTATGAACCTTGGATACAATGTTATTACAAACACGGGCCCAGCACATCCACACATGACCGTGCTGAAGCCTGGAGTTGAGGCAAAAGGAATTAATTCCTTTCATGGGCGAGCTCTGCTCACGGTATCTGGGGCTGATCAGCAGATGCAAAGTGATAAACTTTTGCTGAAGAAATGTGAAACTTCAAGAAGCAATGGCTGTATGTTCCTCTGGCGCCCCTCTAATGTGAAACGCCTGAGTATGTCTAAACTGCTGTACTGTAGCTCTCACTGATCGATCTGGGGAGTACGATCTTCAGGGGTGTGCCGCACTAGTGACTAGCTAGCACCATTGCTCTGTTGTGCTGAATCACACTGAATCCTGCCAGTGAAGGCTGGTGACTGGGAGGGAAACACCCGAAGGTGGTGAGATGGGCACTCTGGGGAGGAGTGGGCGGATTCTCGGAGTAGGAGGTGACTGTTCAGAGGGCAGCCAGGGCATTGGGAGAGGGGTGCAATGCCAGTGAACAGAGTGAGCAGTGCAGGCTGGCTGCCAAGGGAGGTGTGAGGCTGCTTGCCACAGAGAACCCCCGATGTCAGAGCTAGTTACCCCTGGGCCAGGCCTCAGGCCCCAGCCTCCTACCTGGCTGGGGTGCTGGCATCGTTCGGATGTTGCTTTGCACCCCGAGGCTAGGCTTGTTTTAGGGCTTTTTTACAATGGTTTTAGGCTATAACGTCAGTAGCCCTGTTCAATGCTGACCGCCAGCGACGTGCTGGAAGGGATGTTGAATGGCTCACTCGGAGCGCTGACTCCTTTGTGGGGCTCTGAGGGAATGACTGATAAGTTAATTACAATGTTAGTGACGAGGTCTGAGCCAGGCTGTCCTCAGCTCCCTCTACGCTCCTGTGGTTTGTTCAATTGACCAGCCAGCAGGGTGACCAGACAGCAAGTGTGAAAAATCGGGATGGGGGTGGGGGGTAATAGAAGCCTATATAAGACAAAGACCCAAAAATCAGGACTGTCCCTATAAAATCGGGACATCTGGTCACCCTACCAGCCAGACACCAAGAAGGAAGTTTAGACTTGAAATTAGATGAAGGTTTCTAACCATCAGAGGAGTGAAGTTTTGGAATAGCCTTCCAAGGGAAGCGGTGGAGGCAAAAGATCTATCTGGCTTTAAGATTCTACTCGATAAGTTTATGGAGGAGATGGTATGATGGGATAATGTGATTTTGGTAAGTAATTGATCTTTAAATATTCAGGGTAAATAGGACTAATCCCCTGAGATGGGATATTAGATGGATGGGATCTGAGTTACCCAGGAAAGAATTTTCTGTAGTATCTGGCTGGTGAATCTTGCCCATATGCTCAGGGTTCAGCTGATCGCCATATTTGAGGTCGGGAAGGAATTTTCCTCCAGGGCAGATTGGAGAGGCCCTGGAGGTTTTTCACCTTCCTCTGTAGCATGGGGCATGGGTCACTTGAGGGAGGCTTCTCTGCTCCTTGAAGTCTTTGAACCATGATTTAAGGACTTCAGTAGCTCAGACATAGGTGAGGTTTTTCGTAGGAGTGGGTGGGTGAGATTCTGTGGCCTGCGTTGTGCAGGAGGTCGGACTAGATGATCAGAATGGTCCCTTCTGACCTTAGTATCTATGAATCTAAAAGAGACAAGAGAAGCGAGGCGATGACTGTTAGGTAGAGCAGCCCCAGTCCCACCCACTGCAGCCATCAGGGCAAGGCTGGCCCAGCCTCGGGCCGAGGAACACCCTGACCCATGGAGGCTCGGCTAAGCCTGCAGGTGAAGGCAGGTTTACAGGCAAAGTTCCTCTGGCCCAGCAGCAGGGACCGCGTTCACTATGTAGACAGGGATGTCGGGAGCACATTCACACCCATAAAAACAACGAGGAGTCCAGTGTCACCTTAAAGACTAACACGGCTACCTCTCTGATAGTTCACACCCATGTTAACACCCCACCTGAAACGCATTAGACCTCACACCCAGAATGTTAGAATAGAAAACAAGGAACGGATAGTTTTCAGAGTAGCAGCCGTGTTAGTCTGTATTTGCAAAAAGAAAAGGAGGACTTGTGGCACCTTAGACACTAACAAATTTATTTGAGCATAAGCTTTCATGAGCTACAGCTCACTTCATCAGATGCATGCACGAAAGCTTATGCTCAAATTTGCTAGTCTCTAAGGTGCCACAGGTACGCCTTTTCTTTTTAAGGAACGGCTAGATGCCCAAACGCCCACAAGCCAGCTGAGACAAGCTGGCCCCAGCCCTTGGAGTTCTTGGGGGTTTATGTATCTAATATAAATGTGTTCATAGGTTTTTACCAGCTGTCATGGGAGGCGCCAGAAATCCTACTTCACAAGACCCCCCATGGCCTTTCACAGAACACTTTGACTTCTCTAACCATGCCCCTCTTCTCGGCAATGCCCCGGCGCCTGTCCACAGAAGGCCTGATTCCCGAGCCAGGCCAAACAGATGTCAGGGGCTTTAGAACAGGACTTGGGTCCCATGGGGGGGAGGAGAGATAGGTCAGTGGCTTGAGCATTGGCCTGCTAAACCCAGGGTTGTGAGTTCAATCCTTGAGGGGGCCATATAGGGATCTGGGGCAAATATTGGGGATTGGCCCTGCTTTGAGTAGGGGGTTGGCCTAGATGACCTCCTGAGGTCCCTTCCAACCCTGAGATTCTATGATTCTATGGTTTCTTAGGCCTTCCCACAGTTCCAGGGAAGGCTCAGCCTCTCTCCGGGTTCCTGGAGGTGGCCAGGAGCAATGTGTGACTTCAACTGTGGGGAGAACTAGAGGTAGGACTGAGGTGAAGTCTGTGGGGTTTGTTGTGCTGCTCCCCCAGTATGATAGGAAGGTCAGGTGTTAAATGTGCTAACTGGCAATTTGTGTGTGTAGCTGGAACGAGCCTGATTGCATATGCCCGCTAGCACCCCAGCCCTGGGATGGTGCTCCTGGTGATGCAGGACAACATCACAGACAATTCAAGATGGGGGTTACCTGAAAAGGGTCCTTAGTTGTACCAGAGGCACGTGCATGGTCTAATACTGACTGGCAGGGCACAGCGGGGGTGCTGGGCACAGAGATACAGAGGGACCGCAGGTACAGAGACAGAGCCAAACACATTGGGCACAGGGCAGCTCTCGGCAGGCCAGGCAGTCTGTGGGCATAGGACACCCGCGCTGACAGCCCTGCCCATGGCAGGTTTGCTCTGCTGGGACGGAGTGGCCGCTTGGTCACTCACATGGGGCTCACTGGGAAACCAATGGCAGCCAGGCACTTACCTGCATTTCTGAAAATTGCACTAGGCGCCTAGCTACACCTCTCCCCTTAGAGCAGCTGGCTATCGGTGCTGGCTTCCTCTGTTCCCAGGGGGTGCTTGACCCCCCGCTCTGCCCCAGGCTCTGCCCCCACTCCACCCCTTCTCCCAACCCCCCACCCTGCCTCTTTCTGCCCCTGCTCTTCCCCCTCCCGCCCACCGCGGAACAGCTGAGCCACAGTGCGCGGGAGGCCTGGGGAGCGAGGGGGAGGAGCTGATCAGCAGGCCGCCAGCATGTGGGAGCGGGGGAGGGAGGCGCTGATCCGTGGGGCAGCTGGTGGGTGCTGAGCATCCATTATTTTTTTCCCTGTGGGTGCTCCAGCCCCGGAACACTCACAGAGTTGGTGCCTATGCAGCTGGCCCCAGCGCTGGGCTGACAGATGCTCTGGGCTCAGGGAACAGGTGTGACTGAACTGGGATCAGCCACTCACTGGGGACACTGCAGCCCCAGTCGTCCTACTGCCTTGCCTTTGGTCTGCTACGCAGTCAGACCGAGGCCCGGGGACAATGTGCGCGGAGCAGCGTCTCTGGGAAGGTCCTTCGGGGCTTTCCCCCAAACTGAATGGGGCAGGTTTAGTATGGAGCAAATGTCCATGTGTTGATGCATCCTAGCTAAAGCCACACTCAGCCCGTGACCCTAGCTTCTACCTGCAGCCCCACAGTACCTGGACATTTTCGCTAAGATGACAACAGCAAAGTGTGTTGCTGCTACAAATGTTGTCACTAGCAGCAGCACTAGTGGGGAGGAGGGTAGCTCCTCCCCCCAGGGAGTGGGTCTTTCATGTTGGCACCCAGGGGCTCGGGACGCGAACCCGGCATTTTGTCGTATGCAGAACATTCTCTTCACAACTACAAGACCCTGGGGGCTTGGCATTGGGGTTCACATGTCACAGAAGCTGCTTCCAGAGGTGCCCCAGCACAGCTCAGTCCTACCTCTAGTTCTCCCCGCAGCTGAAGTCACACATTGCTCCTGGCCACCTCCAGGAACCCGCTTCAAACCAGCGTGAAGCAGGGCCGTGTACCAAGAGCCCACAGTAAGCCTGGGTCTTTTCTCCTGATCTTTCACACCAGCATCAGGGTGGATTGAACTGCAAAGGTGAGTCCAGCATTACCCCACTCAGATGGGAAGGGGAGCGGAGGTAAATGCGCCCTTCAGGAGCTATCTGCACAGTTTTTCTCTGTCAAACCCAGCCGTGTTCAGGGCATACGTGTCTCCTTTGATGTAGAGGAATACCCAGCCCATTCCACAGACACTTGTCTGAAAATAGTATCTGTGACGTTCCTTTGCTTGGCCATTAGCTTCTCCCTCCACATGGACAGAAGCACCTGTGCAGTGCCCCCCCACATCCTCCCCCCAACCACTGGCTTCCTGCTGCAGTGATGCCAGGTGTCCAGAGAGGAGCAAGTGCTCTGGGTGCAGCCAGAGCTTGTTTCGACCAACACAGGCAGCTGAAATCTGCAGAGCCCCCCAGGAGTCTCTGGCACACACTGACTGATTTATGAGCCGGGGACATCCAATCCCTGGCTAATGTAAACAGGGGAAGACAGAGGTTTATGCCCTGGGACCGTGGGAGGAAACAGCAGGGCATGCTTGTCACGGTCACAGCTCGCGGTCAGCTGGCTTTCAGAAGAGGGAGGAATCTGTCAGCACCATTTCAGGCCAGCAGCGAGATTTCTGCCTGCTCGCCTTGTCGCTGCAGCTCCCTTCTGGAGGAGGGAAGGTTTCTCTTGCGAGGCCTGTCTGTGCCCACTGGAGAACTCTGGCCCCAGTGCTAATCGGAGACTGCCGAGGATTTAGCCAGGGCAGAGCTGGCTACTGGGGCACACCATTACTCAGCGGGGCAGCAGCAGGGCAAGCCAAGGGAAAGTAGCGTTTAAATCATGCTGCTGCATACGTCTGGGAGCCGTGTTGGCGAGCCAGCCACTCACCGCCTTTGCAGCCCTGCCTCCCAGCTCTGATGGGCTCCAGAGGAAATGAGCTCGTTGTTGGCTTGCAGGCACCACGGTAGATCTGGGATGGACACAAAGCTCCCAGCAGATGTACAGTGGACATGCAGGTGGATGTTCCTAGGGGCACGTGATGGGGCAACACTTGAGAGCACTGCTTGTCAGCTGCGGGTGATGCTGTGGTCTCTTTTCCCCTGCTTCTGATGCCCCATTGATCTCGCTTGGGGGGTCTACAGTGGCTCAGACTTCCAGCCAAGTCCCACCACTAAGAGATGAATGGACGAACCCCTTCTGGGGTAACAAAGTTCAACCAATGGTTGGCCCTTCTCTGAGCCAGGCTTTTAATAATGAGTCTTGTCCCAGTAACAAGTCTGGCCAGTGCGGTAACCTGCACCGGCCCCTATTCCAGGCCCCAACACAGCAACCTTGTCAGTAGCAGCCACGTACGGCTCCCTTAATAGCAGCTGCTGCTGCATCTCCTGGGCTGTTTCCCACTCGGTCCCATCACCTCACTCATTCGTTACCTGAGGGATGCAGTCCTTGGGGTCCGCTCCATCTGTTCCCTGCTTGAGTAGGGTCTCTCCCAAGCCTCCCTGCCTGGAGAGCTTTTCAGCCTCCCAGCCTGGTAAGCATACAGGGATATCTCAGAGCCGACTGTGACAGAAACCTCCCCAGAGATGATTTGGGAGATACGGACACTGGGGCCTGTGCTGAACGCCCATGCAAGGGGGCACCATGGCCACCCACATGGGTAGCAATGTGGAGGGAAGAACGAACTCTGCAGGGCTTTTATGTTCCCCCACCTGCAGCCAGGGGTGGGGAATGAGTTAACACGAGGTTCTTCCTCCCCGCTTCCTGCCCTGGGCCAGGGGAAATCAAGACGCAAGTTGCAAGTTGTGACTGAGTCTGGCACCAGGTCTGCCCCTGTGGTAATGCAGCTGTTTATTTTGTTTTACCAAAATAATAAAGATTCCCCTGCCCAAGGTTATAGGCACCACAGCAGACATACTCAGTCTATTCAGTTCCATTACACCTCAGCAGCATTAAAATCATCAGTTCCACTGGGAGTTCAGCTACCCCTTTCCTCAAGGAGGAAGCAGCCTCTCAGTGCTCTCCAAAAGAAAACGTTAAACAGTTAAGTGCTTCCTATTACACAGGGCTTGTGGCAAAGCTCCAGCAGATACCGCTACAAATATCATCAACTCCACCCAGTCAAAAATCATGAGTAAGGCCTAGAAAAAAAATCGTGAGATTAGCATAAAATTCATGAGATTTTTTTTAAATTACATTTTGGGTTCATTTTCATTTCCTTCTAGTTTTGGAGCTGTTAGCACATACTTGGGTCCCAGTTTCAAGCTTTTGTCCATAAAGAGGGCTAGAAACTTACTTTACATTATTAATGAAAACTGAGAGCCGTACATAGAATCATAGAATATCAGGGTTGGAAGGGACCTCAGGAGGTCATCTAGTCCAATCCCCTGCTCAAAACAGGACCAACACCAACTAAATCATCCCAGCCAGGGCTTTGTCAACCCGGGTCTTAAAAACCTTTAAGATGGAGATTCCACCCCCTCCTTAGGTAACCCATTCCAGTGCTTCACCACCCTCCTAATGAAATATTCCCATGACTCCAGGAGCTGGGGCTTTAAGAAAAATACCAAATATCACAAGACCCGCAATACAATCAGGAGAGTTGGAGAAACTGCATCTCTGAGCCAAAGTAAGGTTGTAGTTGGTCATGTTGCACTTTCTTTCAGCTTTAAACACAATAAACTCCCTTTTTTTACTTCCTGCTGTCGGTAAACATCCTGCCTGAAGGAAGGATGGACGCAAAAGTCAGCAGTTTCCAAGTGGCTGGTGTGCTGCTGTTTTTCCCCCATGCAGTTTGCATGTTAACTCCAATCCGTGAGATATCCCAAAATAACACCCGATCAAAAAAAAAAAAGAGGAAATATGGTTTTTAAATAAAGATACAAATTTCTGCATATCATTTACCATGAGATCAGGGCATCTGCATAAACATTTCGGTTTAATCCTGTCTCAATTATTTTAATTTAGTGTGGGGAAAAGGGATATGTGCATTGGATTGGAAAGTTTATCTGTTCCTTCAGCCATCTTCCTGCAGACATATATGCTGGTGTGATCTACCCTTCACCTTATTGGCTCACGTACATGGTAACATTTTTTATCATTAGAGACACTTCCTGTTATGATTATTTCTTTGTCACTGCTTCCTGCACGGCTTGGGCAGTTGATAAATGAGATCAGTCATGCAAACTGTTACAGTTATTTAGAGTGATCAACCCTAAGCTAAACACAGTTCATTACTCTTACCTCCTACTAAACAAAACACATCCCAAGTAGATTTGTCAGGTGCCAGTGTGTAAAATGCTTTTAAAAGCATGGACACCAAAAGTGGGCCCAATATTTCAGTAACAGTCTCACCCAGTTCAGATGCAGAGGGAATAGCACCTCCCTGCACCTACTCGATAATCACCGGTTTATACAGCCAAGGGTCATGCTGGCCCCTTTTGCCACAGCATCTCACTGAGAGCTCAGTCACTTGCTTATCTACCATCATTCATAAGTGCTTTCCAGCAGACAGTCCCCATCCTACAAGCATAGCCAACATTCTTTGCTCCTCATTGTGCAATCTTACATTTAGCATGATTAAATAATGCATGTTGTTTGATTGCACCCAGCTTACCCAGGGAGTCAGATTGCTCTTTATCAGGGACCTGTCCTCTTGGTTATATACCACAACAATCTCCTATTTACAGACAATGATTGCAGAGTCAGACAGCAAATGCAATTTTAGCAAATGTGTAGAGAAGATTTTCCACACAGTCGATACATAGGGTGGTCTGTAATATACGGGGTACTCCTCACATTCTAACTGCAGCCAGTTCAGACAGAGTGTAGTACAAGTGAATGTTGAATACAGACTCACCCATTATTGCTCTGAGATGATTGTTTAAGCAGAGGCAAATCCGTGGATTATATTTTTATATGTCCTATTTCATATTAAGAAAATCCGCACGCATTTAGGAGCAGAAACCTAAATTCCTTACTTAATACCATTTAACTCTCCTGGAGAAGTTTGATATTCTGTTCTGGGGTTTGGAGGGTTTTTTTTTCTGTTTATTTGATTTTAATTGGAAAATGTATATTTACTTAACTATGCAACAAAATTACTTGGAGCTGCTGTTTGTTTGACAAAGAGTCATTGTGAAAGTCAAAGCACTTGATACTTGCCCCATTTGGGGTTCCTGGAGTAGCTGAAAACATGCAGTGTGCAAAATTCTTTGCATCAGCTTAATGTCACCATTGTACAGCCTGTGACTTATGACACTATCTCAAAATCAGCAAAAGCATCAGAGCAGATCTCACTTTGTATCTCCAATGAGTGGCTTGAAGTCACCTGGTACAGTCTGCAGGTTCTCTGACAAGCTGACCATACCCAAGCAGCAGGTGGGGTTGACACAGGCCATTTCGGCTTGTTTTTCTCATGTTTGAATAGCAAGAGAAGGGAAGCTGGGTGTGTGTGGAAGTACGCCACCAAGAGAGACCAGTGTGGGGAATGAGCCCATCCTTCAAAGACTGGACTGGGTTAACAGGCCATCACCCTTTTGTGGGAAGGAGAGGACATCACCAAGTAGGGGGCTGGTGGGAAGGATCCATTACAGAGCCTACTGAGGAAGTGGATTCAGAGGGCCACCCAGGGTACATCTACACAACGTTTTGAAGCTTGTGGGAGCAAGTCTCCCGGCCCGGGTTGGCAGACTTGGGCTAATGGGGCTCACACTAGCGAGCCAAAGATAGCAGTGTAGAGCGCGCTGTGAAATTGTCACTCAGGCTGAGAAGCCGGGAGGGCTGTCTACAGTGCTATTTTTAGAGCACTAGCCTGAGGCCTGCTGTCAACCCAGGCGAGGGAGCTCGCTCACGCAGGATCAAATAGCTGTGTGGACATGTCCCAAGAGGCTGCTCCCTACAGCTGCGTAAGGTAGGTAAGCATCCAAATTCTGCTGATTGGCAGCACCTGCCTGCAGGGGGGCTTGACTTGCTGAGTGGCTGCAGCTTGCACTACTTGCCCTGCCCCATGGACGTGGGGCTGCTCCAAGGAGGTAGGCTGGAGGTCCAGACAGCAGCCTGGCCCCCAGCCTGGGCCAGAGTGCCAGGCTGCCCTGAGCAGAACGCTTCACAATGCCCATGTTACAAAGAGCAACAAGGCCTGGCCTGCCATCCATAGCCTTGCCTTGCTAGGCATTCCCAACCCAGGGCATATCAGATGCTCAGAGAGGAAGGAAACAGAGACAGTTAAATACAACTTTGTATTCAAAATACAAGCTGTGTTTCCTGCTGCCCTGAGGCCCTTGGTGTTATTAATAATCCCGTGGTCCAGGAAACTGTCTTGGGAACATTACAACCTTGTGAGCATTTCAGACAGTGCAGACTGAGCCGCTAGCCAAATTTTTCTCTGCAGACACCTCATCATCCGGTCATTAAGCCCAGTGACTGCACCGAAAAGAAAGTGCCATTAACTGGAAAAGCAGCAGGAGACCAAGCCGCACAGACATGGTAGGTGAGCAAAGGGAGGTCCCCCAAGGCATGGCTCGCCATGGCTCACGATGCTGACCTGGGATTGTTTTATCGTGTCCCAATGGTACAGTGCAGTCATAGCATCCTGCAGGATCCATCACTGGGCATGCAGGAAAGAGGAAGTGACGGCTGCTTGGTAGTTGTTATGATCAGGATGGGGGTGGGCAGACCGAGTGGTCAGAGCAAGAGTCGGGAGTCAGGCCAAGTCAGGTACCAGGAAGGCAGAGTCAGAGACAGGCCAGAGGGCAAGCTGAGAGTTAGACAGCAGGAGGTAGGCAGGGCCAGGTTACCAGGAGATCGGGGCTGGGCACCAAGTTACAGACAGTAATCGAATAGCAAAGTTGAGGACAAACCAGGGTCAGAAGCTGGAGTCTAAGAACTATCATAAGCAGGTCTGGAGCAGAGGCAGTCTGTAGTGTGGTTCAGAGAGCTCCCCTTCTTGGCTTCCTGGTTTATATCCTGGTATTGGCCAATCAGGGGGTTGTGTGGGGCCACCACTCCAGTCCTGCTGGGAGGTATTTCTTGCCGAGGCCAGCCCCATAGGGTCCTCCAATGGGAGCCCAGCCTAAGCTTGCCGTGGCGAAGCGGAGGCATTAGTGACTCAGAATCCCCATGGCCCCAGGTAGTCAGGTGGAATTCCATTCAGTATGGACATGGGAGGCAGACTCCCACGTGCATTCTTCAAGGTCGTAGCCTTCCCAGGCCACCAGGTAGTACAGATGGCTGTATGCCCATCGGGAGTTGAGGATGGCATGAATTTCATATTCCTCATGACACTGGCTTTCGAGAGGTGGAGGGGGGCAGTGTGGTTCAGTCAGGGAAGGGGTTCCCAGTCTAGGCTTCAGAAGGGAGACAAGGAAAACTGGGTATACTTTGTGGGACTGGGGAAGCTGGTGTTTGAAGGTGACTGGGTAAATCTGCTGGCATATTGGGAAAGGTCCCAGGTACGGTGGTCCAATTTGCAGGAAGGTCACTGGTCTGGAGTGTTTGGCAAGCTAGGCCTACCGTAAATACTGGAGTTTCTTGTTGCCAATGGTCTGCAACATTTTTGGGCCTTCTTCATCTCTTCTAGGTGGTTCTTGAGCTCTTCCTGAATGAGATGGATCCGTTGAACCAGTTGGTGGTGGCAGGGTTCAGGGATGCTGCTGGTAACATTGGGCAGAAAGGGGGTTGAACTCGAAATTAGTGAAGAAAGAGCTCTGACCCATGGAGGCATGGCCAGTGTTGTAAGAAAACTCTGCATATGGCAGGAGTGTGGACCAGTTATCTTGATGATAATTTATAAAACACCTCAAGTACTGCTTCAGTGCTTGGTTCACCCATTCAGTTTGTCCAGCTGTTTGGGGGTGGTATGCAGTGGAGATGGATATGCAGATGTCCAGTAGCCTAAACACTTTGCTCCAGAAGCGAGAGGTAAGCTGTGGGCCTTGATCGGAAACTGTGTGATCTGAGAGTCTCTGGAGTTGGACCGTGTTGTGAAGGAGGAGTGGGTGGTAGTCTCAGCAGAGGGCAGCTGGTTGTATGAAATGAAGTGGGTCATTTTGGTCAGGCACTCCACAACCATTAAGACTATGGTGTGGCCCACAGATGTTGGGAGTTCCACAATAAAGTCTAGGCTGATGGCAGACGAAGCCCAGCTGGAGTCTCCAAGGGTACTAAGGTGCCAAGGGGTCTGATTTGGGGTGTCTTGGTATGTGCAGAATTCCAATGGGCAGCAGAGACTGCGGAAACTGTGGGATAACTACTCACAGTGCAACGCTCCAAAAGTCGACGCTAGCCTCGGTACCGTGGACACATTCCACCGACTTAATGCGCTTAGTGGGGACACACAAAATTGCTTCCTAAACAATCGACTTCTATAAATTCGACCTAATTCCATAGTTGTAGACATACCCTTAGATGCTTCTCACCACAGGCTGGCTGGTTGCCCTTCAGCCAGGCTCTCCCCTTTGATCAGCACTTCAGTCGCTTGGTGGTGATGTCTGTGGATGTCGATGGAAGAGAAAGAGCATGGCAAACGTCTCTCCCTTTTATCATGTTCTTTCTTCCCTCTTGGCTTTGCCCTCCCCCCTTCAGAGTCAGGTGAGCAATACCTCATTGCAGTCCCAAACTGACTAAGGGAAGGGTAGTGACTCACTCGATAGTCCAACAGATCCTTTGTTGCTGTCTAGGCCAGTGTCCTTTGTTCCTGTGAGGCTGGGCTGGGTTTGTCCCATACATGCCCTGTTGAGGTGTGAACTGCCCCTCTGCTCCTGGAGAGTTTTGCCTGGGCTTATTTTAAGCCATGAGGACACAGTTTCAGCCTCATAACTATATACAAGAAATTACAACCTGTAACATTACTTTTCCAGTTTAGCATACAACCCATGCTTCCATTGACTCCCCAGGGCAGACATGGGGGTAGTGCTGCTCTGGTTTCTCAGGAAATACCATTATATCACTGAAGTAGATAATCACACACTGGTCCTGGATATCCTTTCATTTGTTCCCAAGCCTTAAGTGCACTAGATCAGGGGTGGCCAACCTGTGGCTCCGGAGCCACATGCAGCTCTTCAGAAGTTAATATGCGGCTCCTTGTACAGGCGCCAACTCCAGGGCTGGAGCTACAGGTACCAACTTTCCAATGTGCTCACTGCTCAACCCCTGGTTTCTCAGGAAATACCACTATATCACTGAAGTAGATAATCACACACTGGTCCTGGATATCCTTTCATTTGTTCCCAAGCCTTAAGTGCACTAGATCAGGGGTGGCCAACCTGTGGCTCCGGAGCCACATGCAGCTCTTCAGAAGTTAATATGCGGCTCCTTGTACAGGCGCCAACTCCAGGGCTGGAGCTACAGGTACCAACTTTCCAATGTGCTCACTGCTCAACCCGTGGCTCTGCCACAGGTCCTGCCCCCACTCCACCCCTTTCCGCCCCCTCCCCTGAGCCTGCCATGCCCTCACTCCTCCCCACAGAGCCTCCTACACACCACGAAACAGCTGATCGGGAGGTGGGGGAGGTGCTGATCGGCAGGGTTGCTGATGGGTGGGAGACGCTGGGAGGGGAACTGATGGGGGGGGGGCTGCTGATGTATTACTATGGCTCTTTGGCAATGTACATTGGTAAATTCTGGCTCCTTCTAAGGCTTAGATTGGCCACCGCTGCACTAGATTGTATGCCCTCCAAAGATCTAGTTTTGTGAAATCCCTGGCAGTCCTCAGGCAGCTCACCCAATGAAGCTCTTGGCAAGGTTTTCCTGGATATACCCATGGAGCACCTCCAGCTCTGGTTCGGTCATGGAGCATGCCCATCCGTAGGGCACTTGTGCTCTGTGCTGTGGGTCTGCCAGGCAGTTGTAATCTGTGTGGGGGCTAATAAGTTTGCATTTTTCTTTTTGAACACATCCAGGTAAGTCATGGTACTTGTCAGAGATGATGAGGTTCTGGCCTGGAACCACTTTTGTCTGGCTAGCTGCCCACTGTCTGGGGTTTCCACTTCTAAGAGTCTCCTCCCATCCTGGGGCCCTGGGTATGCATCTCTTGGGGGTTGGTTGCTTTATTGGAGGCAAGCTTTCCAACAGTATTTGGAGGAGAAGCTAATGTTCTTCCATCACTAGGAGATACATGGGTCCTGCCACTCCAACCAAAGAATGCCAAGAATTATCAGGAACACCCTGCACCCCCATGTTCATCCTTATAATATGATTGTGTGGTATCCAATGCAAAGTTTGTCATGTCAGGTGTCTGCAGAAGGCTCATGATGCACTGAGCATTGTTGTTATAGTGATGTTACAGTAATGTTATAGGTTGTAAATTCATGTATATAGTTATGAGGCTGAAAATGTGTCCTCATGGCTTAAACAAGTCCAGACAAAACTCTCCAAGAGCAGAGAGGCAGTTCACACCTCATCAGGGAAGGTATGGGACAAACCCAGCCCAGCCTCACAGGAACAAAGGATACTGGCCTAGGCAGCAACAAAGGATCTGTTGGACTCTCGAGTGAGTCACCCCCCTTCCCTCAATCAGTTTGGGACTGCAATGAGGTAATGCTCACCTGACTCTGAAGGTTAGGGGGCAAAGCCAAGAGAGAAGAAAGAACATGATAAAAGGGAGAGACGTTTGCTATGCTCTTCCTCTCTCTCCCACCTCCATCTAGACACTACCACCACCAAGCAACTGAAGCACTGATCAAAGGGGAGAGCCTGGCCGAAGGGCAACCAGCCAGCCAGTGGTGAGAAGCATCTAAGTTTGCAAGGGCACTGAAAGTGTTAAGATCAGCTTAGAATGTGTTTTGCTTTTATTTCATTTGAACTAATCTGACTAGTTATGCTTTGACTTATAATCACTTAAAATCTATCTTTTGTAGTTAATAAATTAGTTTGTTTATTCTACCTGAAGCAGTGCATTTGGTTTGAAGCATGTCAGAGACTCCCCTTGGGTTAACAAGCATGGTACATATCAATTTCTTTGTTAAACTGATGAACTCATAGAAGCTTGCAGCGTCTAGCAGGCATAACTGGACCCTGCAAGATGGAGGTTCCTAGGGTTATGTCTGGTTATGATATTGGCTAGTGTCATTCAGTTGCACAAACAAGCAGCAGCTGGCCAAAAGTGCTCACTCAGGTAACTGGGAGCAGCTTACATGCCAGAGGCTGTGTGTGAACAGCCCAGGAGTGGGGGTTTGCACAGCAGAGTAGGGTAAGGCTGACTCCCAGAGTCAAGGATTGGAGTGACCTAGGAGATCACCATCCAGGGGAACGTCACAGTGGTGCAGCGAGCAGGGTGTATGTGCAGCTTGTTACTCCAAGTGGAGTTCACACTTTAAGCACTGATATTTGTTATTTTAAGTGAGTCTTAAATGCAGTGCTAAGAACAGTCAGGAGGTCACAGTTTTGTTATTTTCTGTTTGTTTATTTCGGGTGAGGGAAATAAGTACAAGAAAGCAGAAAAATGATTACCAGTGAGGCAGCTACAAAACTAGAGCTGGCCAGACTGTAAGTGGCAAAGAAGGCAAAGGTCTGCGAGTTTCAAATGTGGCAGGCAGAAATGAGGCTCAAAGAAGAAGCTGCGGCCAGGGAAACTATGGAGGCAGAGGCAGCCAGGCAGGCAGCCAGAGAGGGATTCAACACAAAAGTGCTCTCTGCTTCTCCCAGCGTGATGTTTTATACCATCTGACCGAGAGCCTAAGGCACCCCTGGCAGCTACTGCCAGGGGACAGGGTCAGTCAGCACTCCTGGGAGGACAACTCATATCACAAATTCCATTAAGTGCAGAGGAGGAACCCTTACTGACTAATGGATGTGTGTCCCACATCCCTGGCACCTCTGAGAAATAAGTCACACTCTTGGCTTTAAAGTGAGAGGTTTTAATGTTGTTATCTAGCGGGGTGGGTGTATGGCCCAGAGTGGTGCACTGCACAGCTGAAAACTTGAGCCTTCCTGTGGACTATCATAAGGGTATGTGTTTGGTGTAAACACACAGTGAGATGACGTCTCGCTCCCCGAGGACATGCTGTTTATAAGTGAAGTTTGGAAGCCAAGAAAGGATTGTAGCTTTCAGAAAGACAAGACTGAATGGCTGTTATAGAAGAAATGGAGGACAGGATCTCTTCTTTGCAGGCCCAGAAAGATACACTGAGGAGAATAAAAATAAGTTTATTCCAAACACATTCTCCTTGTGCTTCTCAGCAGACTAAAGAAGTTACTGATCTCTGTCCTCGGGAATAAAGCAAAAGAGGCACTGCATATGGTCACTTGGTGTTTTTGGATGGGTTGGCTAGAAATAGATATGGGCTTGTGCTGCCACGTTCAGCTCAGGATCTGATCTTCCATGGACTTTGGAGCTTTTAGTTCAGGTCCCACTTCTAGCAAAAAGCAAGGGGGAAA
The DNA here is from genome assembly GCF_009764565.3 of Dermochelys coriacea. Taxonomy (NCBI): domain Eukaryota; kingdom Metazoa; phylum Chordata; order Testudines; family Dermochelyidae; genus Dermochelys; species Dermochelys coriacea. Next base: position 78,805,332 of record NC_050078.2, on the reverse strand, counting down.
AGATGTGTGTTTGATTTCCCTTCAATATTCTTCTACTTTCCTTCAACATTTGGCTTTTCAATGAGGGGTGAGAGAGCAGGGCGGCTTCTGTTCCTTACGGCCATGTTCTCTTCCTTTTCATTCCGCCCCTGGCCTTTTCCACTAAGAAGGAGAAGAAGAAGATTAAAGAAGGAGGGGAACCCAAAGAAATCAATATGAAAAAGCAAAAGTTCTTTGTGTTTGAAAACCGAAACAAAATCAATTTTTCATTTGAAATGAAAAACTGTCTTTCAATTTTTTCCACCAACAATGAAATTGGTCACCAATTTCCATTTTTTCAATTTCAGACATCCATTTGTATTAAGAAACAAAATGACATAATGATTTCACACAGCTGCAGTCACCACCTTAAGGACTGGTCTGCACAAATTTTGTCCTGGCATAACTATTCTAGTTAGGGGGGTGATTTTTTCAAAAAACTGATCTATAGATATGCAATTTCTATACCACGGTAGCTTATTCCCTTTTCCATATGGAAATCATAATAGCGGCTCAAGCACCTTTCTACTGATAGAACTGCATCCACACTAGGAGGGGTGGTACCACTTTAACCGTACAGCCCAGCAGCTTGGGTGGGTAAATAAGAAAGACCTAACTCGGGAGAAAGTACTGCCTCTGAGTCATCCAGAATCCCAGCACAATCAGCAAAAGGAGCAGATAAACTCCAAGAGCACTGGGGATCCCATTTTCATAGTAATAAGAGAGAGACAAGGTGGGGAAGGTAATACCTGTTATTGGACCAACTTCTGTTGGTGGGGGGGACAAACTTTCGAGCCCTTCTTGAAGAAGAGCTCTGTGGAGTTTGAAAGCTTGTCTCTTTCACCAACAGCAGTGGTGAAGGCAGTATAAAAGGCATTACCTCACCCACGTTGTGTGTCTCATATCTTGGGACCCAAACAGCTACACCAACACTGTAAACTTAATAATAAGAGAGAAAAAGCAAACCTGAGTCAGAATTCCCTCTAAAGACAATGTCGTTAGCTTCCCATGAAGAAGCAGCCGGTATGTAAGTACTCTAGAAAAATTACTGTACAGAGAATGTTAGCCTGGAATTTGACATTCCTGCATTTACCCCAGAACTTGACAATACTGCAGTCAGCCATTTTGTGTGTTCAGCCACTGCCAGCTGAAACCCAGACATCACCTAGGTAGAAACAGTCTTAGGCCTTTGTGAGACAAGGTCAGACACCTGCATGCTTACAGTTTGCTAATCACAATGGGAGGGTGGGACAGAAAGTAATGGAAGAGAGGGAGTGAAGAGTGACCTTGGTTTTAGGTGCCCCTGACATGTTGTGGTTATGGCTAGAAATATTAGAAATGTTTGGCGATAATGAGCAATTGGTTGAAATTAGAAGAATTGGTGACCCGGTAGAGGTTGTTATAGTGACCCACTAGGCATCACTGTAGGTTAGGTGCTTTGTTAGAGTTCACTATCAAAGATTAGGTAAAAGTAAATAGCTTGGAGCAGTCTGAGGGAGTTTTTCTTCCGGCAAGGAGCTGGCATCTAACCCCCCTCACCCCATCAGCTGGACAGAAAGAGGCCACCTGGAAGCCCGGCTGGTGATCACTCAAAACCATCTCAGACTGTGGGTAACTATATTTGGGATGTTTCAGAGTAGCAGCCGTGTTAGTCTGTATTCGCAAAAAGAACAGGAGGACTTGTGGCACCTTAGAGACTAACACATTTATTTGAGCATAAGCTTTCGTGAGCTACAGCTCACTTCATCGGATGCATATTTGGGATGTCCTCCTAACCCTATTGTGTATATGCATATGTGTATGTGCTTAAAATCTAATAAATAGTCATTTTAGATAAGAGCCTGCATGCTTGTATCAATCATTTATCACATGGAACTGATGTGTCCCCATTGATTTATTCCTGACCCCGCCTGGAGAGAAACGGTTAAGGTACCACTGCTTTGGGTTCTGAAAACTGTGGGTAACAAGGGCAACTTATTAACAAATTCTAGTGGAGCTGATAAATGTGACCAGCATTGCAGAAGGTTATTATCCTGGCTTCTTTCTGATATAGAAAAGGTGTCTGCAGGAGTTTCCCTGTCTTTGTTGTTTCCCTTTAGACCTGATCTACACTAAAGAGTTTTGCTGGAATAGCGATGTTGGATGGGCATGGGTTCCCCCCCAGCCCTGACTGATGTATCTGTGCAGCCAAAGCCCTGGGGTTACAAGCCCATGTACTGACCCAGCTTACTCTGCTCAGGGAACTAGTGTAACTATTGGCAAAAGAACTCTTCTGCATATCCATGTGGGTGGGGGTGGGGGGGGATTGAGCTCCACCAGCAAAGCCTTTCAAGTGTAGACAAGGCCTTCGAGCATTAGGAATGTCAAGTCTTGTCTGTCTGGAGGTCTGCTCAGAGGCCCCACAAGGGCCCTAGGAGCTTCCTGGATCCTGGCCACGTCAGGATCTTCAGCAGAGCCCTTATTCTCCAGCGGCACACCTGGGGGGTGTCGGCTACACAGCTGGTAACTAAACAAAACCCAGAGATTTAAAACCCTGGCATCAAAATCCCTGCGGCGCTGTGTTAACCAGGTTCCACTTCCCTGGAGGCACTTGTCGTCCAGCTGCCTGCAGAGCCTTCCAGCCAGCGCCAGACATGCGGCCTCAATGCCTCATGGGTGAAAACAAGCAGAAAAGGCAACGTTTGGGAAAAAATACCAACAGAAAAACAAGCCTCTGTGGCTTGCTTTGTACATCTTAAAGGCTCAGACTCCGTTCTCCTGCCGCTACAGGTCACCGTCTGAGAACAGGAATCCAGGCCCTGGCACTGCCAGTCCTCTCCTGCCTGATGCTCCATACAGGAAGGCTCCTCCCTGCATGCATTGCTCTGGGAGAGGAATTTTCCCACCCCTCCTCTCAGCCCTGGATCTGCTGCCCTATTGACCTGGCCTCTATGCTGCAGCTTGCTCTAGCTCGCCCTGCTCACCATAGTGAGGGGCTCGGTCCCTCCGGCATCATCGTCTCCAGCTCAGCTGAGTTCTGATTCCCAGCTCTCTGCAGGGGATGATGGATGAAGCAGAAGTATCACCGCTGTCTTCACCTTCGCCGCCACCCCTACCCCCACCCCCATCCGGACTCTCACGTCCCACCTGGGAATTGCAGACTCGCAGCAGCAGCTAGAAAAATCCTGTTGCCCTGTAAATGGAGCAGCTCTGCTGTGGAGTCACTGCTGGAGAATAACCAAGCTCCAGGCACCATGTTTAGTCCCGTTCCTACTCATGCCTGCACTTGACCGTGCTGGCCAGGCCCTGCTGGCACGGAGCGCGGATGAGGACAGGCAGCGCTGGCTCTAGGAGACGGCTCCAACTGCAATTGGAGGTGGCTGCAAACTGCAATTAAAGATAAGAGAGTCCTAGGTACAGCTCTGCTAGGCATACGGGGGAGGCCAGACACTTCACACCTGGGCTTTAACCTAGGCTCCCCAGCACCGAGCTAGGCCCCCAGGGCTGGGCCGGACCTGGCTGTCAGAGGGCCGAGCGCCATTCGCTCCTAGGGCCTTGTGGGAGAGGCGAGTGGCCAGCACCTCTGAAAATCAGGCCTCAGTCAGTGCGGTACCAAACCCTGGCCTTGGGGGTCTCACCTTAGCCCCAGGTTTGAACAGAAATGAAGGCAGAGGCGCCAGGTTTGGTTATGGGCTCTGCAGGAGGGGCTCTGCCCTTATTCACCCCCCAGAGACCTGAAGGGGGCTGAGCTCATGTCCCGGGGGAGGGGGGTGTCACTGTGATCAGCAGTGCCCGTCTCTCCCTGCAGGCTGTAGTCCCCCCACCAGACACCTCTTCAGCCGAAGACTCGAGGGGAGCGGCCCAGCGATCCCTGTGCGACACGACACCCATCACTGCAGCAGGCAGCGAATTTCTCCTCCCGTCCCCTGGGACGTCCCGCAGTCCCCCGTGTCCCACTTCACAGCTGGGAAACCGAGTCGCAGAGGGATTACACCCTGCCCAGGCTGTGGCAGTGCTGCGAGCAGCGCCAGCTCTCCCAAGCCCCAGCCAAGGGCCTGGCCCACAAGGCCACCCTTTTGCCCTAGCACGGGGAGAGTTTCAAAGGCACAAATGGCAGCTAAGCACCCAACTCCATCAGCTCCCTTAAGAGCCTAACTTCTCCGTGTGCCTCTGCTAATCCCCTGAGCTGGGCTGTCCCCCACAGCCAGCTCCAGCTCAGAGCACAGGGTTCACGTGGAAATGCCCTTTGTGCTTTCATCCAGCTCTCCGCTTTCCATCACATCACTGTCTCCTGGAAACAGAGCCCACGGCCCTGACCCACGCAGTGTCCCCTGGGAGCGTTTGAAACCCCTGAGCTGCAAAGCACTGCCTGGCCCAGCCCTTCACCGCCAGCCGGCTGCCGGAGGGCGTAAGGAACGTTCCTGCGTTGTGACCGTACTCGGTGCTGCAGCCAACACGGCCCTGGAAGGGCCAGACCGGCACAAGAGGGACTTTCTCCCCGAAGGAAGGCAAGCTCAGCGCTGGGCGGGGACCTCGTCCACCCCCACCGTTACCAGACTTGTGGGGAAAGCCCCAGAATCTGATGGCAGCAGAACTCATGTTGTCTCCTGTTCCCCTGCCATGGCGGCAGGGTGCCTGCAGTGCGGTCCTCTGGCTACAGAGACATCATGGCGGCCGGACGCCCCCGCCCAGCCCCTCTCGCGCCCCAGGGCTCCCTGCTCGCGGCACGCGGGTTGGGAGGCACAGCACAGGAGCCACCTGCTCAGCAGGCACTGGACTGAAACCAGCCCCTCGTTTCAGAGGCCCACAAGGCAGGTAGGCAGTGGCAGTCAATGGGCGCCAGGGCCGACCTGCCCCTCAGGCCTTGGCTAATCCCTGCCCCCAGACAGGCCTCCGGGGTGTTCTGCGCCGGCTCCCCACTCAGCCCTGGGCCCAGCTAATGCCTGGGCCACCTGCTTGGTGCAAACAGTGCCCGGCCCCGCTGCAGCTCAGCCAAGCGGCACAGGCCCCGGCGCTGCGAGTGTCAGACCGCGGCAGAAAGCGAAAGGAAACAAGCGGGAGAGCCCCGAGTACCAGATCAGGACCCCTCACCAGCTCCGGCCTGCACTCCCTGGCCCATGGCTGGCAGCAGGTGTGCAGGGACGGGCACTCCTCTTCACTCCCCACCCACCATGGAGCCACGCACCCAGCTGGGGCTGGGCACCAGGAGATGCAGATGGACAACATGGTGCTGGGGGCTCCCAGCAGAGCCCCAGGAGACAGGATGGCTGACAGCAGCCCCCTTCTAGCATCACTGGCCTGCTCGAGCCTGGGAGGCCAAACGTGATCACAGATTGCTGTCGGACCCAGCTCTGCAGAGGAAAAACGCGCCCAGAGGAGCTGTCTGGCTTAGCGCTGCCCAGACAGTCCCAGCAAACTGGGCCTTACAAATGTCTTTGATTTAATGCTTTTTGCTTGGATTTGGTTTGCAAAGGGAGTGTCCCTGATTTCCTGAAGCTGCCCCCTACCTTCCTCCAGCTTGGTGGGTGGTATTTGTGTCAGGGTGAACTAGTGGCAGGTTACATCTCCTGAGCCCACACCAACATGTGCTAGCACATCACCATACCATGGAGGCCATGGCATGCATGGCAAGGGCTTTCCTGAATGAAATCTGGGAGCTTCCAGTTTCCTGCAGCTCACAGGCCGGGGGAACAAGCTGTGGGAACCCAAGTTAAAACCCAATTCAACGCTGTGGAACTTTACACTGCTGTTTGCAGTGATGGTGTAGCTGTGTCATCTTTCCCAGGATATGAGAAAGACAAGGTGTGGGAGGAAATAGCTTTTATTGGACCAGCTTCCGATGGTGAGAGAGACAAGCTGAAGGGTTCTTGTAATGCAGCAAGGCTGGAGCCCCTTGGGTTGGCACTCTGTGCTGCCGTCTCTTTTCTCTAGTCTATCTTCTTGCCTGGTCCCTGTGCAGGCCTCTCTTGAAGCCAGGGTGCTCCGCCTGCAGGCCTGGGCCAGGCAGCGCTTGTTCTGTCCAGGTTCGGTTTGAAAAAGCAATTTGATGAAGTGTCAGACAAAGACAGAGCAGGACCCCCTTGTATCGGCACATGGCAGAAATACAGTCAGTGTAATGCATTAGCAAGAAGAAAGAAGACCAAAGAACTGAAACCCCATTCCCCAAATCCCTTGGCTTTTTGTCTCACTGGAGGCCACACACCACAGCAGTATGAGAATGAACAGGAGAAACCAGCACTTGTTTTCAGCCACTGACATTCAAAGCACGGAGCAGGGCTGTTCAGTGGCAGGGAGAGGGGAGGAGAGAGGACACCCTAATTAGGGGATGAATTTGCAGAGGGCAAGAGGGACAGAGAAGGGGTCTGAAAGCCCCACCAGCCGTGCCCACTTTGGCAGGGTATCCACACGGTGTCTCTCGTTCTCTCTTCAGCTGAGCACATTTCCCAGGAGAGCTAGTTGGCTGGTGAGTGGGACATGCCCCCGGGGTGACGCCCCGCAGCATTCCCCACTGTGAGATGAGGGGACACGGGCAAGGAGGCTCTGGCCACAGACACATGCACAGAGGACAGCCGAGGGGCCTGGCTCCCTTTGCGTGTAGGCACTGCCATGTTTCTCACTCCACATGCTGGACACACTGCTCTCTAGAAGCCGCACCATGAGAAACCGCACCCCAGTGCTGCAGAGATGCCCTCCCCCACCCAGACTCCCTGAAGACGGTCCTAACCCAGAGGTGATGCTCAGCAGCACTGGCTCTGCCCCCCTGGTTGCCAGGCGGTGCACACTTCTCAGCGCTGCCCTGCCTGTAGTAATGCCCAGCAACGTGTGGGCAGCAGGCTCTGGCCACAATGGGTGTGGCAGGGGGAAGGGCAATATCTAAAATGACCTGAAGTCAAACAATTTAGAGGCAGGTCAAGAGAATAAGAGACTAGAGAAGAGCCTGGGGTGTGGGAGAAACATCAAACCTGACCGTGGGCAGCCCGCTGCTCCTCCAGCTGGGGAAAGAAGTGAAGCAGCTGGGGAAATTCAGCTCACCTTTCTCCAAGGCTCTGGAGTCCACCTCGCTGCTGTGTGACGCTGCCTACGCCAGCGGGTGGCAGACAGCCGCGGAGAGAACAACTGGGCACAACTCATTCCCCGGGCCCCACGTCTTTCTTCAGACCCAGCGTGCACCTGTGACTCCACCCCACATGGGGACACGAACACTCTCAGCAAGGCTGCTGGAGCTGGACCGGCTCCCAGGCAGAGCCAAGGAGGAAGAAAGGTTGAGGTCTCTGGCAGAACGGTTCATCCGCTATCAGTGGACAGTGGGGTACTAGCGGGCAACGTTAACGGCCAGTGCGGCACTCGCGGGCTGATCGGAGAGCTCCATTTCTAATATTCCTTTTATTGAAAGCAGTTGCAAGTGTAATGCAAAGGAAAGAGTCGGTCACAGGCAGAGCAAGGCTGCCTGATACCTCCCATTATAGCTTCTAACTTTGACAAAGGGGTTGGGCTGAAGGCTTTCAGACTTGGTTTTGGCCTTAGATTGATTTTTCAGGGCGGGGGAGAGGGGGAAAGAGGTTCAGGTATTGCTGAGAATGACACATAGAAAGTTTTGTCGATGTAAGAGAAAAATCCTGATGTTTTGAACAGCTCTAGAGCCCCAGGGGTTGGGAGCAGGGACTTGAAACTCGGCCAGGAGACAGCTCTGGGGTTGGGGAGGTGCCTTTTGCTGTCTTCATGAAAAACCACCCATATCTGGCTAAGTTAGAAACTATGGAAAACTTCTAGGTGTAGGACTTTGCCTTCATTTTCTGAGCATCCCACCTGCATGGAGCACGCCTCTGGCTCCAGGGAGCTCCCTCCTTCACACTGGAGCAGCCTCAGCACACTGAACTTTCACTCCAGACACATGCAGGACAGATTCTTCACTTGTCTTCCCCCAACAAAATACCCTTTGGCCTAAAGGAAAGTGCAGTGAGCCAGGAGTGCCAGCTTCTCTTGAATGCGTGGTGCTACTCATTCTGCGCATTCACAGCCCTTATTACTAAGCAAAGCCTTCCTCTTGAGAGAGGCTTTGCTATCAGGCCCTGCCTGATTTCACAGCTTGTAACCCAGGTGTTAACCCCAGTCACTGACACGTTTAAACGCGACTGTCTTTGTATACAGTGCGTGAAGACAAAGGACCCCCCACGAGCCTCACGCCTTCTGCTCTAAGTGCCAAGAGCACTTCTCCACGCCACCTTCTCTCATGTAGATACAGAGCAGCATAGCCATATCAGGTAAAACTCCACAACTCTGCACTACTCACATAAGGAGAGGAGAAGCAAGAGCAAACCATGTATAACAGGCATTAGTCCCATCACTTCATGCGCAGCTGGAAGGCGCTCAGATACTACGGTGATGCGGACGGGATGAGAAAAGGAAGGAATACACAGAGGAGAGAGGCTCCCTGCAAATACCCTGTAGTCTAAGGGAAGGTGCACTGTGCTAGGAACCAGGCGACCATGAACTCCGACCACCTCTTGAGTTGCTGCTGTTTCTGGCCCCAATTTAGCAAGGTCCTTGAGCACGAGAGTTAGCTTCACTGAGGTCCCTCTGATTACTCACATGCTTATGTGCCTTGCTGAACTGGGCCATGTGCCTTCAAATCCCTCATCACTGAGCAAGTGTAGGAGCGTGACTCGCGGTCCAGCATGCCCCTTCATGGCTGGGTGTGGCATAGCAGGCTCTCCTCCTTTGGTGCCCCTTGCTGACAGCTGCTCTGGCCCTGCAGTGGTCTACTTCAATGGCTCTCAATCTTTCCAGACGACTCTCCCCCTTTCAGGAGTCTGATTTGTCTCTCGTACCCCAAGTTAAAAACTACTCACTTACAAAATCAGGCATAAAAATACAAAGGTGTCATAGCCCACTATTACTGACAAAGTGCTGACTGTCTCATTTTTACCATATGATTATAAAATACATTGATTGGAATATAAAGATTGTACTTACATTTGAGTGTATAGTATATAGAGGAGTATAAACAAATCATTGTATGAAATTCTGGTTTGTACTGACTTTGCCAATGCTCTTTCTGTAGCTGCTTGTAAATCTAGGCAAATATCTAGCTGAGTGCAGGTACGCCCTGGAAGACCTCTGAGTTCCAGCAGGTGTACGCGTGCCCCTTGTTGAGAACCACTGGTCTGCTTCTTCTCCTGACTCGGCCCTCCAGCCAGCTCACATTCACTTCCTCCCCTTCCTGGGTACAGAGTCCCAGTGACCTCACACCAGGTCTTCCGCCCAACTCTGGGTACTCCTTCCATCCTTATCTCAGAGGGCTTCCACCCCACCTTCCTCAGTGGCTGGCAGGAGAACCCTGGCCTGCCTCGACTCTGGATCCCAGTCCCGGGCCCCGGAAGCAAACAGCTACTGTCTGAGCCATCAGATGCCTCACTGCTTCCCTGGAGCACTTTCTACCCAAGCCTGTCGCTAGGCCCTTTTCCCCAGCCCCTTCCTGCGCTCCGTCCTTGAAGGTGCGTCTATACTGCAGTTACACATCGGCGGCTGGCCTGTCCCTGCCAACTCAGGCTAAGGGGCTGTTTAATTGCGGTGTAGATGTTTGGGTTCAGCCTGCACCTCCAGCCTGAGCCCAAAGAGGTATAATAATAATGGCTAGCGCTCATATCCGAGTAGGACGACGACTGGAAATCTGTTTCCATGTGTAGGGTTCAGGGACCGTGCCACGGCACACTGGTGTCTACGTTCCTGCCTACTGTCGGCCGAGGTGGCACAACAATATTGTGTTGAAAGTTCTTTGTCAATGCTGGCTGTCAAACCCAGCCCCAGGAACAAAGGACACTGGCCTATTCAGCAACAAAGGATCTGTTGGTCACCCCCCCTTCCCTCAGTCAGTTTGGGACTGCAATGAGGTATTGCTCACCTGACTCTGAAGTGGGGGGGGCGCAAAGCCAAGATGGAAGAAAGAACAAGATAAAAGGGAGAGACGTTTGCCATGCTCTTCCTCTCTCTTCCACATACATCTACAGACACCACCACCACCAAGCGATTGAAGCGCTGATCAAAGGGGAGAGCCTGGCTGAAGGGCAACCAGCCAGCCAGTGGTGAGAAGCATCTAAGTTTGTAGAGGCCCTGAAAGCGTTAAGATCAGTTTAGACTGCGTTTTGTTTTTATTTCATTTGACCTAATCTGACTTGTTGTGCTTTGATTTATAATCATTTAAAATCTATCTTTATAGTTAATACATCTGTTTGTTTATTCTACCTGAAGCAGTGCGTTTGGTCTGAAGTGTGTCAGAGACTCCCCTTGGGATAACAAGCCTGGGGTACATATCAATTTCTTTGCTAAACTAACGAACTCATAGAAGCTTGCAGCATCCAGCGGGCAGAACTAGACACTGCGAGATGGAGGTTCCTAGGGTTGTGTCTGGGACTAGAGATATTGGCTAGTGTCATTCAGTTGCACAATCCAAGCCAAAAGTGGCCAAAAGTGCTCACTCACATAGCTGGGAGCAGCTTACATGCTAGAGGCTGTGCGTGAACAGCCTAGGAGCGAGGGTTCGCACAGTGGAACAGGGTAAGGCTGGCTCCCAGAGTCAAGCACTGGAGTGACCTAGCAGATCACCGGTCCAGATAACACCAGGGGAATGTCACAAACGTACAGGGCATTTATTGTTCAGCAGTTTTCTTCTGTAACCTGCGTAGGGTAAATAGCATGTCTGCAGTGCTGTGTGAGGAATGAAAACCACAGTGGGATTCAGGGAGTACCTCGTCTGCCATAACAGCTTACCAAGGGCCTTACCAGCAAGGGAGCGGAACGAGATGCCACAATAAATACTGCAGTCATGCCCGATCCCTTAGCACTCAGAGATTGTTATGATTTTGGCATCTTTGCAATCCTGGGGTAAAAACCTCATTTTCCCAGCAGAAATAGGAATAGGTCTAGCAAAGCTCTATGACATGCAGGACCCCCGTGTTTCAGAGGGGATTTCAGCAGCTCCAGCTGCCTTTCCATTTGCCATTTCCATAAGTGTGTCTTTAGCCTCCCCCCAAAGCTGGTGGATCGTCACATTCAAGTCAGACTGCGCTGCAATGAAACAGCCCCTTAGCTGGAATCCGAGCCTGCTGGCAGGGCAGCTGCGGGTGTCTAACTGCAGTGTAGACATACCCTCAGACTGTTAGCCCACCACAGGCTCTGCAGAGCTCTCAAACTGAATGACAGCCCCAGGGCTTTCCCCCTGCAGGCCCGGCTTCCGCCTGCCTCCCCAAAGACGCTCTGTACCTGTCTCTTTCTTCTGGGAACCCAACCCCCGGCTTCCTCCCTGGGTCTTGCCTCACCCCAGGAGCTCACTCCATCCTAGCCTTCCCAGTGTCGCTCTGGCCCTTTGCCAGTGCTCCCTTCTCAAGAGAGGGTCCCAAGGCTACTACTCTCTACCTTAGCCTCCTGCTTCCTTCCCACTGCCCTGATGTCCTTCCCTTATTAATCACAACTCCTCTCCAGCTGGGACTGGTCCTAACAGGGGCCTGGCCCCACCCACCAGGTGCACAAAGTGCCCCCTGGCTCCCATTAGATCTCTTCCAGGGATGGGGGAATCTATACTCCATCCCAGCACAGCTTCAGCATCTACCCTGGACATCAGGCACATATTATTGCCCCCTTTGATAAATAAGGTCCCCGAGAAGTTGCTGCAGGCAGAGCAGAGAACAGAGCCCTGGTCTGTAACAGAAGAGAGCCACGTTTCACCCACGCTGCCTTTCAGAAGGAAGATGCCAAATGTTGGGGCTTGGCTATCCTGTCTCTAACCACTACACCACATGTCCTGTCCACAGACATATCCCCCACTCCCTTAGCTGTATCGAGTCTTTTCCTTTAAGGGAAAAGGGTTTGGTCCCTTGCTGCTGTAACCGTGGCTGCAGTTAGGTCTCATTTCCTTTACGGCCTAGGGAGAAGGAGAGACTGGCAAAGAGAGAGAGCCCTTTCTGTCTAGGGCGCGTTCTTTCCCCTGCTGCCTAGCAGCTGGGAGACACAGGCGTAGCCCATGGTCTGATCAGCCACTCTGAGGCCTGGCAAACAGCAGTGCCAGGCTACGTAAGCATTGCTTTAGCTGACTCCTGGCTCCTGCTCCCTGCAGTGCGAGGGAGAGCTGTGCTGGCTGGCGAAGGAAGAGGCTTGTTAGCCAGAAGGAGAAATAAGGGGGGAAAGCAGGAATATGACACAGGGGAGGGGGCAGCAGTAGGAACCCCAAGCTCACATCCCAGGTGTGAACAGTGAGCAGCGCCAGAGGAGGTGGTGCTGTTGCTCTGGCCTGGGCATCTTTCAGGACCAGGATGGCCCAGTGGTCCCATCTGAGAGGGGTAAGAGTTGTCATAGGGAAGTTTATTTGCTCAAGCTGGCCCCTCCTGGAGTTGCCCAGAACCTTCCCCCCAGCCCCTGCTGTCCAGGAAGGTGTGGCAATCTCCTCTTACCATCAGTACCCAATGAAAGTGCACTGCTGACCAGATCAATCATGAGCATTTCCTGCAGCAACGCTCAGGTTGTCACCACGTGAACCTGTGACCTCAGCAGCAGCCTAAGATCCCTGAGCTCTTGGAACCCAACAATCTAGTCGCCAGCTTCCCCTGATTTCATAGCCAATTGTCTAACAAGCCGAGCTGGGCTTTAGTTACCTTTCACCCCCGTGGGGCAGCACAGAACAGAGCCTGTGCAGAGCAGTGGCCCAGGTGGTGGGATGCTACGCTACAGTGCAGGATGAACTCCCTGAGGCGCAGAGCAGGGCACATGGCAGCTATGTCCACACTAGACATGCGAGTCAGTGTGTGGTGCGCGTCCTCTCCAGGAGCACTTCCCCTCACCTAACGGGTCTCTCAGCTCAGCCGGCCTCATCTCCACTGGCAGCTCCGGGAGCCCGACTGCCCCACAGGTCCTGGGTGGGCTGCCCACCCCTTCCACTCCCCGTTCCCCGCTGGGAGCCAGGGGAAGCCGCCCAGGGCTTCTCACCCCTGGGAAGCGGGTCCAGCTGCTCTGGCTTCTTGGCCCCCTGCCCACTCCCCACCAGGAAGCCTTGTTAATTTCACGGCTCCCAGCCAGGAGCAAGGTCCCACTGCCTAGCGCTACACAGGCCCTGCGTCGCCCTAACTACACCGACATAAGCCCTACGCCTCTCGAGGAGGTGGAGTTATGTCATCGGTGCAGCAGGGCACTTACATTAGCGGGAGGAAGGCTGTAGTGGGTACACAGATGTAATTAGTCGACATAAGCTGCCGAATGTCACCTAACTAACTGTGCAGTGCAGACCAGCCCAGAGTTCTCTGCAGAGCAGCACGCACCGAGTTCCCTGCAGGTCACAGCATCTACCAGGGATCTGACAATTTTCAATTTGTGTTATGTCAGTCTAGTTACTCAAAGCATTAACCCTTTCAATGCTGAAGACCTAGGCCACATTTCCCAGCTTATAAAAGACTGAAAAAGGAAAAAATACAGATGCCAAGGTTCCTCCTCAAAAATTGCACAAATCAAGGAAGTTTGCACGCAGTTTCCCATTGTGTGTGGGGCAGGCCTGGATGCACTCCTGGACCCAACCTCAATGTAGGTAACAGTTTGGCCCTAGCTATGGATAGCTTCCTAATTTAGCATGTGCTTGACTGGGAAGTCCCAGGAGTTAAGAAGCTGAAGAACTCTGGCACCGACATCCATCCTGCTGGCTGCTAAATAACAGTGCTCAATATTGTAGCAATACAAAGAATTTACAGAGGAGTTTTTTGAATGTTTTGCCATCTTTTCAGAACTTCTGGTCAGCTCTCCCCAGTGCAGCTCATCTTCAGTCTCTTAGCGATCCTTCCCAGACGGCAGGCTGGGTGGAGAACGTACTGCTGACCTGAAGGCAGCAGCGTCCCCATTTGAAATGACAGACGTTCCGTGCTGCTGAAAGACAAGTTCTTTCTTGTTGAAAGTGAGATTTGCAACCCTTTCAAATGGGGGCGCAACTCCTTTCGTTCATACACTGCAGCATCAGTTCAGTGGGTTTGCCTGTAGAAACACAGGCTTGGGGGGAGGGGGGAGGGTTGTTTAAGTGATCCACTCTTTGTAATTGGATACAGTAATGGCTTTATACTAATACTAATGCCAAAACACAATCCAGACAAACTCAGTGAGACCAATGTCAAAGTGGGTTTATTTCCAAGTTAATAACATACTAAGTGTCTCTTTAAACAGCAGCGCTGACCTTTATATAAAACTCTACACAAATGGTCTGCACACTGCAGTTCCAGTATCCCGTAACATGCCATCTGGACCGTCACTGCAGGTTACTAGAGGATTTCTTTATTAAGGGTGATGACAATGGGAAGCAGCAAAAAGCAGGTTCAACACCTCTTGACAGTAAAAGAAACATAAAACATAAAGATGCCTTTGAACAGGGAGGGAGAAGTTGTTGCATTTCACCGCATGTGACGCTGCCTTCTGTGGGCTCCTGGCCAAGAAACAGCTGCCACTGTCCAGAGCACATTGCATTCGTCCTGCTGACAGAAAACAGGACTGTTGGATTTCATAACCTGCTGGACTGTTTTCAAGGAGCCCATGGCGGGGACTAGCTGCACTCGTCTGCACTAGGCTCATGCAGTCCTCGCTGAGTTGTCAGATAGCGTTTCCCGCCTCCTGTTTCAGTCGCTTGCAGAGATGCTCACTGATGGCTGCCAGGGGATTGGCTTTGTACACGGGGCTTGCGATGACCTCGTGAAACCTGGCCACCTCCTCCTGTCTGAGAGAAGCAAGAGAACTCTGCATGAGACCATGCAGGTATTACACTGACCAGCCAGGCCGCGCCCACCTCCGCACCAGCACCGGGCTGACCAGACAGAATGGGGCCGACTGGGCAGTAAGCCTTGTAAAGTGACTCCAGATACCGCAACAGTGGGCATCCGTAAGTGCTTGCAATGAGCACAATTGTAAGTGTAGCTCTATAGGGTCTGGGGGCCAGTGATACTTTCCTTCTCTATAGCGAGAACTGTGGGAGTCTCCTCATTTAAAATGTTCCACAAAAGCAAGAACTGCGACAGGTTCCTCTTCTAAAGCTACCGTCAGGAAGCGTCAGCCACGGCAACAGCCTGCCAGCATGTGGGACGTGTGCAGCTGAGAACAGCTAACACGGCCCGTGCTCCTATCAAGGATACAGCCTGGCCGCTCTGTGCAGATGGGCACTAAACGCTCGCTGCATCTGCGGGCTCCTTGCAAGCCACTGATGGGATTTCTTAATTTAGTTGCTCGTTAGCCTCCAGCGTGGACAGCTACAGTGGGTCAGCACTGGCCCCAGGCTCTGCCAGACCTGCCAGCTTCCCTCTGGTGAGAAATGGGCCCTGAATCAGACACATGGGGAGAGAAAGCACGTGGCACTTCCTTTTCCCCAAGGCCTGGCCACGCAACCCCCCGGCAGCTGCTAGTGCCAGGGCACGACAGCCAGCCAGTGGGAATGGGAGGATACCTGGCCAGTCGGCATTCAGGCTCCAGGGAAGGCATGCAGAAGGCTCAGCCCACGGCCAGCAGGCCCTCAGCCCCCGAGGTGAAGAGCGAGCTCTCCAGGATTAACCCAGGAGTACACATGGGCTGATTCCATCAGGAGACAAAAAAGGGGCCATGGAGAGGCCGGTGGCCACCAGCCCCCACTCTCCCCAGGTCCCTCACACTCCGTTCTGAGGGCTCCCCTGCGGCATCAGCCTCATGCCAGCCCTCTGCACGGAGTCCCCCCTGGCACAGTGCTCCAATGCCCTGCACTACTGGGGCTGTCCTTCAAACCAGGGCAAGGTGGGTGCCGATGCTGCCAAACCCAACTGCCCTGGGGACACGTTGGCGTGACAAGAGGGGCCCGTTCTCCCCAGGGCACACCCCAGGGCAAACCGGGGCAGGCGAGGAACCCGCACCCGCCACCCAAAATGCAACAGCAGGTTTGGCTTAAATGTGTGACGCTGCGCTAGGAGACCTGGAAAACCACGCCCTGGATAAACCCGACTCCTAGCAGGGCAGCCGCACAGTCAGGGGGACCAACCGCACGGCCACAGGGAACGGCCGCAGGGAGCAGCCGCACGGCCACGGGGAGCGGCGCGGCGGCTGCAGGGAACGGGTGCTGAGCATCGCCAAAGGCAGCTCTTTCATGCATTCACTCTGTTAGCTGGGTACTTACAGGAGCCTGCGCTTCTGGGCCGGCTTCATTTGGTTGAAGTCTGTGGGTTCTGCCTTGACTCTCACGTGGCTGCAGAGAGGAACAGACGGGAACAGTTTTGTAGAAGGAAAACATTTTGCCAAAAGCACCTGGCACTGGCCGCTGTCAGCAGACAGGATACTGGACTAGACGGACCATTCGTCTGACCCAGTCTGGCTGTTCTTACATGCCGGACAGCGAAGGGAGGCAAAGGGATCAGCGATTCTGAAGCTGTCTGCACTAGGGAGGCAGAGGCAAATCTCTACCATGCATGTGCCCAGCCATGAGCTCCCTACTGCATGGTCGGTCAGCTATGTCCTGTGGCCGCAGGGAGAGGGGAATTCCGGGTCACAGGATGGCAGGCGAAGGCACTTCCTCACCACCATCGCTGAGCTCTGTACTCTGCAGCGGGGTCACTTCCTCTTTGTAGGAACAAACTAAACTAGGGGTCAAACTGCAGCAACCCCCCCTTGGGTGCTCTGGAGTGACCTGCCCCACCCACTCACGTCTACCACAGCCATTGTGCCGAGCTCCCGGCTGAATCTGAGGGCTCCCCAGTGAGGCAGGCAGGTCGGTGGCGTATGCGCTGGGCAACCCCAAACGATGTGGGATGTTCGTGCAGGGGAGGGTTGGCCGGCCCAGCTGCCCTGCATAGCTATCCAGGGAGCATGTCCCCCCCTCGCTGTGTCTATTCCTGCACTGCCCCACTTCGGTTCAGAGCCAGCCCAGCTTCTTGGCGTTAAAGCAATGGGAGGCTCTCCCCACACATACAGAGGGGCACAAACACCACCACAGCTTCAACTAGGAGAGCCGGCAGTCGGACGGGAAGGGGAAGCACTGGAACAGGCAGTCCTGTGTCTGTTTAAAAGCTCTGCCTAGTTATTGCCGATGGCCAACTGAAGGGGTAGAACAATGGCACAAGGTGCTACCGCCTAGCACCAGGCCATGAGAACCAACAAGAGAGGACACACGTTTAGACTCGGTTTCAGTAAGTAGCGAGGACAAGAGAGAGCTGGGCATAGACCATCAGAGGGGGAAGGCTCTGGAGCAGCCTCCCATTATGAGTTTTGGGGGCAAACAACGTAATTCGTTTTTAAGAGCGCTGGACAATTTTTTCGTGCAACTGCCTGACGGGGCTGCTTGTGATGGGGGGGGGCAGGGCTTTGCAGCCTGGGGCTCACTTCTGGGTCATATCTTATGTTCCTAACGCTCATGCTTCAGGGCTTCAGTCAGCCACTGACAGGGGTCAGGAAGGGCTCTTCCCTCCCAGTGTATTCTGGGAGGTTCTTTATCTCCTTCCTCTGAAGCGTCAGGGATGGCCATGGCTGGAGATAGGTCACTGGCCTGGACTGGCCAGGGATCCGAGTTGGCGCCAAGCATTCTCTGTCCCAGTGCTTGGCTGGCTGGTTCTTGCTCCCATACTCAGGGTCTAGCTTATCGCCATAGGTGGGGTTGGGAAGGAATTTTCTCTCAGGTCAGATTGGCAGGGATCCTTCAGGTTTCACCATCCTCTGTAGTGTGTGGGTGCAGGTCACTTGTCAGGTCTTGGGGTTGCTGGGTGGTGCTGCTGGCCAGTGCCAGGAAGCTCGTCAGACTGGGTGACCTGGGGGCCCCTTCTGGCCATACACGCCATGTTCCTGAGATGTGAGCAGAGGGGCCCAGTGAAGCCTGAGAACCATCCAGGGTTTGTGCTCACGGTGTCTGACACACAAAGCCAGGACACATCTATGCGGATCGTAGGTGACTTTAGGGGCCTGTGCAGAGAACTGCAGGTGGCAGCTCCCTGGTGCCATGTGGGAGAGAAGAAAAAGCTAGAAGCCAGCCCTGGTGACCAATTGCAGCATGTGCAGCAGGGGGAGGAGTGCATGTCTGGAATTCACGGAGCATTGGGATGGCTCCTCGTTCCCTGGAGAAAGTCTAATCCAGTCAGGTGGAATAGCAGCCTCCTGCTGTCAGAGTTACAGGGAGCCTTCAGCAGGGAGCAGTGCAGAGAGAGAGTGTCAAGGGGGAATGAATCAAATCCCAATTCAAATACTGGGCATGTACGTTCAGTGGGTAACATTGGCTCCCCGACTGGGGCAAAAGAGAAGGAATGGGTGGAGGAGCGTACTCTTGCCTGTATACACATGCTGGGAGCACAAGGAACACACAAGATTTGCAGCTGGTTAACCAAGGGTCTGACCTCCTGGAGAGTGTGTCTAGGTCCTGCCTACCTAGGAGAGAGCCAAGGAAGTCACGCCGAGGGCTCTGGAGAGCTGACTCGCCAGTGAAGAGAGAGGTTCATTAACAGGGAAGCCGGCTTCTGGATACTGCAGCGCCGGAGTGATGCTACCAACGGGAGGGCACTTGGAGGAGAGGCGCAGGAGTGGTTACAGGGCTGGAGAGATTGGCTTACGAGAACAGATTAACCAAGCACCTCTGCACAGCTTGGTGAGCTGACAGACTTCGATAGGTGTCTGCCAGTACTGGTACTGTTCCCTCAATGCGGGAATTCAATGGGCAAAGCGAGGAGTAATGGGGACCACAACGAAGCTAAGCAAACGTCTGTTCTTAGGATCTGAACATTTTCCAAGGGTGCGGGCTATTAGCCAGCGGCGCAATCCACATGGAAGGAACCATCACTCGAGCCACTGAGCGTGGCCTCCCCGAAGCACCTGCGCACAGATGAGAACAACTCCATCTCCAGCCCCGGGACTCCACCCCGCAAGAGAGGCTGTGGGTCCCAGCCCACGTTCGGTCATGAGCAGAGCTCCTGCGCACTCTGCCAGCAACACGCACTGTAGCCAGCCGCAGCGAGTGAGGGGGCGTTATTCCACTCAGGGGCCGGCAGAGAGACACAGGCAGCTGCTGGCACAAAACAGCCAGAATAAAATGGTTTGGGGAGGACCTGCTCCAAGTTTTGAGCTCTCAGTATAGCCAGGGGGTGGGGGCTGCTTCCCCAAGACAGTCCCTTTAACACTGGCTGTACCAGATGCCAGCAACAGCATCCCCCTGACCTACACTGGGAAAGCCGTTTCCACTTCCCTCTTAGGTCTCCCAGCCCCACAGCAGCTTCCTGCGGCAGCAGTTCCTGGCTTCCTCTCCATCTCTCTGCCTCGCTTTGCTACGTTCTTCCTGTTCTCCTCCCTTTGTTCCGCCTCTCCTCTGCTCCGGATTCCTTTGTGCTCCGAAACCTGGCTTGCGTACAGCAGACACTGCAACGTTCTCGAACGATACCATCTTCCAAATCAAGTGGGACGACCGACCCACCAACCTCAGCGTTCTGTCTCAAGCCCAAACCTCCAGCATGGAAACTATGATCTCCTGGGCTGCTCGTGTTCTTTGAATGCCAATCGACTCCCAAAGCAGGTCACATTCTCACAACTGAGCCACGGCCAACAGACGAGGGCGGGCAAAACAAGCACTTCAAAGACATCCTCAAAGCCAACATGAAGAAGTTCAATATTGCCATGAACTCACGGGATCCCCACACCCTCTACCAACCAAAATGGAAGAGGACCTTGTGGCAAGGATCCCAGTATTTCAAGATCCAACGAAGACAACAGCAAAGGGAGAAATGGGAAAAGAGGGAAGACCGTGCTGCATCCTGACTCAGCGATCCAGCCCAGCCCCTTCCCTCAGGAAACGTCTGCCCCAACTGTGACAAGATCTGTGGATCCTGGCTCGGTCTCACGCGCCACCTGTGGACCCACCAGCAATAACAAACTATCATTTTACGGAACACAAGCATCCTCGAGCTCCAAGGGATCACTGACTTGACTGGATTCCTTCATGTCATCCCCTCCCTGCCCAGAGCTGGCTCCCTCTCCCTCTTTCTGGTTCTCTGCTCTGCCTCATCTCCCCTCCTGGCCCACAGACGATGTACGTTCCCACGCCTTTCCCCGGAGCAGCTCCAACCGGCTCCTGCTCAGCCATCGCCCCCTGCGGCTGGGCAGGGCTCTCCCGAGAGGGAAGCCAGGTGGCTCATCCCCCTCCACTCTTGGGGCAGCGGCCGCCTGGTGCCCAGAAGTGCTGAGCACCCACGCCGCCAGCGACCGTCAGCGGGAGCCGAGCTGCTCCGCGCGAAGCAAGGCCCGGCACACAGGAAGCCCTGTAGTGTCAGCCATGCCTGTCCCAATGCCAGCGCCCTGCGGAGACAGCTCATGTCTCTCTCCCCATGTGCTTACCAGGGGATGCCTCCCAGTGGCCATTGCAATGCGCGTGCCAATGGACAGAGGAGGGCTGCGCCGGCCATTACCCCACTGCCTTATCTGGGCAGCTGGGCCCCCTTCCCCTATGGCTAACCCCCATTACAAGCCAGCACTGGCCCTTTAAGAGGAGTGCACCTGTGGCTGGTCAGCTGATGCCCCATGAGCTTAAAAAGGGGCACCTGGGCCTCCATGGAGGCCTGGCGAGGGGGAGCCTTGGTGAGGCAGGCTGAGAGCTAGTCAGGGAAGAAGCAGAGAGAGGGGGCCTGAGGCTCTCACTGCCAGTGCCCCGGGGAGCCAGAGCCCTCCCGGGAAAGGAGAGCAAGAGGCCCCCAAGTCCCTGGGAACAGGGAGCCCAAGGGAGTGAGGGGTGCAAGACCCCCCAGAATGGGGAGCCCCGGGGAGCAAGGGGCACCAGAGCCCCCCCAGGCGAGGAGGCAGCAGGAGCCCGGGAACTGAAGGGGGAGCCCCTGGAGCTGAGGAACTGCGTGTTATTGACCTAAATTTGATCAGCAGAACTGCACAAAGAGCCCGTGGGTACAGCAGTGAGTCCTTAGCGAGCAGGGGAGAAGCCCTGCTGTGTAACACCCCCACGTGCACCTCTCCTGCCAGCCCACCTGAGCAACAGAGGGTGCAGCAGAGAGACCGACCCCCCATCCTCCAATGAATGAGGAGTAGGGGCTGTCCACACAGCACAGTTCCTGGGGAGGTGACAGCTGACCCCCAGCTGGCTGCTCAGAGCCACCGGCCAGAACGTGATGCAACACCACAGTCATTCCTCATCTTCCACACACAGGACTCAGAAATCGGGAGGGGAACAAACAGCAAGAGCAAATAAACTCCTACAGGGGCACAGTCACTTGAACACGCATGCAGGGTGTATGCGACCATCCCACCGCACTGCCACATCCACTATTGTTAAAGGAACATCAAAAGCTACAGTCCCCCGAGGCGAGGCGAGACGAGGCCACATCTCCATGTGCTCAGGGTATTTATGTTGCACATGGGACAGCACCTTGTGAGCAGTAAATTCCTCCCTTTCCCTGTCACTGTCCCCTGTTTACCTAGGTCACTGATAGCAGCAGGGATAGAAAACATTTGTTTTTTAAAGTGTGATTGCAAAGCTACAAACACAGGCAGGGAGGGGTCAGAGCAGAGGCTAGGCCTGCTCTAAACGTACTTCACACTCAGTTTCTGAAAGGATTAGCTTTGAAGTTGGCACCTCTCCAGGAAACAAATCCCATTTAAAGGAAAGTGTTCCTAGAAACAACCACACTAGCCTCTGAAAGCACAACACCTACTGGAGGCAGAATTGCTCCGCACAGCGACTCTGGGCATTTCCCAGGAGAATCCAGCAGTTCCCGAGAATGCACAATTCTGGCAGAAATTGCAGCAGTTCTGTTTGCAGGCATACTAAGCTTCTGATCCATAACCAGACCCATCAGATAGAAATCTCAGAAATATGGGGCTGGAAGGGTCTCGAGAAGTCTTCAAGTCCAGCCCCCTGTGCTGAGGCAGGACCAAGTAAACTGAGACCATCCCTGACAGGTGTAACCTGTTCTTAAAAACCTCCAGTGACGGGATTCCCCAACCTCCCTGGGAAGCCTGTCCCAGCACGAAACTATTCCTACTATCCATCCTAAATCCCCCGCACTGCAGATTAAGCCGGTTAGTTCTTGTCCTGTCTTCACTGGACATGGCTGAAACAATGGATCCCTGTCCTCTTTATAACAGCCCTTAACGTATTTGAAGACTTATCAAGCCCCTCCTTAGCCATCTCCACCTAAGACTGAATATGCCCGTAATTTAACCTCTTCTCATAGGTCAGGTTTTCTAAACCTTTGATCATTTTTGTGGTTCTCCCCCAGACTCTCCAATCTAGCCATCTCTCGCCAAGTGGCCGCTGTTCTCCAGCTGAGGCCTCACCAGGGCGGAGTCCATGGGACAATGGCCTCCCATGTCTGACACAACACTCCTGTTCGGACAGCCCAGAACAATATTAGCTCTTTTCGCAAGGGGTTTGCCAGCTGTAGTGCAGGGAGAAGTGCTTGTTCCCCACTCCAGCAGCGTGGTGCTGAGATGCCAGTCGGCTCGCACTGGCTATGAATGGCAGCCTTGTTTCATTACACTTTGTTGCCTTCATTCATTATAAATGAGAATAAAAACCTCACTGCGATGCTCTCTTACCCAGCAGGAGATCAAATTCCTGGAGCATCTAATCTTTTATTAATAATGCTGACAAATCACCGGAGTATTACCCTGCATTTATGCAATGCTTCTAATCCTATCAAAGCCTCTTCTGGTGATTTCAAACAGCCACACGCACACTGGCACAAATGTGGAAAGCCCGAGCTGGAGTGGGGATGGATGGCAGGCAGTGCTGCTGTTCCTCCATGCAGCTGACCCTGCCTGGGGAGCAGGCCCGTAAATTGTGGCTGGGCTGCCCAGAAGAGCTACAGCATCAGCACATCGGCCAACCGGCTGGCCCTGCCTCCCCTCCCCCCCGCATCAATCTTAGCCCTCTGCCGGCTGCACTGGCTGGCCCTGGATTCCCTGGCCAGAGTGGGGCTTCTTTGTGCTTCTGTGCCACTGCCACACTGGGCTTTCTGTCCCCAGCCCCCTCCGCTGAGGCTCCACAGATGGAATCTGGGCAAGACCGGGACCCAAAGCCTAAGGAGGGAGAGGAGGATGGGTGGCACTGCCTTTGGAGGTGCTCACACAGTGTGACAGCTCCGCACCGCCAGGCGTTCGGGAAGCCAGTATTCCCTATTTACAGAAGAGTTCAGCGTCTAGTAGAGAGTACACACCAGGGTAACAACCCTGTCTGTGGGACCCTCATGCACAAACACAATGCACATTACCCAGCACTGCCAGAATGGCCTGGCCAGTTCACACAGCTTCCCTGAAAACCCCCCGGAGGGGAGGTCCCAGTGCTCCATGCCCAGCTGTGGGGCACAGCACTACGGTATCTCCGTGGGAGATAAGAATCCACCACAAATCCTGGCTCAAAATTCAACCGGCCCAAACCTGAACCCTTGGAAAAGTCTGAAACAACATAGTGCACTTCTGCACTGGGACTGGAACCAGAAATCTAAAGACAGCAGTATGAGAAGTGATTCAGGGAACTGGGAATTAGGGGATCGACTTCCGGGGGCTGGTTTTCAAAGACACAGCTACAAGTTAAAAGAAAAGGAGTACTTGTGGCACCTTAGAGACTAACAAATTTATTAGAGCATAAGCTTTCGTGAGCTACAGCTCACTTCATCGGATGCATTTGGTGGAAAAAACCTTGCATCCGATGAAGTGAGCTGTAGCTCACGAAAGCTTATGCTCTAATAAATTTGTTAGTCTCTAAGGTGCCACAAGTACTCCTTTTCTTTTTGCGAATACAGACTAACACGGCTGCTACTCTGAAAGCTACAAGTTAGGTGCCTAATTGCTCCCTAACCTCCCCCTTCAGAGGCAGCAGCAGACACATGGTCTGCATAGGTGGGGAGCAGCCCAATCCAGCTCTCTCTTCCGACTAGCCCTGGAATATCATGAGAGCTTGTGCTCACGGTGTCTCCAGCCTCGCTCCGTGTGCAAAGAGATTCGAGTCTTCACCAAGCCATCTTTGGAGACTGGCCTGGCCCGAATGTAAATCCCGGCCATTTATGGCAACTGCACGTTCCCAGCTGCAGGCCCAGCAGAGCATGCCGATGGGGATATGTTTACATAGAGCATGAACACTTCTCTCTCTGATTCGGCTACTCACAAGATAAAAAACCCCAACCACCACATCAGGCCACACACACCGGTCAAAGGTCACGGCTGGCACGGGGAGACAGGCGCTGTGTTAGAGAGAAGTCCCAGGGACGGTTCCACAAGTGCAGGGGTTAGGGTGGGAAGTCAGAGAAAGCTTAGCAGGCAGCTGGAAGGTGAGGTGTTAGCTACTCATGGTCAGAAGAACAGGAATGTGCACGACGGCTCCAAGAGAGGCTGGCTGCTGCCAAAGGAAGCCCCTTGTCTGTCTCGGCACAGCTCCGCAGAGTCAGCTGCAAGTGGGGCCCTTTCAGCCGGGAATGCCAGGCCCTAATTTATCGGGCACATCTGTGACGGAACCACCCCCAGCCTTTGCAACCCAGGGGAATTACCAGCGTGTCTCTGGGGAACTGGGAGGAAATCCCACGGTGCTGTTAGGATCAATGGCACGCGCTCTCACATTAAATGGTCGCCCGTGCGTGGCATTGACACTGGCCACATGCACAGGGCCTGGCCTGTCTTCGGGGCTAGCTTCAGAAGCGCTTGGTTGTTCAAAGCCTACCCCCTGTGCTGCACACCCTGCTGGGCCACACCAGCCTCCCTCTCCCCCCCAGCAAACGACACGCCGTGGCCACGGGGAAGCACCATGCCACCGTGGACACCCAGGCGTGCTGCTGCCACGTGTCTCACGCCGAGCAGAGAGCACAGACAGTCCGAGGGACTGAGCGAGGGGAGCGGCCCACTGTGCAGCCTCCAAAATGACTGGCTGGTGCTGCCATGACAACAGTACCCGCTGCAGGAAGTAGCACAATAAAGCAGCCCACCAGACGGTACCTAATCTTGGGCTGCTTCCTGGCCTTGCTGGTCGTGGTCAGTTCGGAGAGTTCAGGCAGGGCTTCCATCAAAGGCTGCATGTCTCCAACCACCGGCGTCGCTTTCCGCTTTGCCTCAGCTTTTTGCTTCTGTCTGGCCAGCTTCACACCTTCTATTTCTGATTCAGAAACAAGACCATAAAGAGACTGTCAATTTCCAAGCACCCTAACCACTTCAGGCTCCGCGACACGGCTAAGGAAGGACAAAGATGATTTAGATAATGGCCTAGAGCAGTGGTTCTCAAACTTTTGTACTGGTGACCCCTTTCACATAGCAAAACTCTGAGTGTGATCTCTCCTTATAAATTAAAAACACCTTTTTATATATTTAACACCATTATAAATGCTGGATGCAAAGCGGGACTTGGGGTAGAGCCTGACAGCTCACGACCCCCCATGTAATAACCTCACAACCTCCTGAGGGGTCCTGACCCCCAGTTTGAGAACCCGTGGCCTAGAGAGTACACTTAGACAGTTTGCAGATGATACCAAGCAGGGAGGGGTGCAAGCACTTTGGAGGATAGGATTAAAATTCAGAATGATCTGGACAAACTGGAGAAACGGTCTGAAATAAATAGGATGAAATTCAATAAGGACAAATGCAAAATGCTCCCCTTGGGAAGGAACAATCAGTTACACACATACAAAAAGGGAAATGACTCCGCAGTACTGCTTCTTAGGCAAAGGGATCTGGGGGTCATAGTGGACCACAAACCAAATAGGAGTCAGCAGTGTCACACTGTTGTAAAAAAAGCAAACAGCATTCTGGGGTGTATTAGCAGGAGTGTTGTAAGCAAGGCACGAGAAGTAGTTGTTCCACTGTACTCTGCACTGACTAGGCTTCAACTGGAGTATTGTGTCCAGTTCTGGGCACCACATTACAGGAAGGATGTGGACAAATTGAAGAAAGTCTGGAGAAGAGCAACAAAAATGATGAAAGGTCTAGAAAACATGACTTACGAGGGAAGACAAAAAACTGAGTTTGTTTAGTCTGGAGAAGAGAAAACTGAGAGGGGGACACAATAACCTTTTATGTGCTTGAAAACTGTTATTATAAAAGACAAGAGTGATAAATTGTTCTCATCTACTGAGACAAGCCAAGAAGCAGGTGGCTTAAATTGCAGCAAGGATGGTTTAAGTCTAGGTCACACATTAGGAAAACTTCCTAACTGTCAGGATGGTTAAGCATTGGAACAAACTGCTTTGGGAGGCTGGCTAGCAAGAGCACTGTATTTCCCTCCCATGCACAGTGAGGAGGTGACCTGCTAAGAGTCGGGAAGAGGAGCACTGAAGACCTGAAAATAAATCAATGTGCTAGAATTACATGGACTCTCCAGTGAGACTGGAGAGAGGAAGGGGAGGGTCCAGGTTTGGCCTCCCATCCTTGACAGATGTCTCTGTAGCCATGAGCCATACTGACTTTGGCTTTATTTACAAGGGGAAGGATGGTCTTATAGCAAGTGCCCTAGGCTGGGACTCACAAGACCCAGGTTCAATTCATGGCTCTGGGCCAGTCACCTGGGACTCATCTACACCGGGGACTTCAACTGGTTGGCCAAAATGCAGCATTTGCATGCCAGGCACCCTGAGCGAGTGCAGAGGCTGGGGCCTGCAGGGCAGGCAGCGAGCCCAAGAACACAGGGACTGGTGATGAGCTGACAGCATGTGAGCTGCCCCACGGCACTGTTACAGTGCTGTGTGACTCTGCCCTGTCGCTGCAGGGAGATGGGGGAGGGCTTCTGCTGCAGGGCAGGGAAAGAGAGTCATGGGAGCTCCTCCCCTGCCCACGGCCCAGCAAGGCTGTGGGAGCCCAGGCTCTGTCTGAGCCCAGTGGATCCAGCCGGGGAGAGGAGGAAAAGATTGGAGAACCAACTGCCAGTTACAGCTCCCCCATTCTCTGCCCCAGCTGGCACTGGTACCCAAAGAACCAAACCCAGGTGGGAACAGCCAGCATAAAGTGTGCTCCAGGCACGTCCAGTCCCTGCACCGTAGGGGGCTGGCTAGGCACTCTCTGGCCTCCTGGGGTCTCCCCCACACAGCAGGGGACTCCCCAGGAGGGAGCTTCATAGAAAGTTTCTGCTTCCTTTGCATTTCCTGAGTGATTCTCAGGCTGTGGAACCTGCCCTACAGGTTCGATTGTGGCCTTGACCTTCGAGATAGCGTGGCCTGTGTCCAGGCTGAGAGTCAGCCAATTAGCGCAGTAGCACTGCATGGCCCTGACTATGGTCACTGCCTGATACATCTACACCAGTAATCTTGTGGGCCAACCTTTTAATCATTTTCTCGTTTGCTAAACCAGTGAGGTGCTCTACCATCAACAGTCCTGGGTGAGCTGTGATTTCTGCAATGCACAGGGGTTTGTGAGAAATCTGGATTGTAAACACTGCTCCTTGCAGGCAGCTCTGCCAGGGGCCCTGGTTTCTGTTCTGCACCACTTCTTTTTTTGGTCTGGCTTTCTGGAGCTGGTCTACTTCACAGTACTACCATGCATTACGTGCCTGACACATCAGAGCAAACAGCCCAAATTCTTCTTCTATGAAATCTTCTTCAGTAAAGGGGCCATGCGTGCTTCTAATGGCCAAAGCTTTGCATCAGTTTTTCCTTAGTCTCTTTCTTATGATTTATTTCTGTTTGTAATGGAATATGTGCTGAGAGTTTTGCATTACACTCTTGGGCTGAACTTCACTGCACTGGGTACTGGGATTGGATGCCAAAAAATGCAGGGAGAAAGGGAACCCAAGAAAAACAAGCAAATTAAAGAAAAATAATTCATTCCAAGATTACAAAAAACAAACAAAAAAGAACAAGCAGCAAATTGCTCCCCACCACATAAGGGTGTTTTTAGAGGATAATCCTGATGGCTTTGTAGGGAACAATGTAATAAACAGCATCTGAGATGAATTAACTGCTCAAGGGAAACCCAGACATTCACTGCAACTCAGAGCCATTTCCTGCATGCAGCCTGTACCACACGGCATGGAAATAAATGACTGCTGATCTGTAATCAACCAGAACACGCCAGGCGGAAAAAAGTGCAGTGCTGCTTGTTTTCTTGGATTTCCCCTGGGGCTGTGAGTAAAGGGCTCGTCTCAAGGGCTCGTCTCAAGCCTTGGAGTGAAAGAGTGATGGACACACATCAGTTAAAGCTGGTGAAGCAGCGACATACGGGGGCTGTTTGGGTTGGTTTATTTAAACTGTGACTGAATGAAGTTCTGTTCTTTGACAGGAGTTCCGGGAAGCACTGACACACGGACACGTTTTCAGCTCCCCTGTAAGCCAATGGGATGTAAGGATACACTCCAAGTTAAGCAAGTGTTTACCTGCTTTCCTGAATCAAGGCCTCTATTAGTGCTGGGGCTAAAAGAACTAGTGCTCCCGAGTTCCAGGAAACCGGCTATGCAATCAAGAGAGGACGCTGTGGCTTCATGCAGCTAAGCAAGCTACTCAAGCAAAGAGTAAATTCCAGGCAGTGGGATGGACTTGAGAAGCTGCCGACTCTGGGACACAGAAATGAGAGAAGCAGCCAGGGAGGGGTTGAAAACTTCCTGTGAGGAAGCCTCCCAACGTGCTTGAAGCAAGAGATGATCACGTCCAAGCAGGACCTTCGCATCACTACTTCTAAGAGCCTGGCAGTGCGATAGCTCCCCAAATACTGGCCCAAGGGGTCCTGGCCCTCCGCTTGGCTCGGCTACTCCTGGGAGCAAATGCCTCAGGCACACCGCAGATTTGGCTTAACTCACAAACCTCGTGTGAACCTGCCACCATGTAAAGAGTTTGGGGAATTAAAAGCAAAGCTTTAGATTCTGAAATAGCAGCAGCAGGGTTTAGTCCTCAGTAGCTGTCAAAATTAACAGCATGGAACTGGCACTGGATCGGGTTCTGTTCCTAGCTCTGCCACTGAGCTTAGACAAGCCTCTGTTCTGCTCTGTGCCACAGTTTCCTCACCTGTAAAATGGAGCTAATTATGTAACTATCTCCATGGCAAGGTGCTTTGAGATCCATGGATGAAAGTGCTATTCAAAAGCGAAGCACTGGCCTCCATATTGCTGATCCCCAGCATTCAAAAATCATGAGGCAGCCCCACCCACTCCCAAAATCAGGAGATTGGCCTAAAAATCCTGATTTTAAAATAATAAAGGTGTGTCCTGGGTGTGGAGCTTTGGGGGGTGGGGTGGGGTGGATGTCACATTTTCAAGCCTCTCTTCACAACTACAGGGGAGAGAAACTTAAAACCACAAGTGAAGCTGAGACTCCCCAGGATAAAATCACTTTTTACTTATTAATTAACCCAGAGTAAGTATTAATACTGCAAAAAAGAAAAGGAGTACTTGTGGCATCTTAGCGACTAACAAATTTATTTGATCATAAGCTTTCGTGAGCTACAGCTCACTTCATCGGATGCTGTAGCTCACGAAAGCTTATGCTCAAATAAATTTGTTAGCCTCTAAGGTGCCACAAATACTCCTTTTCTTTTTGCAAATACAAACTAACAATACTGCTACTCTGAAACCTGTTATTAATACTGGGAGGACCGGGGGGACGGACAGCTGTGCATCTCTCTCTATCAGTGTTATAGAGGGCGAACAATTTATGAGTTTACCCTGTATAAGCTTTATACAGGGTAAAATGGATTTATTTGGGATTTGGACCCCATTGGGAGTTGGGTATCTGAGTGCTAGAGACAGGAGCACTTCTAAAGCTGTTTTCAATTAAGCCTGCAGTTTGTGGGGGACGTGGCTCAGACATGGATCTGTGTTTGCAGCAGGCAAGCATGTCTGGCTCAAACAAGGCAAGGCACTGAAGTCCCAAGATGAAAGGAAAAACAGGCACAGAGATAGTCGAGGCATATCAGGTGGCAGTCCCAAAGGGGTTTGTGTGACCCAACTCATCACAGGGGTGTTGACCATTGTAGCAGTGGAGATATGTCTGCAGATTTTACATCTTTTGTTCTGGCAGGGTCTGGTGCCTCTTTGAGTTGTGTGTCTTGGTCTGCAGGGAGCTTGCTTCTAATGATGAGCTTGGCGAGGCTGGGGGTGGTGGTGTTGTTTAACGGCCAGAAGAGGGGGTTCAGGAAAGATTTCTTTCAGGATGGGGTCCCCATCAAGAATGGGTTGTAGTTGTTTGATGATGCCCCGAGAGAACCTGCCTCAATACAGGAAAAACAACAACCCACTGACTGCATTCCCCTAGTTATCACCTGTCACCCCACACTGGAACCCATATGGGGTGACAGGTGATAACTAGGGGTATGCAGTCAATGGGTTGTTGTTTTTCCTGTACTGAGGCAGGTTCTTTCGGGGTATGTGGGTGGCCCTTTCTTGGCTCCATTATAGGCTTGCTGTGTGACATTGGGAAGGACCATACCATAGACACACAAAGGGGCCAAATTACGTTTGCATAGTCAGCTTTAATTCTGGCATTTCTGCACTTTTGAGTGCTTGACTTTCCTACCTCAAACCCTGGGGAGTGCTGCTCACACAAGGCAGAGAGAGTTTTCCCTTTGCTTCTAGCAGCAGAGGGGGCACCGTGATTTCCTTTTATCCCCTTTTTCATACAACATATAATGAAACTATGGAACTCACTGTCACAGGATGTCAGTGAGGCCAAAAATTCTGCAAGGTTAAAAGAGATAGAACATTTATATGGAAAAACACGAATATCCAGGTTTCTAATGAATTCCGACAAATTTTGGAAGGGATTTAAAATCTCATGCTCGAGGCTTTAAGCCTCTCTCTGACTAGCAGAGATTTGGATGAAACCTTCATGGAGGATCACCAGCCTGTTGTGGTGTTTATTGCACCTTCCCCAGAAGGATCTGGTGTTGTTCACTCTCAGAAGCCAGAGACTGGGCTAGCTGGACCCTGGGCCTGATCCAGCCTGGCAATTCCAAGTTCCATGACTGTGTCAGATGCTACTGAGAGGATGAGCTGTCTGAGCATGGAGACTGCAGTGAGGATGTTAGGGCTACTGGGGATGTCTCTGGGTTTCGCCCCAGTAAGAACCAGATTCAAGGGACCCAGGGTGCTGGCAGATGTCCCACATTGCTGGAGCTTGGCGGTTGTTACTTTGTTCCCTTTGTACCCGCAGGACCAGGTGGATTTCATGTACCACGGAAACCAGCCCACTCCATAGATCTCGCCTTCAGGACCCGGAGTGCTACAATATGCACCAGGGAAGCCATGGGCTGCCTCAGTCAAACTTACAGAAAGCGTCTTGGATGTGCAAAGGCAGAGATAGCCATGGGCCACCTGATGGAATCTACCATCAATTACTGGGGGGGCAAGGAGGGGAGGAGTCGTGCGTGCGACTGACCCAAGAGTAACTCTTTGGTTGTTCATAGGAACCCCCCTCCCTCCCCTTCCCTTGAAACTGCCCCCCCGCCCCCCACAAAACCTGGGGTCCTGGGAGCAGGGGCTGCATGTAAAGTTCCCTCTGCCAGTAACCCCAACAGCCAGCCAGCAGACAAACCCCCCTGAGAGTTCAGAGGGTGCAGGGAAAGCAAGAAAAACACCTCGTTGCTTATCTGGAAAGGATCAACGCTGCCAAAATCCCATCCAGCTAAACAACAAAAAGAGCTTAAACGTGGAAAAACCCTGCAGAGGCTTCACTGACCAGAGCAAGCTATTGCCCCTGCTGAGCCAGGAAGGGCCCCCGCTGATGTCCCCTGGGGCTGAGGTCACCAGTTCACAGGTTCTTCCTGGTCCTGTTGCTGGCATGAGGTCACATTGCCCAGCGTCTGGACGACTCAGGTCGTACAGGAGAATGATGCAGATCTCCCCCAGCTAGGGCTAAGGTGAAGCCTGTTAGAGCAGGGGTAGGCCAACTTTTTGGCCCGAGGGTGTGGAAATTGTATGGCAGGCCATGAATGCTCACAAAATTGGAGTTGGGGCACAGGAGGGGGTGCGGGCTCTGGGGTGGGGCCAGAAATGAGTTCAGGGTGCGGGAGGGGGCTCTGGGCTGGGGTAGAGGGTTGGGGTGCAGGGGTGGGGGTGAGGGCTCCAGCTGGAGGTGCAGGCTCTGGTGTGGGGCTGGGGGATGAGGGATTTGGGGTGTAGGAGGGTGCTCCAGGTTGGGACTGAGGGGTTCTGAGGGCAGGAGGGGGATCAGAGCTGGGACAGTGGGTTGGGGCATGGAGGGGGTCAGGGCTCTGGTTGGAGGTGTGGGCTCCGGGGTGGGGCCAGAAATGAGGAGTTCAGAGTGCAGGAAGGGGCTCTGGGCTGGGGCAGGGGGTTGGGGTGAAGGCTCCGGCTAGGGGTGCAGGCTTTGGGGTGGGGCTGGGGATGAGGAGCTTGGGGTGCAGGAGGTTGCTCTGGGCTGTGATCAAGGGGTTCAAAGGGTGGGAAGGGGATCAGGGCTGGGGCCCGGAAGGGGCTCCGGGAGGTGCTTACCTCAAGGGTAAGGTGCTTACCTCCGGGAGGTGCATACCTGCTGCACTTACCGGAAGCAGTATGTGCCCACTCCAGCTCCTACGCAGAGGTGCGGCCAGGCGCCTCTGCGCACTGCTCTGCCTGTAGGCGCTGTCTCTGCAGCTCCCATTCCAATGGGAGCTGCAGGGGTGGTGCTTGGGGTAGGGGCAGAGCATGGAGCCCCCTGGCTGCCCCTAAACGTAGGAGCCGGAGGGGGCACATGCCACTGATTCCAGGAGCTGTGTGGTGGGGTGGCATGTGCACGCAGCATGGCCCCCAATCCCACTCCCCAGCAGAAGCACAAGGGCTGGATTAAATCGGTTGGTGGTGTGGCCCGTAGTTTACCTACCCCGTGTTAGAGTGTACAGCCAAGTGCCAAGGAGAGCAGTGTTCCTACCAGAACACTGCAGCCTGGCGTTTAAAGTGCTCTCGCATGACAGGCCAAACACAGCGAAAAGTAGAGCTGCCAGCGAGGGACCTCACGCCTCTGAGCTTCTAGGAGACCAGCAGCAAACCTAACTCCTCCCAGGGTTCTCCAGGGCTGGGGAAAACCAGAGATTTTGTAGTCCCATATTTTCCATATACGCCATATAGGACTCTTGGGGAGACAGCATTTCCCAGCACTCACTGATCTTCGGGACAGGGAGAGCATTGCTGGGAATTATCTCCAGCCAGCCTTGTCTCTGAACTGGGAGAGAGGAGGGGGCTTCCCACCTGCCCTATGATGGAACTCCAGTCTCATGCCCTCAGAGCAGAATCAGCAGTCAGGGTTTTCCCCAAGCCACACAGCGCCTCCCTGAGTCCGCTTCCTCTCCCTCAGCGACTGCACCTGCCTGGCCCCCAGGGTCATTCTTGGGCTCACGAGGTTTCACTTTCTAAACCTCAAAGGGCCAGTACAGTCTGCTCCATATGGCACGTACGTTGTTTAGGAAGCAGTGCAATGCAGGGCTTCTACTGGCCCTCTGATGAGACAACCACCCTGACAGCGTGATCTTATCGAGGGAATACTTACTCTGCAGCCACCTCTCTTTTCTCAGCTTCATTTTTTCTCTTTTTGACAGAAGTGGTTTTTCTTCTACACCTGAAAAATAAAAACACATGGCAGTCTGAGTGGTGCTTCCTTATGCAGCTTTTCCAGCTCACCCCCGGGAGGTCAATGGATATACTCAAATGTGACAGGCCAGACAATCTGCAGTAAGAGTTCTGCTCATCCCTTTGCCATGTATGTAATTAAGGAAGCTGGAGAGGCTGGCTACTGGTGGGTGGCAATACAGCATCCTGTGAAACCATCATTCAAAAATTCATTACAATTGGTTTGAATGGACCTGACTGAAGGAGAGAGTATCAATGGAGGGTCACAGTTTCAAAAAAGCCCAGGGCCATATTTTCTAGTGCTGAGCACCCACCATCTGGGGTTCTCAGGAGCGCAGCACACTGGTAGCAATGACAATCCGGCCCGTCTTTGGGGGCCCACATGGGAAGAGAACTCTGGTGAAAACCTTGACACAATTGTGTGTGCTGATCACTTAGCCCCGCCGGCTGGTATCAATGGGTGCAGAGGTGTCGAGTAGGATCGCCACCAGGGTCTGGGTTAGGCCCTGTTTTACTTCGCATTTGCACTCGTGGTCTAGAAAAAGCATATGAACAGAGGGTTACTAATTGGAGGGGTCAAAAAGACCAGTAAGGACAGAGCAGTGATTGCAAGGGAGCTTGGGAGAAGCTAGAACATTAGTTTCAGAACTGGAAATATACAAACTGATGGGCCGGGGAAACCCAACGCCAGCGACACACAGCCAAAGGGCAGAGACGCTGACAAAGCAGCAGCGCTGAAGAGACCTTCAGGGATGTGAACAGCAAACCACAAATGAGCTTCTAGTAAGATGCAGCAGCAAGAGAAGCCCATGTCATTTGGGACTGTACAGACAGAGGCATCCTGAGACTGCACCTAGTTAGCGTTGCCTTCAAACCCCAGGAAGAACTCAACAAGTTATTTAGAGAAATGATGAACAGGCTACAAGGCCTCACTCGTAAGGAAACGCTGCAGACTCAGACTTAGCTTGGCTAAATGAGGAAGCACTAAAACAATGTGTAAGCACTTGAAAAGCATAAACAAAAAGGGAGGAGAGGAAAGGTCTAGGACTGCCAGAGGAGTATAATGAGCAGCAATGGGATTCATTCAGAGGGGAAACTGAGGTTGGCAAGCAAGAAGACTTCCTTAAAGCAGTCTACTACTGCTGTGGCATTAAAGTCTCCAGGGGAAGGGGTGGAAGCTCTGTTTCCTGAGACATCCAATCCTAGACTGGACTAAGCGCTCAGGAGTGTACTGTAGGGAACAAACATGAGCTGGGGGGTGGGGGCAGCACATTATTTATATAATATAATAATATAATATTATAATATAATAATTATTTAAATTATTTATTTATTTATAAACACAGGTTTATCCATTGCTCAGAGTTATGACACACATTAGGTAGAATGGCAAAAAATGAATTTGTAAGATGACTTGAGAGGGCCAGAGTGTAATAATCCCCTAGAAACACACTCCCTGCTTGTCCTGGCCGGACTCTACCAAAAGGATCTCTGGATACATTTAGATTGAGAAGGCAGCCTGGCCTGCTGGCCGTGCCACTGAACTGGGAGTCCGGAGACCTTGTTTGATTCACATCTCTGTCATGGGCTTGCTGCGTGACCTTGGACAAGTTGTTTACCTCTGAGTGCCCGTTTCCCTGCCCCCAGTCTTGTCTGTCTTCTCCAGTTACATTGCGAGCTCTTTGGGAAAGGGGCTGCCGCTTACTCTGAGTCTAGGACAATGGGATCTTGGTGGCGGCACCTAGGCACTAATTAATAACAATAATCTGTGTGCCAAAGAGTGAGGTCGACAGCCCTCATCCAGCTGAAAATGAAAGTCTGCATTTTGAAGTCTAGTACTGCAGAAAACAAAACCATCTCAAGAGCGGTCTATTACAGGGACTGGAGAATTTTACCTTATGGTAAGGAAGGAAAACCTGACTACAATCTACTTCCCACAAAACCAGCTACCATGCATGTCTGTCCCAGGATGGAACATAGCCCTGGGAATGTTGACAGAGGAAGAACTTTGCGTGCTGATGAGTTATTTGCTTCACGTTTGCTGCCTGTCCCATGTAGAGGAACTATTCTTAAACATGGAAAAAATATATAACAGAAGATTTACAACCTCTCTCTTTTCCCAAAGATGGATCAAACCAACAGGATTTCACAGAAACGTAGTAGGGTTCTGTCAACAATTCTCTAAAAGCCTATACAATTCAACAGAAGACAATGTTTCTGCAGTTTTGTTTAAACCATCCTGTAGAATTCTAAGGCAGAGATTTAATTTTAAATGAAATGTTATAGTGTTAAAAAAAAAATGTATAGAATGTAATGATATCTTTTTCTATCAAGACTTTCCAACAGGGGCTAGACTTTAAAAATAAACCCAGGCTTCTATAGAAAGAGGAAATAAATGTTTTGGTATTTCAGACTTTGACAACTTAAATCGGGCTTCAATTAGATAAGTTTTTTGTTTTCAAATTCCATTTTCCTGTGGCTAAAACACAAACCAAAACCCCACGTTGCATTCACTGCAGTAACCGAAGGCTGAGAAATAAAGCCTTCTCTGGACACTGTAGTGTGTTCACTATGGTTAGGATCATATGGTGGTATTTGTCATGGCTGAAGAAGTTAGCATCAATGTCTTTTTCTCTTGACTAAAACATCCGATAAAGCTGTGACATTTACCTGGGTACAATCTGGACTGCTGAACAGCTGTGTTCCCTCGATTCTCCAACCTGGGGTGCCTTTTACACTCCTCCGCTGCGAGAACCACCACTCCTGGCCCGCTCCCACACGGCCTCCAGCAAGTAAATCATTCCCAGCTGAGTTATCTACGCCTGTTCTAGCTAGCCACTCCTTACATTGCAAAGTGACACCAGCAACTTCCCAGTCCCAGACTGGTCCCCAGAAATGTGTGTATTGTACTGCCCAACTCTTTCCTTCTGGACATACCTGAAAGTCCATCATTTCATTAATAGAAAAGGATATGCACAAACCCCGCTATCTCAAATGAAGTTTCCCAAACACTTCAGTACAAACACATACTGGCTTAGATAAAACAATAAAAGAAATTTAACTACAGAAAGTTAGATTTTAAGTGATTACAAGTAATGAGGCATAAAAGTCAGAATTGGTTACAAAGAAATAAAAAGGTAAAATGCAAACTAATACCGTACTTAACGAGTTAAGTGAATTCAAAGCAAAAAGGTTTCTCTCATCACATGCTTACAGCAGTCTGGCAGGATTCCTTTAGCCAGAACCCCTCCCCCAAGTTCAGTGATGCTTCCTTTGTCTTTCAAGTGTTGTTGATGCCA
The DNA here is from genome assembly GCF_009764565.3 of Dermochelys coriacea. Classification (NCBI taxonomy): domain Eukaryota; kingdom Metazoa; phylum Chordata; order Testudines; family Dermochelyidae; genus Dermochelys; species Dermochelys coriacea. The sequence goes on along the minus strand of NC_050078.2, from coordinate 78,768,570 downwards.
TGAGTAGAAATGAGGGGAGAGAGGTAATCTGAGGAGTTTGCTCTCCTTTCTTACAGCATTTCTCTTCTTTCAGAATCATCTCCTGCTGGGGTTCAGGTGACAGCAAGCCTGTGGGATTGGAACCTCCAGCTGTTTCTTTGCCAACATGTTAATTTCTCGCTCACACCCTTTTTCCTGACAAAGAATGGCCACTTAACCGGGTGACAGTCCATTTGATTATTCTGACACATGGCCGAGGTGCTGGCTAGCCTTTTGTCTCTGGGGAACTGTTTTAAAACTGTTTCCTTAGACTTGGAACATGTCTTCTACAGTAGAATTTTATAACTTTACATACAATGTTGCCGCACATATTTTACCAAGACAACAATGTTCAGCAGATTATGAGTTTTCAAATGATACCTCACATAGGGTACTTTGTACAAAATTGATCACAGTCTTGTAAAAAGGATGAACATAAGGGTACAGACAGTCACAAAAGTGCACTGTGTTCATTGCTGGGTACACATTTAGTGTGTAGAGGTCCAAGGGCTAAAGTTCAGCGTGTGACTAAAGCACATGAATACCCCATGGGCTTTTGTGGGGCTGCCTATGTGCATAAAGCCAAGCATGTGAATATGCCTACAGGACTGAGGCCTTGATCTGTGGTTTCACCTACTTATGCTCCCACTGACTGATTTCCATTGCTTCCTTGCACTAAATACTTGTGACTGCAGCACCAGGGAAGCAAGAGTGAATCACTAGAACAGGATGAAGTGTGAATAATAAAACATATCCCAACAATTGCTGAACAACTGCCCCGACTTGACACACACGCACTTAGCATTCATTGCTGGCTAATACTGACGGAATAGTTCTGTAGTCCAGTGGTGGTTTTTTCCTGTCTGAAAACATGTTCATTACTTCACTGGAAAACAGCTCCTGGTATGATCTGTTAATGAGAAAGACCACAATCAGCTGGCTAGCTCTAGTAATAACACTAATTCGGATACTGATTTATTTTTGCCAAACTGAAGCAGAATATTTAAGGAAACACAGAAGCTGCCTGCTTGGCACAACCTTGAACCAGGCAGAATTATAGGGCTCCCTGCACAAAGTCCCAGCCGGCAACTACTCACAGACTGGGGAGAGAATAATCCAATGGGCAGAGAGCAAAGTCTCTCTAAAGTGCTGAGACTTTTTATCCTGAAATGTAAACACCTTAATTAGACAGAAACATAAGGAAGCCCACTGTGTTAGCGCCCCGGTCGATCCCAAAGCTAAACATTCACAGCCAGGTCACACAGCAGGGAGGGGTCCAGCCGCAATGGTAACTCCATCCCACTACACGCTCTGTATGCAGTTTGCGATTAGCAGGAATTTAAACTGCAGGGCCCTCGCCTGAAGCTGGACCCTTGAGCCCACATGGAGCCAGTAATGTCCATGGGAGAAATAGTCTGTTTATACTGAACTGAAGGCAGGACAGGGACCTGGAAAGCCATCCTCTGAGCCATGCATGCACTTTGTGCCCGACGTGAACTGGTGTGGGCGGGGCTCCTCTGAGCAGGGCGTACAGGTGTGTGTGTCTCACACATGCTGAGCCCTGTCAGAGTTAATACTCCCTGAACATATGTTGCATTCGAAGAGCGATCAGGTGTTAAAGTCTCACAGATACAGACACAAGCCAGGAACTGCCAGTGTTAAAGGCTGCATGGGCAGGTATAATCAATCAAACAATTAAAATATACTAAAATACAACAGTTTTCTGTCACTTTATCTGGCCACGTGTAGCGTTGTCTACTCCTGCATGTGGCCCTGTGCAGGCCAGAGTTCACGAGAGTCATTTACGTGCAGGACAGGCAGTGAATGAGGCAGGGCTATTGTCAACTGGGGCTGTCCTCTTCTGCTGGATGCCAAGGCATTTTGGGGGGCTGGAGAGAAGGGCGAACATTTCTCTAGGTTTTCTTCACTGAAACAGCTGCAACCTCTCTCCTGCACACTGTCCCCACCTCAGCACCTGTGCAGTGAATGGTGAATGTTCAGCATGACCACCAAGGCACAGAACAAGCAGACGAGACAGCCTTGTGTTCATCCCACCCCTGGAGTGCTGGAGCTCAGATCTCTATGTGGTGTGAGAAGAGGGACTGGGACAGACTCCACAGAGTCAAACCCGTGGCAGCTCTGATTTCAGGAGGTCACATCTAGAGAAACGATTCACAAGAAGAGGGGAGAACGCAGGGATGTGCCAGAAGCCCTCAATCCTGCTGTGCCAGCAGGAATCATCTGTCAGAACTGGCATCATCTTGTTGCATCACCAGGTGGACCTCCAGTGCCCCCGTCACTGTCTTGAGACTGACCCTATGAGCAACAGCCCGCTGCCCACTCTGCCATGTCCCCTTCGGATCCTCTCCCTGCCAGGAGATTCCCATCAGAGACAGACAGCCTCCTGCATTCCTGGAGGATTACAGAAGATCCTGAGAATTCAAGAAAGTCCAAGGACGAGTAGCTGACTGTCTTACAAGGGCAGAATAAACCCCCAACACAAGCTGCTGGTTTGGGCCGTCTGTCTGGCCCTTCGTAGGGCTGCTTGTTCTTTTCTGTGTGGCTATTTCATTCCAGTCACATGCTGTTCTTCGGATACAGGTTTTCTCTTCCTCCCCATTTCAGGAAGGGGGATGTGGAGTCAGCTGTGCACATGTGGAGTGAATACTGGGGGGGAAGCGCAGGGAGGTAACGAGTCTGTGTACACAGCAGAGGCATTCAGCCCAACTCTGCTGGGCCATCTCTCCAGCACCAGAGCGGAATAGCTTCCCCAAGCTCCTCACCGCCCCACGCAGGTCCCCCGGGGCAGCGCTGACACACTAATGCACTCACACGCTCACTCCCCAAAACGGCTTCCTTTGAGTGTGAATGCTGCGGTGCCCAGGCAGGGCGAGGGGACATCACAAGGGGTGTCTCTCTATCTCCTCATGGGGAGCATGCTCAGAAGCCCAGACTTACTCCTTTGTATCCTGCCAAACCAAGCTTGGCCTTAGAGCTAAATGCTGGCTATCTACTCCCTTCTGTATTCCCACCATGCCCACCCCCAGGGCACCTGGCACACACGGGCGTGCCAAGTCACAGAAAGTCTTCAGGGCCAGTTCTCCACCTGATGCCCGGGGAGTTGAGTGTGCACGTATGTTAGTGATTCAGAGTAGCAGCCGTGTTAGTCTGTATTCGCAAAAAGAAAAGGAGTACTTGTGGCACCTTAGAGACTAACAAATTTATTAGAGCATAAGCTTTAAGTGAGCTGTAGCTCACGAAAGCTTATGCTCTAATAAATTTGTTAGTATGTTAGTGAGCAGCTCAAATCCAGGACTGAAGAGCTGGGCTTTAGATAAGCTTCGAGGAGTTTGGAAGATTCTCCAGACTGACAGGGGTACCCTATCAGGCCCCAGAAACCTCCTTCCCACTACACCCCGCCCATACAACATTCCCCAGCAGTGACGGGCTTCTTGCTGAAGACAAGTAAGGAACAAAGCGCTGCTTGGTCTGCTACTCTCCTGTAGGGTTTGGTGGCAGGAAGAGGGGAGAGTCGCCCTGTTTCCCCCCCCCCCAACACACATACTCCACAACCTTCTGGAGCAGAGCTGCCCCCCCTCTTCTGGGCTCCCCACACATAGCGGCCATTTGAAGGGTCCCACATCTCTCTTCTCCAAGGTCTTTCCCCCATCCTTACAGGTGCTCATTTCTCTGTCTCCTCCCTCCTCAATTCTGGGGCACTCTCCCAGTCTCTCCCCATTCCTAAAATGAGGGTTTGCTGGGTCTTTCCATCTTCATTCAAATCAGAGGTTGTTGAAAAGATCTGCTCAGACTTCAACAATAAAAATCTCTCTCCTTCAGGCAAAGCTAAGCCTGGAAACTTCAGCACAAGACCAACACCATGAACAAGGAGCAGGCGAAAACAGCGGATGGAATAACAGTATGTCACGCCGTCTAGATAGCGGGTGCTACTAGACCCTGCCTCTCGGGAAACCTCAGCGATGTTGGAGTCTCACTCCAGGACGCACGGATGTAGGAGGGGCCCAAGAACTACACGGGCCCACAGAGCAACCCATAGTTGGCTTGTTCTTCAGTGCAGAAGCAAGACTTCAGTGACTGCTGTTGCCAGAATCTTCTGCTGCAGCCTTGGGCCTGACTCGCCTCCACATTCAAACCAAGGGCCCCCACAATGTGCTCCACCCAATGCAAGTTACACAACTTGCTTCTGGCCAGCTGCCATCACAGCCCCAGTGTCACAATCTGCAGGCGCTCCCGGGCTTTGGCACAGCACAGTGGCTCACACACCTCTTCCTCCAACATCACGGCATCCGAAGGAAAAAGTGGCTGATGCTTTTCCAACATGCACAAAGCAACTGGCAGCTGAGAAACGTTCAAGACAATACACTCCTCTGCCTGTTTAATTACAGCCCATGCTCTCCCAGTGTGGCTTTTATTTTCTGTCCGCTCACAGGCGCCTCTGAGAGACCAAGACAAACTCCTGCTCCATTGTACTTATGTTCTTAAGTGAAATCCAGAGGGTTTGGGTTTCTTTTTTCCTTCTAGACACAATCTAGTGAAATTAGCCCTTAAAACCTTGGTCAGAGAACAAAGTTAGCACACACCTACTAACATTAAGTGTGTGCTAGTTACATTTTATAACCTTGACATTTACTCCTTTTAGTGGGGAGGTGCCTTTCTGTGGGATCTATGCAATTGGGAACACTTTAACTGTAAACACACAAAAGGCTTGGTGCTTCCTGCTTCAAAATGCCTGCTTGCTACTCTCTGCATCTCTCCAGATGCTGCTTTCATGACAGATGAGAAAAGCCTCATTTTCCATTCCATTCCTAAAAGAAAAGGAGGACTTGTGGCACCTTAGAGACTAACAAATTTATTAGAGCATAAGCTTTCGTGAGCTACAGCTCACTTCATCCGATGCGAGTGGCTGTACTTCTCTAGTGAAGGAACCCGGTGACGCTCTGTAGACGAAAAAGCTATTTTATCTTGCAGTTGCGGTTATCTCCATACTGCCCACCCCAAGCACTCAAATAGCATGAGTCAGGTCCCAAACGATCATGAGATTAGATTAAAAACTATTAATACCTTTTGGGTTCTCTGTTTTTGAGCCTTCCGGGTCCACTCAGATCATGTTTTCAAACTTCCCCCCCAGACATGAGGGCTAGAAATTTACTTAAGAGAAGGAAAGAAAACAGATTTGCACCAAACCCCATGACTCCAGGAACTGGGACAGTATCAGAGCAAATACCAGGCAGCTCATGGTAAAAGCGGTTATTATTGACACTGTTACAATGTAAATCAACCGGAGAGCTCTGAATACTATGCAAAGCCAACAAGCAGAGCATAGCCCCCATTTTTGTATCAGTTCTGCAGGAGCAGTGATTTAACAACTGCTCTTCCCAGAACTCTGCAGAGGACGTCATCCACATTGCTGTTGCACAAACACAATATTTTGGCACAACAGGGTACCATGGTAAATGGAAGCTGAACAATAACAGATGTGTTAATTTCAGCACCAGTCATACAACAGGAATACAAACCTTCTGGACAGGTTTCAGAGTAGCAGCCGTGTTAGTCTGTATTCGCAAAAAGAAAAGGAGTACTTGTGGCACCTTAGTCTAAAATTTGTTAGTCTCTAAGGTGCCACAAGTACTCCTTTTCTTTTTGCGAAACCTTCTGGAAAAAGCTAATTTTCCCTACAAATGCTGTACACATGCATCACGTTTAAGACGGTGTTGAGCAGCAGAGGGTATTTTTTTTTTTAATTCTAAAGCATTGTTTTAAACTTGTTTGGTGTCCCTTTAATTGAAATGTTTCTAAATGGGAGAGAGGAGCGGGGCAAGGCATCCACACCACAACCTCCTGCATGTCCCAGGAATGGCTACAAATGCAGCAAAATTAACAAACAAACATTCTCTTTGCTTCCTAGAAAAATAATTAGCAATACAGTTACAAATAAGCTAGCTGGAAAGTTATTAGTAAGATCATATATAGTACATATATGTACTACAGTAAGTATTTTTGGGGTGGATAGCTCAGTGATTTGAGCACTGGCCTGCTAAGCCCAGGATTGTGAGTTCAATCCTTGAGGGGGCCATTTAGGGATCTGGGGCAAAAACTGGGGATTGGTCCTGCTTTGAGCAGGGGGTTGGACTAGATACCTCCTGAGGTCCCTTCCAACCCTGATAGTCTATGATTCTATGATCACCATCATAAGGAGGCGGCTAAACCTGCCCCTACCCATCAGCTAGACAAGGCATTGCTGGCTTGCTGGCCATTTCTGTACTGGCACATTTCATGCAATCCATCTGCCACTGGAGATCTCCTTCATCCTTCCGTCCCCAGAAGTCACCACAGCCATGACAATGAGAATGATACACCCAGATAAAGACCATGGGGGTGGGAGGGTTAGTTTGGAGAAGTCGCAGAAGCCATAGGGTGACCAGATGTCCCATTTTTAAAGTATTTAAGCCCCCTCTCTTCGCCTGCAGGTGTCCCAACTTTTTCTTAAAAACAGGCAAATTGTCCTGTATTTTCTGTCTCCCTGCACCCGATCAGTAGTGGTGGAGCAAAGCTGCAGTGCACGGGGCTAGCCGCTCCCCCCGCTGGTCCGTCAGCGCAGCCCCTACTGCGTGTCAGCTCTCGGCCAACAGGGCCCCCCGTCCCGTTTCTGGCTGGCACTGGCATGTCGCCTCCGCTGCCCACCCATCGGCCCTTCACATGCTCCCCCTCTCGCTGGTCTCTCCCTGCTTTGCCCCTTCACCCCCACAGCTCCTCCATCCCCCCCCGGCAAGGTGCGGAGAACCAGACCCTGGTCAAGGCGCTTAGCTCACCAACAGCCTGGCTGGCAGGCTCCTTCCTGCCCTCACTGTCCCTCTACACCACATGTTGCCTCAGGAACACATGGCACCAGGTACCAGGGGAGGCAGGTCCATCCCAGGGGCCTAGCCAGGCATAGAGGGCGGAAAGCCCCAGGCAGGGAGGGTTGGGTCAGCCAGTCACCCCCCTCCCCCAGTCCCGAGTGAGAAAGGTGTATGGGAGTGTGGATGTGCAACCTCTCCCTATGTCTATATGCGTGTGTGTGTGTGTGTTACCCTTCCCCGTGTGAACCCTAAAGCCTTAAAGATAAGGTAGATGAAAATAATCCAACTACGCAGTATTTCTTTTTACAGGGGGTCAAGTCAACTTGATGTTAATTTGAACGTTTGTACTGCATAGTTCTGATTGATTGCAGTTGAACTCGCTTGAATATGAGTAATTTTACCAGGTGTTGCGTACTCAGCATAGGGAAATGTGGTCACTCTCCAGAAGCCAGCAGGTGGCATTCCAAATTCTGGCCTCCCTACTGGCCCGCCAGACAGATTTTGCTCACTGGGTATCTGTATTCAGCATGAAGCAGATACAAAAGCTGCAATTCTGGGGCTTCTTTTTAACAGTCTGTATCAAAGGTCTCAAACTCAATTTACCTTAGGGCCAGTGCCAGTCCTCAAACCCTCTCAGCGGGCCAATAATGTCACTCATGCCACCCAGAACCTGCCCCCCAAAACTCTGCCCCCTCAAAACTATGCCCCCCACCTGCCTAAGGCTCTTGGAGGGAGTTTGGGTGGGGGAGGTGGTCTGGGGTAGGGGATTGGGGTGCAGGCTCTGGGAGGGAGTTTAGGTGCAGAAGGGGTGAGAGGTTGGGCTCTGGGAGGAAGTTTGGGGGTGGGAGGGAGTGTGTGGGAAGGGGGTGCAGGCTCTGTGAAGGGTTTTGGGGGTGGGAGGGGGTATGTAGGGAGGGGGTTGGGGGTGCGACGCTTACCTGGGGCTCCAAGGCAGGATGGGCCGGGGGGCCTCCACGTGCTTGGAGCCCCAGGTAAGCACTGCAGCTTCCCATTGGCCGCAGGGGCGCTCGGGGCGGGGGCACCACGTGGAGACACAGCCCCACCCCGGGGCTGCAGGAAGGGGCTGGCAGACGTGTGGAGCAAGCAGGCAGATGCCATTCTGCTCCGCTGCGCTGTCGGGACCCCGGGCCATTTTAAATCACCTGGGGGGAGCGGCCAAGGGAGGGACCCAGCTCTAAAACTGCTGGAGCCCCGCAGGCCACATTGGGAAGGCTTGCGGGTCGCAGACAGCCCGTGAGTTTGAGACCCCTGGTCTGTATTAAATTATAGATCTTCTATATAAATACAGGATATGAAAAAGAAGCCCCAGAATTGCTGCCTCCCTTTGCTATATGTAAAGATCTCTCCTGGCCTAGCCGTAGTGGTGGGGTTTCTTGGACATGCACCTCCTCCCAGTGACTCCTGAACAGGCTGGCGGCATGAGGCTGGCAGTGTGAGGCACATGGACCTACAAGGGGGCAAGGGCTCTCTATATAGAGGACCTAGGGTCTGGGCTGAGCAGACTACAGCAGGCCCACAGGAGCTGCGAAGCCTGGGAGAAGGTTTTAGCTGAACTTTGTGTTCCCTTTATTAACAAAGTCAAGCCCTGGGTCGGGAAAGCGCACTGTGCTTCGTCTGTAGAGCATGTCGGGAAAGGCACCTGTCCACATGTTTGTAAGATTCATGGGAAATAAACCCCGAGGACAACTGTGTCCACCCCCAGCCCCACCAATATCAAAGAGAAGAGTTATACAGCGACTGGAGCTCTGCTGGTATCTTTCATTAACCCCCAGGATGGGAGGGACCAAGCCTGACATCTCAGCCATAGAATCAGAGAGTGAGAAGGGACCACAAGGATCGTGGGGACTTTAACAATCTTACAGCTGAATCCAGAGGGCAGCTCTGCCTCTAAGCGTCAGGTTCTTCAGCTACTAACTGCTAATATCATCACTAAGGCTAAGATTTTGTCGCGGAGGACACGGATTCCATGACTTTCAGAGACCACTTCAGCTTCAGCCCCATGCCCCAGGCAGCAGGCTAGAGCTGTCAGCCATCGCGGGGCCCGAGCTCTGACCCGCCACGGGGCCCCCCGAGCTGTCAGCTGCCATGGGCGGTGAGGGCCCTGGATCTCCGAACCCTCAGCCCTGCAGCTGTGAGCTGCTGCGGGTAGCAGAGATCCTCAGCTCTAAGCTGCCAGCCCTGGAGCTGCCAGTCTCCCCCGTTATTTTTAGCAGAAGTCACAGACAGGTCACAGGCTTCCATGAATTTTTATTTATTGCCCACGACCCATCCGTGACTTTTACTAGAAATAACCATGACAGAATCTTAACCTTAATCATCACAGACATTTTATTGCTTCAAGCAACCCATTCCAGCACAGAGTTTCAGCCAGAGATCAGGGGTTATCAGACTGCAGCTGTCACTCATCACTGACCGCTCGGATTTGCACTTGTGTGAAACATGGACTCAGGTTTCAAGAACTTGGACAATCCAAGAAAGGTGACATCACCAGCTGGCCCCTCAATACTTGTAAACAGTGCAAAGCTGATGAATGTTTCCTGCCCCCTTATGAACAGTGGCAACAGCCACCACTCCTTCTTGTTCTTTATCCTGCAGTGGTGTGTGAAGATTTCAATTCACCTCCTACAAACTCCGGCCATCCCATGGATTCTCCTAATAGCAAAACACTCCGTGATTTGGCCTATCCTGCTGTTGCGACCCCAAGCAGTGTTCTACTTTCCATTCAGCCCATTGGGGTTCTTGTTTTCACCTCTGTAGGTGGGTCCATTTTCAATCGCTAAGTGAACACTTGGAAACTACCCACAGTCTCAGCATTACCCCCTCTTAACGGCAATAGCAGAGCTAGAGATTACCGTGGCTGAGATGAACACACCCAAGAGACAGAACTTGTGGTGAGCCAATTGGAACCGCCTCAGAGAAGAAAGAGACAGACCCCTCAGAGCCAGGGAGCCATGGCATGTAGCTAATGTCGGGAACCTGGCTCACAGGATCTTCGGTGAGGCTTCGCTAAGTGTGGCGAGAAAGTAGATTCCACGTGGTTTTCACAGGGCACATAACCCCAGCTGGGATCTGTGATGACCTCTACCCAAAGGAGAGGCAATCTGCTTCGCCTGAAGGGATAAAAACAGCCACCAATACGCTAATGGAATGTCTTAGTGTTAAGAGACAGGAAAAGTGACATGAATGCATTGAAAGTCTGGACTTTGCGTACTCAAACCGTAGGACCCGGAGTCTTCATCGCCTTCAGGCGGAGGAGACTCCTAAATGCCCGATGCATCTCAGAAAATGCTGTGGCAGCCCACTTGTGGCCAACAGCCAACCAAGAATTACAAAAATCACAATTGGAAGGTATTTTTTGCTCTCAAACATTCGGTCAGTCTTCTCCAGCTTCTCCCAGTCATTCACTAAGGAGGAACTGGAATCAGCCATTTCTTTTTACAAGCCTTATGAGGCTCCTGGACTTGACAACATCCATGGAGAGTTCTGGCATCGCATGAGCTCATCCTGGGGCAACTGTCTGCAAAGAGAGTCTCTAGTACTTGTCTGGGAGGGTGCCTGGTTCCCAAGGCCTGTCGAAGGTCACACGTAGGGGCACTTCTCAAGCCTGGAAGGAAGGTCAATCACCCAATTGCTCAGATCAGCATCACTCAAGAGCCTGGTATTTAAATGACCGTTGCCTTTAATTGCCCCACATGTATATCACTGAGGCCGGACAGAAAGTCAGCACCATTTTGGTTGACCTTTTGTCAGCATACAACACAGCTGGCACTATGGACTAATCCTAAAATTATCCCCATGGTCCTAGACAAAAGACTTGAAGAGTTTATCAGGCAGATGATTTCTAACGGGACCGTGATCGTCAAGTGTGGAGATGGTTCACATCACTCATGTCACACAAAGAAGAGACTTCCCCGGGGAGCTCTACGCGCCTTGATGCCCTTTAATATACATACACACACACACACACACAGCCCACCTGCCCCAGCAGCCAAGTTTGTGTGCTCTGCTAACCTCTGCCTGGCAGTAGCCAGAAAGAGCTTTGAGGAGCTGGAGATCTGCCTGCCATCTGACCTTGACACCGTGGCCAAGTACTTTTTGAAGTGGTGACAAACTGAATGCATTAAAATTCAGTGCCATCTTGTTTCCATTTTGCCACTTGGTTAGCTCATTGCCAGCCGCAGGTCCTCGGAACAACCAACCAATTGCTTTTGAGCTGTACCCTACTTATCTAGGAATAATGCTTGACTACTCCCTGTTCTTTCCTCAACACATGGAGAAGGCGCACCAAAATCCAGTCGAGAGTCCCACTCCTCCACAGGCTTGCTGACAACTCCTGGGGTGCTGGCGCAGCAACTCTATGGACATCTGCCAATGCCCTAATCATTGCACCAGCCGAACACTGGGCAGCAGCAGGGGGCTCCCATGGTCACCGAGACAAGCTGGACCCGATGATTAACTCTGGGCTACAGATCTCACTGGTGTGGCCCGGACACCTCCAATCTCCAACCTTCCAGTCCTGGCTGGCATTGCTTCCACAGCAAGTAGGCATGAAGGCAGGGCCCTGGCCATGTTACAGTGTACAGCCAACTATCAAGAGAGCTTCCTTCACAATTTCATCACAAAGCCAGATCAAAAATGCCGGTTAAAGCCAAGATGCACCTTCTCTGACATAGTAGAGCCTCAGATCGTATATCAGGCACCATCTTTCGAAGTAACAGCGGCAACAGGGGGTGCAGGACTAGAATGTGGCTCGATGGCACATTTCCTGGCTGACAGACAACTCAAATATGAGTCCCCTAGTGTCTCCGGAGCCACAATTCTGCGCGTGGATACTGCTGTGTCAGTGGAGATGGCAACAAAATAAGGATGAGGTGCACCACAATGAACACCACACTAACCAAGTGTCAGAAAGAATAATCGAGCTTTAAAGGGTTTTGCTGTGGCCAAAGAGATCAGAAGGTGGAGGACTGTTGCTTCAAGGCCAGCAGACTGGAAGAAAGGACAATGCCCAGTGTACATATAGAGGTCAACACAATGGTGACAAAATTGGCCTAGAATATAGGGCAGTCTGGGCAGTGAACGAGGGATCCTCTCTGCTGCTGCTGGAGGCTGCGCAAGTGCAAAGAGCATTCTGTAAGCAAAGCTCAGATGCCATTCGGATAGAATGGCAAGTGGCTGGCGATCCCTTAACGACAGGGCTGGACACAGAAGAACAGATCCCGAGAAGTGATCTGGCCCTTTTGCAGCTTGATATCCCTAGCTGGGAGCAGCTGAGACTCTAGTTCAGGGCCTGCAGTCCCAGTTGCCTCCCGGGAGGATTATGAAAAGTTATCAAGCATCTCCTGCACCCTTTCATTGGACAGAGAGGAAAGTAGGAACAGAGCCAGTGGGATTCTGCCTGTGGAAACTGAATACAAGAACGAGAGGTGTCAGCTGCGATTGCACACTGCAGAACAGGGCAGTCGCCCACTCTGGGGAAAGGAGCAACTGTATCCAGTTAAGTTAGATGGACGCGACAATAAAAGAAAGTGTGTGACAACACAGTGATCAGCCATGTAAGTGCTTAGTTGAACTTCTGAAAAGCACACTGCAGCTTCCAGGAGTGGTGTGGGCCACCGGAAGAATGTTCAAGCCATCCTGACACTGGAAGCGGGAGGGCAGCCACATTTGAAAGACACCCACCAAATTCCACCTACTTCCAGCCAAGAGGAGAACCAGAGCCGGAGAGGCCAGAGGCTGAAGGAGCTGTAGGGGGATCGCAATCAGCATGCTTCACCAAATGCACCTGATGTCAAAGAATGGGGATGGAAGGAATTGTGGCCATTCGGAGTTTTCTCCTTAACAAACCAGTTACCCCAACAAGTGCCCCCATCATGGAGAGAAAAAGTGTTTGGGCTGCATTAGTAGGTGGGAAGCAGCTCACCAAGGGGGCTCGGCTCATGTTACTTACCAGTTGAGATGAGCCCTGAATAGCGCGCACTACTCACAGCAGGCACATCCCCAGTGCATTGATCCCGCTCTCCAACCTCCCTCTTCATTGCGCACTACACCAGTGTGCGGGTCTCGTTCCCAGTGGTCTCTGCCCATAGCTCTGAGTGTCTGCTGCGCACACTCACCAGGCCTCGTTCCTGCCATGCAGGGTGGCACCAGCCCTTTCAGTTGGTATGCAATTTCACCCTGGGATATGCTCTTCTCTTTCAGGGGTACAGCTCAGCTCCTAAATCCAGATTTTAGACAGCTTGATTTTCAGAAAATCTGACTTTGGTACAAGACAAATGATTGGAAAGCGAAACCACAATAAATTCAAGGAACAGCTGAGAATTGTTCCCATAATAGCAGGAGGTTTGATGCATAGTTCTCTCCAGAAAAATTACTCTATAATTGGCATTGGAGTGTTTCATATTCATTGTAAAAAGAAAAGGAGTACTTGTGGCACCTTAGAGACTAACAAATTTATTAGAGCATAAGCTTTCGTGAGCTACAGCTCACTTCATCGGATGCATTTCATATTCATTGTGTATCTCTGATTTCCATATCTAACGTGCCATGATTGTCAAGAATAGATGCCTTCTCTAGCAACCACAAGGAGCCTAATTTCTGACAAGCAAGCTGGATCTTTTCCATCTCACTCATCACCAGAAAATAAAATTGATCTGCAGGGCAAATTATGCCCTTATTTTTCTCCTCATTATACTCTCAGTTACTCCTCTGTAAACCCAGCGAAGTCCAGCAGAGCTGCACAAGTGTAACTAAGAGCTCAGTTTAGTCTGCTGCATCTTTATTGCTAGGGATGATCCAGGAGGTGGAAAGATTCCAGCTTGAATGAGACAGTCCAGGGTGAGTCTGCGGAGCTGGAAAGCAGAAATAAACTTCTTTTGACTTGGAAACAGGGCATACAGAAAGCCGTGAGAGATAAGGAATATGGAGCTCCACACAACATGTATTTCACAGGCACTTTTCAAGGCAGAACCAAACTGGCCCCTTAAGGCCAAGATTTCCACACCTCTGCGCTCCTAAATGTAGGCTTTTCAGTGACCTGACTTTTAAAGATGCAACGCATGCACATCTCCCATGGACTCCAGCTCCTGGCGCGCGCAACACCTTGGAAAAATCAAATACTTTTACTTAGATGCCCAATGATGAGTGATGGGGCCTTTGGCACCAAGGTTTGAACATTTTGGTAGCCTCCACTATTTCCCCCTCCCCAGCATATTGCTAAATGATTCAGCAACCTTTCCTGTCTGTGTCCAAACGAGCTGCCATTCCGGTCAGACTCACATGGGCCACCCTTGCCGTTCTAGAGTTAGAGCCTGGTAACGAACTGAAAGAAAGAGCTACATCTTTTTTGCTGCATGATGCAAGTCCAAACGAGGGTACAGCCTATCACAAGACTGAACCCGTTTCTAAACTGCTGTCTCAGGAGAGGAGCCACAAACAGCCAGAAAGGGCAGTGCCACGTTTGTTAACCTGATTTCAGAGGAGCAAGTCGAAGCTCCCCTTTGCCCCCCAGCGTCGAATGGGGATTCCGAGTCAGCGCGATAACCAAAGCACAGCTCAGTGAAGACTGAATGCACCTGCATGAAGCGCTGTCCTGGCTGGGCCCTAGAGAATAGCACAACCGGGCTTCCTAGCACTGCATCTCCTTGAAGCAGAAGGGAACATCGCAAAGCAAAAGCCACTGACTCCTTAATCAGGCCTTCTGCTCCTTGGGCACCTATAAGCCAGTCCTAACCACCAGGAATTGCACAACTTGGTATAACGCACACACAAATAGGGAGCATAAAGAGGAGAGTTATTACAGAACAAAGCAAATGGGTGGAAGCAGAAGCAGACAGTGCACCGATTGCTGCACAGCTCTGCCCCCAGCCTCCAAGGCCTTTTATGAGAAAAAAAAATTGTTCCATCATTTTTGCCCCATTCCCGCCTCAGGTCTGCTCTACCCCCAAAGGAATGAAGGAGCATATTTAAAACTCAGATCTGGCAAATTGCAAGATATTCAGAACAACAAACAACCCACTGGAACATAAAATAGCCAATGGGGCTGCTGGCGATTTCGACAGATTGACCCGAATTTACCCCAGTGGAGGATCTGGCCCCGGATAAGCCACTCCCTCTGTGGCTGGCAGTGCGTATGTGGTAGAAACAGGGCATACAGAAAGCCCTAGTGCCAGCCAGGCCTGCAGTGCTTCAGCCATGCCGCTGGACCAGCCGGAAATCTCTCACTCCAAAAAGGGGGTTTTCAAACAAGGCAGAAAACTGAGAAACAGTTTCAGTTGGGTGGAAATGTTTTGTTTTTCAATAAAGAAAACAGGCTTTAAACCCTCACCTTCTTATCCCCTCCTGGTAAGCAGGGGAAAATGAGCCCCTCCTCAGTCCCTCAATCAAAACTTCTAAAAAGTGTTCTAGAAAATTCAGAAACAGATGAAAGATTCCACGAAAAAACGAAATGTGTTGGTTTTCCCTCTATACTTTCTGCAGAACACACAGCAGCGTTTTCAGCCAGCTCTGCGGACTGCACAGCTCTCCGGACAGTCGCCGGTGAACGGATGTCTGTGGCCTCATTGGCCAGCACTAGCCCCACTAGTCCCTAAGCAGCACCACCCTGGCTTGCCAGAGACAGATTAGCTTTGCCTCGTCCAAAGATAAAGCACATGATCAAAATGGCAGCGACATACAGAATTATTCAGAGACACGTTTAGCACCTCTCCTAGTTCCCTGACTAGCACCCACTTCCTGCCAGTGCTGCAGATGCCTGCAGAGGCCCTGTCTGTCCTGCCAGCACCTCTCTCTGGTCATGCTGACCAATGCAGAGCAAGGCCAAGTGAGACCAGAAGGCTGCCCTGCCTTCTCAGGCAGCTAGTTCAGCCTAGAAAGCTGCACAGCCTCAGTGGTTCAGTACCTGTTAAGGGCGACTGGATCTGAAAAGCCTGGCCAGAGCAAGACCGCTAAAGAAATCTCTGTTTCTCCGTGGGCCAGAGGGAAGCGCTGGAATGCCAATTTCTATTACCTGCTGCCATTACAAATGCTCAGGGACTGATGGGAGGTTGCAATATGTTTAATGGCCATGACTCTGCGCTCTACCCAGTGGAAGTGGGAGGCAGGTGGGCTGACGGGAAGGGGAAACAGGTATAGCTCCCTCATCCGGCTCCTGGTTCAAGAGCAGAGGGCTGCTCTAAGCTATGCTGGGTATTTACAGGTCCCAAGGAGCCCGCTGAGGGTCTGGTCATGTGCTTCCTCCCCATAAAGTCAAGGGCACCATTTGGCGGGCAAAGTGATCTAGGAGCTGATGATGTTAGTTCTATACCCATTGGGAAGATCTGGGCAGCTTTGGGCCCTCTGACATTGCTGGAGCAGCACAGAGGATGGTGTGGACAGTGGATCTGACCCTGTGCCAGTTTTAAGAACTCCAGATGCTGGCAGAACCCCCTTTCAGTAGCATCCCCTGAAAAGGATGTGAAATACATTGATCAGGGTTTTCTGCTTCCCTGGTGAAATCAAGGTGGAAGCACAGAAACTGACTGTATGCCAGTTGCTGTCACACGCACACAGCACATGCATTGATGGGATCTTACGCACTGACTGTAACTGTTTACTGAGGGTTTCAGAGTAGCAGCCGTGTTAGTCTGTATTCGCAAAAAGAAAAGGAGTACTTGTGGCACCTTAGAGACTAACAAATTTATTAGAGCATAAGCTTTCGTGAGCTACATGCATCCGATGAAGTGAGCTGTAGCTCACGAAAGCTTATGCTCTAATAAATTTGTTAGTCTCTAAGGTGCCACAAGTACTCCTTTTCTTTTTGTTTACTGACGGTTCACAATTGCCAGAGAAGTGTGATTTCCCAGCCGAGGCGTGTCCCTTTAAAGAAAGCCAAGCCCAAAGTGTGCTCTCTGCTGCCAGTTCTACACGTCACTTTAGTGTCTGTGAAGGGATAGGGCACGTTCTACACACACACCTTAGTAGTCAGAGTGATGTTGGACCAGGGGTAGCTTCTTGCTGGAACCCAAGAAGTCTGACCCGTAATCAGGCTTCCCTGGTGGGAAGAGAGCCACACACCTCTGTGGCATCTCCTCTAGGAAGCAACACAAATGCTGTCCACAGGGAACAGTTCCTACCCTCTTCAGCCAGAAGGATGGAAAGGGGAACAAATGAGAGAAAATGAGGTTGACTTCAGGAGACAGGCTTGTGAGGAAGGACTGAGTCTACCCGCGCAGACAGCACTCACTAAACATGGAGAACATTGATGTGGTTGCACAGTGAAGTCATTTCTTCCCTATTTCATTTTCCTTGCTGGAGGATTTGTCCAACTAATAACCTTTTCAAACAGAAGAGATTATCAGTGTCTCTAAGACCAGATCGACTGAATCCTGTTCATAGAAATAGCGTAATCCTATTGAGGCACTGCAGCTTCTGTAAGTTACAAGAATAGGAGGGGGAAAAAATCCAGAAATTCAATAAAATGTCATTGCAAATGCAGAGTTTTAATTCATCGCAGAAAGGCTGCAGTTCTTAGAGTCAGGCAGCCTGAAGCAAGACAACGTGATAAGAAAGTGTGTTTGGAAAGACGCAACTTTCCTGGGGTTTCTCCCTCTCTTCACTGTCGCTCCCATTCACTGTAATGTAGTTATAAATGTTGTTCCATTACTGGAGTGGTGACATGATCTTTCATTAGATCGTGTCCTGAACCTCCTATGGAGCAATTAATGGCCAAATCCTGTTCTCATTGCAGTTGTTGGATTTTTTTTTGTCATTGACTTCAGTGAAGAGGCACCGGCTCAATGCCTGAAGTCCATTAGCAAAGGGGGGTGGGGGCACTTAGCTTCCTGCAGGAATTGAAAGGGCTCCAGTTCAGGGAAGTGGCTGCATTTCTTCGGCAGCAACCTGCAATGGACAGGCCCGAGGTAAGGTTGCTTTTCCAAGCTAGCCAATCAGGAGTGCCTGAAAGTCACCTGACTTGGTTGGAGCTACCGGAGAAGCATCAGACAATGCCACGTGGAAGTCGAATGGCAAGGTGCCCTCAGCACAGCCAGGGCCAACGTCCACTCGAGTCCCTCAGTACCCCTCCTTTTGCCTTCCCTGCCTGAACTGCCAAAGCCTTCACCATGTTCCCAGTCACACGGCTGAACGCGTCACGTTCATTTCCATCTTTCCTTCCACCTGGCCCCTGCTCCCCCGGCTGTGTCGCGCAGTCTCTCAGCGAGCAGCCTGCAGCAGTGTGTGGCCGTTCCTGGCCGAGCTGCTGCCCATCCTTAGCTGGGACAAGCAGGAGAAGATGTTTCATGCAGCTTCAGAGTCTAAGGGGGGTCGCCTTCATTTATACTCAAGCCGAACGGAGGAGCCATATCCCTGCAGCACAGCCTTGCATTTCCACTCAAAGGAAGGCACTCTGGGGCCTCCAGTCTGCCACCTGTCTCCCAGGACACCTGGCAGAACTCACCAGCCAACTCCCCAGGGCGGCCACAGCTCCCTTGCAGAGACAGACGGGATGCAGCAGCTGAGCAGCGACAGGTGGTGGGAAACCAGCTGAACCTCCCCTGCTGCCATCAGGCACTCCCCAGCTGGCAGCAGCCTCATTCAGGGCACGGGAAGGTACCCCACTGCCCTCCTCCCCCTACACTCCACTGCCTGAGGACATGGGCCAATGGGGCAGCAGGGAACACTGAGCCACAGGGACCCCATCACACCAGCACAGCTTTAAAGCCATCTGGACCGTCAGAGAGCACAGTGGTGGGGAATGCTGCTTACAGGGCAGCTCAGCCCAGTAAATGTGTATAGTGGGAGTCGGACACAATATGGAGGGCTCATAAAAGCACAACAACATTGTCAGACTCCACTGAATGGAAGGACGCTGCCGTGGGGGCACCTGGCCTGGAACGAGATGGGTTAGGGAAAAGAAACCTAACCGAGATCTGTACATTGGAGCACTACGTCTGCTACGGTTTGGTTCATCCAGTGCGACACCCAGTTCTTGAGGGCAGAGACTGTCTCTAGTACTCCTAACAGCTCAGCGAGAGCGAGCACTGAACAGCTGTAGGATCAGAGAAACAGGGAGCGCAGCCTGCAAGAGCAGTTCTCAAACCTAGCCTACTCTGTGCTTAGTCTAAGAAAACGGTGTCACTAGCGAGTCTGAAAAATGGTACCTAAAAATCGAATGGCAAACTGAATGACACAGTGTATCATTTACTGCAGGGCCTCCCGCCCGTGGGCTGGGTCAGCAGGCAGACTGTACCCAAATGCTGTCTCATTCACCACGCCCCCCGCTCGACGGAATAGACCTGACTCGCTTAGCCAGAGCCGCTGTCCCTCCAGCTCACTAGTTAAGGCCTGGAACATTACCACACATGGACGCTGTTCCCTCCTCTCCCAAGGTACATTGCACCAGAAAATAAACCAACCAAAGCCCCTGGGTTGTATCAGGGTTAAACCATGGGGTAAGAAGACTCCTGCGGGAAAGGGTCCTTGTCTGCAGTAGCATGGCCAGTGTTGCCATCTGTGGCAATGTAAGAGAAAACAGGAATTCTAGCAATAAGCCTAACGCAAGAGCCCTGTGGCCAGCGCACCCAGCACGCCTGCACTCCCCATGCAACACCTCCTGGAGCTTAGCCCAACCGGCGACGCAACAGGACTCACATCATCTTTGCTTTAACACCCGTTTCCTCCCTTGCCTGGTCCCTGTTTCCGCTGCTTGTCTGGGTGAGATTGTTTATTTCTGTGAAGTACCATGCAAACTTGTGGAGCTGTATAAACATTAGAAATCATACCAGCCATCCCGCAGTTTGGCCAAGTAACGGCCGAGTGGGGACCAAACCATTTCAGCTCTGTTTAAAAACCTGGGTTCTAGCTAGGACATTCGCACGTTCTCTGGCCAAGCTGCATGAAAGGGACAGAGCAGGAACCGTGTGTTCCAGGAGGATTTCGTAACCGAGTTTCTGTCTCGGAGTGGATTAGTCCCCCCCATATCATTCACTGTAGAAAAGCAGGGCACAAACAATGCTCGACGGCCATTGTGTACATGCCAGCTTAGGTCTGACCCAGGACCGAAAGTGGGGAGTGGGCCAGAGCCACTGAAAAGCAGGAGCAAGGTAGCGCGGCAGGATCCACTCAGTCACTGCCCTCTTTCCTTTCTCTGGCCTGTTTATTCGGAGTCTTTGCACCATTTGATGTTTGTTCAAATGACAGAAAAAATTTGTCTCCCTTTGTCAGGAAGCTGGCACTCAGCCTCTGCTGGGAAAATGGCTACCAGGAGAGCACTCACCTCGCTAGCTAGAGTTCAACCCCTCCTCAGCCGCTATTAAGACGCCATCTCAAATGCTATGCGTAAAACCAGAAACATACATTCAACGTCCACGATACGGTTTCCAGGCTGGCCCAAGCTGCCCACTGGGGTGCAGACAGGCTCACAAGCAGAGCTGCTAGACAGGCCGACAGTCATTGTTCAAAATGACTGTAGAGTTAATCCTCTGCCCCTGCCAATCAGTCACAAGTGCACATGGGGGCAGAAGGCCAGCAGCTGGAAGAAGAGAGCCCTGACGGTACCTTCACCCTGTTGTGAGAACAAATGGGATTGGGATGGGCCGAATGGGCTGCGCTTGCCTGCCTGACCATCACGCTTCGATGGGATTTGTGCTCCTAAATCCTTTGGGTGCCTCAGAGATCTCCCTCTAGAGCAGCTATGAAATTACCGCAATGGGAATTAGAGAGGAACCAGGTGTGGAGAAGCTATTGCATGAGAGACATGGAGAGGTCAGAACAGACCGAAGACAAGTCTACACTACAAAACTGAGTCAACCTAAGTTACGGTGACGTACAGCCACTGCAGTCATTACATTGCTTTTGCATGACCACACCACGCTCCTTGTGTCAGCAGTGTGTGATCTCACCAGGAGCGCTTGCACTGGTTTAACTGTCAGCGTGGGGCACTGTGAGATGGCTTCTGAAAGGCAGCAACAGTCAATGCAAGCAACACAGTGTCTACCCGGACACTGCATCGCACTAACTATATCGACTAAGCGCAACTCCTTTCGCGGAGGTGGAGTTATTACATCGGCATAGTGGGCGAGTTACATCGGTGTTGGAGCTACATTTCAGTGTAGACGCTTACAGAGGTAGGTCAACGTAAGCTGTGTAGACCAGGCCGGGGGGTTATATTTGACAAACACCTTTGTGATTTTTACTGCACAGACACAAACAGCTGCTTTTGGAAAGATCAAGTCAGTCTGGAGCTTCCCGTTCACTTCATGCACACACACACACCTTTGTCCCTCTCGTCTCTAGAAAAGCCAGTAAAATTATCCAGAAACCCACGCTGCGGTAAACAGATGGATTCTCATATATAGAATATAACAGTCCGACTCTGCCCCACTCCTCCTCGTCCCAGATTGTCACCCCCTCCTGCCACCTCCTCCTCTCTTTTCCCTTCTGCCCTGTCTCTTACTTACAGCTAGTGTGAAACCAAATCATCTCCATACTTGCAATTATCAAAGTACAAAATAAAACTTCATTTTTAACGTGTTAAGCTGGCCATTGCAGTTCCTGCTTTGCAGGTTCCCTCCCAGCAGCTGAAAGAGAGCAGAATATTGTGTGTTACTGGTACACTGGACACAAGACCTGAATTACAAGGAGGTGGTGGCAGCAGTAATGCTGCAACAAAAGAGGCAGCTTGACTTGAATTCCTTTGAAAATGTTTTTAGTGAAACCTGGAGAGGACATTGTGCATGTCGGCAGCAGGAGCGAGCCAGCCAGCGAGTGCAGTAGAGGCGCTAATGAAAAGAAGGGTGTCAGCATCAGATTAGTCTAATTTACAGAACTCTAACAGCAAGGGCTCCAAAGGAAAGTCCATCTGTTTTCACTTGGCTACCACAGCTGACTTAAAAATAAAATCCTCCTCTGCTAGATTTTTAAACAGCCAGCCGAATGTGGAACGGTTACAGAGAGCAGTTCAATATTAGGATAATACATTTCTGTAAGGGAAGGTACTAATGGGCAAGCCCTTTTAAAGAGTCCAAAGATCTGTTGCATTCATGAACACAGTTGTACCTCTTTTTACACCCACCCACCCACCCACCCACACACGCGCGCGCTAACTGCTTACGTATCTACTTGCTTTCGGTCAGATTCTGATACTTACTCCACAAGCAGTCTCACGGACTTCAATAGGATTACTTCCAGAGTAAGGTGCTTCTCAGCATGCGTAAGGCTATCAGAATCTGCCACAATGCCAACAAACAGACTTACGGCAGCTGAAGGCCAGCCTAAGCAATGAACAGTTCCCAGCTACCAAGGATCTAGGCAATCTATGTTCAGAGGAGCATTTGTTAGACCAGTGTTTATCCGCCTCATGTCAGACACTGGGGAAATATCCCGGTTAATGCACTTCTCTCACAGGTAACAGAACAGGCCGGAGTGCAGAGGAGGAAGGTGGGAGAGATACACCTGCTGGACAATGACCTGAAAAAGAGGCAGCAGAACTTCTTGGCAATTGTAGGAGCAGACGTCCAGTGGAAAGCGTTAGAGAGTCACTGCCATGCCTCCATGATAGTCAAGTGCTGCAGAACTTCATGGCAGTCTCTGAGCTATGGTATAGGAAGACAAGTGTCAGACATCCGGCACACATCAAAGAAAGTTGTCGCGAGTTGACCTAGGTTGGCACATCTGCGCTTTGAAACCAGCCTTCCTTCTCTTGCCCCTGCCCTCATGTTGGGATTTCCCAAACAACATTCCCGTGGTCGCAGTGGAAATGCGAACAGCCTCACGCTGCAGAGAAAGCAGAGCATGGGCAGGCGTGAAGGGTTTGTCCTAGCTGATTTCAAAGGCAAAGGGCATCCAGGCAGGAGGGCCTTTCTATCACACGGTTCCCTTCTAGCTTCCAGCACCCAGGGAATACAATTACAACTACGCAGAGCTACTCCTTCGCCCTCCGTTCACAGGCAAGTTCCCCAGCGTCCTGGCTGATAACCCCAACAGAGACAATTGTGTCAAGGACAGACACACCCCTCGATACCCTAAGAGGGGAGCAGACACACACATTCCTGGCTGCCTGTACATGAGAAACCTGCCTGCGCACAGCAGGAGTTTTAAAAGTGCCCTGGCAACAGTGCTCCTTTAGCAAGTACCTCCAGGGTAGCGAGTCATTGGTTTGGGTCTCATGACGTGAGCAGGGAACTCTGCAAGGGACACAAAGGAGACACACAGTTCCAAGCTCTCGCCTCCCCACTTGTGTAGCAAGTTCCCCATAGTGTCTGCAGAACTGCTGCTTTAGCAGACGCAGCAGGGACAGACCAGCTCCTTATTGCTGCCATCCAATTCCGCGTCGTCCGAGAGCTGGATTGGTCGTCCTCTTTTCTACCCAGCATTCCCTGCTTTGTAACATCACAAGCAAGCCCTGCACCAATTGCCATGTAGACCATAGACAGCCACAGGAGCCCCCTGGGACAATGACTAAAGCCCTTGCTTTCCGATAAAGAAGGCAGCTCACACAGGAGATGGGTACTGTGTAGATGGGGCAGTGGGCAACGAGGGTGATGCCAACATGGAGCTCCTACAAGAGCAGGGAATGAGGGCGACGGCCCCCACCAAGCTTCTACAGAAGTTCCCAGATTTGAAAAACAACAGACAAAGCCAGGAAGCTGTCTGGTTTCTCCTGCAGAGCCCAGAAATAGTCACTTTTACCAACAGTTCAGACTCCTCCGGGTTTAGTGCTGTGAGAGGAAACTCTGACAGCCCTTTTGACAATGCCTTGCAGGCCTGCATTTTAAAACATCTCCCCAAAACCTTCAACTCCGTACACAAGTCACTTTCTTGCCTTCCAGTGAGATTACCCATCACTCGACTTTCTCACAGAAGGTGTAAAAGAGATCAGGAGTATGGGACCCTCCACAGTTACTGAGAGTCTCTGGCTATAAAAACCTTGCTAGCTGACCAGGGCACATGGGGAATCTGTGCAACCTTCACTGCTTGCTTTTTGTTAAATACAATTCTTAATTAGTTAAACAGGTGAGAGAGACAAGGGAATACCCCCTTTTTGAATTTCATGCCCCCCTGCACACATACCTCGCGTCTCCAGAGAGCAGCTTAAAATGAGAGGAAAAATCCCTATGAGAAAAGTGTGGCTGTTTGACGTGCTCAATCCACACTTCTAGGAAGGAGCCAACATTATACCTTATGACACAGAGACTGCCTTTGATTTCCTTCTGAGCGACTGCATCAGGCACTCTCCGAGCGCTTGGTACAGCTCAGAATTTGGAAACGTTCCCAGGTTTTTGCGCAATCTTCTGGAGCGACAGGCTCTCTGAGGCCTGCCTGCCTGCCTGAAGTAGGCAAGCTGCTGCATTCGGAACCCAATAGCGCTTTCTCCCCAAGCGAGGTTGTATTGCAATAGTTGAGATTCACTGCAAGCCCCCACGGGCACGTCCGAATGGGATGGGTTGTGGCACAGTGCAGGCAGGCATGTTTCACTACCATCGCTATTTGGGTACCCAGAGAAGATCCTGAGACCAGGAACTAACCTGACAACCTGATGGTGTCAGAGGTGATGACAAGATCTCGAAAGCAGCTCCCTTTCCCCCCCAGTATCACCTCTGCATCCAGATGCAGACGTTCCTCCACCACCAACAGCTGTGAGACGATGCTTTGCTGGGGACGTAGGGAAGATGGATAGCTGGGTGTCAGCGCTTCATTGATGTCTTTGAGTCTGTGCTGTCCCCCAGTCTCCTCCAGCAGTTCCAAACAAAGTGTGAGCAGGGCAGGAGGAGAGACTTGAGCTTGGAGGCACTCCACAGAAGGACTCCCAGGGCAGAGAAACAGCTCCCCAAGTGGGGAGGGCCTGGAAGAAAGCACTGCAGACCCCTTAGTGCATTGCCTCTTTATGGGGGACAGCAGCATCCCATACCGATGGTCACTCATTCCATGGAGAGATCAAGCAATGATCTGAATGCCCCATGTCAACAGCACCATCAGCATATGGCTGACTGGCAGCAGGCAGCCGAAGCTAACGGAAGCCCTTTGTTAGTGTCTCAGAACGTGCAAGAATGAGAGGGGAGAGTCTGGGGTCGAATGCATCCAGCAGCCTTTCTTGCTTCCTATTTCATCACTGGGCAGACTGTTGTGTGCTTCAGGGGTGATTATTTAGTTACCTCTGTACAGAAAGAGAGGAGTAACTGCTCATAGCCAGGAAGGCAAGGACCAGAGGGCTAGGTGGAGTCTGGGATTTCCATCAGTACTTGCAGGATTTCCTATCAGAGGTGTTTTTATGGCCCCCATCACCACAGCGTCTGATCATCTTGCAGTCGTTAATGTGTTTATCCTACAGCCCCAGAGCAATTACCGCCAGGATACACCTGGAGAGCCAAGGCACAGAGAAACTAAGTGATTTGACCAAGGTCGCACAGGGAGGGTGTGGCAGAGCAAGGAACTGAACCCAGGTCTCCAGAGTCCCAGCTTAGTCCTTAGCCACTGGACCATCCTTCCTTTCTAAGCAGGGAGGGCGTTCTGACAGAGAAGACATACTATGATTGGATCTGAACTCAAGGCAAGGTTCCTAGTGTCCAGGGAAGTCATCTGGAATGCAGGCAAATTCTCCTGTTTGGTAGGCAGAATTCTTGATGGGGAGTGTGGTTGCTACTTCGTTCTGGAGCTGAGCAAAGGTTGGCAAAGCCATTCATGCCCAAGAATAGCTCAGTGAGATGCAATTTAGTGACTTATGGTGGAGAAGTAGGATCTCTTGGCCTCTTCTGACAAGTCTAAGACACCAGCACAAGGAATTCCGGGGCTGAGGCAAAGAATCTGCTTGTACTTTTCACCACTGATGCACCAATTTTCTTCTTTACGGTTTCATCTGCCATCGAGATCCACAGGAGTATTGCTGGGGAGGGGCTGTTTCCATGTCAGAGTGGCCAGCGTCTCTGCTAGTTGATATCTTACTTGGGTAGACTTCTTTTATGGACATGTTTGTATTTAAATGGTTCTGGGAGCTTTCTGCGACACACCATGACGACAGGACATTCCTCTTGCCCAGAGACTTGGAGAGTTTGGATCTCTACCTCTGGAAGGTGGTAGTCTAACCAGAAGGGTAATTTTTCTCTTCCCTACATCCAAGTCCAGTTCAAAGGCCTGACCCAGGGAAGTATGGAAACTACTGTAGGATTGCACGTGTGCTGGGGGTGGAGAGGAGACTTTGGGCCACTGCACGAGACACCTCGTTACGAATGCTGAAGTCTCACAGAATGATGATTCTTGGGAACTTCCATTGTCAGAGTTTAAGGCCAGTAGGGAGCATTACACCATCTAGTCTCACCTCCTGTATAAAACACAGGCCATTACACTTCATTAGTTTCCCCGTATCGAGCCCAACAAAGCACAGCTTCCAGAGAGGCCGCCAGTCGTGAGCGGAAGGCTTCACGAGATGGAGAACCCAACACTTCCTTGGGTGGGTTATTCCAGTGGATAATCACCCTTGCTATGAAACATTTGTGCTTTACTTCCAATTTGAATTTGTCTGGCTTCAGCTTCCAACTACTGGCTCTCGTTTTGCCTTTCCCTGCCAGATGAAAGAGGCCTTAGTACCCAGTAGTTTCTGCTCTGAAGGCATTTACACATTGGTCTCGCTGCATGTTGTGCCCCCAGATCGTTGGGGCAAGTCTCCTCGGCTCCTTAAGAACCCTGTGCTGTTCGCATGGCCAAGCTGGTCTCGTCTCTGGATGCACAGATTAAGTGGTTGCACTCCAAAGGATTTTATTATGAGAAAACCTTGTTTGCATTTGAGTTGGATGGGAACAGATGGAGCCCCCATTCCTGGATGTCTCCACTGCTGGTTTTTAGATTCTGAGTTTGTCTTATCTCAGCTGTTGGTTTTACACAGGATTATTTTTAAATATAATGAATACATGTGCTTCCTGCCTTCTCAGGCGATTGTTTAATTCAGGAGAGTGGCACACACAATGATAATTTTAGTGTCTAAACCAAGCTGCAGATTAAAACTATAACTGGGACGGGACTGGAGAAGGGGAGCTTGCAATGTGCAGCACAAAGGGAGCAAGAGAATACAGCACAGTCTATTGCAAACGGGTGCATGACACTGCTCCTGTGTAGACATTTTCAGGCCTCCAGCAGAACGAAGTGACACTTTCACCCTGCAACTGTCTGTAGGCTGGAACTGTGAGGATGGATAAGGCAAACATTTAAGCTTTTATCTGTTACCGGAAGAAAATCCCAGCAGGGTGGCATCAGAAAGATACGGGGTGAATTGCAAGACTGTTGCGCATTACCTAATTATAGCAGGGCAGCAGCAAATGCTATGGGTGAGGTTGCATATGGAGTCCTCCGTTTTCCAGTGGCCCAAGTTGTTTTTGAAGCGTTTGCTCTTTCTCACTGAACTATTCCAGGCTTGGAGCCTGAAACTATTTATATAGCGATATCCTTTAGAAAGTTTGAGTAAAAACAGTTCAAGCTATGGGGAAGGGTGACCGTGAAATGATGCGACTATTTTCTAACATTAGACAAAAAGCACTAGCACCAAAATAGCTAGGGACAGACCCTGGGCTTTGACAGGGGGCAGCCGTTCCGAAAAAGCAAGGCCTTTGAATATTTCAGTGAACACTGGGATCTGTTGGACAGAGTCACGACTAGTAAGATTATACACTCCAGCCCTGGGAGGAGTACAGCTGTGGTAGGGTGCATGTGGCTAACTCAGTTGGGAGAGAACCGCATGCTGCAGGTGTGCATGCACATAACATACCAGGTTGCATTGTCGGACCGTTGTACTGCCAGATGGAGAGAAACAGGAACAGTACAAGGTTGCCAACATAACTACTAAAATAGCTAGCATTGGACAGGAAATGCTGTTCTTGGCCTGGGAAAGTTTTCAAGAATTTGAAATTTTTTGCTGTCCTGAATCGGAACAAAAAGTCAAAGTCTCAAAAAAAGGTGCAAGCACACAATCCATAAACCAACACTGGGGGCAGGTCATTCAAAATGTTTAATTTACATTTGAACCTTTAATTTTTGTAATATATTTTATAACTATAATTAATTTATATTTCTAAACAAAAAGTCATTTCAAATTGAAATACAGAACTTTTCATCTGGAAAATGTCAAGCTGAGGAGATTTGACAGTTTTGAAACTCTTCCCAACAAGAAATTCATTGAAACTAACCCTTCCCTGGAAACAATTTTGGTTTTGACAAACTGACATTTCCCAACAAAAAAAGTTTAGTCAAAATTCCCAGCCTGCCCTATAAAATAGGTTCTCAGAGGACATGCTCCTTTCTGTTTTCTTTGATAGTGAAATACTACAGCATTTAAGATACTTCTATGTTTAGGCAAATTTTGTATCAATGAAAAATAAGATTACAAGACACTATATTTGTGTGTGTAGGTTTAAAAGAAAAATAACGTATAATATTTGCGTTCTTTGAGAAACAGTACGTGAGTGTACTTAAGCCACACACAAAGAGGGGCAGGAGTTTAGATTACGTAGACAAATTTAGCTGTGGCATTTCCTGACTCAGCAGTAACATTATCTATGTATTACAGAACCCCACCCTGAGAGAGAGAATGAGCGTGGAGGAAGTGCTTACATCTCTATAGACACACCTCTAGATACAGGTGACAGCCTCAGGTTTCAGTCAGACCCCAGCGCTAACCACAGCTCTCCTCTGCATTCGTGCTCCCCGCGTGACTTGCACGGATTACCTTCTCAGACTCCCTGCTGACCAAAGGGTGGAGTTTGAGCTAAGTCCAGAATGTGCCCAGGGCCAAAAGAAGTTCTGCAATAGACGCATGAAGGCTACGCATGCCTGACAAGAGAGCACTCCTCAATTCACTAATCCACCCACTATGCAGTCGCTCTCGGCTACAATGTACATGGTGACTAGTGAGTATTTTAAAGTGATTGTGCACCAAAACATCCGACAGGGCACAGCTCCCTCAGGAGGAGTGCTAGCGGCATTCCAGGTCACATCAGAGATGCAGAGTTCCAGCTTCAGCCAAGTGGAAGGCCATGACTTGAGCATTAGATGCTTGGGCCAATACCCATTGGCTTTAAATCTAATCAGACTCTTCCATTTCATGCCAATTAAACTGCAGCCCTGAGGCTCATGGCAAATTACCAGTGCAGCCATCAGTTTGGGAAAGGCTTTTTCCATCAGCTCCAAGGCTAGAAGGGACCACTGTGATCACCTAGTCTGACCTCCTGCATAGCACAGGCCAGAGAGGTTCCCCAAAATAATTCCCAGAGCAGATCCTTTAGAAAAACATCCAGTCTTGATTTAAAAATGGTCAGTGATGGAGAATCCACCGCAATTCTGGGTAAATTGTCCCAATGGTTAATTACTCTCACAGTTAAAAATTTACACCTTATCTGAACTCGTCTAGCTTCAGCTTCCAGCCATGAGGCCGTTGTAGATCTTTCCCTGCTAGACTGAAGAGCCCATTATTAAATATTTATTTCCATGTAGATACTCACAGACAGGGCCAGATTAACTCTCCTGTGGACCCAGGGCTATTTGATTTTGGGAGGCTTCTGTGTACAAGTTTTTTCCTAATTTAAAACAAAATGATCACAATTATGGCATACAAGCTATTAACGCTATACTAAACTTGCCTTTTAATTAATTTCACATGCTGTTAGCATTGGCACTGTTATGGATATCAACAGTGAGCTGGAGCAGGATTTTTTGTGTTCTAAATAAATAGCTTTTTTGTGGGGGAATATCGAACACGGAGTACTGTATGGAATACTAGTGCTCTGGTATTCCTTATGTCTCATGTAGGACGCTCATTTCCAACACCTGCTCTGTACAATGCTTTCATAGCTGCTTGCTGGATGGAATCCAGCATAAACCAGTACCAGGACTTCCACCGCAGAAAAACACGTGGTTTAAGCCCGACTTCTTGAGATAGCAGAATTGCAGGTACCACCAACCCTCCAGTTGTGCCAAGACAGCCTGGTCTCCCAAGCCTTTGACTGACGTTACCATGAGAGAGGAGTACAATAGTAACAACTAAGAGACCGAGTCTCACTAATTCCGTCCCTCTCGGACAAGAAGGATTGGTAGAGGAAAGCCTCTTGTGGAAATAACTACCCGTCCACAGCCGAGAGCAACAGCCCTACCATCAGCTCCTCCACAAACAAAGAAATAGATTCCACCTCTTTTGTTAGGCAGTTAGAAAGGAGGTAGAGCCCTGCGCAGACCCATTTGTTAACCCCGCCACCCCCCACAATTCCCACTCCCACCTGCTCCTGTATTGTTTCTTGCATTGTTATTCCATTCCCACCCGCAAAACCCTTAGATCCTGCATGCGTGCACGAGAGAGAGAGATCCCACCATGCTACTAAAAACCCATTTGGTTAACATATTACAGAATTCAGACACCATTTTTACCACTAAAAGAATAAAACAAATCGTGCTTAAACCACACAAAACAATACTTCAACTCATTATAATAGACATCAAATCTCTTTCTATCCCTCCCTGAAATGGAAGTCTTAAAAACATTATTTAAGAAGGGAAAAAAAAAAAAAAGCCCCCGGACAACTTTAAGGAGCATCAGAAAAACAAAACCCATGAGTGTGATTCGCTGCCCTGACTTGAGCCAGGACACTACACCGGATCTGTAGCAAGGGACATAAACATGGACAGGAAAGAGAAGCTCAAAACACAATAATTAGCAGTTTCCCAAACAGGCTACTCTTGGTAAAATGATGAGATATTTAGTGCTTTCCTGCAAATTCCCACAGTCAGGTTTTTTTGCCCACCCAATCCTGCCCACAACAAAATACATTTTACCCGCTCCCGTGATTATGGCAGTGGGTCCTGCAGGATACAAGTCCTGCCATGAGGCTTTAACAGAGGCAACCAAATGGCTGGGAATTGTGACTGCAAAGTATTTGAACCTGCTCACCGAAAAACCAATAGAATTTAAGCCACAACTACTGAGGGAGCACAGGGTGTTCCCTGGGGCTTGATGACTGGCTGGGAACCGATACCTGCCCTCATTGGTTGCATGGGTGGTTAACTCCAGCAGATCCCGAGGATTAATCCTGAGGATGTACCTTGGGCCAAGGTAATTACTGCGATTTAAGAGGAAAACGAAGACAGATACATACACAGGCACACATTTTTAAACCATGGAGAAGCAGTTTAAATCAGAGTGTACACAGAGTTTCTAGAGCAGTAATAGAATTAATGCATGAGCCAATTAGATTGTTCAGCAATCTCTTTGCTTTCCATTGAGTTAAGGCAATCAATACCTCACTATATTCCCAGGCAAAATACTGGGGCTGGATTGAGCTGAGAGAGAGTACACATCACTAATTTAAGCACAAGAACCGTGCTCAGGGCTTAAACAAAAGAGTTTTGGCAGTGCGGGCAGACAGGAATGGTCAGATCCCAGATATTTTAGCATAGGAAGCAGCAGCAGGATTGACGTGTGGATGTTGGCTCAAAAGAGAGGGACGAGTCGAAATCTAGAGCTGAGATTATGGGTGAAGTGGCAGGGAGGACAGTGGTGCTCTCCACCATGACAGAGAAAGGGGGCGAGGAGACGTAGCTGGGATGTAGCCATGTTGTATTTTAGTTGACAGCTGGACATCCACAAGGAGATGTCAAAGATAGACTGAGATTTGAGTCCGGAGAGAGAGAGAAACAGAGACAGGTCCTGAGTAGAGAGGTAGATCAGTGAGTCATCATCACAGAGAGAAACTTTCTCCAACTGGTCCGGGAACTGTATGAAGGCTGCACCACCACCACCCGCTCCATGGAGGGAGAGACGACTGGAATTCCTATCCGTAATGGCGTGAAGCAAGGCTGCCCCCCGAGCCCCATTGTTTTCAACTTAGCCATGGAGCTGCTCATTCGAGCGATCTCCAGCGGTCTAGATGGTTTTGATCTACACGACAACAGAACGAATATCCTGGCCTACACAGATGACCTGGTCCCAACTGCAGACAACCCCGAGAGTTTCCAACAAATGCTTGACATTACCAGCCAGACTGCCAACTGGATGGGACTCCGCTTCAATGCCAGGAATATCTGCATATCTGCACATCCCTGCATATCCATGGCAATAGAAGGGATTGGTGAACCCGTGATCTTCCTCGACGAAGGGCAAGTGTACCAACATTTTGGCATGCCAATGGGTTTCCGTGTCCAGCAGACACCTGAGGATACCATTGCGGAGATCCTATAATATGTGGTCAGATTGAAACCTCCCTACTGGTACCATGGCAGAAGATCAACGCCTTGGACACCTTCCTGATCCCCCGTATCTCATTCGTCCTGAGGGGATCTGCCATAGCAAAGGTACCTCTGAACAAGGCAGACAACATCATCCAGCAGCTGATGAAGTGGATGTTTCTTCCCCAGAGGGCCAGCAATGAACTGGTGTACGTCTTGCACAGCACCAAGATAGCACCATCGTCCCTCGAATGGGTGATCTGTGCGACGTTGCTGTGATCACTCATTTTCCGCCTTCTGACGTGCCCAGATGCCACAGTGAGGAACATCGCGGAGAGCGCTCTGCAGGATACCGTCAAGAAGCAAATCGCCAGGACCCTCTCCAACCAAGATGTCGCCACCTACCTAAGTGGCTCGCTGGAAGGTGAATTTGGAAGAGACAGGGGAGACTTTGCTTCGCTCTGGACTCCTGTCCACAACACTATGTGACGACTGGAGAAGCGTCTCTGCTGCCACTGGACATGGTGCGAGGAACGCCAGGAGCTGTGAGTCCTGGTGCCTCCGGTGAGGAATACAGATAACACTATCATCACTCGAAGAGCTAGAACCATGCTGGAGAGGACCCTGAAGGATGCCATCCGCTGCCAATACGCGGAACACCTGAAACGGAAGCTGGACCATGGCAAGGTATTTGAGGTGACGTGCAAGTGGGACACCAGCAACCACTTTCTCCCCGGGGGCAGCTTCACCCGATTTGCCAACTGGAGGCTCATCCACAGGGCCCGGCTCAACTGCATCCTCCTGAATAGAGCCGTCTGCCACAGGAATTGGGACAAGCAATGCAGGAAATGCAGCTATGCCAATGAGACGCTACCCCACATCCTGTATAACTGCAAGCCCCATTTGAGAGCTTGGTAGCTGCCACACAACACCATCCAAGATTGCCTGGCCAGAGCCATCCCATCATCCATGGGGAATGTTGCTGTAAACTCAGTCATCCCTGGAATTGACAGCCAACTGCGACCAGACATCACCACCACCAATGAGGACTGGAAGAAGATCATCATGGTGGATGTCACAGTGCCCTTCAAGAACAGGACCCCGGCCATTCACGATGCCCGAGCTCGAAAGGTAGAAAAATATGCCCCTCGGGCTGACACCTTGAGAGTTAAGGGTTACCAGGTCCAGACACACACACTGATCGTCAGTGCCTTAGGCACTTGGGACCCCAGTAACGAGAGAGAGCTGAGAGAATGTGGAATTAGTCAACACTATTCTCGGCTGATGCGGCAACTCATGGTGTCGGATGCCATCAGGTGCTCGAGGGACATCTACATATGAACACATCACTGGACATCGGCAGTACCAGGAGGGATGAGCCGGAGTGCCGATGAGAAGCGCAGTCCGGAAAGTAATTCAAATACTTTCTTGATGGATTGTTTTTTTCTCTAAATGGACAACCTATCCTAATTCTCAATTACTGAGGGACAATCTCCACTTATTGATATATTTTGCTTTCCACGACCAAATCTCTGTACAACTTTTCATGCATGATGTACCCGACTATTCGGATTCTAATATTTAAACTGTATTGTTAAATCTATTCACCTAAAATTGGGTTATTGCTGATTATGTACTCTGTGTATCATATGACTTTAAAAACAAAAACTTTGTATTTGTGGATAATCCAAGCAAGAGACCCAGATGGACAGACCCTCTTTTTCCAACCTATGTATTATATAATTTTTTAACATTAGCTTTAATAAAAATTTTAAATCTGTTCTTGTCTGTTTAAAATGGGTCAGCTAAGAAAATCAGCCCTTGTCTCAGCTTTTCTTTGGCCCACAGGATCTTACTGGAAAAACCCACACTCTTCAAACATTGCAGGTCATCAGACTCCCTGAGAGGGCAGCAGAAATGGGGAGGGGGAAGGAGTGGATTGGGAAGGTGTTCAGTTGCTGATGGGTAGGATGCATGGAATATTGGATTACTTCTCTCTAATGGAACTAGGGAAATAAATCAATTACTAATTGACTTCTCTGTTAATGACATGGAAAGGCAGGGCTCAGGGTGTCACTGGGAAAACCAACATGCAATGTAGGGCAGCGTTAACACAGATGGTACTGGACGCTGAGCGAGGAGGCCCGGAGCACTTTATATGGCCAGCTACATGAGACTGAGGCAAGAGGCCAAAGACAGTCAGTTACTACAGACTGAGAAGAAGCTCAAAGCCACCACACTTCCTTTTCCCCTCATTTTACATTACAGTGACAAATATTTAATAGCAATGTGCCTCACTAGGCTAACCATCTCTGCCTTTTCTTTAGCCTAATTAGCACAGACGAATGCCAAACCCCTCAAAACCAGGTTTATAGAGTAACAGGGAGAGGTGCCTTCAACTCCAGCAGGAAGTCCCGGGCTCAGCCAAGAGTTGAACTGATATAAGCGGCACCCAACGAAGGGACACTATTGATTTGGGGCTTGGCGACGTGACAGTCTTTCTAGGCCGCTAGTGCCCGCAGGTCATTGCTGTCTGAGTGCAGTGCCATAGAGGACAGGCTGTTCTTTGAGCAGGGTGTGTCTGTAGAATGCTTTCGAACAAGGGGGCCTGACTGGAGCCCCAGGCACTACTGTAACACAAGTAAAGTGGAATGTCAATAATCAGAGCTCAACTCCCAGCAGACAGGTATTCAGTGGAAAACGTGTCAGCAGGAAGCCAAGGAAGAGCAGGAATTATTTAATATTACAGTAGCCTGAAGAGGCCTCAGATCAGGAGTGAGATCCCATGATTCTGGGCATGGCAGTTCAGACCCTCATCCTACAAGTGATCCCTCTGGACCCAGGACAACACCCACTTGTGGGGATACTGACACTACCGCCTCCCTCTGCAGTGGCTGTTCTGTCCTGTGCTCTGCCAAGAACTTTTCCCCAGTGCTACGGAGTCTCCTTTACAAAGAGCTCCCACTAGCTAACATTGCTATTGATCTGTTCCTATCCTTAATTATTTCCTACTGTAGCTAGAGAACACCAGGAAGCCAGCTCCAAGATGCCAAATTGGATCTGACTTCTGCTATTACCTTTAATTACCCTGTGACAAGGGAAAGGCAAATCACAGAGCGATCTTCTGAGCATTTCTCCAGAACAGTCGGAAACCGTACACATACTGCCAAGGGAGCACAGCCAGGCTGTGACCAGCACGGCAGTGCTACAGCATTGCCTACGCACTCCTAGCCACAAACACACTTTGCAAAGACCCAGTTCTGAGCAAAATTTCGTGCAGGATCACCCCCAGACAAACAGCTAATCCTGCTTACCTCTGTGCCACTCTGGGGCAGCACATGGTGGTGCTGGTTGTATAGGGGAAGGAATGCATGAGGATGTGCTACAGATGAGATTCGGGGTAATCACTGTTGCAGGCACATGCACATTTGGGGAGGTTTTAAATTATGCTTTCCTGGTCTCCAGGTACCAAGCCAAAAGCTTGAATCACCTGGTTTCTGCAGAATCTGTTTCGGTCCATGTGTGTCCATATTTGCCTCTTTCTTTGGCTTCTGCTAGGAAAGGATTCATATGAAGTACTTGTGGCTGCCATTAACAAATAGCAAATCTAGATTTCTGATAAAGCTTGGAAAAAAAACCCAGACACCCAAACTATACCATGACGGGGACACGAAGAGCCAGAGAACCAGCCTAGGGAGGTACTGGGGGTGTTCTGGCACAACAAGAGTATTGGCAGCAACTACATTTCAAATTCAGAAAGACAACATAGCCGGGGGGCCCTTTTTATAGGCAAGTCCAGAGACAAGAGAATGGCCTCTAGCACGTCCAGTTTTACCACTGTACCCGAGGTTCACCCCGAGAAGGACGTGTAACTGGCAATGGAATAAAGTGCCTTGGCCGACAGATTTTTATATTCTGATATTTCAAGGGACCTTGGGTGGATTTCAGCAGTTTGCTTAGTGGAAATAAATAAATTAAAACCACGGTACTTTCCCCTTCCCCCATGGTCCCCCTGGGGGAAAAAAAAAAATCTGTTTTTCAATAATTCATTAAATTCACACTAAAATAATAATAAAGGGATGAAAGGCTGTAATCTGGGACTACCATGGCCTTGTGTCTGCCTAAATGACTCTAAGTAGATTAGCTGAACTGTCATGGCATTAGACAAATCTGCTCCAACGGCAGTTCTGCAGGGAGATCATCACAATCCTAGGTGTAAAGGTACCGTTCACTCTCATGTACGGAGGAGACCAGAGTATCAGAGAACAACAACAAAGGGCTTGGCTATACGAACAGTTAGTGCCTCGCACGCTAGGATGTAAACCCACCTTGCACTGGTGTGCCGCAGACAAACTGGCCACGTGGACCCTGCTGACACACACAACAAGTCCCTTCCTGCCTTTGGAGCTATTCCTGTTTCAAAGCAGGGCAGATCACTGCATACTAGTGTCCACATGGACAGTCAGCGAGCAGCAGATTTATACCCCAGCTTGCCGCACATTGACTGTTCAGACAAGTGCACAGGGAAGCAACAGCAGACCCCAAAATGTAGCCTTTTGCTTTCCACACATTCGTTTTTAAATTACGTTGCCAGAACGTTTTCAAGGACCAGGTACTCTGCCCCGGCGCTGACAGCCAGCCAGCCAGGCATTGTGTCAAAGCGAGCTCTTTGCGGCTTCAACACGCCAGAGTGGCCCTGTCCCCAGACATGGGTAAGGCGTCAAATGCTACTCACTGCTCAGCGGTGACGAGGAAATAAAGCACGAAGGGCAGCCAGACGGGAAAGGCACAGGAACTGCCGTTAGCTGCAGCCCACGGTCCCAACATCAGATTTACCGTTTCTGGGCTGCTTTAACACCAGCTCATGGAGCAGAGGAACGAACCTTTTTTCCAACTGAATCTAAACATACACCAATCAGGTTTCCCCTTTGCCTGACAAACCAGCCAGCCAGGAGGATGAGGCACTCGGCCACCACAGCTCCTGCCATGGGTGAAGTGTACAAAAAGAAAGTGCGGGCGGGAGAGGATGAACGACCCAGCCCACTCAGGCTCCAGCCTTTGTGCCCAGACTAAGGCCAAGTCTACACTACAGTTTATGTCGGCAGAAGTGTGAATAAACCACCAACCGAGAGAGATAAATTACGCCAGCATAAGTGCTATGTCGGTGGGAGGGCTGGCTGCATGGGCGTCACTGGGACACCTTTACTGAGAGTGGAGATACACGAGAGAGCAGAGCCCAGACTGGCTCACCAAGCCCCGGCCGCATGGGTGAAACAGGCATCCTTTACTTGTAAGCCAGGCACGCCTGATACGGACTTGGAGTCGATTTGATCTCAGTGGCTCCATTATGCCCAGGTTACAAAGAAAACATCTTTTTAAGGCAGCCAGTCTGACACACCTCCCACCTGGGATCTGAAAGTCACGCTGGAATCTTCCCTTCCCAGACAGCCCCACAAAAAACAAAAGGTTCTGCAAGTACAACTGTGCCACCTGCCTTCAGAAAAGCCCTCTGGGCACCAGTCCCTTTGCAGTCACTTCTCAGGTGTGCGCGTGCACTGAACCATTCCTGTAGCACACAAAAGCAACATGGTGACTGAGAGAAATGAAAAGCCCAGGTGATCCATGGCGGCACAAGAGTAGCAGAGTAGTGCTGAACACAGAGCTGCTCCACAGAACTTTTACAAAGAAACCAAAGATGCAAGTTACACGAGCAAGCAAAAATAGTTAGTGCCAGGGATCCGGTGAGAGTGGTGTGTCCAGAACATATTTATCCTGACGTGTAGCAGGGTGTCACTGGGCTTTCCCCGCCCCAGAAACGAGCTTTTGAGAGGTATTAAAGCACGTTAGTATTTTACTATTGCTGCTTTGAACCCCAGTCGTGTAACACTTAATTGAATCCCATCTATTGCACAGGTCTTTGTGCTGCTACAAAACCCTGCCCTATGCTACAAAACAGACATGTTCGTTAACCCTCAGCCTGGCCCCCCTTTGGTCTCCCACTCTGCCATCTGGAGAAAACCAGGGAGCGCACCTGCTCCTACCCTAGGGTGAGGGGCTCCTTCCTACCCAACTCCCAGCTCTTCTCAGCTGAAATCCTTTCCTGCGAACAAGCCAAACCCTGAACGTTCCCATCCCCGCAGAACTACGGAACACCAGCTGCTCTTTGTCAAACACGAGGGCCGTCCCTAGAGCCAGGTGCCGGGAAGGCCACCAGCAGAAGTTACTTAGCAGAATGAGTCCATTTGCTGGGAAGAGAGGCAGCGTTAGAGTTAAATCCTCCACAGAACCCGTGTTCCAACTCCTAAGAAGGGAAGTCCCAGGGGCTGGCGCCTCCAGCGAGGGAAGTCGGAGCACTCTCCATTTCTTGTGGCTCTCTCCATGGGAGTGTGAATAATTAATAAGGGGGGTTAACTGTTCGGTCCATGGTAATTAATCCAATTGATTTCAGCCCTACTTGGTTGACCTTTGTATCCACTTACCACTTGACCTTCTGAAAAACAGTTGTTTCTGAGTGGTGGGTCAGCCTGGGGCTCTGGGATATTATTTCCTCACCCAGGCAAGCATCAATAATTTCACTGCCTTCCGTTTAAAAAACAGCTTTTCTGTGCCTGAACGGTGCTGGGCCCATGCTCCCACTCTGGGTCGCATGCTCACCTTGAAGACAAAAGCTGCACAGTCCATCTTGGAGGGAGAAACCTGGAATGGCTGCATCTCCTCCCTAGGCTTAACTAAAAGCTCGTGTGTTAGCAAATCCCTGTGGAGCAACTTTTGAAGTCTGGGCAGGATCGCACTCCTCTCTCTGCTGTGCGCAGAACCCCGTGCCATCAGGTTCTTAGGAATTCTCCCTGTGGGGGGTGGTGCAGGCTGCGGGAGGAATCACGATATGCTCCGCTGAGTTTGGTTCCTGGCATTGGATCCTCTGGGCAGACTTCCTCGCACCCGCTACATACCTTTCACTCCGATCATATTGTAACTAGATGAAAGGGAAAACGGGTCAAATCCTAGTCCCACTGCAACCGCTGGACAAGCTCCTATTTGGCCCCATGTGACGAGGCTCAACCCAACGTGCAATTAGGGCTTGGCTGAGCGAACATTTAGTTCATGGCAAGCTGGGGAGGAACTCTCCCTGGCATGCGCCTGCCTCATGGGCCCTGCTGATGTACACCAGCAGTTCCTTAGCACACTCTGATCAGCTCCCGGGTTGAACCAGGAGTAGACCAAAGTGCATTGAGAGACTTTAGTGCGCAGCAGGCTTGTGTGGGGAGATTTACACCCCACCTTACTGTGAACAAAGTGTTTGTGCAGACAAGCCCCTAGTTTAAGGGGATACAGTAGCACTCCTCACCTAAACATCCATTCATTTCTTTGAGATCGAGCATGCTGCTGACCAGAAGTTTTAAAATGAAGTGGCAGCATTTATGTCAGTGCCACAGAAAAGCAGTGTGTTGTGCTCTTAGGCTTCCTTGGCCACCTGCTGTAGCAGTGAACTGACAAACCAGCATTACCTGCATTTTACTGCCATCTTTGGTGATGCTAATGCATAAATGAGGGGAGAGGGGGAAATTTAAAAAAATGGGAGAGAAAAGGCATCAATGGCTGAAAAACAGATTGTCTTAACTGGCAGAAAGGTTTCTTATTTTCAGGCATTTAAGAGGACTCTGCAGACAATGAAGAGGGACATAAGAATGGCCATATTGGGTCAGACCAATGGTCCTTCTAGCCCAGAGGATGAGACGGCATCCCTGCCCATCCTAGCCAATAGGCATTGAGTGCCTGATCCTCCATGAACTTATCTAATTCTTTTTTGAACTCTGTTATAGTCCTGGCCTTCACAACATCGTCTGGCAAGGAGTTCCACAGGTTGATTGTGCGTTGTGTGAAGAAATACTGCCTTTTGTTTTAAACCTGCTGCCTATTAGTTTCATTGGGTTCTTGTGTTATGAGAAGGAGTAAACAACACTTCCTTATTTGCTCTCTCCATACCAGTCGAGATTTTATAGACCTCTAGCATATCCCCCCTTAATCATCTTTTTTCCAAGATGAAAAGTCCCAGTTTTATTAATCTCTCCTCATTAATCTGTTCCATACCCCTAATCATTTTTGTTGCCCTTCACTGTACCTTTTTCCATTGCAATATAGATAGATATATACACACACACACACACACACACACACACACACACACATAGAGGATTTATATAGCGACATTAGGATAGGTTCTGTCTTATTGTCTGTCCTTTTCCTAATGGTTCCTCACGTTCTGTTGCCTTGTTTGACCACTGCTGCAAGTATATCTAAAGGGTCCCGAACAAGCCTGGGCCCTGAACTATAGACACTTGTCAAAGTCCTTTTAGCTATCAGCCTCCAACTCCGAGGTTAGCTGCAGGCTCCAGCAGGACATGTCGCTTATCACATTCGGAGCAACGCTGCAGAACCATGTTGCTAACAGAATGGACAGCTTTTGGCATATTGCTTTCCACGTCCACTTCACTTGCCCTGGATCTTGGGATAAGTAAATCAGTGATACGGTGGGGTGGAGGCTTCGGCCAATCCACAGTAAAACACCCAGAGAGCAGCATTTTCAAGAACCACCACAGCTGCATAGGGGCTTGGGGTGGTTTTTTTTTTTTTTTTTTTTTTTTTTGGAGTGGTGTCTCCTGATCGCAGCTGCTTATCGGTCCCCATGTAGTGGGGAAACAAAGGGGTGGGTGGGAGGATACAGAAGTCCAATGAATGAGAATGTTTCACCAGGGGGAAGCTGGCGAACACCGAGAGGGGAGGGAAGGCAGCTCACAGCATGTGCCTCCACTGCATTTGGGGAAGCCTCTAGGGTGACTGGGCAGCACTGACCGTCGACATGGTCAGTGCCACAGAACGTATCTAGAAAGAGGCTCCCCTAACTCTCCCCAGACTGCTTGCCCTCCCACTCCTCGTGTCTGGAGAGTTCTTCTAGCCCTCTGCTCGGCTCCCCAGAGACTTGCCCAAGTTTGATCACAGATGTCACATCCGCCACCACTGATCAGCACTGTAACAATTCAGGATCCGATCAGCCTTTGTCCGGCAATGGAAACACCCAACAGCGCTTTCACACACTTCCGAGCCATGCAGCGAAGGTGCTGGTTTGAAAGAGCATCACACGGGATGGGCTGCTTCATCAGGGAAGCAACAAAGCATCTGCTGAGAAATCACACAAAGAGCCAACTACACTAAAACTGGGCCAGTGGATCTGGTGCTAAATAGGAAGTCTAGAGACCGGGATTCCCCCTCCAAAGCTCTGCCCCGACACTGCATGGTGAGTACCACAACTCCAGCTGGGTCACTGACAGCGGCAGGTGCTCTGCCGGAATCACCCCTTAGCTATTTAATGCTGCCCACCCCAAAACTCCAGGGACCAAAGTTAGAAGTCACGTTTGAAAACTTGGGTCTTAACCACCACGTCCAAGCTACGCCTTTGGTATCATGGAGCGAATGGGGTTTACTCATCAGTGAATATATGGGTGTCTACAGCCCATGATACAGGTCTAGTTTTGTTCCAAAGATGTATTGCCAGTCCATAGTCAGGCTGAACACCGCAGCAGTTCCTCTAGATGTGCTCATGTGGTTTCTGCACCCTGACTTTGAAAGAAGCCAGTTCAAAACAATAACTCAGTAGACCCATGCATATTCTGTCCATCGGACGCCATGGGAACAGAGAAGGGGCACAGATATCAATGGAAATAACACAAGCAAAAGAAACAGGGATCTTAAGAGCTCTCTGTTGCTCTGATTTAAAAGCTGCATGAAGTAATTACTCAGAACCTTTATTTTAGAGCTAATTAGGACCCGAGAAACATTTTCCACCAGGTTAAGGGAAGCATTGATTAAACCTATTTTTCTGGCAGATTTCCTTGGCGTTCTTTTAACACGTCCATTCTCAATCTCCCCATAGTTAGTTTTGTGGTGTGCTACCACCACACTCCACGCAGTCAAAAGAAAATGAAAAAGGTAATCACATGTCAGTGCTTGCTCTTGGTTTTTAAATCTTTGCAAAAGATAGGTCAGAACAGAAGGGGGAAGGGCAATACACTAAATCTATCTATTGCACAACTATACGTCATGAATTAATCCAGCAATCTGCAGCTGTTAAGGGTTATAGCACATCAGGAAACCCAACAACCTACCAGGTTTTACAGTACAGGGGAGGCAAAGGGCAAATTCACAGACTGCCCACCACTTGATAGCCACGCTTTACATTTCCACAGATTAATTTCCCTCTTCTTCACTGACTTGCTTCACCATTGTGGGCAAGTGAGAAGGTATTTTTAGCATCTACCCATGCAAAGGGCTTCCCTAACGCCCAGCCAGCCTGTTTAATGCCAACACACATTCATTGTTTCTATAAATCAGCAGTTTGCTCACTGGACAGATGCTGGCCACTTTTCACATGGCCAATTCCTTTAGCACCACACAGTTCATGTAGCTTTACTAAGAAGAGAAGGTGCAGAGAGCTGCAACAGTGAAGAGAAGAATGAGGGTAAGGTAGAAGAAGTGTGCTGGATCTGGGATGGAAGGGCCCATTACACACCCACCTGGAGACAACTGGACTGCCACTCCTTCACTGCCGCCCCCGGAAAGGCATGCAGTCAGGGTCCGGGCCATCACAGCCGCACCATACTGGTCAGAGACAGCCCTGCTAAAATACTGAGCCCACTTCTGGGGTGCACACTTTCAAAATGATGTTGACAAAGTGGAACTGGGCCAGGAAAGAGCTAGAGGAATCATTCGCAGCCTGGAAAAGCACCCCTGACAATGGCAGCCGGCGCTGCTTTAGTCTGTGTAGCTTCTCAGAGCGAGGGGTAAGAGCCAACTCGGTCAGAGTCTCGAAGTGTTTATCACAGGGAGAAGAGACCTGGTGCTGCTGCAGGGTCTTTCACCCAGCAGACAAAAGGTACAACAGGCTGGAAGGAGATGCTAGGCACATTCAGACTGGAGAAAATGTGCAGGGAGGAAACGGAGCAGTGGACTAGACCACCACCAGATACGGCAAATTCTCTCTCACTGCATCCAGACTCTGTATCTTTCCAGAAAATAAGCTCTAGTTCAGCTACA
Source organism: Dermochelys coriacea (assembly GCF_009764565.3). Classification (NCBI taxonomy): domain Eukaryota; kingdom Metazoa; phylum Chordata; order Testudines; family Dermochelyidae; genus Dermochelys; species Dermochelys coriacea. The sequence continues at coordinate 78,725,413 of NC_050078.2, read as the reverse complement.
AATTACTGACTACTGCAGGAATGACTGTGAAATACCATGGCCCCTGCTACACAGAGGAGCAGATTATATGATCATCATGATTCCTTCTAGCCATAAAATCTCTGAGTAACCTTATTTACGAGACACCCTGCAGCAGACTGTATAATCCAGGAGAGAAATGCAGGATGAGAAGTGTGAACCCCCCTCGGTTCCTCCATCAGGGCAAGTCTTCCAAGAATTCAGTCTGAGACAAAATAACACTCATCCCAGAGACGCTGAGTGACTGACGTTTACTTTATTTCCCTGTCCCCCTCCATATCCCTGTGGGCAGGAGCATAGATTGTCCCCTCCGTGAGCCAGTCCGCTAGAACCCTTCGTTAGCTCTTCACATCTTGCTGGGGGCGTTGCTTTTGTTCTGTTCGGGCTCTTTCTGCCTTTCTCCCAGAATGAGCACGTCCCAGTTCTAAAGCCAGAAGGGACTATTATGAGCATCTAGCCTGATGTCCTGCACAGCACAAGCCAGAGACAGTCGCCCCACGATTCCTGTAGAGCCCAGGATTATCCTTCCCCTCTCAAGCCAACTCACTTGTGGTTGAACCAGATCGGCTCTCCATGCCGAAGCCAAGCCCCCTGCTCCAGGAGGAGGCACGCAGGGCCTGTCCGCATGAGGACGCTGGGTGGTTGGGTTTTTTAAGGGCCCTGCCAGAGCGCGCACACAAAATAGGAGAAGTAGTGCTGCAGCTACTCCCGCCTCTTGCAGGTGGACTTTACAAGCCTGCCAGAGGACCCTTCAGAAAACCCCCAAGCCCTTCCAGCAGGGTCCTGTGCACGACCTGCGTCTGTCAACCTCCAGCTCCCAGCTTGACTCAAACCTGCATAATATCTGAGAGGGAGGAAGCAGCAGCTGCCAGATTCTGGCTCTCTTGAGGCGAGAGTGCACCTAACTCTTTCTGGCAGGCCCTGGTCTGCTCCCTCAGCTCTGGCTCCGAGCCTGCTGGCGAGGAGCCGCTTGCTCCCCCCAGACTGGTCCCTGACATGGAAACACGGCAGCATGAGGAGAAAAAACACAATACAGGACTCAGACTCAACTCTTGACATGTGCCCTCACGTTCCCCGCTGCCGGCAGAGACAGAAGCAGGCTCAGCGAAACGCAGAGCAAGACTCTCTCACCACACAGCCACCCTCGCACGCCCCTGCCGGTGCTCCCCTCTCACCACACAGCCACCCTCGCACGCCCCTGCCGGTGCTCCCCTCTCACCACACAGCCACCCTCGCACACGCCCTGCTGTGTTCCTTAGGGCATACTCCAGCACCAAAGATCAGCCATGGAGATCTGCACGACAAGCCCCGGGGCTCCTGCTCACTCTGCTGCCCAAGAGTACATACCCACCAGAAATACTCCAGCCCCCACTTTACCAAGACAGGGATCACGTTTCCTTTCCATCACAGTGCTCTTCACGCTGTAAACCAGACACTGACCTACAGTGAGCTCCCATTCCAGGAGTCCCACCAGACAATGCAATACCCCAGCTCTCCTCGCTGAACAGACAATGCCCATTGGGCAGCTCAGGTCTCTGGTTCACCCAGTGCAGAGCCTTGTAAGAGCACAGCTGGGCTCATGGTGAAAGCACAGCTCTGGGATGCAGGAGATCAGAGGTCTGTTCCTGGCACCGGGCCTCAGTCTCCCCATCTGTAAAACGGGGACACAGAACAGGAGGGAAGCAGCATTGTCAGTCTTCTCTTCAGGGCCAGGCTTCTCTCTCCACGCCTATGCAATGCCCAGCAGCCTTGGGACCTTATCTCAGCGGGAACTTCTAGGCACTTCCAGACTACAGGTATATATTGTTCTTGGAGCTGTTCGTTATGCTTCTATACAAGGACAGCGTCCAACTCAATTTGCTGTTCTCATCCATTATTTCTGACACCACATTTAGCTGTCAAGATTCCTAGAGGGTAACAAACCCGTGGCCATTTCTCGCTGATGCACACTGCGTAGGAATGTCAGGGCAGTCACAATCTAAAGCTCATCCCCCAGCTCAGAACACACAAGCCCTGTTCCTTGGGCCCACACCCAAGCGGGGCCAACCTGCAGCCAATGATCTCAAGGTGCAGACCGGCACAGGGGCTGGGACTGCGGGGAAAGGCACATGACAGCACACCCGGTCCAGCACATGGCAGAAGCCGCAGTCACTCCCAAGGAGGAAAGATTTGGGCCCGCAGAGGCATTCTGGGATGGCCACCCTGCAATAGCAGCCCCGCCCTGCTAACTGCAGTGGTACAGAGTGACACTTGCCAGGTGACGCTGCTGAGCTTTGCTCTCCACAGGGACAAGTGCAATCCTAGTGCCGGTAACACCTGCATTACTGCCTATCCCAGGGCGTTCTGTTCACAGTCTGTGCCGGGGGGAGTGCTACCACAGACAGGGCGCTGCTGGTGGTGCTCAGAATGTCGGTGGGCACGGCACACAGGCCTGCCCTGAACAGGGTTCAACGACGCGGCGGGGAAAGTGCCATCAGCCACCTGCAGGCCCGTTTCCACCAGCTCTCCTGCTGTGGCTCTCCCAGCAGGGCTGGACCGCTGTAACAATGGGGGGAGTGCTCTGTAAAATATAAAATCTCAGCCTCCTTCGCCACTGGCTCTGTGACCTGATCGGCAGGCACCACCTCGCTGGAAGGCAGGTAACGACCCTCCTGGGCTTGCAGAGGTCAGAAAACTGTTGCAGAAATGCCCATATGCTAAAGGGTATCCACTAACTCTGGGCACTTGAGCCAAGACATCTTGGGCCTGATCTCCAGAGATGCCAACCACTCACAGATCCCATAGACCTCAACATCATCCAGGGGTAGGACAGCAAACTGAGTCAATATAGACCCATTCCCACCTATTGCGTGTCCTTAGAACATTCACTTCATCTCTCTGGCTTCAACCTCCCCAGCTGTAGAACGGGGAGATGGATATTTCCCCTCCAGGGTAAAGCGCTTTGGGGTCTATGGATGAGAACCGCAGTGTACGTATTGTTCACAATTAGGGAGTCAGGCACTTGATAGTGGCCCTTTAAACAGGACCTTTCCCTGCACAATGAAATTGCAATATTTATATTTCTGTCCAAAATAATCCTTTGAGAAGCCAATACCCCCCTCCTCTCCAAACCAAAACATGCACAAGTGCACACATTCTTCAAACCAAGGAGGGACCCAAGTCCCAAGAAAGCAGCCCCTTCTGTTCAGGAGAAGTGAGACAGCCTTGGAAGATGCATCAAAGTTACACTAGAGACATTGTCAAGAAATATTTTTCTTTGTACAAAGAATGGCTGGAACAAATCCCAGCATCCCTCACTGCCCAATACAGATCAATCTGTTCTGTGTTTAGAGCTTCTTTCTGTACGTTTAACGGGGATGTGCCCTACAGCTTTGTTGTTCCACATTAAGTTAAATCTGTTTATCTGTTGACATCAAAGTCCTTCTCCTCCACTACTGAATAACTATGCAAAAAAAAAAAAAACCCACACAATTTGCAAACACGGATTTACAATTAAAGAGCTGTCGAATGTGATGCTGCTGATTTTCAAAGCCTTGTTCCACTTCACCACCCCATTGCCTCCCATCCACTTCACTGCCATTTGCCCAGCCTCTCATTAATAGCCTCAACCTGTTCAAACAGCAGCGAGATCAAGCAGAAAGTGTTTTAGTCACTACTTTCAGCCTTTGCCTATCTCTTCCCAGGCTACTGTAGAGTTCTTGTCATCCAACATGCATCATTTGTTCACCGCTTGTACACAAGGGCTTGTTCCCCAAAAGTCTGTTTTCCCGAAATTACCAGATTTTCCTCTTCAAAAGAGACAAGCCAAAGACCGATGATGGTAAGTGGAAGTAGATCAGAGCCCCATTGTGCTAGGGGCTAGGTAAAGACATGTTCCAAAGAGGGTTGACTCCCGCTGTGCTTCCCCAGCTCCCTGATCTGTATAACGCCCCGCCAGGATTAGGTAGGACGGATGAAACAATCCAAGGGTCCCCCTGCACAAGAGCCTTCCCAGGTAACGTGTCGGCAAGTGCAAAGAACACAGGACTGGGGACACGCGGAGCGACCTGCAGCCTGACCTCCAGAGCGCCTGGCAAAACTCCTGGACGAGGAGGGCAGCTACAGTTTACAAGGTCTAATGGGAAGCAGCTGTCCGGACACATTTCTGCGACTTCGAAAATGCATCCCCTCCAGCTCGCAGCATCCCTCCCACACAAGCAGACTCGGACTTCCCTCGATCAAGCAGTTTAGCAAAGAGTAACCGGGGGCGGGGGCAAGGCGTCTTCCTTGGAAACCATCTATTTGTCCATTCTGGAAGCCTCCATCTTGTCTTGCTACTGCAGCTTGTCTCTGTTGACGACCCAGTAGAAGCAGATCTGTCTGTCGCTCACTAGCAGTCGATTTTGCTAAAGCCTAAGATCCCTTCTCCCTGCCATACCAGTACCTTGGATTTGCATGTGTCCCCCAGGGCGGGCAGCATCACGGTTTGAGAACCGCTGCTAAGCAGAACATACGCTGGAGCGATTCACCTCCAGCCAGAGTTTCCAGACAACTGCTGCCCTTGCTGGTGCGTCACTGTCGACAGTGGCAAAGTCAAGCAGCACGGACGTTTTATTACGCACATTGCATAATAACTAATGCCGTCAGTGAAAGCAACGTGACACTGGGCTGCGAGTCCCAGCTTCGCTCAGCCTGCAAAAGTTGTGCCATATTTATTGACAGGAGTTATACTCCAGGGGCTCACATGCAAACCTCATTCAAAAAAGCCTTCACGTAAAGAGTCGGCTGATTTACACATTTTCTGAGAGGAGACAAAGGAGGCAGCGGCTGGGGGAGTTTGGTGCAGTGGACAATCAAATAGCTGCTGAATGGACACAATCCAACTAAGAATTAGGCAGTCTGGAAAGCAAGTTAGTTGCTAACCAGACCTCTGTGATGCTTTCACATGCCCACGCTGCATTAGCCTTCCTGGTTTAATGCTGCCCAACTCCAGGTCCCTTCTGATTTCATTTTTTTTTCTTTTGCCCCCAAACAGCTTCTGAGAAGCAAGTTTTACTATCAGAGAAATCCCTGAACCATTTACACCGGGGCAAAGTTTTTACACACATGCCCCAGTTTCGCAGTCTGGCTGCACAAGGGGGCAAATAAGGAGAAAATGGAAGGAGGAACTGGAGTGTGCGTGTGTGTGTGCGTGTGTGTGTGTGTCCGTGTCCTGCAGAACAAGACGTCTTGCAGAAATAGAGACCTGACCTAGAAAAAGGCAGAGCTTTTTGCTGCCCCCTCATGTGCATATTATCTAACACCTACAGCATGTGCACTTCAAATGAGAAAGGAGGGATACACGGCTCTGTTTACTTGCTACGCACGCATATGCGCACACACACACACACGCACGTACACACAGGAGAATACCATCCACAGTCAGGATGTGCAGGCCACAGAAACAGTGTCGGGAAGGAGCTCAGGCCCAGCCAGCCCTTTGAATGTGTTCCTGGGACTTATATAGAGCTTCCCCACGATAACATTTCTTTCCCAGCTCCTTTCCCCCAGGGCAGGCTGGCTGCATTTGGCAAACAGGCAGTTGCAGACAACATTTCATGTTGATCTGGGCAGTACCCATGGGTTCATTCAAAGGATTAAAAAAACCTGGTTCACCGAATATGAAGTCAGACGGTGGAACCGCACCATGGGAAAACACTGAAGTGAACAAAGGGACTGGATTTTACATGGGGAACATGAACATCCGGAGTTGTTAGAACAAAGACTCGTGGAAGGGATATTAAACCTCATGCTGCAAGGCTCAAGCCAACCTCTGACTAGCAGCAGTTATGCAGATTATCCCACCCCTGTCTCTGCAGGGCTCTTACCCCTCCTCTGAAGCACTGGGTGCTGAGCACTGTCAGAGACAGGACACTGGGCTAGATGGACCTGGGCTCTGATCCAGTCTGGCAATTGCCACGTTCCATTGCACTACAGGAGCCATCTCTGCTCCCCGACACCCCCGAGCTCTGACTCCCTCTGCCGGACCACGGCAACGCTGCGCTGACCCAGCAGATGACTTCCAAAGTGGAAGCCGCACACTGTGGATCAATGTTATCAATACCAATGACTGCACGGCCGACGACACATTACAGGACCAAACATTCTCCCATGGAACATGTGATCGGACACACAGGGATGGCTTGCCTCGTTACTGGATGCCCTCCAGGATGAGAACTAAAATCACAGCTAAGGAAATAAATTCATCTCCTGGTCTTGGCACCCCTCATGGGAAGCAGTGAATAGCGGCAGCCAAAGTCTATGGAATAAAGGCTCGAAAGGGCAAAGCAACAGAAATGCTGTTTGATACCAAATCTAGTCACTATGAATTCTTGGTTTTATTGACCTTGGGCAAATTTGCCAATCCTTTTGTGTAGCATGAAAGTACAAAACATGAGGAAGTTATAATACTAGTTGCCATATAGATAGAGAGCATATGCAAATAAGTGTGCGTGATCTGCATACACAGAACAATGGTGCAGACAAGAGACCTAAGGCAGTCATGCGCACACAGAAAGATCCGGAAAAGTGCTTTGGGAAGGATAGAGAGGACTGGGAGTAGAACAGATGAACAGCAACACCATCAATCATGCTGAGACATGAATTGTGCCATTCAAAATGGCCTGCGTCTCCCAGAGACTACACAGCAATCGGTGATACCAGAGCACCAACAAGACTCAAGAGATGCAAGAATTGCCAAGAAATCACCACTGATATTCTAAAGCAAAGAAATGCACTGGCTGAATAAGTGACTTGAATTTGAGATTTTGGTTTCTATTTTTAGTCTGATGGCTCCTGCGTCTGGAACAGCCTCCATCCATCTCCCTGCCTCCTGAGCTCTCCAGCTCAGTTCACATCTCTGCTAGCAATCTCTCTTCTCCCTCGCTGCTGCTCTCTCTCCCTATGTTATCAAGGGAGTAGTAATTTTGTAAAGCATTTGAGACACAGCTTGTATTCAGAGCAGCTGGGAGCATATTTACAATAAGTAGCATTTAAAAATAACTTTGTAATTTCAACAAGAATAAAGGGGGGGGGGGAAATCATACAAAAACTAAACCAAATGAACATCTGAAAATGAAAGACATCATACAAGCGGAGTTGTAATCACACACATTGCTGTCGTCTGTTTAACCTACGTGCAGGTAGAGCTTCCCAGCAGAGGACGCACAAATTATTTTGCTAGTCAGACAGATTTTATTTTTTCTTGCCATCACTTTCCACCAAGGGAGAGTGATCAGGTTAGTCAATATGGTGTGACTGACACTACACACACATATATACAGGAAATCCATCTTTCCTACCTGTCCACACTATATGCCAACCAGAGCCCTGAAAACCGTCCACTTCATTGTACTCCCAATCCCCAACTAATACAGCTATTTCTGGGTCCTGTTTTGTAACAGGGCACAGGCTTAGGCTCTGCTTCGTATAGAAACAACTCTCCAAAAGGACTGGCTACTCTTTCTTACACAAGAAGCTCACACCCCGTGCCATGCAGCCATCCTGGTTTGCGTGGCTACCTTGGACAACTGTAAATCTGGCTGAAGCCACAACTGTAACATGCCTGGAGCACTAACCATTTAACCTCTGCTGTATTACCTTTCACTATTCAGGAGAGACAACATCCCTGTAGTTCAGCAGTCCCCAAACTTTTCAGAGTCATGCCCCTCCCCTTACCCTGTCCTCATCACCGACCCAGGAACCGGGGCTGCGGCTCGAGGTGGGGGGATGCAAACAGGAGTAAGGGGGCTGAGGCTAGGGCCCCAGCTGAAGGTGAGTCTGGGGCCGGGAGCAGGGCCTGAGCAGAGCTGGGGGTGTGGCGTGGCTGGGTGGGCCCTGACCCCCCAAACATTCATCTGCACCCCCTGGAGGGCACACCCCTCATCTTGGGAAACCTCTGCTTTAGACCTATAATGTATAGCTGCAAAATATATTTCTGAAATACAAGTCATGGGGGTTTAATATAACACCCATTTCAAAAACAAAACAAAACAAAAAACACAATACAGAGGTAAGGGAATATAAAAGAAAGTTTCCCTCTCTTTAATCTCTTCGTTGCAGGGTTAAAGCCAAATTATTCATGGTCACCAACCACTCTATAAATAAAAGGATCCTAGAATCATAGAAGATTAGAGTTGGAAGAGATCTCAAGAGGTCATCTAGTCCAACTCCCTGCTCAAAGCAGGACCAACCCCAACTAAATCATCCCAGCCAGGGCTTTGTCAAGCCTTAGAAACCTCTAAGGATGGAGGTTCCTCACCTCCCTAGGTAACATATTCCAGTGCTTCACCACCCTTCTAGTGAAATAGTGTTTCCTAATATCCAACCTAGACCTCCCCCACTGCAACTTGAGACCATTGCTCCTTGTTCTGTCATCTGCCACCACTGAGAACAGCCGAGCTCCATCCTCTTTGGAACCACCCCTGTTCCTGTGCCCTCAATAAGGCTTCTTTAAAATACAGCCAGCTCTACTGGACTCTCTTCCCCCTCATATTAGCCTCCCAGGGGATCACAGAATCATAGATTCATAGATACTAAGGTCAGAAGGAACCCTTCTGATCATCTAGTCCGACCTCCTGCACAACGCAGGCCACAGAATCTCACCCACCCACTCCTACGAAAAACCTCACCTATGTCTGAGCTATTGAAGTCCTCAAATCGCGGTTTAAAGACTTCAAGGAGCAGACTATCCTCCCTCAAGTGACCCGTGCCCCATGCTACAGAGGAAGGTAAAAAACCTCCAGGGCCTCTCCAATCTGTGCTGGAGGAAAATTCCTTCCCGACCCCAAATATGGCGATCAGCTAAACCCTGAGCATATGGGCAAGATTCACCTGCCAGATACTACAGAAAATTCTTTCCTGGGTAACTCAGATCCCATCCATCTAATATCCCATCTCAGGGGATTAGTCCTATTTACCCTGAATATTTAAAGATCAATTACTTACCAAAATCACATTATCCCATCATACCATCTCCTCCATAAACTTATCGAGTAGAATCTTAAAACCAGATAGATCTTTTGCCCCCACTGCTTCCCTTGGAAGGCTATTCCAAAACTTCACTCCTCTGATGGTTAGAAACCTTCATCTAATTTCAAGTCTAAACTTCCTGGTAGCCAGTTTATACCCATTTGTTCTTGTGTCCACATTGGTGCTGAGCTGAAATAATTCATCTCCCTCTCCTGTATTGATCCCTCTGATATATTTATAGAGAGCAATCATATCTCCCCTCAACCTTCTTTTAGTTAGGCTAAACAAGCCAAGCTCCGTAAGTTTTCCTTTCCTCGGATCATCCTAGTAGCCCTTCTCTGTAATGGTCCCCTACAACCATTTCTTCTAGGTGGTCCTCGCTACTCACCAAAACCAAATCTAAAATGGCATCCCCTCTAGTCGGTTCAGCAACTACTTGATGAAGGAATTATCAGCTATCGCATCTAGGAAAATCTGAGCCCTATTATTATTACTAGCACTGGTCCTCCAGTCTATATCTGGGAAGTTAAAGTCTCCCATGATCACGCAGTTTCCATTAGTATTTACTTTATTAAAAACAATAAAAAGGGCTCTATCCATATCCATATTAGATCCCAGAGCTCTATAGCACATCCCAAGCACTATCGTAGGAGAGGCTCTACTAGTTTTCTTCCCCAATGTAATTTTTGCCCAGACGGACTCTGTCTTATCCATTGCATCGCTTCTTATTTCTTTACATTCTACCCCATCATTGATGTACAATGCTACTCCACCCCCTTTACCTTTGTTTCTGTCTTTCCTAAACAACACATACCCTTCAATACCTGTAGTCCGGTCATGACTACTATTCCACCATGTTTCTGTTATCCCTATAATATCTGGTTTCACTTCCTGCACCAGTAGCTCTAGTTCCTCCATTTTGTTACCTAGGCTCCTTGCATTGGTTTACAAACATCTTAATTTTTGCTGTTTGGCCTCGCTCACATTTTGTGTCCTATTAGGCACAGTCATTCTACAGCCAGTATAACTTATTAGACTAGTATCCACACCGCCCTCGCTCCTTATATACATTCTCCTACCCACGGCTGTATCCTTTCTTACTTCATCTTCTTCCCTCTCAATGCTAAAATCTGGCGCGGAGATTTTCTGGACATCTCCCATCCATCTCCCCCCAATTCCTAGTTTAAAGCTCTCTTTATCAGTTGTGCCAGCCTCGATCCTAGAAGTCTATTTCCTTCCCTGCTCAGATGAAGTCCATCCCGAGAGAACTGTCCTCTGTCCGTGAATGCCTCCCAGTGGCCATACATCCCAAAGCCCTCCTTATAGCACCACTGCCTAAGCCATCTGTTGACAGTCATAATCTTGTCAGACCTTTGTTGCCCTTCTCTAGGAACAGGAAGGATCCCGCTAAAGATCACCTGAGCCTCAATTTCCTTAAGCGTCTTCCCCAGCTTAGCATAGTCTCCCTTAATACTTTCCAGCGAGAATCTAGCCGTATCATTTGTTCCCACATGAAGGATAATAGGGGATTCTTTCCCGCTCCCTTGAGGATCCTTTTCAATCTCAGGTCTACATCCCGTATCTTAGCACCCGGAAGACAGCACACCCTTCTATTCTCTGGATCAGCTCTAGTTACAGGCCTGTCTATTCTTCTCAATAAAGAGTCCCCGATCACATAGACCTGCCTTTTCCTGGAAGAATATTAGGGTTGGAAGAAACCTCAGAAGGTCATCTAGTCTAATCCCCTGCCCAAAGCAGAGATCCTGCCCATCAATTCCCTGAGGGAGTCAAAGTCTGTTTTTCTGAAGTCCAGGGTCCGTATTCTGCTGCTCTCCTTTCTTCCCTGTGTCAGGATCCTGAACTCGACCATCTCATGGGTCACTGCTGCCCAGATTGCCACCCCATTTCTATTTGTCCTTCCAATTCTTCCATTTGTGAGCAGCAGGTCAAGAGGAGCATGGCCCCTAGTTGGTTCCTCCAGCACTTGCACCAGAAAGTTGTCTCTAACACTCTCCAAAAACTTCCTGGATTGTCTGTGCACTGCTGTATTGCTCTCCCAGGAGGTGTCCGGGTGATTGAAGTCCCTCATGAGAGCCAGGGCCTGTGATCTGGAAACTTCTGTTAGTTGTCCAAAGAAAGCCTCGTTCACCTCATCCCCCTGGTCTGGTGGTCTATAGCAGATGCCCACCACGACATCACCCTTGGACCAATTTTGTCACTTTTCAGGAGCCTCTGTGGCCTCGTTTCACCCTAAGAGTAGTAAAAAACTAAATCTCTACATATTGTGTACAAAGAACACTTATAATCCTGCTCTGCTAGTCCATGGATTCCCTGAGCAGAACAGGGATGAGCACAAAGATGAAACCCCCCTTGCTCCTTGGGAAATGCCACATAGCCAAGGAGGGAGGGGTTTGAGAGGCATGGAAGACTCCATGTTCTGGAGAGTATCCTGTTTTCCCATAATTATAACTCCTAACGCCATCTCTGTTGTAACTGAAGGGTTACAAATAGTCTTGCAAAAAGTGCTCTCACTAAGGGACTGAATACTTACAGCAGAGTTCAAGTAAACTAATCCTATTAGTATTCCATTTAAGGATAATTTCCAGAGGACAGTAACACAAATTATGCTTAATTTGACTTGTAAGAGATTATAGGACTGGTTGTTTCTAGGGATCAGTAGTTAGATATGTGGCCTCTCGGTCATGGATTCAAACCTGATCTGGGTCAGCAGTGAATGAAAGGTGTTTCCACCTTATGCGTACCGGCATCCCCTCTCTGGGAAATGAGCGAGCAATCTCAATCCCGTGCCAATGGAAAGTGTACCCACCCACACTGGGCATTCCTGCGGACACTGGCAAAAGAGAGAAGACTTGATATGCTCCCTCCCCAAATGGCCATGCCCTCTAAATCAGGGCCAGGAGAGCGCAGAGGTAAAGAAGGGGGGCTTTCCTTTACACGCCTTTCATCCTGCTCCCTGTCATTTTCTACCCGTTTCCCAAACAGAGTGGGCATTAAATATTCAGCTCCTGCCATGCGGAGCCCAGAAATGTACTTGGCAGCTCGACATGCCTCTCTCTGGGCTGTCCCCATTATGGGGATAAAGACTGGACTCTAGCCTCCAGAGCGGTCAGCCCAGCTCCTTTCCCAAGCTCTTTATGCTCCCTTAGATCATCGCTTTAGGTTCTCTCACTGGTTAATTGTTCCCTTTGTGCCCTATGCAGGGGCTGAACGGGAACTGGGGCTGTAAGTGCAAAGCAATGAGATCGGTCTCTTTATAGATCTGATAATCTCAGAATTGCAGGGTTATGCCAAAGTTATGAAATATTCCAAAAGCGAGGGCAGCAATTCCAGTATTTACCCTCTCTTACAGTAATAGCGCTCTGGCCCTGTCCGAAGCAAGGCTGATGGATTTTGATGTAAGTAATGAGACCTGACCACACTGAGCTGGTTTGGTAAGAGAAAACCATGCTAGATTACATCATAGTCTTTCCAAGTGAGACACTGAGTCAGGGGACAGCAGTCATGTCCCACAGTGGGCTGCAAGGAGAGGAGCACTCAGGTCCCGATTCAACAAAGCACTTAAGCAGCCCATGGGAATAGCCATGTGCTTAAAGCTAAGGCAGACACTGAAGTGCAGTGTTGGATCGGGGCCAGCTCTTGTAGAAATGATCCCTGTAAGATGAGGGATCGGCAGAGACCTCAGAGCACAAACCTAACAGGGTGGATTCCATACTCTAGACATTCACAGCCATACATTCACCACCCTTAATCTCCATAGAACATGCCTGGTTCTACCCCTCCCCTGCATGCAAGCTAAAATAACCTTATAAAGGCTGCTGCAGCCTCTGAGAGTTTTGCCTTGGCAACTAGTAGGATGGATGACTCACCTGGCAGCCAGATATCAGTTACAAGCCCAGCAACCAGCCCCCCAGCTGTATCAAGACAGCCCTATCCATCAAGTCAGGAAACACGTCAGGCAGATGACATTGCAAGAATATCAGCCCTAATAAGAATACACTGAATAGTTCACCGAACCCTATTTCTCACTGCTTGCTGGGAGACCAGAACAGAGTTCCAAGGACGAGCGCTCTAGAGGAAGGAGATCATGGCAGATTTTTCACATAGCTCCTTTCCCTAAGGAGTATTGTGGCACTCTTGGCAGCTTAGACATTGCATTTGCCCAATATGAGAATTTTAGACAGATTTACTATGTGCCAATGACTACCAGCGAATAGAGGGTTGGGTTTTTGTGTTTTGTTAAAGTTTAGGCTCCAAGTCTTAGCTGGTACTAGAATATAGTTCTCAATTAATTAATTCTTCCCATATACTTCACAATGTGGAATCTATTTCTACAGCCTGGCATGAGACACTGAGTTGGGCTGTTCTTCTACTGTACAATGATTTAAATTTTCCAAAAAAGGGAAGTCACGGCACCTGAAACAACGCAGGTGTTAAGAGAAGAAAGCACCATGGTGATTCGCTAGCCTGACCTTCTGCACAGCAGAAGCCAGAGAAACTCTCCCAAGGATTCCTGCAGTGGAGGGAATTCTTCTTCCCCACTGCAGAACCATCATCCACGCCAATAACCTGTGGTTGAACTAGAACGTATATTTGATAAACAGACATGCCATGCTAACTAGGGTGGGATTTTCAAAAGATAATAATGAGGTTAGGCGCATAAAATCCCATTGACTTTCATGTAGGTGCTTGTATTTGTAGGTGCTTCTGAAACTCTCCCTAGAGATTTCCCATAATGACGACTTTACCACTTCCCTCCGAACACTATTCCACTGATTGATAGTTCAGTTTGTCCAGCTCCTACTTCCAGCCCCTGAACTTCATATGACATTGTCCATTATATTAAAGGGCCGCTAACGTCAGATATCTTCATCTAGATCTCCTTTCTGTTTGAAAACAGACAGACAGAACTCCTTTAGTCTTATTAGAAGATGCATTTCCCCAACCACACATCATGGTTCTCATGGCTGAGTCCTTCCTAGTTTCCTAGTACCCTTTTTAAGAAGTGTGAACACCAGAACTGGACACAGTTTTCCAGTTGTAGTCTCACTAATCCCACATACAGAGGTAATACCACCTCCCTGACCCCAGGCGATATTCCTGTGTTTATACAACCAAATATCAAATTATCCCTTCCTGTTAAAACTGGTTATTTACCAGGATCCCTAAATCCTTTTCAGATTCACAGTTTTCTAGGATACAGTCCCCCATGCTGCCAGTAAGGCCAACATTCTCAGCTCCTAGACCTCTGTACACCCCTTCTTCTCTCCTTAATCCAAGTTCTTTATGGACTTTTCACTACAAGGCAAAGGCAGCTATCTGGTGGCCAGTTCATTAACAGCATTCCTGAAAAGGAGTTACTTACTCCTGAAAAGGAGTTTCAACTTTGGGGTCCTCTCTCCAACTCCACGAAAGAAGCATTTCCACCACTGCCAAACCAGTACATTTTAAAAGGGCAAACATATAATGAAAACAAATTAATCAATGCTCTGCAAGGAAAGAGTGCCCTCCTTTACTCCAGACAAGCACAGACACTGCCATCTTCCCATGCTTTCTATCCCCAGGAGCGTGTGCTGGGAATTACAAATGCAGCATGGTCCCATTCCGATTTGAGCTGGATCAGTGACAGATCCAGGGAATCACGAGGCACATGTCCCTAAGTCACAAAGTGCTAGAACCTCTCCAGCGAGCACTGGATTACAGGAGCGTTATTTGCCTCACTGCATTTCTTTGGCTCTCCCATCAGGCACAGCAAGCTAGCCAACAGCCAGGGCCGGATTTCCAGTTAGGTACAGCAGGCAAGTGACTAGGGCCATTGGCATTCTAGGAGCATCTAAGAGTTAAAAATGGATTAAAAGTTTCATTTTTTTACATGAAGGTCGGCTGCAAGCAGGGGTGGCGCTGAAGATGCTGGGCCTAGGGGCACATAAGGTGTAAATCCAGCCCTGCCAATAGCTAAGGAGGCTGAACTCTCTGTGAATTAACAGCAGCAGGGAACGGAGCGTAGATCTAGCATGACTGAGAAAAGTCACAACCCAAGTGCTTCTCTCTCAAAGCTTGTGCTGATGCTGAAAAACACAGATCTAGGGCAAAGTTCTCAAAAACAGGGGGCCCAAAGCTGGACTCCTTCAGGGATCTGAAGAGCAGCGGCCTGGCTTTCAGAAGCCCAGAGCAATAGTGAATCAAGTTAAAGTATGGGCTGGATGAATGGACTATAAAGGTGGATAGAAAGCTGGCTAGGTTGTCGGGCTCAACGGGTAGTGATCAATGGCTCCATGTCTAGTTGGCAGCCAGTATCAAGTGGAGTGCCCCAGGGATCAGTCCCGGGGCCGGTTTCTTCAATATCTTCATTAATGATCTGGAGGATGGTGTGGATTGCACCCTCAGCAAGTTTGCAGATAACGTTAAACTGGGGGGAGAGCTAGATATGCTGGACGGTAGGGATAGGATACAGAGGGACCTAGACAAATTGGAGGATTGGGCCAAAAGAAATCTGATGAGGTTCAACAAGGACAAGGGCAGAGTCCAGCACATAGGAAGGAAGAATCCCATGCACTGCTACAGGCTGGGGACCAACTGGCTAAGCAGCAGTTCTGCAGAAAAGGACCTGGGGATTACAGTGGATGAGAAGCTGGAGAGGAGTCAGCAGTGTGCCCTTGTTGCCAAGAAGGCTAATGGTGTATTGGGCTGCATTAGTAGGAGCATTGCCAGCAGATCGAGGGAAGTAATTACTCCCCTCTATTCAGCACTGGCGAGGCTACATCTGGAGTATTATGTCCAGTTTTGCCCCCCCCACACTATAGAAAGGATGTGGACAAACTGGAGAGTTTCAGAGTAGCAGCCGTGTTAGTCTGTATTCGCAAAAAGAAAAGGAGTACTTGTGGCACCTTAGAGACTAACAAATTTATTAGAGCATAAGCTTTTGTGAGCTACAGCTCACTTCATCGGATGCATTTGGTGGAAAAAACAGAGGAGAGATTTATATACACACACACAGAGAACATGAAACAATGGGTTTATCATACACACTGTAAGGAGAGTGATCACTTAAGATAAGCCATCACCAACAGCAGGGGGGGGGAAAGGAGGAAAACCTTTCATGGTGACAAGCAGGTAGGCTAATTCCAGCAGTTAACAAGAATATCAGAGGAACAGTGGGGGGTGGGGTGGGAGGGAGAAATACCATGGGGAAATAGTTTTACTTTGTGTAATGACTCATCCATTCCCAGTCTCTATTCAAGCCTAAGTTAATTGTATCCAGTTTGCAAATTAATTCCAACTCAGCAGTCTCTCATTGGAGTCTGTTTTTGAAGCTTTTTTGTTGAAGTATAGCCACTCTTAGGTCTGTGATCGAGTGACCAGAGAGATTGAAGTGTTCTCCAACTGGTTTTTGAATGTTATAATTCTTGGCGTCTGATTTGTGTCCATTTATTCTTTTACGTAGAGACTGTCCAGTTTGGCCAATGTACATGGCAGAGGGGCATTGCTGGCACATGATGGCATATATCACATTGGTAGATGCGCAGGTGAACGAGCCTCTGATAGTGTGGCTGATGTGATTAGGCCCTATGATGGTATCCCCTGAATAGATATGTGGACAGAGTTGGCAACGGGCTTTGTTGCAAGGATAGGTTCCTGGGTTAGTGGTTCTGTTGTGTGGTGTGTGCTTGCTGGTGAGTATTTGCTTCAGATTGGGGGGCTGTCTGTAGGCAAGGACTGGTCTGTCTCCCAAGATCTGAGAGAGCGATGGCTCGTCCTTCAGGATAGGTTGTAGATCCTTGATGATGCGTTGGAGAGGTTTTAGTTGGGGGCTGAAGGTGATGGCTAGTGGCGTTCTGTTGTTTTCTTTGTTGGGCCTGTCCTGTAGTAGGTGACTTCTGGGTACTCTTCTGGCTCTGTCAATCTGTTTCTTCACTTCAGCAGGTGGGTATTGTAGTTGTAGGAATGCATGATAGAGATCTTGTAGGTGTTTGTCTCTGTCTGAGGGGTTGGAGCAAATGCGGTTATATCGTAGCGCTTGGCTGTAGACAATGGATCGAGTGGTATGATCTGGATGAAAGCTAGAGGCATGTAGGTAGGAATAGCGGTCAGTAGGTTTCCGATATAGGGTGCTGTTTATGTGACCATCGCTTATTAGCACCGTAGTGTCCAGGAAGTGGATCTCTTGTGTGGACTGGTCCAGGCTGAGGTTGATGGTGGGATGGAAACTGTTGAAATCATGGTGGAATTCCTCAAGAGCTTCTTTTCCATGGGTCCAGATGATGAAGATGTCATCAATGTAGCGCAAGTAGAGTAGGGGCATTAGGGGACGAGAGCTGAGGAAGCGTTGTTCTAAGTCAGCCATAAAAATGTTGGCATACTGTGGGGCCATGCGGGTACCCATCGCAGTGCCGCTGATTTGAAGGTATACATTGTCACCAAATGTGAAATAGTTATGGGTCAGGACAAAGTCACAAAGTTCTGCCACCAGGTTAGCCGTGACAGTATCGGGGATACTGTTCCTGACGGCTTGTAGTCCATCTTTGTGTGGAATGTTGGTGTAGAGGGCTTCTACATCCATAGTGGCTAGGATGGTGTTTTTAGGAAGATCACCAATGGACTGTAGTTTCCTCAGGAAGTCAGTGGTGTCTCGAAGATAGCTGGGAGTGCTGGTAACGAAGGGCCTGAGGAGGGAGTCTACATAGCCAGACAATCCTGCTGTCAGGGTGCCAATGCCTGAGATGATGGGGCGTCCAGGATTTCCAGGTTTATGGATCTTGGGTAGCAGATAGAATACCCCAGGTCGGGGTTCTAGGGGTGTGTCTTTGCGGATTTGTTCTTGTGCTTTTTCAGGGAGTTTCTTGAGCAAATGCTGTAGTTTCTTTTGGTAACTCTCAGTGGGATCAGAGGGTAATGGCTTGTAGAAAGTGGTGTTGGAGAGCTGCCTAGTAGCCTCTTGTTCATACTCCGACCTATTCATGATGACGACAGCACCTCCTTTGTCAGCCTTTTTGATTATGATGTCAGAGTTGTTTCTGAGGCTGTGGATGGCACTGTGTTCTGCATGGCTGAGGTTATGGGGTAAGCGATGCTGCTTTTCCACAATTTCAGCTCGTGCACGTCGGCGGAAGCAGTCTATGTAGAAATCCAGGCTGCTGTTTCGACCTTCAGGAGGAGTCCACCCAGAATCCTTCTTTTTGTAGTGTTGGCAGGAAGGTCTCTGTGGGTTAATATGTTGGTCAGAGGTGTGTTGGAAATATTCCTTGAGTCTGAGACGTCGAAAATAGGATTCTAGGTCACCACAGAACTGTATCATGTTCGTGGGGGTGGAGGGGCAAAAGGAGAGGCCCCGAGATAGGACAGATTCTTCCGCTGGGCTAAGAGTATAGTTGGATAGATTAACAATATTGCTGGGTGGGTTACGGGAACCATTGTTGTGGCCCCTTGTGGCATATAGTAGTTTAGATAGCTTAGTGTCCTTTTTCTTTTGTAGAGAATCAAAGTGTGTTTTGTAAATGGCTTGTCTAGTTTTTGTAAAGTCCAGCCACGAGGAAGTTTGTGTGGAAGGTTGGTTCTTTATGAGAGTATCCAGTTTTGAGAGCTCATTCTTAATCTTTCCCTGTTTGCTGTAGAGGATGTTGATCAGGTGGTTCCGCAGTTTCCTTGAGAGTGTGTGGCACAAGCTGTCAGCATAGTCTGTGTGGTATGTAGATTGTAATGGATTTTTTACCTTCAGTCCTTTCGGTATGATGTCCATCTGTTTGCATTTGGAGAGGAAGATGATGTCTGTCTGTATCTGTGCGAGTTTTTTCATGAAGTTGACAGATTTCCACTCTATACGGCTAAATTCAGTGCCTTGCATAATCACAGGTTTCAGAGTAGCAGCCGTGTTAGTCTGTATTCGCAAAAAGAAAAGGAGTACTTGTGGCACCTTAGAGACTAACAAATTTATTAGAGCATAAGCTTTCGTGAGCTACAGCTCACTTCATCGGATGCATTTGGTGGAAAAAACAGAGGAGAGATTTATATACACACACACAGAGAACATGAAACAATGGGTTTATCATACACACTGTAAGGAGAGTGATCACTTTAGATAAGCCATCACCAACAGCAGGGGGGGGAAAGGAGGAAAACCTTTCATGGTGACAAGCAGGTAGGCTAATTCCAGCAGTTAACAAGAATATCAGAGGAACAGTGGGGGGTGGGGTGGGAGGGAGAAATACCATGGGGAAATAGTTTTACTTTGTGTAATGACTCATCCATTCCCAGTCTCTATTCAAGCCTAAGTTAATTGTATCCAGTTTGCAAATTAATTCCAATTCAGCAGTCTCTCGTTGGAGTCTGTTTTTGAAGCTTTTTTGTTGAAGTATAGCCACTCTTAGGTCTGTGATCGAGTGACCAGAGAGATTGAAGTGTTCTCCAACTGGTTTTTGAATGTTATAATTCTTGACGTCTGATTTGTGTCCATTCATTCTTTTACGTAGAGACTGTCCAGTTTGGCCAATGTACATGGCAGAGGGGCATTGCTGGCACATGATGGCATATATCACATTGGTAGATGCGCAGGTGAATGAGCCTCTGATTGTGTGGCTGATGTGATTAGGCCCTATGATGGTATCCCCTGAATAGATATGTGGACAGAGTTGGCAATGGGCTTTGTTGCAAGGATAGGTTCCTGGGTTAGTGGTTCTGTTGTGTGGTGTGTGCTTGCTGGTGAGTATTTGCTTCAGATTGGGGGGCTGTCTGTAAGCAAGGACTGGTCTGTCTCCCAAGATCTGAGAGAGCGATGGCTCGTCCTTCAGGATAGGTTGTAGATCCTTGATGATGCGTTGGAGAGGTTTTAGTTGGGGGCTGAAGGTGATGGCTAGTGGCGTTCTGTTGTTTAGAGGGCAAGGAAAATGATTAGGAGGTTGGGACACATGACTTATGAGAAGAGGCTAAGGGAAGTGGGTTTATTTAGTCTGCAGAAGAGAAGAGTGGGGGGGATTTGATAGCAGCCTTCAGCTACCTGAAGGGGGGTTCCAAAGAGGATGGAGCTCGGCTATTCTCAGTGGTGGCAAATGACAGAACAAGAAGCAATGGTCTCAAGTTGCAATGGGGGAGATCTAGGTTGGATATTAGGAAAAACTGTTTCACTGGGAGGGTGGTGAAGCACTGGAATGGGTTACCTAGGGAGGTGGTGGAATCTCCATCCTTAGAGGTTTATAAGGCCTGGCTTAACAAAGCCTGGCTGGGATGATTTAGTTGGGGGTTGGTCCTGATTTGAGCAGGGAGTTAGACAAGATGACCTCCTGAGGTCTCTTCCAACCCTAATTTTCTATGATTCTATGAATCCCCAATCAAGTCAGCTGGGGGTGCCCTGGGCTCAGCCTGATCCTAGGTAGGCATCCGACACTGCAGATCTGGATGCCAGGGTTGAACGTTTCCACCATAACTTGTATAACACAAATCATACCATGCTGCATATATAGAGATAAAACCCCATGGCTTTTGCATTTTTTTTGTAAGTTGATTGTTTTTATTTTGCTTTGCTCAGTGTTTGCCATTCGTGCCTGCCCCACCCACACTGCAGCCCAGCCAGCAGTATGTCCCAGAGTCTCTTTCTTGCCACAAAAGAAGTAGGGCTGGGCTGCCAGGACTTACAGCAGTTCAGAAGAATGAACAAGTAGCTAGTGTCTGCTAGCCCAAGCAGCCAGAAGCCTTCGACCAGACCTGAACCCAAGTGCTCAGACTGCAGAGAGGGCCTAAGGCAGCTCATTGTGCTTTACGTTAGGCCAGCACTCCAAGATCAGAGCTTCCCAGATCACCTCTGACATCCCCTGTAGACTGTCACTCATTAAATTACTGCCAACAGCAAGGAGATACCGCAATTGCAATGCCCTGGAGATTTGCTTCTTCATCTCCTCTCTGCCGGGGGTTCACCCTCTCTCTCGCACGCTGGCAGCAGAGAGCCGACAGGGAAGGGGTGCTTTGAATGAACCAACCCTAAAGGGGGCTTTGTACGCATCGTGTAATCTCCTTAGCAGGGGAGAGGAGAGCTGAAAGAGAGCAGACTATCACCAGGGCAGCTCATCCGACACAGTGTGAACCAGACTGGTGCTAACTCGGCTTCGGATCCGAGACAGACTCTGAGAAGCGGACGTGAGGTGACACCTGGGCACTGGGCCCTTCTTCAGGCAGTGGGGAAAGGAGATTAGGCCAGTGTGGAAAGAACACTAGCTTGTGCCCAATTCAGTCACTAAGGAGAGCACTGAGAACTCTCCAGGCAGCTACCGAGACAAGCGCCTTGCTTTAGAAGTAAATTGTTTCCAACGTCTCGGCTCATGCACCAGCCAGGTGAGGACAAGATCCAGGAGCGTGTTGTTTCCTGCAGCACACTTAGCATTTTAATCCCACGTAAATTAAGCAGGAGCCAAGGGGGTGTCACAGGAAGCAGTATGTGAAGGCAGTGAAAAATTACACTTACACCTTTCTGCAAGGGGTTGAAAGGAGGAACAAAATCTCTCCTTTACTGCACTCCAAAGCAACTGCCAATGTCAGGTTTTATAAGAGGGTACGGCCACGTAGAGTCACACCGTCCACTCGGAGCTGCGTTTCATTATGTTGTGGGGAGAGCATCTCACTCCCTTCAGTCCAGCAGGCCTTTCTCCTCTCCATGCACATTCCTGTTTTAGAGCCTTTATTTCAGGGGTGTTCAAACATGTGGCCTACCCTTATGAGTCCCCTCCCGTTTCACCCACTCTCCAGTCACTGTGGGAATCGCTGGGAGTGAGGTAATATCTGTTACTGGACCAACTTCTGTTGGCGAGAGACATGAACAACTCTGTGTGGCCTGAAAGCTTGTCTCTCACCCCCAGAAGTTGGTCCAATCAAAGCTATTCCCTCCCACACCTTGTCTCATATATCCTGGGACCAGCCTGGCTAGAACAACCCTGTGCACAACAATGGAAGAGGAGGGTAGTTATGGCCCTGAACAGTGTCTAACACAGCAGGTATTATGGAAAACAATCACACTGCCATCCCTGCCAACCGTCCTCCCCCTTTCTCTGTACATGCTGCCAGGGCTCCTGTCTTCCTATCCCACGGGGGCTCTATCCCCTGCGAGGCTCCTGACTCCAGTCCGAGCAGCAGCTCCAGGATCTTCTCTTCTTGTCGCAGTGCCTCCTGCTGGATGCAGATGATGCCACCTCCTCTTGTTCCAGCTGTTTTGGAGGGAATGCAGGTTTCTGTGCAACGCAGAAGCAGCTGGAAGAAGAGGAGGGGCCAGCCCTCTGGGTCCTTGCCTGCTCTCCAGGAGTGCATCACGGACCACCTTTTCAGGATGGCTGCTCCACAGACAGGCTCTACTTGAAGCACATGTAACAGTGTGCTTCCTACACACACGGTCCTACAGAGCCCCACAACCTGCCAAGCTGGGGGAGCTGAGGGGGTAGGAGCCAATGCATTGCATTGTTGGAAAGCAGACTGCCCCAGCCAGAGCGCAGGGCTGCTGTAACTGCAAGGGATCCAACCTTCTTTGCCGGGGGTGGAAGTATTGTTTTACACAGCTCATCTAACCGACACTCTGGGGCTGGTTCTGCTCCCTTTGTGCTGCTCAGGCAATGCCAAAGGACCAGGAATCATCCACCCAGGACTCTGGCAAGGACTGCCTTGGGCAGGGCGCTTGGTGGGTGTACCCCAGCTCACAGGCCTCCATCGTGGCAACCCCTGGGCCTTCACGAGCTGGGGCAGGCCTTGGGCACACCGCACACTCAGTAGCCCCCCCCCCCCCCCCCCACCGGTGGCAGTCCTCAGATGACAAGGGAGAGCAGGCTCCAACTGAGACCAAGGAACTGTATCTCAGAATCACAGAATATCAGGGTTGGAAGGGACCTCAGGAGGTCATCTAGTCCAACCCCTGCTCAAAGCAGGACCAGCCCCCAACTAAACCATCCCAGCCAGGGCTTTGTCAAGCCTAACCTTAAAAACTTCGAAGGAAGGAGATTCCACCATCTCCCTAGGTAACCCATTCCAGTGTTTCACCACCCTCCTAGTGAAAAAGTTTTTCCTAATATCCAACCTAAACCTCCCCCACTCCAACTTGAGACCATTGCTCCTTGTTCTGTCAGCTGCTACCACTGAGAACAATCTGGATCCAACCTCTTTGGAACCCCTTTCAGGTAGTTGAAAGCAGCTATCAAATCCCCCCTCATTCTTCTCTTCCGCAGATTAAATAATCCCAGTTCCCTCAGCCTCTCCTCATAAGTCATGTGTTCCAGCCCCCCCAATCATTTTTGTTGCCCTCCACTGGACTCTTTCCAATTTTTCCACATCCTTCTTGTAGTGTGGGGCCCAAAACTAGACACAGTACTCCAGATGAGGCCTCACCAGTGCCGAATAGAGGGAAATGATCATGTCTCTTGATCTGCTGGCAATGCCCCTACTTATACAGCACAAAATGCCATTGGCCTTCTTGGCGACAAGGGCACACTGTGGACTCATATCCAGCTTCTCGTCCACTGTAACCCCTAGGTCCTTTTCTGCAGAACTGCTGCCGAGCCACTTGGTCCCTAGTCTGTAGCGGTGCATGGGATTCCTCCATTGTAAGTGCAGGACTCTGCACTTGTCCTTGTTGAACCTCATCAGATTTCTTTTGGCCCAATCCTCTAATTTGTCTAGGTACCTCTGTATCCTATCCCTACCCTCCAGCGTATCTACCTCTCCTCCCAGTTTAGTGTCATCTGCAAACTTGCTGAGGGTGCAATCCACGCCATCCTCTAGACCATTAATGAAGATATTGAACAAAACCGGCCCCAGGACTGACCCTTGGAGCACTCTGCTTGATACCAGCTGCCAACTAGACATGGAGCCATTGATCACTTCCCATTAAGCCCGATGATCTAGCCAGCTTTCTATCCATTCATCCAGCCCATACTACTTTAACTTGCTGGCAAGACTATTGTGGGAGACCACATCAAAAGCTTTGCTAAAGTCAAGGAATAACACGTCCACTGCTTTCCCCTCATCCACAGAGCCAGTTATCTCGTCATAGAAGGCAGTTAGATTAGTCAGGCATGACTTGCCCTTGATGAATCCATGCTGACTGTTCCCGATCACTTTCCTCTCCTCAAAGTGCTTCTGTAACTGTAACTGGCTGCCAGCTCTCAGCTTCCCCTCCTGCCGACAAAGTGCTGTTCACACCAGGGCTTGTCATCGGCAAAACTTGTGTCTTTCAGGGGGGTATTTTTTTAACAGCTCTGAAAGACTAAAGTTTTGTCGTTCAGTTCCCAGTGCGGACAAAGCCTTCATCTTTCTGTTGAAGATATCACAGAATAACGAACAGTTTTCCCTCCCTTTCCATTTCTGAGAGCAGTGCAGTAGGACATAACACAGTCCAAAGCAAACAGCGAGCAGGCAGGACAGCTGTTAACTGAATATAAACACTTAAGAAACCTGACAGTAGCAAACTCTTGATGATCTCACAATGCTCTGTGCGAAGGACACTGTGAGCAAAACAGGCTTTAAAACTATCCCACCCTGGAACTTAAAAAAAAAAAAAAGCAGCAATAGTTTAAAACTGGGATTGCTGACATGGAGGAAGGGCGTATTCACTGGAACAGAAATAGGATCAAAATCAGACTGTAAAGCTTCTGAAGCCAAGGAGAGGAAACCCTGCCTTCCGCCTTGCATTGCTGAGCGCTGTCCAGGCCCCAGAGGAAGACGTGTTCCTGCCTCACAGACACACACTGGGGAGCTGGAGGAAGGCCTAAGTCTGAAGGTTGTGGGAATGTACTTGGCCCTTAAGGTCTGTGCCTGC
Source organism: Dermochelys coriacea (assembly GCF_009764565.3). NCBI lineage: Eukaryota > Metazoa > Chordata > Testudines > Dermochelyidae > Dermochelys > Dermochelys coriacea. The sequence continues at coordinate 78,700,611 of NC_050078.2, read as the reverse complement.
AGGGAATTATCCCGGGGAGGCTGTATGGAGAAGGGGCAGCTTTTCATGCACTGGTTAGGCTGTAGGCTTAGAGGCAGTGAGAGGAGTGAGTGTGGCAGAAATGGGCAGTGCCGTGCCAGTGGGGCCTGGAGCTAGATGCACAGGGCAATGGGTAGCTAATGAAGGTTTTGGGCAGCGGTGTTCTGCAAAGGGCCCATGATGAGTAGCGAGAAGGCCAGAAAGGAGGGAGCTGCAGTTGTAACGTGAAAGGGAGCCAGAGCAGGGGCAAGGCTTGGAGAGGAGAGGCTGGGGGAGATGGCAGAGTGGGAGAGGCTGTTGCTGGAAACGTTCGGTGGGCATTGTCCCTACTGAGTTGGAAGCCAAAGCCAGAGAGCAAGCGAGGACGCGTGGCGAAGCCGAGCAGACCCATGGCATGACTGCGAGGCTGATGAGCTGCAAGCAGGGGGTGCTGCCGGAGCTGCCCAGGGAACCGTTTGAGGGAAAAGAGAACAGGAGAGCAGCCACAGAGCCCGAGGAGGAAGGAAGCAACTGCGGGAAGCAGCAGATCCAAAAGGATACTGGGAGAGAGGCAGGGCTGGGACATAGGAAGGACAGTCGAGGATCTGGCAGGAGTGGTGACTGCGGGGGCTGGAAACGGCCCCCAGGGCGTCTCAGGCAGGGCGTGCTGGAGAGAAGCCCACGCAGAGGGAATAGGCCGAGAGACAGACAGCTGGCCCACACAGGCCCATGGACAGAGCCCTCTCAGCAGCACTGCCCTCAGCCTGGGAGCCATGCCACTGGGTCCGAGCGGCTTCTTCTGCCGGACACCGATGTCAGTCCCTGCTCCTTCTCTCCTCATCCACCCATCTCACTGTAATCCAGGCTTACAACAGAGCTAGTGTCACCCCAGGGCTAATACCCAGGCAGGGCCAAGGCTAGCCCTCCAGAGGCCAGGTGGGTCCTCCACAGCATCGCCTCCACAGAGCCACCTTTGCAGTCGTGCCCTGGGCCATGCGGTGCTAGACTCTCTGAGCCCAGAGGGGGTGCGGTGGCTAGCACGTGCGCTGAACACGCAGGGCCAGTATGATGCCCTTGGCTCACTGAGCAGTGCCTTACTCCTAGCATGAGCAGGGTGAATGCACAATCCTGCCCTCAGAAAGCTCCCCTCTGGCAGGCACAGAGCTCCCTTCCCAGCCAGCCTCCCGGACTGAGAACGAATTCAAAGCCACACAATGGGGGCAGGAGGGAAGTCATGTGCACTTTGAAGAACTCCAGTGACTGGTAAATAACTTAGCTGCCTCCTTCCAGTAACTGCTCCATTCTCTAGGCCTAGGAACAGCAACAAGCCCCAGAAGGAGAGCGTGACAGAGAAGGAGACCACAGCCCCACACAGCTAGACGCAGTGTCTGGCTCTGGAGAGCCGTGAGGAGAGACGGTGCATGCGGAGTTCCACGTGCAGAGCTTGGGAAGCCCCAAGAGTTTAGAGGCCATCATTGCCCTGGTAGAATGATTATTACAGTCCCCCTAGAACAAGCGATCTGGCTGCAGGTAGCACGGCACCTATCCCTGGGACAAACGCTCAGGAAAGGCAGTTTCTTCACTGGGCTTCTCCCTATAGATGGATCGAAGAGATACAAGAGGTTCCGTATGTCTCCTGGACAGAGGATCCCTTGACCCCAAGGGGCTGGCAGGATGAGCCTGCCCGAGGCAGAGAAGCGACGGGTTTTGATGGGAATCTTGCGGGAAGGTTTTCAGGGTGAGGACAGCGCACGAAGAGCAAGGAAGAAGCTGGACACACGGGAGTGGGACATTCTCACCCCCCCCCCCCGCCCCCAGAGGTGCTGGAGTGAGAGGAACAGAGCACGGCAGGTGTAATTCCCATGGAGCCGTTCAGCCACATCTTCGCCATCATGGCCCCAGGACCACAGAGGAGAGTCCATAGGGGTTCAAAGCAGCTCCACCAGTTGGCCAAGCGCCAGATTCAGATCCATAGACAGAGCGAAGGCCCTGACCTGCCCATCTCCCGTTGGATCCCTTCAAGGGTTACCTGAGCAGCTGAACAAAAGAGGCTGACTTACTCCCTCCTGCAAAGCAAACGCAGCTCGGGTGGGGAGCTCTGGGAATCCACCTGGGACGGCAGCAGGCAGGAAGCGAGGGGGACAGCGCCTCTCTCTCGTGCCCAAGGTGGACTCACTTCTGTTACACACACGAGTGTGGCTGGGGAGAAAGGCTTCCTGAGCCTGAGAAAGTCACGTCCCCCCTCCAGGGAAGAAATGAAATTGGGAGCTGGGATCCGAGCCTAGGACACGCAGACATGGAGCTGCAGAGTCGAGAAATGCCCTGCACCACCCAGAGCCTGCTGCTGGCCCCGCCTGGCGAACAGCGAGACGAGCAGGGCTGATGTGTTCAGCGAGTGCCGAGTGTTTTCCCAGCTGAGCTGCCGGCCGCCCTTCTGCGGGGCCTTGGCTTGAATCTAAGCTCCCCCCAGTGGGGCAAGGCAGCATTGCAGCCTCACCACCCTCCACCCTTCCTTCCGCAAAGGCCGACTCTTGCCCACAGACCGTCTGCTCCCCCACATCAATACGAGACGCCCCCGGGCAGGGAAGAGCAGCCACCCACGTGGCCCGTTTTATACCTCTCGTACGTTACAAACTGCTATCCGCCAACTGTGCGCTTACTCGCCTAGGCAAGAGCGTGGTCCTGGTCCCCTGGCCTGTGCTCCCTGCCCCAGCCCGGACAGCAGTCATGCCCCCTGCTGGGGGTGTTTTTCACTGCATGCTCATTGGGGCAGGAGTTGTTTCTGCTATGTCTGGGTACAGCACCTAGCACAGTGGGGCCTGTTGTCTGCATTACAGCAGCAGCTACAGGAGCTGAGATGCGACAGAGCAGGGACGGCAAGGCAGAGGCCATGGCTGAGTGCGCTTCCCAGGGGCAAACCACACCATCACCTCGGACCCTCCGAGGAAAGTCTGTCTCTGTGGATCTTGGTTGGAGAAATAGCTGACTATCTCTGGGGTTTCAATTGCTAGCTGGGCAGATATTTTCTCCTTTGAGCCATATGCAGGAGAGTCACTTCAACTAAATGAAGACATCGCTACCATCTGGCCTTTATGTAGACCAGGAACCTAAAAGCAAGACAGGTAGGGTAGGGCAGAAATAGCTGAGCACAGTTTAAAAAGCTACCCGGATGGCAACCCTAAGGCACTGGATGGGAAAGCTAAAGGGCCCTCTGTCTGTGATGCAGAATCATTGCTAGAGGTCAGCTTCCTTCCTGGGACTCTGGAGGTGACCTACCTGGCGGTGGCAGAGGAGATGCAGGCAGTAATGAGAAAACGCCATTTCCCCATGCTGGTAGAGCCAGATTCTGGAGATGCAAGTACTAGCGCAAGTTCAGAGATACCTGCCTGGAACAATTACCCAGGAGAGTTTAGCCAGTGACTCGGAGATAAACAAGGAGCGCTGCTCCGAGCTCTAGGGACTGGACAGCCCCTCGCAGTGACCAGGAGCACGGCAATGAAACGTGCTGGAGAGCAGGGTGCCTACCGACTCTGGGGCCTTCGACGATCTCCCCCTCAGCACACAGCTGGCTGTAAAGAAGCGGTTAGATATCTTCGGTACTCCCCCTTGGAGGGCAGACAGCCTTCTCCACGTCAAAACACTAGAGCCCAGCACTTAACACAATTCAGCGGCAGTCCCCCCACCCCAAATACAGAATTTCATTCACCATGTTCAAGGAATGCAAGATGCCTGTGGTCGCTGTCAGAATGCCGTCACCCTAGTACACTTGGTCTGTGGGGGGCGGTGCCGGGCATTTCAGACAAGGTGCCAGGTGATCTCAGAAAGGGGGAACTAGGAGGAACAATACAAGAGGCACAAATGCAGCCGACGGTAAAGAGACAGGATCAGCCTGGCTGAGCAGCATGAGAGAGCCAAAGCCCTTGAGGAAACAGTGCTGCCTCAGTGTCAGATACAGCAGAATGAGCACGAAGCTCCGTGTAGCATTAGCCCATTCGTCACAGCAAGAGAAGGCAGAAGTGGGCAAACTACGGCCAGAGTGCCACATCCAGCCCTCCAGAGGTTTTTATCCGACCCTCAAGCTCCCACCGGGAAGCGGGGTCTGAGGCTTGCCCCACTCTGCACGGCTCCTGGAAGCATTGGCTCATCCCCCCTCCAGCTCTTACATGTAGGGGCAGCCAGGGGGCTCCGCACGCTGCCCCCACCCCAAGCTCCGCTCCCACAGCTCCCATTGGCTGGGAACCACAGCGAACGGGAGCTGCAGACAAGGCAGTGCACAGAGCCACCTGGCCTCGCCTCCACTTAGGAGCCGGAGGGGGAACATGCCGCTATTTCTGGGAACTGCGTGAGGTAAGTACCACCCGGAGCCCCCCAATTCCCTCCCATGCCCCAACCCCTTGCCCCAGCCCTGATCCCCTTCCCACTCTCCAAACCCCTCTGTCCCAGTCTGGAGCTCTCACCTGCACCCCCAACCCCTCATCCCCAGCCCCACCCCAGAGGCTGCACACCCAGTGGGAGCCTTCCCACCCTCCCGCACCCCAAACCCCAATTTCATGAGCATTCATGGCCCACCATACAATTTCCATACCCAGATGTGGCCTTCGGGCCAAAAGGCTTGCCCGCCCCTGCTCTAAGGCTCTAAATCAAACCTAAATGCTTCACATGTGATTCTCAAGCTAACCAGTCGAACTTTCTGCCCCTTCACAGCAGCAGATCTTGTGGCCACTCCCATGCCCAGTGAGTCGGAGGCGAAGGCCGAGGGAGAGGGAAGTTTCTCAGGGTAGTCCAGACGTTCATAGCATTCCACAGCTGCTTCATCAGCTACTCTTGGCAAAAGGGGCTACAGGGTGATGGGCTGTCAGATCAACACTTGACATCTCCGTTTCAAGAAGCAAATGTGAATAAAGAAGGCCAGAGCAAAACTCCTCACGCTCCATTACTCCCGCCTGTGTCGGAAGTAGCCAATTCCCACGCTGCAGGGGCTCTACCGGCTGAGCGTTACTCTCTCGTAGGAGCAGAGCATGGCTTTGCCTGGGTTAGGCTACGGTAAGGCATTTGACTTACACAATGGCAGTGTGGAAACTCAACTATACCAGCAGGAAGTCATCATTCAAAGGGGAGTGACTCGAGAGCTTAACTAGCTAATAGAGGCTCCCACACTGGCTGCCCTTTTCTACCAGTGTGCGATGGTCAAGATGCACCAATGATGGAGAAGCGGCTCCAGAGCACATCAAAGCAGAGAGCTTTGGTGTGAATGGGTCCACGCCCGGGTGAGGGCTGGGTGACTAGCAGAGCTCCACACATGAACGCACACACTTCTCTTTTAACGCGCACCAAAAGGATGCACACGTCTTTGTCTTTAGACATTACATTTTCATTTTCTTCTCACCCCTTTACAGGGATCTTGAGTTCTGGTGAAACTATTCCTAATGCAGACTGGACACGTTCGCATCTTTGCCTTGCTTAACACGGCAAGGCCTTGGCCAGTGCCACAACAGCACACTGCTCACAAGCTTGAGCCAAAGCCTTCCATGCAAAGAGTAAGAGGGACACACTGTGGAGTGATGATACATCCAAGGATGCCAGCAAAAATAAAGAAATAATAATAATAATAATAATGATGAGGATGATGAAAAAAGGCAGCATGCCAGTAATCAACAGGAACATTTCCACTGACTGAAGAGGGGCAGTGTGGGGAGCCCAGGCTCTCAGCTCTGCATGCAGCTCCCCACCGGCAGTGCAGCTGCCCCCAGGCTCTCAACTGCCCGCTGGGAACATAGCTACCCACCCCACCTTGCTATTGGCTACCCCCCGGGAACATAGCTACCCCCCCCAGCCTGGCTATCGGCTACCCACTAGGAACATAGCTACCCACCCCCCAACCTGGCTATCGGCTATCCGCTGGGAACATAGCCACCCTCCCTCCCCACACACACCCCAACCCAGCTATCGGCTCCCCACCAGGAGCCCGGCTGCACTGAGTCTCCCAGCTTGGGGCACGGCAGCCACCCACCTAGGTTCCCAGTGGGGAGCTCCACACCCAGAGTCCAGCTGGCTACCAGGCTCTGAGCGGGGAACCAGGAGCCTCCATGCAGCAGGTAGGCTGGAAGCGGGGATCCCCAGGGGCAGCCGGGAGCCCCCCACCTGCCCTGGGGTGACAGGAACGACAGCCAACAGCCCATGTGAGTAACCCACAGTGCTTGCACAGACACTGCATGGCCCTAACTAACATCACAGCTGGCAGGACCTCCAACACTGGACAAATGATCAATTAGGTCAAGGCAGTGCTGCAAATGAAGTCCCCTGGGTTTTGGGGGGGTGGGTTTGTGGGGAGCTGGGGGAGGAAAGCGGTGTCTTCACGTGGCTGAGGGAGATTTCAGGCAGAAAATAATCAGCAAGGATTTTTAAAAAGCCAAGAGCACTAAAAACCAAACGTCAGCTGTTCCTTCCCAAAACTGGGAAAAATTCATCCTAATTATTCTTCAGGGCTGGTCTCCATCACACTGGTCCCAGCACCACCCCGGCCACAGCCTGCTGCTTCCAGTGTGTGTGTGTGTGCACGCGTGTGTGTATATAACACACACACCTCCCCCTTGCAATAGCGGGAGGTCAGGGCCGTGCTAGCACCTTGCTATCCCTTCCAGAGAGAGGAGTATATATGTAGCATTGAGGGGTGGGGGTCCCCAAGTCTTCATGTTCTCCTACACTGCTGTTGCTACTGGTGTGAAACCATGGAACAGAAGCCAGGAAAGAGTGCAGGAAGGCGGGGAGCATGGGCCTAGCGATGGAGGGGCGACATCCCCCTGCCAACTTCGAGTCAGCAATGCCGCTCTTCCCCCTGCTCCGCACCTAACAAAAGCCAGCCCAGCTGCTGTCCCCCGGGAAGGGGTGAAAGGAAAGAAGCCATTGATGCTGAGCGGCTGCTAAACAAAAACGCCCCCAAACCAAAGACATGGGCAGAGTACCTCTGCAGCTGGCTACCCGGGGGAGGACATATGGGAAAGATTATGATCCTAGTGCCCAGGAACCCCAAGCATCACCAAAGACCCCACTGTGCCAGGTGCTGTACAAAGATGGTCCCTGCCCAGATAGCTGACAACCTGTTTCTGCCCCCCACCCTCCACTGGCTGCACTCCAGAGCAGCAGGGGTCTAAAACTTCCTGCTGCATTCAGGGAAGGGAGAGAGTCTGGTCGCTGGGCCCCACCCCAGCAGTGGAGACTGGCTGCTGGGGAAGGGTGGGGGGGAGACCAGATGGACAGGGGAAATCAAAGTGGGGGCAGATCAAGGGAATGTGGGGAGCCAGAGGGCAGGCCTCAGGACACCAGGAGAGGAAGAGGTGACCCGGGACATCTGGGAGATGGGTTAGCTAGACCACTGGTGGGAAGCAGAGACTCCGGCAGCCAGTCTCATTCTACACAGCGAAATTGGAAGGGGAACCCCAGAGTCCTTTGTCCCTACCAGTCTGCCCCCCAGGGCAGTAGCTGTTGGGCTCCCTGCCTCTGACCAGTTTGGAAGCAACAAGAGCCGTTCCCTACCCCTGACTAGCCAGGAGCTGCAGAGATGGGGCTACCCCACTCCCTGGCTCTACACTGCCATCAAAGAACCCACACAAGCAGCAGCCAGCCTCGGAGCCCGGGTCTGCAGCCTGGGGCTTGCGCTGCAGCGCTAGACATAGCAGGGTGGCTGTTCCCCCTCAGCAGGAGCGCAGGCTCTGCAACCCCCCCCCCCCCCCCAGGCTCCTGAGCATGAACGCCCACCCTGCTTGGCTAGCACCGCAGCGAGCCTATAGGCCCGGCTCTGAGACGCTGCTGTGGTGGGTTTTGGCAGTGTAGATGGAGCCTGGCCAGACAGAGCGCACCGGAGCCACAGTGGCTGGAGCCCAAATCCACCTCTTCCCCAGCAGTGGGGCCATTCCTGACCCTTGCTGGTGGCGAGGCCCCTTTCAGCTCCGGAAGTACCCCAAGCTGCCCGTGGGGCTTTGCCTGGCTCCCGCGTTCACTTCTGCACGGCGGCCCCGCCACAGATGCTAGCACGTAGCTGACAGTCAGACAAGAGTCCTGTGTGGCGTTGCCCGCAGGACATGGGGATTCACACAGCTCCGGGCAGGGGCAGGCACCCCCGGCCACGTCAGGCTTACAGAGCGCGGCACACTCCTGCAGCGAGGGCATCAGGAAACAACCGCTTCAAATGCAGTGTAGCCGCTTTCAAATGGAGCAAAATCCAGCCTCTCCCGCGCTCTTCACAGACCCGCAGCTGGGTACCGGCAGGACCCGACCTTCTCAGGGCTGGGAAAGCGGGTGGGAGAGAAACACTTCTGTCCTTTGCTACTGAGCCTTAAAATAACAGCGTGTAGGAGAATTCCTGTTCAGCTCCACCCACAGATCCAAGGCCACAGGAGAAATCAGGCTCAACTCCCCACAGGGGATGCTCTCCCCTGAGCACAGAGATCCCTGAGGACAAAGCACATACCTCTCATACTGGCTGACCCTTCTCTTCTAGCTCTGGGGTGGTCAGCTGCTGTAGGCAAGACCCAGCTACAGTTCACTGAATTCATATAAAAAATGTGAAGGGATTTCCATAGCAAGCCAACGCCCATCGGTTCCAGAGCAACATGAGAGGAAGGGGCACAGCAGCCCAAGGATGGAAGAAAAAGCACCTCCTTTCTGCCCCACTGGTCTCCAGTCACCCGCCTTCGGTCCCAAAAGCCTCAATCAAAAGGAAGAGACTGAACAGAAGGTGGGGGGTCAGCACGTCGCTGTCTGGAAGAAAGCAGCCTTTAGAATCTCAGGAGAGGGTTAAATATTGCCCGGCACTGCACATCTACATCATCAGCGCTCCACGGAGATCAGCAGCACGGGTCTATTTATAAGCCAGGCCTAGCAGCCAGCGTACAGCTGTGGTCTGCAGTGCGAGACTCAGACTGCCAGCCTGTGACAGTCTATGGTTTACACAAATTATAAAGGTAGGTTATGTACCTCTCCCCCCAGCCCTCCCGACACACAGACACACACAAGTCGGTCATGGAACAAAGCACCTAGCACCTGTACAGGACACTGCCTTCGTGGGCTAACGTGTCCCTATCAGACCTTGCTGCTCCCTCACTCCACAGTACCAACACCATCAATCAGTGCACGCTGGCTGCTCCAAGTCACCACCAATCATTATCCTGCCTACGATACTGGCAGGTTTTGGTTTTAGGCCGTTTGATGCAAGAGGACTCAGGCTGGCTGTAATGGTGAAGGAAAGCAAAGGCACTGCATGCTATTTGTTACCACTATTAATTTTCAGGAAGAAAATAAACTTGGACAAGAAAATGCTTATGAGAATCTCAGTGTACATCGAGCCATAGTCTCCAGCCCCAGGACAGAGATTAGCATCGCACCCGCTTTCCGCTTCGGAACGCGAGAGTGGAGTCAGCTTGGCTTGCCACTCAGCATCCTGAGGAGACATCTCCCTGTCCTGTGGAGACGGAACAGATGAGGGTCCATAGTGCTCCCTCTTCTCCCTCCCTCAGGCTCTCTTCTCACAGTTTGTTTTATGACGGACCCAAAGAAGGGCAGGGAAGGCTCAATGAAGAGCAAGGCAAAAGCTTAACTGCCACCTCCAACCCTCACTTGGAACCCAGTTTTAAAACCCTCTCCGCGGACCCAAGGTCATGCATGCATCAGAATTTAGCAGGTGATTTCATTTTCCTTGCATTAATTGTTCACATGCACTGCAAGGCCAGATGCGGAACACACACATCCAAACACAGCTAAGGTAAGTGAGGTTACTCGCAGGAGTCCTTCTACAACCTAAGATGGCTACTGTTTGAATCCGCACTAACTATTCAGCTCAGAACACGTTTATATTCTGGGATTGCACACCTGCTCTTCCTTCAGGCCACCACCAGATTTCACCTGGGCTCAGAGGTGCAAAGGAATAACAGCACTGACTTCTTCATGTTTACTTCTGATGGTCACCTGATTCAACATGCACGTAGCTATATGCCTAGCTATGAGCATGATACAAGATCCCAGTGGATACAGAACCTCAGTCCCAACCAGGAGACTGAAATCCAGCCAAACCCGCAGCAGGTACAAGCACCCCCCTCTCTTACAGAAGAGAGGTGCTCAGTCTGGCAGTTATCGCTCCCTACAGAGCACCCCTTACCTGTCTGGGCTAAGACAACACTTCGGGAGTCCAAATCCAACTTCTTCACCAGAGTTTTGGGATCAATCTTCATCCCAGCAAAGATGTCAGAGGACAAAAAAGCCCAGTCCTGAGCCAAAGACAAAGTTAAACACGCACTTTAATATTGAGAGGAATAAAATAATTGCAAAGTTCAGGCCTACTCTCCAATAACCATCACATAGTAGCCCATTGGTTCATGGTATTAAAATGTGTGCCATGCCTCAGAGGACACAGCCAAACTACTGGTTTCCAGCTCATTGCTTTTTACTACAAATATGTATGAGAGTCTGTGATGGGCATTCCTGGGGTGCAACGTTGAACTGGGGTACCACTGAGCCCTCTGTCTCACCAACCTGCACTCCCTTTCACACTGTGATAATGTGACAAGCTGCAAACCCCTCAAGGTCCTGCACTCACACAAGCATTCACAGGCAGGGACGCACCCAGCTTTCGCCAGCCACTCTTAAACCAAAAAGAGAGAGGCTCCAGCTAGTTCCCCCCAGCTCCCCAGCCTAGGACCCCAGAGCTGTACCGTCCTGCCCTGGTCAAAAACCTGACCAATGTAAGTTTATTACCCAGACTACCCCTCCCTCAATGTGGATAGGACATGAACAGGTTTTTATTAAGTGAGCTAAGATTTTTTTCATGCACTTCACTCAAACCACACTGTTTTTAGGTAGAATATAAAACAGATTTTAAGTGATTATAAGTAATAGCGAACAGATCAAAGCAGGTTACCCAAGAAATAAAACAAAATTGCAATCTAAATTTTATACACTAGACGGGATTTGAATCAAGCAATGTCTCACCCCAGTGGTACAAACAGTTCACCAATCTTCCATACACAGGCTGGGATTCCTCCTTTCCCACCTGGGACCACCTCCCCAGTCCAGTTTTTGTTCCAGGTGTTAAGTTCTGGGGGGAGTGAGGACAAGTGATTATGTCACTTCCTCCTTTTATTGCTTCTCCCATGTGGCAGGAACTTCATTGTCCCAAACAAAGCCCACAGCACAGTTCATGGAAAACTACAGGCACAAGATGAAGCCCAGTGTCACATGCCATTGCATGCTTCAATGAGTCATAGCATCCATTATCCACCGGGTGGGCACAAGCTTCTTCTAAGCCTATTGTGTTATTTAATGGGCCATCAGCTTGAATATCATAGACTATCAGGGTTGGAAGGGACCTCAGGGGGTCATCTAGTCCAACCCCCTGCTCAAAGCAGGACCAATCCCCAAGTAAATCATCCCAGCCAGGGCTTTGTCAAGCCAGGCCTTAAAAACCTCTAAGGATGGAGATTCCACCACCTCCCTAGGTAACCCATTCCAGAGCTTCAGACGCTCCTAGTGAAAAAGTTTTTCCTAGTATCCAACCTAAACCTCCCCCACTGCAACTTGAGACCATTACACAGAGCTACTGATCACTATCTGTTGAGCCCGATGATCTAGCCAGCTTTCTATCCACCTTATAGTCCATTCCCAATGTGCTGACTAAACTGGATGTAAACTACCTTGTGGGTGTCACCCCAGGAGCAAACACATTTTAAATACTGGTACATAGTCAATATTCACAACTTCAGATACGATAGCATATACAATCCAACAGGATATTAATGTTCAACAGATCAAGACTTTTAGAATGATCCCTTACAAAGCATATTTTGTACAAAACATATTTTAATTATATCGCTTTGGTGAATTTGGGGGTGCCAGGGCCTTGCTTTAGGGTACAGAGTGGCACAGTCTCTTCTAAGCACATTGAAGGAGAGCCACAAGTAGCCACCAGTGGTGTGGTCTCATTTGGCTAGCCAAGCCCCTTCAGTCTGGAAACAGGGCTGCAAGTCTACTAAGATCAGGGGGATGAGTTTGTCGAGTTTCTCTTGGATTTCTGGGGGAAAGGATGAGATGATATCCTTAAATTCCTGGGTAAAATGTGGTGTGGGGTCTTCTTTGAGTTCTTTATAGGAAGTTGGCCTTGTTAACGTTGCTATCATGGTTGAGGCTAATACCTTACATAACCCCTTAAATCAAAAGCTTTTACACCCTTTTTCTACACACTCCACTATTGCATCAGGTCAGTGATCAACTATAAAGCAAACAAACAAACAAAAATGAGGAGTCCTTGTGGCACCTTAGAGACTAACAAATTTATTTGGGCATAAGATTTTGTGGGCTAAAACCCACTTCAGTCACTATAGACCTCCCAGTGTCGCCCAATCACCATGGATTGTCTTTCCTGCTTCTCCCAGAACGTGCCAAGAGTTCTCCCAAGAGCTCACAACCCAGCATTTAAACAACAGCAGGCAGGTAAAGAGACACACAAACAAGGAGCAGGGTGTTGGCCACAGAATGGAAGACTGGAGTCTCTGGTGGCCACCAACGTAACTGGTGCCAACAGGAACCATGTGTAGGGATGAAGGGAAAGGCATGTTTCAAGGAGAGATTTAAGTGAGGATGGGGCGGCTTTGCAAGTTCTGATGGACAGGGACGGGAGAAAGCAGAGGTGCCTGCAGGAAAATGAGGGGATCAAAGTCAGTGTTATGAGAAGAGCAGAGGTTGGACTTGCGAGGAAGGGCATGGCTGAATGTTGCAGGAGGAGACCAGCATTTGAGCCTGACTTGAAGGAGGCGGGACGAGGAGGAGAGAGGTGATCACACACAGGCCACGGACCTGGGCCTAGTAGCAGCCTTTGGGAGGGAGATGAGACTGCCAGAGCGGAGGAGGCGCCGGCAAGGAGGACAGGCCACGAACAGGAGAGACAACTGACAGCGAAGGACACAGGCTGAGAGGCAGGTGCAGGGGGCTCCCACATGGTGGCAGCACGTGAGGCCAGGCCCAGCAGCCTACACCTGGGTCTCCCGCTGCAGGGTGCTGGGAAACAAAGGCTGGCTTGCTGCCAGGGTGGGCACTGCCAGGCCCCACAGCTCACACGGGCTGTTAGCAAAGGGCTGCATGTGCCAGAGACCCAGCAGGGGTCCAGAGCAGCCAGGAGCACGGAAATGCCCTCAACCAGTGCGAGAGCTACACCCGCATGCCCACCAGACCCCCCACCCCTCCCCGGCTTGGCCGCCCCACGTAACAGCCCTCCGCTGCCATGGCACAGCCCGTCCCTCCCCCACCTCCACTAGCATGGGGCAGCCCGCCCCGCCCCGCCCCACCCCTCTCCTCTCCTCCCCCACCTCCGCTGGCATGGAGCAGCCCATCCATCCCCGACCCCACCCCCACCGGCATGGGGCGGGCAGCCTGCCCCTCCCCGCCTCTCCCCTCCCCGCCGGCATGGGGCAGCCCATCCATCCCCGACCCCACCCCCACCGGCATGGGGCGGGCAGCCTGCCCCTCCCCGCCGGCATGGGGCAGCCCATCCATCCCCGACCCCACCCCCACCGGCATGGGGCGGGCAGCCTGCCCCTCCCCACCGGCATGGGGCAGCCCATCCATCCCCGACCCCACCCCCACCGGCATGGGGCGGGCAGCCTGCCCCTCCCCACCGGCATGGGGCAGCCCATCCATCCCCGACCCCGACCCCACCCCCACCGGCATGGGGTGGGCAGCCCCACCCCTCCCCCGCCGGCGCACCCCCCCCCCCCGCTGCCATGGTACAGCCCCACCCCTCCTCTGCTGGCGCAGCCCGCCCCCGGCAGAGCACATGGCACGGCCACGCACTAGTACCTCCTCCCGCCCCTCATGCCGGATGGTATCGCCCGCCAGGCTCTGCCCCCCGCCCCGCACACGAGATGGTATCGCCCGGTGCACCCCTTTTACCTTTCCGGGCTCCGCCCTCCAGCCGCTGGTCCCGCCCGCCCCATCGTGGCCGCCCGGCTCCGGGTCCCGCGGGCCCCTCGGTCTCGGGGCCGCCTGGTGCAGCCGCGGACGCTTCGCTTTCCCCACCATGGCCGGGCTGCCGGGGCTCGGCGTGTGTGCGGCGGATATGGCCCGCCCCGGAACGCGGCGCCGCACAGAGCGTTCCCCCCAAGGGCCGGGCGGGACACGGGGCGGGGCCCGGGTGCTCCCGCCTGGCGATGGGCTGGAGCCGGCCCCCGGGTCGGACCCGTGCGGCCCGGCGTGGGGCGCTGGGTGTTGCCCGCTTCCAGCTTTGGGGGCCGCGCCTGGGCTGGAGCCGCTGCGCAGAACAGCGCCAGCTGCTGTTAACTCTGAAGCCTAATGGTGCCAGGTGAAATGCCAGTGACTGTTTGGCTGCTGTGGGTTGTAGCCGCTCTCCGGAGAGGTGCCAGGCCAGGCTGCTGCGCAGAGCTGGTTGCTGGCAAGGATGGTGTGGTGGAGAAAATGCAGCCCTCTTCCCATAAAATAATTCCTGCCAGAAAAAACTCCTTCCTGATCCTAAACACAGTGATCACAGGGGCCCTGGGCCAGGAGCCTCACCGCAATTAAACCAATACCTGGTATAGACTGACCTGGTGCTCCTGGGAGTAGGGGGAGGCGGAAATAACCTTATAGAATTAGACAAAATACACTTACTGCTAACAGAGAAAAAGCTACATTTCTTTTTTTAGAAACATATTTCTGTGCTCTTTCTCTCTCCAGGGAATTGGGAAAGCAGAAACACTTATACAGCTGTCAAATCAAAACACATTTGTCTTACTTTGCCCACCCCCGGGGAATTTACTCAGCAGCTTGTTGTTGCATAGATAAAGATGGAATATGCAGCACCAATGGTAAGAGATGTGATGGAATGAGCCTCTGTGAAATACCTGGTTTCAGAGTAGCAGCCGTGTTAGTCTGTATTCGCAAAAAGAAAAGGAGGATTTGTGGCACCTTAGAGACTAACAAATTTATTTGAGCGTAAGCTGCATCCGATGAAGTGAAATACCTGTTTTGCTCTCCAATTCAGACCTTCGTTCAGGGGTCCATTTTCAGTGAATCTTAGGACTCTCACCAAAAACACTTTCCCCCATTAATGTTAGTGCAAGTTATCTCCCTTCCCCTTATGAAGAGAGGGGCATTTGGTTTCAGCTGTTGACAAATAAAAGTGAACACTTAGCCAGAAGGCTGTAAGGGTTTGTTCTACTGCAATCTAAGCATGTGTTTCAGGGTGTAATGAACCACTTTACGGAACAGACAAAAGGCATAAATACCCAGCCCACTGGATATCTGTATCTAGGTATGTGTGAGGGTAAATGAACAGCTTCTTATCTTCCCCCTCCGGAACTAGAAGATGCAACCTCACAAAATATATTTCTTCTGCTTTTCTTTGGGTTTTCCACTGCCAACTACCTGCCGGCCTATCTCCCCACAGCAGGACTGCATGCAACACCTGATGATGACTCCTTCTGCTGGATCTGCACCAGGGTGGATAAAAATCAATGATTTAAAGAAAAAAAATGAAAAAAAAAATTTTTTAATGTAAATCAGATTTTTTTGATAAAATGCTTTGAGGGGAAAAACTAAAGATAGTTTTAATTAAGACATTATAGCTCAAAGATATCTCATCATGGAATAGGAATTATAAATTCTAATTCTATAGTATGATACAATATATTCATGTAATGTCTGAGAAAATTTTGTAAATGAGCTCCAATAGTTCATGGATTAGGGACGCAATCCTATGGAGTTCCAGGGGCTTCTGCATAGATTATTTAGGTTAATCTTTCTATCTACCCAATGGGACTCAGTTCTTAGTCTATAAGATACCATCAGAGATGCTTAGTTTTGCAGTTCTCAAACTGTGGATTTTTGTCTCCAGAGATAACATGTTTGTTAACAGCAAAAATGGCTAACCTGGTGCCTGAACTTTGTGACTTTGTCCTCACCCATAACTATTTCACATTTGGGGACAATGTATACCTTCAAATCAGCAGCACTGCCATGGGTACCCGCATGGCCCCACAGTATACCAACATTTTTATGGCTGACTTAGAACAATGCTTTCTCAGCTCTCGTCCCTAATGCCCCTACTCTACTTGAGCTACATTGATGACATCTTCATCATCTGGACCCATGGAAAAGAAGCCCTTGAGGAATTCCACCATGATTTCAACAATTTCCATCCCACCATCAACCTCAGCCTGGACCGGACCACACAAGAGATCCACTTCCTGGACGCTACGGTGCTAATAAGCGATGGTCACATAAACACCACCCTACACCTACTGATGGCTATGCTTCCCTATATGCCTCCAGCTTTCATCCAGACCATACCACACGATCCATTGTCTACAGCCAAGCTCTACGATACAATCGCGTTTACTCCAACCCCTCAGACAGAGACAAACACCTACATGACCTCTATCAAGCTTTCTTACAACTACAATACCCACCTGCTGAAGTGAAGAAACAGACTGACAGAGCCGGAAGAGTACCCAGAAGTCACCTGCTACAGGACAGGCCCAACAAAGAAAATAACAGAACGCCACTAGCCATCACCTTCAGCCCCCAACTAAAACCTCTCCAACGCATCATCAAGGATCTACAACCTATCCTGAAGGACGACCCATCACTCTCACAGATCTTGGGAGACAGGCCAGTCCTCGCTTACAGGCAGCCCCCCAATCTGAAGCAAATACTCACCAGCAAGCACACACCACACAACAGAACCACTAACCCAGGAACCTATCCTTGCAACAAAGCCCGTTGCCAACTGTGTCCACATATCTATTCAGGAGACACCATCATAGGGCCTAATCACATCAGTCACACTATCAGAGGCTCGTTCACCTGCACATCTACCAATGTGATATATGCCATCATGTGCCAGCAATGCCCCTCTGCCATGTACATTGGCCAAACTGGACAGTCTCTACGTAAAAGAATAAATGGACACAAATCAGATGTGAAGAATTATAACATTCAAAAACCAGTTGGAGAACACTTCAATCTCTTTGGTCACTCAATTACAGACCTAAAAGTGGCAATTCTTCAACAAAAAAAACTGCAAAAACAGACTCCAACGAGAGACTGCTGAATTGTAATTAATTTGCAAAGTGGATACAATTAACTTAGGCTTGAATAGAGACTGGGCGTGGATGGGTCATTACACAAAGTAAAACTATTTCCCCATGTTTATTCCCCCCCCCCCCCCCCGCGGTTCCTCAGACGTTCTTGTCAACTGCTGGAAATGCCCACCTTGATTATCACTACAAATGGTCCCCCCACTGCCCCTGCTCTCCTGCTGGTAATAGCTCACCTTACCTGATCACTCTTGTTACAGTGTGTATGGTAACACCAATTGTTTCATGCTGTCTGTGTATATAAATCTCCCCACTGTATTTTCCACTGAATGCCTCCGATGAAGTGAGCTGTAGCTCAAGAAAGCTTATGCTCAAATAAATTTGTTAGTCTCTAAGGTGCCACAAGTCCTCCTTTTCTTTTTGCGAATACAAACTAACATGGCTGCTACTCTGAAATCTACTATCAAGAACTGGCCTAATCTGGTGATAGTTTGTGAACAAAATTGTGAAAAAATAGATGGCACCATCACAGCCAAAGTTCTCAACATTGGGCTGAAGAGACACGCTGAACACGTGCTGAGTGCCCTGAAGCCTATTTCTGTAGCCTCAAACAAAACGCATGGAAATAGCTGTTTTATTGCTGACACTTGAAATTTGGAAGTAACTGAGCGAGATCTTAAAAAGAGAAATATGCAATGACAGAGTTAAATTAAAAGCATTAAAAAAACGAATGGGACAAGCACTATCTGCAGCTCATTTTCTTGCAAATATTCTCAATACTCGGTACCAGGGTCAAACCTTAACTGCTGAAGAGGAGTTGGCGATGACATGGACATCCAGCAATGATCCCTCTATAATGCCAACTATAATAAATTTCAGAGCTCAGGGTGAACCATTCAAGAAATAGATGTTTGCTGATGACGTTTTAAAGAAAGTCACACCAGTGAACTGGTGGAAGTCACTTAAGCACTTGGATTCAGAGACTGTTGAAGTGATAATCTCACTTTTAACAGCAGTAGCTTCTTCTGCCAGTGTACAAAGAATATTTTCTTCCTTTGGACAAATTCGTTCCAAATTGAGAAGTCGTTTTGGACCTGAAGAAGCAGGAAAGCGTGTTTTTCTCTTCCAGATTATGAACAAACAGGAAAATGAAGGTGAAGACGACTGAGTTAGCTGCAGAAGCCAGTATTTTAAGTTTCTCATGTTGAGCTGGCTGACATTTTAGTTAAAAACAATTGTAACAAAAACAAACTTGATTTTAAAAAACTTGAATGTTTAACTAAATTCAAAAATTTATATGCTTGTTTTGTTAAAATATTATATGTTTGCTGTTGAAGAAAAAAATCCAGAATACTTAATGTTGTTGTTTTAGTTAAATAAAACTATTTAAATGTCTGTCTGGTGATGTTCTCCTCCTAATACAGCATGGCAAGAAAATCCTCCAAACATTAATGATTAACCCGTTGAATTGGAGATAGTTCACCTCCCAGTGACTTCATAAATATCTGCTTCAATTACCTTTGGTAAATGAAATAACCAAACAATCATTCATTTTCTGATATAGCTGTAAAACTAACATGAAAAGTTTTCAGAATAAATCATTTTAAAAATGTATAGTGTGTACCATCTAAAAATGAAACCTACATCTATCTCTGAATATGTATTAAGGTTATAAAAACCAACAAGAATGCACTATTTTATGTAAAAAGAAAAGGAGTACTTGTGGCACCTTAGAGACTAACAAATTTATTAGAGCATAAGCTTTCGTGAGCTACAGCTCACTGTAGCTCACGAAAGCTTATGCTCTAATAAATTTGTTAGTCTCTAAGGTGCCACAAGTACTCCTTTTCTTTTTGCGAATACAGACTAACACGGCTGCTACTCTGAAACCTATTTTATGTAGAAGCCCATGATTAAATAGAGTGTTACTAACTAGTGATTTAAATCAAATCCACCCTGATCTGCAGCCTCTCATCTTGCAACAGGATGCTGAATGACAATACATTCAACCCGTGAATACACTCTTGCATTGCTGAGCTAGCTCCTGGGCTGTCTCTTGAGAGGAGCAGATCTACAAAGGGAGCACATTCTACAGCTCTTTGACATTTTTAAAGTTTCCAGTATTTCAGTACAAGATTGCACAATTTTGCAAGGAAGTTTCATGCGAATTTATTTTGCCATTTTTCAACCAGCTTACAGAGGTGGTTGACATTTTGTGAAAATACTATTTAAAATGTTGCTGAAAAATTGTGAACATTTTTCTGAAAAGCTGACCGCATTTTTGGACCAAATCCAGTCTATTCCAACCTTTCCACGCTGCTTTGCTGTGGTGTTTTCTGGAGGCTAACATTTTAGGACATGATATGCTAAAAGCCTGCCTGTTCTTCCCTCCTCAAAAAGATACCTGCCAGTATTTGAACTTATTTTCCTTCAACTCCATTTATTCATCAACAGCAGCCACTAGATGGCACACTTCTTTTCAGAACCAAAAATAACTGAACTACCTGTCTAATAAAAGCATATCTACCTCTTATATAGTTTTTCCATCAGTAGATCTCTGAGCTGTCCCTATTTTACAGATGAGTAAACTAAGCGACAAGGCAGAGAAGTGACTCTTCACCTCCATCATCTCTTTTTCCAGGTGGAATCACAGAATTCTCCCACTCTCAGACCAGGCCCTGGGCTGCAGTCTGGTGTGCTCAGCCATGATTACCGCAGCAGGGCCTGACTTATCTTCAGCTCCTGCAATTTTGTTCCTGCTGGGAGTAATGACAGTGGTATCCAATAACCAAACAGCCTTCTCAAAGCAATACCTCCTTCAGTAGGAACAGAGGCAGTTAGGAGAAAACAGATTTTAAAACAATAAACTAGTGTATACGCATGTCTTCCTCTCCCAAAGGCTTCCTTGAACTCAGGAAGGCCCAGCTCCTTCAGATTCCTTCTACTGGGCCTCTGTCAGTCTGTCCCACTGCGTAGCCCCTGACAATTACCAGTCAAGTGGGACGGGGCTCGGGGTCCAATTCTCCGTTGTCTTGAAGCCTCTTTATGCAGGTGTTATGATGGCAGTTGGGTGAAACCATTGAATGTGGTAGTTGTGACAGCCATCCTTCAGGATAAATGTAAGAAGCATTTAAGCTCCTTTTTGGAATAAGATAGCTGGAACAGTAGGAGCCCCCACCCAAAACGTAGCTACATGCAAGGCTGGTCAGAAAAAGAGCTATTTGGGCAGAGGAGTTTCACTGGCTATTGTTTGATGGAGGTGTGTATATCTGGGAGCAGAAGCACTCAGAGGCAGAGAGAAGCCAAAAAAAACCCCAAGCCAACAACGAGAGAAGAACTGGGAGAAAGGCCCTGAGAGAAAGTGAAGAGAAGTTGCTTTGCAGGGGGCATGCTGGCTGGAAAAAGGTTTGGAACTGCAAGCAAGGAAACTGCCTCCATTAGTTTGATTCCTCCTGTGTTCAGGGAAACAGGACTTTGTACATTGTTTGTAAATAAACAGGATTCTATCAAAGAAATACCTGACTCCATCCTCAGTTTCTTCTCCTTACAAAAACAGCCCATGAGATGCCAAGTATTGGCTAACTGAGCAGGTCGAAGAGGTGACCACTGGTTACAGTGGCACAAAAAGGTCCGAAAGCTCCTTTGCCCCTAGTGCCGAGCTGGCTCTGTCATCTATTTCACAAGAGTACAGAGCACCAGCAGCATGTTGTGGTGCATAGGTTGTATGGCTGTGACAATCCTGCTATTCCATAGCTACCACAGGGCCCATAGGGACTAAAGGCAACCAGTGACCTTTGGGAGAACTCCATCAGAGGATATATCTTCTGGTGGGCAATGGGCAGGAGAAACAAATGAGGTTTGTTTTTAAAAATTCCTGGTTTGGTTTGGGGTTTGTTTTTTCTTCCTTTAAGTAAACGTCCTCTAATAATAAAGAGAGAGGAAGAAATATGGGAACTTGGTGGTAGAGTTTTCAAAAGAGCAGGGTTTTCTTTAGTAGCAAATGGGTTGCATTGCTGAAACAACATGGGGAATTGGCAGCTTGATATACAAACTATTCTCTGAGGGCATAGTCCATGGTTCATACTGGTGGAATTTTGTTAAAGTGCCTAAAATAGAAGCTGAAGAGTCCCCTTTACTGTCAGTGGGATTTGTGCTTCTCAGACACCTTCACACTTTTGAAAATTCCTGCCTAATTGAGCCAAAGTTGCATTGACCTTAATGGGAGCTGTGCTCAGTAAAGGATGCAGAGTTTGGCCCTGAAATCAGTGCAGATGCAACTTGAAGACTGTCATCTTCCTTTAAAAGAAGATTTGCAAATGTGTTTGAAATTTTCTTCTTAGGGACATGAAATTAGTTGAAATCATTCAGTGATTGTAGCAGGTTTCTGAATTGGAGCAACACTTGGGATTAATGTACTTCAGCTTCAACGCAATCTAAACCTGCTCCAAAATAAATCTGTTGCAGCAAACTCTTGTCAGCAAGACCAGGGGGAACTATATAAACCATTGTGGGATGAACAAGGAAAGAGTCATATTCCTGTTCTCTCTGTACATGTACACTCACAATTTCCTAGACGCAACCTCATCAAGATAAGATGGAGCATTATTATTACTCTGCTAATTGTGTGAATTACTGGCAAAAGCTGTGCTTATTTATAACTGTTTTTTCCATGCTCAAGCAAGTGTTATTACACATCTCTCTCCTCACAGGTCAGAAGTTCCTTTTCTCTGACACCCATTCAACAATGGGTCCTAAGTACATGCATCAAATTAATCATATGCTTAAGTGCTTTGCTGGGTGGGGACCAGTAACTGGCCCGTAGTGGTTATCCCAATAACAGTCTCATTCCAAAAATATGGCTTTAAAAAAGCAACATTTATAGAAAATGAAGAGAAATGTGAAAGTGGATCCCAGTCAAGTAGTGCAAACTCCTGTCTTGTCTGAGCCCATATCTGCACTGGCAGCAATTAGGGGCTAGCCACAGGGGTAGCTGAACTGGTTCAAACTCATGCTGCAAACAGGCAAAGCTGTTATAAGCTGTGATTTGCATCTGTGCAGCTTATCCTTATTTGAATCTGCTGTATCAGTGTGAGTTGTGGTCTGTATTGGCTTTGCCTGTCTATATTAGGGGTTTGTTTCACTGCAGCTACATGGGTGACTAACCAGAGCAAATCCCCAGTGTACACAGAGCTTATCACAACCCACAGGCCTTGAACCCGGGTCGACAGGAATAGCCACCCTGCAACCCTCCACTTGGCAGCCTGCTGATGCAGGACCCATGAAGCCCAGCCCCAGTTTGAGGCTCTTCCCCTGACACCCCACTGGCAGAGTCCCAGAGCAGCGGATTGGCCTACAGGAACAGGAAGCTGTCTGAACAACTGAGATCCACCCTTCTTCCACTTGACTTCCCAGAATCCTGACCTGACTTGGCTCCAGACCTCTGACTTGTGGTTCTGATCTCCAGTGTGTCTTTGGCTTCTGACCTCTGGTACCCTGGCTCCCAGCTGGCTCCTGACTGTACTCTGGCTGCCCACAACCTGGTCCCGACAGAGCTTTACTAGATGGGATCAAATCTTGTAGTGACTAGAAAGTTTAAGACAAAGACTATTTCTTGCATTCTTGGGGCTCCTCTGTGTCTTTCCCCATCCCACTAACAAGCTCATTCCTTCTCCGTTAAAATCTATGCGCATGTCTGCGCTCCAGGGGCACAGCTGTAGCGCCATAGCGTAGACACTCCCTACACTGATGAAAGCAGGTTTTCCATCACTCTGGGCCAATGGTTCTTAACCTTTACTGCAGCCCTCACCCCTTTGATTCTCAAAATACATTCTCACACCCCTTATCAAAAATCATTGAAGTAGGTCAGTTCTTTAAACTTAGATATATTTTTGTTTGTATATTACAGTAATGGCTAAAAAAATGTAGAAAATATATAGGTTTGACGAAACAAAGTAGTTGTACTTATGTGCCCGTGTTTAATTTGTGTTTTCAGTGATTTACATTCTAAAAAGATCTGGCATGTCTCGCACACCCAGAAAGGGCATCTCACACCCCCAGGGGGAACGTGCACCCCAGGTTAAGAACCACTGCTCTAGGCAATCCACCTCTCCCAGAGCTAGGTCGATGGAAGGCCTAGCAGCAGCTACACCAGGAGTTAAGTCTGCCTGACTATTACACTTGGGAAGCACCATTTTTCACAACCCTGAATGACAAAGCGAGGCCAATCTAATTTTTAAATGTAGATGAGGCCTAAGTGTTCATCTTCTGCATTGTTCTGCCTGTCGGTGAAGGTCTCCCTATTCTAGCTTGTGCCCTTCCTACTCCCGCTGTGCTTTGCAGTGCCACAAGCTACACTGAGACCATGGTCCACTGCAAGCATATTAGTGAAAGCTAGCATCACCCGAGTGTTTTCCCCTCCGGTCACTCACCTTGTGTTACTGCCAGGGAGCCTGTGCAACAAGGCAGGCTCTTAACAGAGACACACACACAAAACGTGTCTCCTTTGTTTTTACGTGGCTACATTTTGATTAAAGATAAGCAAAGCTGTTGACAGTACATATGATTTCGTTCCATGAGTATTGAGAGAGGAAGTGACGTGCCCAAGGGGTTAGAGCAGTCTGGGTTACGAGTTACAGTAAATACACAGGTTTCAGAGTAGCAGCCGTGTTAGTCTGTATTCGCAAAAAGAAAAGGAGTACTTGTGGCACCTTAGAGACTAACAAATTTATTAGAGCATAAGCTTTCGTGAGCTACAGCTCACTTCATCGGATGCATTTGGTGGAAAAAACAGAAGAGAGATTTATATACACACACACAGAGAACATGAAACAATGGGTTTATCATACACACTGTAAGGAGAGTGATCACTTAAGATAAGCCATCACCAGCAGCGGGGGGGGAAAGGAGGAAAACCTTTCATGGTGACAAGCAAGGTAGGCTAATTCCAGCAGTTAACAAGAATATCAGAGGAACAGTGGGGGGTGGGGTAGGAGGGAGAAATACCATGGGGAAATAGTTTTACTTTGTGTAATGACTCATCCATTCCCAGTCTCTATTCAAGCCTAAGTTAATTGTATCCAGTTTGCAAATTAATTCCAATTCAGCAGTCTCTCGTTGGAGTCTGTTTTTGAAGCTTTTTTGTTGAAGGATAGCCACCCTTAGGTCTGTGATCGAGTGACCAGAGAGATTGAAGTGTTCTCCAACTGGTTTTTGAATGTTATAATTCTTGACGTCTGATTTGTGTCCATTCATTCTTTTGCGTAGAGACTGTCCAGTTTGGCCAATGTACATGGCAGAGGGGCATTGCTGGCACATGATGGCATATATCACATTGGTAGATGCGCAGGTGAACGAGCCTCTGATTGTGTGGCTGATGTGATTAGGCCCTATGATGGTATCCCCTGAATAGATATGTGGACAGAGTTGGCAACGGGCTTTGTTGCAAGGATAGGTTCCTGGGTTAGTGGTTCTGTTGTGTGGTGTGTGGTTGCTGGTGAGTATTTGCTTCAGATTGGGGGGCTGTCTGTAAGCAAGGACTGGTCTGTCTCCCAAGATCTGTGAGAGTGATGGGTCGTCCTTCAGGATAGGTTGTAAATCCTTGATGATGCGTTGGAGAGGTTTTAGTTGGGGGCTGAAGGTGATGGCTAGTGGCGTTCTGTTGTTTTCTTTGTTGGGCCTGTCCTGTAGTAGGTGACTTCTGGGTACTCTTCTGGCTCTGTCAATCTGTTTCTTCACTTCAGCAGGTGGGTATTGTAGTTGTAGGAATGCATGATAGAGATCTTGTAGGTGTTTGTCTCTGTCTGAGGGGTTGGAGCAAATGCGGTTATATCGTAGCGCTTGGCTGTAGACAATGGATCGAGTGGTATGATCTGGATGAAAGCTAGAGGCATGTAGGTAGGAATAGCGGTCAGTAGGTTTCCGATATAGGGTGCTGTTTATGTGACCATCGCTTATTAGCACCGTAGTGTCCAGGAAGTGGATCTCTTGTGTGGACTGGTCCAGGCTGAGGTTGATGGTGGGATGGAAATTGTTGAAATCCTGGTGGAATTCCTCAAGAGCTTCTTTTCCATGGGTCCAGATGATGAAGATGTCATCAATGTAGCGCAAGTAGAGTAGGGGCATTAGGGGACGAGAGCTGAGGAAGCGTTGTTCTAAGTCAGCCATAAAAATGTTGGCATACTGTGGGGCCATGCGGGTACCCATCGCAGTGCCGCTGATTTGAAGGTATACATTGTCACCAAATGTGAAATAGTTATGGGTCAGGACAAAGTCACAAAGTTCAGACACCAGGTTAGCCGTGACAGTATCGGGGATACTGTTCCTGACGGCTTGTAGTCCATCTTTGTGTGGAATGTTGGTGTAGAGGGCTTCTACATCCATAGTGGCTAGGATGGTGTTTTTAGGAAGATCACCAATGGACTGTAGTTTCCTCAGGAAGTCAGTGGTGTCTCGAAGATAGCTGGGAGTGCTGGTAACGAAGGGCCTGAGGAGGGAGTCTACATAGCCAGACAATCCTGCTGTCAGGGTGCCAATGCCTGAGATGATGGGGCGTCCAGGATTTCCAGGTTTATGGATCTTGGGTAGCAGATAGAATACCCCAGGTCGGGGCTCCAGCGGTGTGTCTGTGCAGATTTGTTCTTGTGCTTTTTCAGGGAGTTTCTTGAGCAAATGCTGTAGTTTCTTTTGGTAACTCTCAGTGGGATCAGAGGGTAATGGCTTGTAGAAAGTGGTGTTGGAGAGCTGCCTAGTAGCCTCTTGTCCATACTCCGACCTATTCATGATGACGACAGCACCTCCTTTGTCAGCCTTTTTGATTATGATGTCAGAGTTGTTTCTGAGGCTGTGGATGGCACTGTGTTCTGCATGGCTGAGGTTATGGGGTAAGCGATGCTGCTTTTCCACAATTTCAGCTTGTGCACGTCGGCGGAAGCAGTCTATGTAGAAATCCAGGCTGCTGTTTCGACCTTCAGGAGGAGTCCACCCAGAATCCTTCTTTTTGTAGTGTTGGCAGGAAGGTCTCTGTGGGTTAATATGTTGGTCAGAGGTGTGTTGGAAATATTCCTTGAGTCTGAGACGTCGAAAATAGGATTCTAGGTCACCACAGAACTGTATCATGTTCGTGGGGGTGGAGGGGCAAAAGGAGAGGCCCCGAGATTGGACAGATTCTTCTGCTGGGCTAAGAGTATAGTTGGATAGATTAACTATATTGCTGGGTGGGTTACGGGAACCATTGTTGTGGCCCCTTGTGGCATATAGTAGTTTAGATAGCTTAGTGTCCTTTTTCTTTTGTAGAGAAGCAAAGTGTGTTTTGTAAATGGCTTGTCTAGTTTTTGTAAAGTCCAGCCACGAGGAAGTTTGTGTGGAAGGTTGGTTCTTTATGAGAGTATCCAGTTTTGAGAGCTCATTCTTAATCTTTCCCTGTTTGCTGTAGAGGATGTTGATCAGGTGGCTCTGTCCACATATCTATTCAGGGGATACCATCATAGGGCCTAATCACATCAGCCACACTATCAGAGGCTCGTTCACCTGCGCATCTACCAATGTGATATATGCCATCATGTGCCAGCAATGCCCCTCTGCCATGTACATTGGCCAAACTGGACAGTCTCTGCGTAAAAGAATGAATGGACACAAATCAGACGTCAAGAATTATAACATTCAAAAACCAGTTGGAGAACACTTCAATCTCTCTGGTCACTCGATCACAG
Organism: Dermochelys coriacea; assembly: GCF_009764565.3. Taxonomy (NCBI): domain Eukaryota; kingdom Metazoa; phylum Chordata; order Testudines; family Dermochelyidae; genus Dermochelys; species Dermochelys coriacea. Next base: position 78,673,832 of record NC_050078.2, on the reverse strand, counting down.
ACCTAAGAGTGGCTATACTTCAACAAAAAAGCTTCAAAAACAGACTCCAACGAGAGACTGCTGAATTGGAATTAATTTGCAAACTGGATACAATTAACTTAGGCTTGAATAGAGACTGGGAATGGATGAGTCATTACACAAAGTAAAACTATTTCCCCATGGTATTTCTCCCTCCCACCCCACCCCCCACTGTTCCTCTGATATTCTTGTTAACTGCTGGAATTAGCCTACCTTGCTTGTCACCATGAAAGGTTTTCCTCCTTTCCTCCCAGGCTGCTGGTGATGGCTTATCTTAAGTGATCACTCTCCTTACAGTGTGTATGATAAACCCATTGTTTCATGTTCTCTGTGTGTGTGTATATAAATCTCTCTTCTGTTTTTTCCACCAAATGCATCCGATGAAGTGAGCTGTAGCTCACGAAAGCTTATGCTCTAATAAATTTGTTAGTCTCTAAGGTGCCACAAGTACTCCTTTTCTTTTTATTTCTAGAGCTGTGTCACAGGGTGCCCGATGCCAAGCAGGGTCCAGTCTATCCAAGGTGGGCTTCTGCAAGGAGATGGGAGATCTCAACCCACCTGTGAGCAATTCACTGCTTGGCAGCTGATTGACTAACAAGTGCCTGGGTCTGATGGAAGGCAACCAGCGGTTAGCTGAAGAGAGTGATCTGAGACAGAGGAGACACTTACACTGCTGACCTCTCCAAGCTGACAGATGAAAGGATGGAGGAAAACAGGGAGAAGCTGCTGAGGGCTGCAACTGGCCTGAAGTATAGCCCAGCTCTGGGAGGAGGGCAGAGGGTTCCTGAACGTGGGAGAGGACGCTTGTTGGCCGTGGCCATAGATCCAAGGGAAGGGTTGGATTTCAGGGGCTAATGAGGAAGTTTTTGGTATTTACAAAAGGAGCTAATAAATGGTGCCCCGCAAAGGGGGGATCCTGGTCTCAGTTCCTCAGCCTGAGTAAATGCAAGCATCAAGAGGGCTGTGTGCCTGCAGGGCTGCAAGGGTGTGTTTGAGGATGGAGCCCTGTCACAAGCTGGGACCTGGGTTTGCAGCTACTGGCTCCGGTCCTGCAAACAGCCACACAAACGCTGAACAGTTAGCAGGTGAGTAGCCTTATTGCAGTGCGTGGAATACTCACGTGTGCAAAGTTAAACACACGTCTTAGTGTTTCCAGGGTCAGGGCTATGGTGACTCAATAGATTGTTACCCCTTTTTTGACCTGAATGGCCAGTCAAAGTGTGGAGCCCTGGGGATGTTCCAGCTGGGGAGCAGCAATTGGTGCTAGGCAGGTATTTCTTTGATGCAGTTTTGTTTATTTACAAAGACTGTACAAAGTCCCATGCCTCTGAATGCAAAAGTAATCAAATAGCAGGCAACAAGTTCTTTTGCTGGCAGTAACAAGGAGACACTTTTCAGCCCTGACCCAAAAACTCCCCAGGTTTCTTTCAGCATCAGACCCTGTGCCTTTGGCTGCTCCTTTCGTCTGTCTGTCCATCTCTGAATCTCTCCCGGGCCTGGTCTACACTTAAAATTTAGGTTGAGATAGCTGTGGTGCTCAGGGGTGTGAAAAATCCACACCCCAGGCAGCAAACCTATGCCACCCTAGCCCCTAGCGTAGGCGCAGCGAGTCTGATGGAAGAATGTTTCCATCAACGGAGTTACTAGCTCTCAAGGAGGTTCCAACACTGATGGAAAAATCCCTTCTGTTGATGCAGGCTGTACCTGTGCTATGGGCTTGAGTTTAGAAACTTTCCAAGTTAACATCGTATCAGGCCACTCCATGGGTCTGCTGATGAACTGTATTTGGGGAGGGCAGCTGCTGCTGCTACACATAGTGTTGCCAGCTCGGATGTACCCAAAAAACCAGGACTTCCAGTATGATCTTGAGCCTATAAAGCTGGCCAGCCGGCAACGTGTGCTGAGCCCCCTTCTGGATTTCCTGGGACAGCTACTTCAGAAAGGGATGATCCTGAGAAAGCCTGGACAGTGGCAACTTTAGTGACAAGAGGTTAAGTGGAAGGGGGGAGTCCTGAGTGACTCCTCTCGAGTCAGCCTAGCCCCAGGGCATGCAGCATAACCCCAGAACTGCACACCGGGGTTGTGTTCACAGCTGAGGAGTTGTGCTAACCGGAGCTACAGCCTGTCGTCCCTGATGGGCTGCTACACTCGAGTTTAGGGGGGTTGTGTGTAGACTAGACGAGATATAACTGAGTTTACTCAGCAATCAAGACAAGACAATGTAAATGGGTGTAGCTAATCCATTGAGGGGTCAGAAGAGAGCAGTGCAGCAAGAAAAGCCTGTCACACCTGGGGTGAGTTCACTAGGTCACTCTTTCATTTATACGTTCTGGGTCTTTGGGGTGGAAATCTCAGCCACGAAGGGCTTGTCTACACATACAAGGAGCACCCTCTTAACTAGATGTGTGATGCTAAACTGACTGAGTTGAACTGGAGCCGACGACTGTGTGTGCACTGGTTTTGGTTTAAGCAGACTTCTTTCCATCGAGCTTCAACTGACTAGCAACAGATTTAAAATCAACCAAAATAAACCTCCAGCTCTTGCACCGCACATTTTACCACTTTATGAAGGCAGCCACTATCATTACTTCATTTTACCTGTGGGGAAACTGAGGCAGAGAACAGGGCTGTGACTTGCACAAGGTCACCCAGCAGGCCAGTGGCAGAGCCAGGAATATAATCCAGATCTCCTGAGTCCCAGGTCAGTGATCTATTTCCAGGCCACCCAATTACACTTAAACAAACATAAGTGTCCACACAGGTGTTTTCACCAGTCTAACTAACCCAGTGGCAGTCGGTGTGTATCCATCCCCTTCTAGGGCCTCAGGCCTCAGAGGAAGACGTGACTGAAAAGGGGTTTAGCTAATCCCAGTTCCCAGCCCCCCTCTGACTCAGATCCAGGCTGATCGCTTACTCCAGTTATCCATTTGGATTTGTGCACTAATAAAAGGGGGCCTCTCTAGGAGCTCTGAAACACGTCACAAAAACACAACTAGAAGGAAGCAGTGACATTTCCCTCCCCGCTCCCTTGCAGCCGACAGAGCTGGCTGGGCTATGGGAAGGGAACCACATTAGCAGCATGGATGGATGTTCTCCTGCTGTCAGCGGGTGGGGACAGGGATCCATTCTCATCCTCCTGGACCTCTCTGCAGCATTCCAAACTGCGGACCATGAGGTTCTGCTGAGCTGCCTGCGAGAGGTGGCAGGGCTCCAGGGCAAGGTACTAAAATGGTTTGAGTCTCCCTGGCTAGACGCAACCAACGAGTAATGACAGGAAACCACCGAGGAAAATAGTCTGAACCATTTGCAGCTATGGCACAGTCTCCTTTTGTGGAGGGCACAGTTGGTCAAACCAGTCATTAGTTTCATAGTGCTCCTGGCCGGAGCTGAGCTTCAGTACAGCAGTGTCCATGAGTAACACCTACTACCATCTCTGGCTGGCTAGATTCCATCTCTTCCTGGGGGATGATGAACTGGCCTCAGTTATAAACACCTTTACTCCTCCAGTCCGGACGACAGCAACATGCTAGACCTGAGCATGAAACCATCAGCGCATAGGACACTCCAAATAGTACAGAGTCTTGCAGCACATCTGCTCTGCAGCACCTGTCCTCTGCGGTCTATGCTGGCTTCCTGTGGGAGGCAAGGTCAAGGTCTGGCACAGGTGCCGGCTTCTTCCTTTGCCCAGGGGCGCTCAGCCCCAAGCCCTGCCCCCACTTCACCCCTTCCCTTAAGGCTCCATCCCTGCCCCGCCTCTTCCCACCCCTACTCCACCCCCGCTCCACCCCTTCCCCTAAGGTCCCATCCCCGCCCCACCTCTTCCTGTCCCTGCTCCGCCCCCTCCCCTGAGCGTGCCGCATCCTCGCTCCTCCCCCTCCCCCCAGCTCCTCCTGCACGCCGCAGAACAGCTGATCCATGGCGGGCGGAGGCGCTGGGGGGAGCCGGCTGCCGGTGGGTGCTAAGCACCCACTAATTTGTTCCCCATGGGTACTCCAGCCCCGGAGCACCCATGGAGTCGGCATCTAGGTCCTTATCTTTGAGCTGTTCAATAGCCTGGGCCCAAGAGCTCGGAGACAGGCCAAAGCTGTGGGACGAGGACAGTGGTCAACAACTCTGCTCCTCTGGCACAAAAGAAATGCCTACCCTCGAGATAAAGCTCATCTGTGCAGGAGACAGAGCTTTCTTGGGGGTCGGTCCCAAAGTGTGGAACGAACTCCCACCAGAAACTCAGAACCACTCCAAACCTCCCCACCGTCTGCTCCGACCAGCCTTGTCTGACACAAACAGCAGCAGTGACTTGTAAAAAGACCCCAAAGCCAAACCAGAAAACAGACCCTACCAAAGCAAAACACGGCACCACACACCAGTCTCTGTCTGGAGAGGGAATGAGAGAAAGGCCAAATTCCACGTGACAGCTACTAGTCACACGGCCTCACGTGGGATTTCTTAGGCCAAGTCAGTACGTGCTACACCGATACAGCTGCGCTCTCCCGTCAGTATAGGAAACCCAGCTCGGCGAGCGGCAGAGGCTGTGCACACAAACATGGACGTCGGTGGGACTTGCCGCTCGGGGGGTGGTTTATTGATGCTACAGTGACGAGGAAGACACGAGAACTGAGCCTCTCTACAAAACTCCACACCCCCCCATGCAGCTCTCACACCCAATCCTCCACAGCAGCGTCTGCTAATAGATGCACCGGGCAACATGCCCTGAATGTCAACAGGGTCAGGCTAGTCTGGCCCAGGGGAGGGGAACTTGCTCCAGAACTGAAGGCCCCTGTCACAGAGCGGCTGGCACCTTAAGGAGATGGCCTCAGACCCAGCTGTGATGAGACCAGCTCACCTCCCCAGCTAGGAAAAGGATTGTGGTCGCTGCCAGAAGGTCAGGCCAGGTGCAGGTTTATAAGGAAGAGGCCAGGGAGAACCAATAACACTCTAGCTAGGCAGGGCTGGGAGCGCCAGGCAGGAAGCCTGGGATGCTGGAGGGAATACAGGGAGTGTTTGAACTGAATCCCATTCCAGGCATGGACAGCAGGGCATTCTGATTCCAGAAGAGACACTTAACTGGGGCCTGGAGGGCTGATGTCTGTATAGACTAAATACATTGCCTCCCCCTCCAGAAACTGAATGTTTTAAAACGATAGGGTATGTAAGTTATTGAGGAGTCCAAAAGGGGAAACTGAGGCAGGGTACTGTGAGTCCACCCCAGACCAGGAGAGAGCACTTAGTTACAGCCCCTCCTGGAGAAAGGGCTGGTAGCAGAGCATCCCTTCTGTTGAGGGGGATCCAGCTCGAGTGCCTCCACTGATTGCAAGTGTGGGACGAGGAGAGAAATAGTCTCTCATGGAGGAAGATCCCAAGCCATGTAGGGCTGGAAGGCCAAAGCTGCTGTGCCCATCTCAGAACACTGATCTGTAGCATGCTTGCGAATATGGCATGTGACCCCGTCAGTGAGATCGTCACAGTATCACTAGACTGGGCTGTTGGGCTATCCACTCTGAACATATTGATCACCAGCATCCCAACAAACACATAAGGGGCAGTTCCAAGGAAATGGCCAAGTGCGTGTTGTGACAAAGCTCTGTCCTTGTCTCCATGGGTCCCACGTTTCCTGGCGGATTTCGCTAGCCTCAGAGGCTTACTGTGACCCTCCACGTAACCCTTCTTTCTCCAGAGACAAGGGTCACAGACTAAGCCATTTTCATCATAAGCCAGCGAGGGAGGTGAGGAGAAGTTATCCTTCCTTGCATAGTCTCTGTTGTCTCCCAGTCTCAGTGATTAATCAGGGGCTGGGGGCGGGCAAAAGAGGGAGCCCAGGCCCGTCCTCTACTCCAGGCTCCAGCCCAGGGACCCTAATAGTATCAGCTATGGTAGCTGACCTTTTAGAAACATGACATGTAGAATTCCCTGGGCTACTTCCCCCACAGCAGCCCTCACTTCCTCAAGCTCCACTTCACCCTTACCTCAGGGCCTCCTTCCTTGTGCCTGTTAAGGCGTGTACTACTCAGCCTCTCCAACCACGCAACTTCCTCCCACAGCTCCTGACATGCACCCTCACCTGACTGACTGGGAGGCTTTTAACTAGTTTCAGCCAGCCCCTGATTGGCTTCAGGTGTCCCAATCAACCTAGCCTTCTCCCTGCCTTCTGGAAAGTTCTTAATTGGCCCCAGGTGTCTTAATTGACCTGGAGCACCTGCCATTTCACTGATCCTGGTACCAGGGATTTGTTTAGCCTGGAGCGAATCTCTCTCTCTCCCACTCCTCTTCCATAGCCTTCTAGCTTGGAGGGAGGTGGGAAGCTGCTACTCCTGCTGCTAGGCCCTAAGCTCTCCCTGCTGCTCCAACTGCTCCCCTAGCTGGGCCAGACACCCTGCCCCTGTTCTCTGCTACGTGGTTGCTGGACCCCCCACTCTCGGGTGCTGCTACTGCTCCAACTGCAGCCCCGGGGGGGGGGGCTGCTAGCCCACTCCCCAGAGAGGAGGAGTGAGGGACCCCAGCCATTGCTGTTGTGGACACCACCACCACCTGAGAGGGGTCCCTTCTGCCTGCCTGGACCACCACCTGGACTTCCTGGAGCTGCTGCTGCTGCAGAGTCTGCTGCCTGGAGCTGCTGAAGCCCCGAGGAGGAGAAGAAGAGGACCATCTACCAGTGGGGGAGCACCTAGAGACTTTGCAGACCACCATGGAGGGGGCCCTAAGACTGAGTAATTTTCAAACTGTGCTCTTGTGATGGGGTCCTGACTGTGTTTGTAGGGACACAGGGGGTGTGACGTGGAGCTGTCCCCCAATCCATCTGTGTGTCCCCTCAACCACCACCACTACTACCACCACCACTGACCCCTCCACCACCCCCACTGGCTGTATACCATCTGCCTCAGCTCCTGCCTCTGGACTCAGCTGCTTGCTTGGCTTGCCACGCCCTATTTCCACGCTTTGGGCTAGAAGCAGCAGCCAGCCTAAAAAGACTTGTGCAAGCGCACGTGGGTGCACGTGCCCCCCCCCCCGGACTGCCCACCCCACAGCTTTGCTCTTTACTACCTGACCCATTTGCTAATTGTAGCTTGCCCCCCCTTTTGCCCCAGCCCCCCTTACTAGCTTCAGTTTATTTGCCTGCCCCACCCATTTCCTTCTGCAGCCTTTGTTTGTTTGCCCTGCCCCAGCCTCTGAAGCTAGCCCCTTGGTTTCCCTGTTCTACCCCCAGACCGCTTAGCCCCTCGCTCCGTGTGCCCATGCCCCCTCCCATGTGCTTGTGCAACTCCCCATTTTAGTTTCAACCCTTTTCACTGCACCCCGAATGTTGTTGTATCCCCCCTCCCCTAGTGCACCAAGAGGAGCCGGAATTCCACCTTGTGTCGGTGACTGACCCCTAACCCCTGATTGCCCCCCGTCCAGCCCACCCCTTTTGCGCCCTCCTCCCCAGCCTGCAGCCTAGCGGGGAGGAGTGATCGACTTGCTTCCCCTCTCCCCTCCTCCTTCTGGTGTCTCCCCTTCCCTCCCTGCTCATGATGGCGGGGGATGAGACCGGTGGGACTCCTCCAGCAGCCCAAGCTCCCCCTCCCCCGCCTACCCCTCCGTCACTCCCCCAAGCTTCTACCTCCGCTGCCGAACCATCTGCCACCGCCCCCGCTGGGGCACCAGCAGCGACGGGCACCGGGGTGACCTCCACTGCTGCCACGTCTCTCCCCCTCCCAGATTCGGGGGGAGCCCCCCCAGCCGGCGGGAAGGGCCAGGGGAAGAAGAAGGGGAAGGGCCCCGCTAAGAAGACCAGGCCCTCCATGGCAGAGGCTACCCCTAATGCCCTGGCCCCACCGCTGGCTGGGGCATCCCTCCCCGCTGTTCCCTCCACCAGCTCTGCGGGTGTCCCTCCCCCGGCCCCCAGAGCATACGCCCAGGTGGCGGCAGCCCCCCCGCCTGCCGCTACATCATTTCTCCAGCCCACCGCCTCCGCTACCATCTGTAGCGGCCGGGGCCCCTTTCCCACCATGACCAGGAAGCACGGCGTCCGTTGCCTCCTGGTGCCCACCTCGCCCCACGTGGAGACCTATGTGCGGGCGTTGGCGAGGGTGGTGGGGCCCACGGCCATTGTGGCGGCCTCCAAAATGTATGACAAGGTCGTCTTCTTCTTAACATCGGAGGCCGCCGCCCAGGAGGGGGTGGAGAAGGGCCTGGCGGTGGGGGGCGTGTTTGTCCCCTTAGAGCCGCTAGAGGACCTGGGCGTCCGCCTGGTCCTGACCTCCGTCCCTCCCTTTCTGCCCAATGCCGCCCTGTTACCCGCCCTTTCTACCTTGGGAAAGCCCATCTCTGTCATCAACCCTCTCCCGTTGGGCTGCAAAGACCCCGCCCTCCGTCACGTCCTCTCCTTCCGCCGGCAAGTGCAACTTCAACTGCCGCCAGCGGCGCGCGACGGAGAGGCGCTGGAGGGGTCCTTCCTAGTCCCCTACCAGGGGGCCCGTTACCGGGTGCATTATTCCACGGGGGAGGCCCGGTGCTACCTCTGCCGGGCGATGGGGCACGTCCGGAGGGACTGCCCCTTGGCCCGGCAAGGAGGGGCATCCAGGACCCCCGAGCCCCGGCAGGGCACCGGCCCCGTCATCACCGGTGCCCCAGGCTGCCCGGCGCCCGAAACCATCCCTCCTCCTTCCCAGTCCACCATTGCTCCTGCTCGGGCCCAAGGGGCACCTCCCCCACTATGCCCAGATGAGCGGGAGAGCCCCGCCCCCGCTGCTTGCAATCTGGCGGGGCCTGTGGAGGAGGGTGCGGCAGGGACACCGCCGGGCATGGGAGAGGGCCCGCCCCAAGGGGAATCTTCCCTCCCTTGTGCTGCCCCACCATTATCCCCTCGAGTCCCTGAGCCATCGCCTCTGCCCCCGACACAACCCCTGCTAGCCAGCCCCCGGATGATGCCATGGAGGGCTGGGCCCTAGTCAAGGGGAAGCGGGGCAAGCGGAAGGCTTGAGCTCCGCTCCTCCCATCTGACGCGGAGGCCCCCCGGAAGACCAGGAAGGGGGGCACCGATGCCGAGCCTTCCGCTCTACCCACGGGTGTGCTCCATCCACAGAGCCGGCTGGGGAAGATGTAGCAGCACTGGAAGGCGGTATCTCCCCTCCACGGGAGTCCCTCCCCTCCAAGACCCCCGAGGCACCATCTGAAACCCCTGTGCGCCCCGAAGCAACCATCGCGTCAGGTGCCAGCAGGGAGAATCCCAGGGTGGCAAAAAATGATTTCCCATCTATATATGAGGAGATCGAGGCCCTGGGTCTGACCCCAGTCACCCAGGGGGAGGACGACCCTATGCCAGCGGGCCTCGATCTGGGCGATTTCACTACAGCCCCCCTTTCCCCATGTTCCCTCCCCCTAACCGTTGCTTCCGCTCCCACCTCCGAGGAGCCCCTGGACTCCTCTATCAACCCGGCTGCAGAGGGCACCCCGTTGAGAGCCGCCGAGCCTGTTGAGGCGACGGCCAGTGCCACGCAGCTGGAACCTGAGCCACCAGGGGCATCCCTCGCTGGTGAGGAGCATTCGACCTCCTTCCCGGGAGAGGGCCCTACAGAAGAAAGTCCACCTCCTGATGCCGTGGCTGCCAAATCCACCAGAGAGCCTGCGCCCGGCATCACTGAGAGCCCTCTCCCCGCCCAGACTTTCACCTCTACCCCTGCCCCTGTCCCTATCCCGTCCACATCCCGAGATGTTATTGCCGCCCCTGGGGCTGTCTCCTTCCCCTTTCCAACAGATGACCCCCAGGGAGCGGCCTTTGTGTTTCCCCGTCCCGACCCACCAGGGGCTGCTATCCTCCCTCTGCCGCCCCTATCGCCCTAGTGTTCGAGGCACCAACCCATCAGGAGCCCCGTTGGGGGTCCGCACCCTGTCTGCCCGTCTCGGTGGGCCACGGGGCTGTAACAAGGGTCCCGTCGGGGAGTAACCAGACCGTAACCCCAGCCCCCCATGCGCTGCGAGAGGAGTTGCGGGAGTTTCTAGAAGACGTCCGTGGCTCCCGCAACAAAGTACAGCTTGCCCTCCAGCGATGGGGGGACTTTAATCAAATCCTCCAGGCCGCAAGGGCCCTCATGGGGGAGGGTAAAAGGACCGGGAGGCAGGGCGCAGCGGCCTACCAGCGGGTCCGCCTCTTCCGTGATTCCTTACTCACCTACGGGGTGGGTCACAGACTGCTGCGCGGCACGCTGGGAGCTGCGAGCATCCCTGCCGGTGAGGATCCCCCCCACTCCTCCTCATGGCACCCTTTACCATCGCAACATTGAACACCCGTGGCTGTAGGATGGGTCTCCGCAGGTCCCAGGTGCTCTCCTTCCTTCGAGAGGGGAGGTACTCTGTGGTTTTCCTGCAGGAGACCCATACGGATCCTACCGCCGAAGACAGCTGGCGGCTGGATTGTGGGGACAGGGTCTACTTTAGCCACCTCACAGTTCGTATGGCTGGAGTGGCGACCCTGTTCTCCCCCGACCTACGGCCCGAGGTGCTGGGGGTCGCCGAGGCTGTGCCGGGTCGCCTGCTGCCCCTCCGGGTCCGCATGGAGGGGCTCGTAGTCAACCTCGTCAACATCTATGCCCCAGCAGCGAGCCCGGAGCGGCTGCAATTCTATCAGCAGGCGTCCGCCTTCCTCGGCACCTTGGATCCTCAGGAGTGCCTGGTCCTGGGAGGGGACTTTAACATCACCCTCGAGAAGCGGGACCGCTCGGGGACCGAGCAGAGCCCGGCCGCCGTCGCTGTCCTCCAGGAGATAGTCGTACACCACTCCCTGGTGGACGTCTTGCGCGACCACCACCCGGATGACACTTCCACGTTCACCTTTGTCCGGGTAGAGGCCCATCGGTCGCGCCACTCCCAGTTGGACCGCATTTATTTATCACGCTTTCATCTTTCACGAGCCCACTCTTCCAGCATCCGGCCGGCCCCATTTTCTGACCATCATTTAGCCACTGTCACAGCCTCCCTCTGCGCGGAGAGGTCGGGGCCGGCCTATTGGCATTTTAACAACAGCTTGCTGGAGGACGTGGGCTTCGTGGCGTCCTTCCGGGAGTTCTGGCTGGCCTGGCGAGGACAGCAATGTGCCTTTCCCTCGGCGTGGCGCTGGTGGGACCTAGAGAAGGTGCACGCCCAGCTCTTCTGCCATGACTACACCCAGGGCGCCAGCCGACAGAGGGATGCGGCGATAGAGCAGTTGGAATGGGAGGTCTTAGAGCTGGAGAGGCGTCCGGCTGCCAGCCCCAAGGATCCACCCCTCTGCGGAGCATGCCAGGAGAAGCAGGAGGAGCTCTGAACCCTCGAGGACCATCGGGCCCGTGGTGCCTTTGTTCGATCCCGCATCCGTCTCCTTCGGGAGATGGATCGCGGCTCCCGCTTCTTCTACACCCTGGAGAAAAAGAGGGGAGCTAGAAAACATGTCATCTGCCTAGTGGCAGAAGATGGCACCCCCCTCAAGGATCCAGTGGAGATGTGCGGGAGGGTGAGAGCCTTCTACGCAAGCCTTTTCTCCCCGGATCCGACCAATCCTAATGCTTGCAGAGTGCTCTGGGAGGAGCTCCCGATGATCAGTGCAGGCGATCGAGACCGGCTAGAACTGCCTCTCACTCTGGCCGAGTTCTCGGAAGCCCTCCATCGCATGCCCACCAATAAATCTCCGGGCAAGGACGGGCTGACCGCGGAGTTCTACCGAGTGTCCTGGGACATCCTGGGCCCAGACCTAGTCACCATCTGGGCCGAGTCTTTGCAGAGCGGGGTCCTCCCTCTTTCGTGCAGGCGAGCCGTGCTCGCCTTATTGCCGAAAAAGGGGGACCTCCGCGATTTACGAAATTGGCGTCCCGTCTCGCTCCTCAGCATGGACTACAAAGTCGTGACAAAAGCAATCTCGCTGCGGCTAGGGTCCATGCTGGCAGACTTAGTCCACCCAGACCAGACCTACACCATCCCGGGCCACAGCATCTTCGACAACCAATATCTGGTCCGGGACCTTTTGGAACTCGGGTGTAGGGATGGTCTATCGTTCGCCCTCCTGTCCTTAGATCAGGAGAAGGCGTTCGACAGGGTGGATCACGGGTATCTCCTGAGCACTCTGCAAGCGTTTGGCTTCGGACCCCAGTTTGTGGGTTTTCTCCGGGCGCTGTACGCCTCCGCAGAGTGTCTGGTCAGGCTCAACTGGACCCTGACTGAACCGGTCAGCTTCAGGCAAGGAGTACGTCAGGGGTATCCCCTCTCGGGCCAGCTGTACGCTCTGGCGATCGAGCCCTTCGTCTGTCTCCTGCAAAGGAGGTTGACAGGGTTGGTGCTGCAGGAGCCGGAGCTGCGGCTGGTCCTGTCGGCGTATGCTGATGACGTGCTCCTCGTGGTCCAGGACCCGAGCGACTTGGCGCGGGTGGAGGCTTGCCAGGCCATCTATTCGGCAGCCTCCTCCGCGCGGGTCAACTGGGTCAAGAGCTCTGGCTTGGTGGTAGGGGACTGGCGGCAGGCGAGCTCCCTCCCACCCACGCTTCAGGCCATCCGGTGGAGCACGGGTCCGCTGCTCTATCTGGGCGTTTACCTTTCTGCCAAGCATCCCTCTCCGCCGGAGAACTGGCAGAATTTAGAGGGTGGGGTGATAGAGCGGCTCCGGAAATGGACAGGACTACTCCGGTGCCTCTCCCTTCGAGGGAGAGCGCTGGTGCTTAATCAACTAATCCTGTCCATGCTCTGGTACGGGCTCAACACCCTGGTCCCGGCTCTGGGTTTCCTGGCCAACCTCCGGACATCGATTCTGGAGTTCTTTTGGTCAGGACTGCACTGGGTCCCTGCAGGGGTTCTCCATCTACCTCTGGAGGAGGAAGGGCAGGGCCTGAAATGTCTGCTTACTCAGGTCCATGTCTTCCGTCTCCAGGCTCTGCAGAGGCTCCTTTATGGTGCAGGTAGTCTGGTGTGGAGCATGCTGGCGCACGCCTTCCTGCGCCACTTCCGAGGGCTCCGATACGACCGGCAGCTCCTTTATCTCCATCCGAGAGGTCTTCCGCGAGACCTCTCCGGGCTGCCGGTCTTCTACCAGGACCTCCTCCGGACCTGGAAACTCTTTTCTACGACCAGGTCCGTGGCGGCCACCGAAAGGGCAGATCTCCTCGCGGAGCCCCTGCTACACAACCCCCAGCTCCGTGTGCAGGTGGCGGAGCCCTGCTCGGTGCGCCAGAGGTTCATCCTGGCAGAGGTCACAAGAGTCAGAGTCCTCCTGGACTATGACCGGGGAGACTGGCTGGATCCCCTGACGCTCGCTCAGCGCATGGGGCTCTCCAGACCTTGTACTCCCCGGTGCATACTTCAGGAGGTGAAGGCCGCTTTGCCGCCTGCTGCTCGGGTTCATCTCGACTGGGTCCTGCACGAGGGCACGCCCCGCCCACCCTCTACCCCAGGCCCACCGGACCTTTTAATTGGACCCCTGTCCCATGGACCCAACCGATCCCTTCACTCCTTCACCGGAAGCCAGCTGCACAAGATGCAGCCGGTCTGCTTTCAAATCGCGCCAAGAAAACATCTCTACACGCTCATGCTCCACACCTTTCACGCCCGCACCCTCGTGTCCCGCCCCGATACAAAATGGCTGGACCTCCTGCCACCTTTGGAGGGTGAGGAGCCCTGGTGGGCCAGCCTATATTCCATTTTAGTTCCAAGGCCCGCCGGGGATGTCAGTTGGCGGCCCCTTCACGGAGCCATGAGCACGGGCATGTACTTGGCGTGGTTCACCTCAATCCCAGACAACTGCCCCTTTTGCGGCGTGAGGGATACTCTGGCACATATATACTTGGAGTGTGCCAGGCTGCAGCCCCTATTCCGGCTCCTCACCAATATTTTATTACGTTTATGGTTACACTTCTCCCCTCACCTTCTCATTTATGCACTCCCCATCCGTGGCCCCACAAAGTCACGGGATCTCCTGGTCAACCTCCTCCTGGCCCTAGCTAAAATGGCCATCTATAAAACCAGAGGGAGGAGGTTGGCCGATGGAGTCTCCTGTGACTGTGGGGCCTATTTCCGATCCTCGGTCCGTTCACGTATCCGGGCAGAGTTCCTCTGGGCGGCATCCTCTGACTCCCTTGACGCCTTTGAGGAGCAGTGGGCGCTGTCCAGGGTTCTCTGCTCGGTGTCCCCGTCCGGTTCCCTTCGTTTGACCCTTTGACCACACTCCAGTCCTTGTTATTTCATTAGTTGTCCCCCGAAAATTTTTGGGTATCTAGGTCCTGTGGATCTCCCTTTTAGGCTGGGGGGGATCCTTTAGCAGTGGACGGGCTTTGCCCACCCACTTCCCGGATCCCAATAAGACTATTCTCCCATAGCCTTCTAACTTGGAGGGAGATGGGAAGCTGCTACTCCTGCTGCTAGGCCCTAAGCTCTCCCTGCTGCTCCAGCTGCTCCCCTGACTGGGCCAGACACCTGCCCCCCCATTCTCTGCTACCTGGTTGCTGGACCCCCCACTCTCGGGTGCTGCTACTGCTCCAACTTCAGCCCCGGGGGGCAGGGGCTGCTAGCCCACTCCCCAGAGAGGAGGAGTGAGGAACCCCAGCCACCGCTGTTGTGGACACCACCACCACCACCACCACCCGAGAGGGGTCCTTTCTGCCTGCCTGGACCACCACCTGGAGTTCCTGGAGCTGCTGTTGCTGCTGCGGAGTTTGCTGCCTGGAGCTGCGGAAGCCCCGAAGAGGAGAAGAAGAGGATCATTTACCAGTGTGGGAGCACCTAGAGACTTTGCAGACCACCGTAGAGAGGGCCCTAAGACTGAGTAACTTTCAAACTGTACTCTTGTGGTGGGGGTCTTGAGTGTGTTTCCAGGGACACAGGGGGTGTGGCGTGGAGCTACCCCCAATCCATCTGTGTGTCCCCCCCAATCCCCACCAGCACCACCACCGCTGCCCCCTCCACCATCCCCACTGGCTGTATACCATCTGCTTCAGCTCCTTCCTCTGGCCTCAGCTGCTTGGCCCACTCCTCCAGCATCCAGCCGGCCCCATTTTCTGACCATCATTTAGCCACTGTCACAGCCTCCCTCTGCGCAGAGAGGCCAGGGCCGGCCTATCGGCATTTTAACAACAGCTTGCTGGAGGACGCGGGCTTCGTGGTGTCCTTCCGGGAGTTCTGGCTGGCCTGGCGCAGGCAGCGGCGTGCCTTTCCCTTGGCGCAGCAGTGGTGGGACTTAGGGAAGGTGCGCGCCCGGCTCTTCTGCCGTGACTACACCCGGGGCGCCAGCCGACGGAGGGATGCGGCGATAGAGCAGTTGGAACGGGAGGTCTTAGAGCTGGAGAGGCGTCTGGCCACCAGCCCCGAGGAACCGCCCCTCTGCGGAGCGTGCCGGGAGAAGCGGGTGGAGCTCTGAACCCTCAAGGACCATCGGGCCCATGGTGCCTTTGTTCGATCCCGCATCCGTCTTCTTAGGGAGATGGATCGCGGCTCCCGCTTCTTCTACACCCTGGAGAAAAAGAGGGGGGCTAGAAAACATGTCATCTGACTCGTAGCAGAAGATGGCACCCCCCTCACGGATCCAGTGGAGATGTGCGGGTGGGCGAGAGCCTTCTACGCAAGCCTTTTCTCCTCGGATCCGACCAATCCTAACGCTTGCAGAGTGCTCTGGGAGGAGCTCCCGATGGTCAGTGCAGGTGATCGAGACCGGCTAGAGCTGCCTTTCACTCTGACCGAGTTCTTGGAAGCCCTCCGTCGCATGCCCACCAATAAATCTCTGGGCATGGACGGGCTGACCGCGGAGTTCTACCGCGTGTTCTGGGACGTCCTGGGCCCAGACCTAGTCACCGTCTGGGCCGAGTCTTTGCAGAGCGGGGTCCTCCCTCTTTCGTGCAGGCGAGCCGTGCTGGCCTTATTGCCAAAGAAGGGGGACCTCCGCAATTTACAAAATTGGCGTCCCGTCTCGCTCCTCAGCACGGACTACAAAGTCGTGGCAAAAGCCATCTCGCTGCGGCTAGGGTCCGTGCTGGCGGATGTGGTCCACCCAGACCAGACCTACACCGTCCCAGGCCGCAGCATATTCGACAACCTATATCTGATCCGGGACCTTTTGGAACTCGGGTGAAGGGATGGTCTATCGTTCGCCCTCCTGTCCTTAGATCAGGAGAAGGCGTTCGACAGGGTGGATCACGGGTATCTCCTGAGCACTCTGCAAGCGTTTGGCTTCGGACCCCAGTTTGTGAGTTTTCTCCGGGCGCTGTACGCCTCCGCTGAGTGTCTGGTCAGGCTCAACTGGACCCTGACCGAACCGGTCAGCTTCGGGCAAGGAGTACATCAGGGGTTCCCCCTCTCGGGCCAGCTGTACGCTCTGGCGATCGAGCCCTTCCTCTGTCTCCTCCGAAGGAGGTTGACAGGGTTGGTGCTGTGGGAGCTGGAGCTGCAGCTGGTCCTGTCGGCGTACACTGATGACGTGCTCCTCGTGGTCCAGGCCATCTATTTGGCAGCCTCCTCCGCGCGGGTCAACTGGGTCAAGAGCTCTGGCTTGGTGGTAGGGGACTGGCGGCAGGCGAGCTCCCTCCCACCCACGCTTCAGGCCATCTGGTGGAGCACGGGTCCGCTTCTCTATCTGGGCGTTTACCTTTCTGCCAAGCATCCCTCTCCGCCGGAGAACTGGCAGAATTTAGAGGGTGGGGTGATAGAGCGGCTCCGGAAATGGACAGGACTACTCCGGTGCCTCTCCCTTCGAGGGAGAGCGCTGGTGCTTAATCAACTAGTCCTGTCCATGCTCTGGTATGGGCTCAATACCCTGGTCCCGGCTCTGGGTTTCCTGGCCAACCTCCGGACATCGATTCCGGAGTTCTTTTGGTCAGGACTGCACTGGGTCCCTGCAGGGGTTCTCCATCTACCTCTGGAGGAGGAAGGGCAGGGCCTGAAATGTCTGCTTACTCAGGTCCATGTCTTCCATCTCCAGGCCCTGCAGAGGCTCCTTTATGGTGCAGGTAGTCCGGTGTGGAGCATACTGGCACACGCCTTCCTGCGCCGCTTCCAAGGGCTATCACCCTTGGACCGGCAGCTCCTTTATCTCCATCCGAGAGGTCTTCCGCGAGACCTCTCCAGGCTGCCGGTCTTCTACCAAGACCTCCTCTGGACCTGGAAACTCTTTTCAATGACCAGGTCCGTGGCGGCCACCGAGGGGGCAGATCTCCTCGCGGAGCCTCTGCTACACAACCCCCAGCTCCGTGTGCAGGTGGCGGAGTCCCGCTCTGTGCGCCAGAGGTTGGTCCTGGCAGAGATCACAAGAGTTGGAGACCTCCTGGATTATGACCGGGGAGACTTGCTGGATCCCCTGACACTCGCTCAGTACATGGGGCTCTCCAGACCTTGTACTCCCCGGCGCATACTTCAGGAGGTGAAGGCCGCTTTGCCGCCCGCTGCTCGGGTTTATCTCGACCGGGTCCTGCATGAGGGCATGCCCTGCCCACCCACTACCCCAGGCCCGCCGGACCTCTTAATTGGACCCCTGCCCCGTGGACCCAACTGACCCCCTCACCCCTTCACTGTAAGCCGGCTGCAAGAGATGCAACCGGTCTGCTTTCAAACCGCGCCAAGAATACATCTATACACGCTCGTGCTTCACACCCTTCATGCCCTCACCCTTGTTTCCCGCCCCGATACAAAATGGCGGGACCTCCTGCCACCTTTGGAGGGTGAGGAAACCCGGTGAGCAAGCCTATATTCCACCCTAGTCCCGAGGCCCGCCAGGGATGTCAGTTGGCAGCTCCTTCACGGAGCTGTGAGCACGGGAGTGTACTTGGCACGGTTCACCTCAATCCCAGACAACTGCCCCTTTTGGGGCATGAGGGATACCCTGGCACATGTATAATTGGAGTGTGCCAGGCTGCAGCCCCTATTCCGGCTCCTCACCAATATTTTATTATGTTTTTGGTTGCACTTCTCCCCTCACCTTCTCATTTATGCACTCCCTATCCGTGGCCCCACAAAGTCACGGGATCTCCTGGTCAACCTCCTCCTGGCCCTAGCTAAAATGGCCATCTATAAAACCCGAGTGAGGAGGTTGGCCGATGGAGTCTCCTGTGACTGTGGGGCCTATTTCCGATCCTCGGTCCGTTCACGTATCCGGGCAGAGTTCCTCTGGGCGGCGTCCTCTGACTCCCTTGATGCCTTTGAGGAGCAGTGGGCGCTGTCCGGGGTTCTCTGCTCGGTGTCCCCGTCTGGTTCCCTTCGTTTGACCCTTTGACCACACTCCAGTCCTTGTTATTTCATTAGTTGTCCCCCAGAATTTTTTGGTATCTAGGTCCTGTGGATCCCCCTTTTAGGCTGGGGGGACCCTTTAGCGGTGGACGGGCTTCGCCCGCCCACTTCCCGGATCCCAAATGGACGACTTTTCTATAGCCATCTGGCCTTGCCGCGTCACAGTAGCCATGAGGATGCTTCGTCCAGATTCCATGGCTGTTTTGCCATGGCCAGGAGCTACCAGAGGAAAGGGCTATAAACCATTCAAAAGTGATCTAATCCCTGTGAAGGGTTTGATCAAAGCACAGGGCAAGATTTAAAGTCACACTCCCTGAAGCAAGGGAAAAGAGAACTGGTTCTGAGTGTTAAGGGAACAGATTATGCCCCCCCAGACCCTAGCAGTCTTGGGGGTCTGCTGGAAATTTAGCTCTACCAGTACCCCTAGGTGGAAGACGTCATCACAGATCCACAAGGTATGTGCTATACCCAGCTTTTAAGCAGTCCCTTGGAGGAACCCTTTCAATCTGCCAGACCCCCAAGTGTCTTCCTTAAGGGTGATGCCTCTGAGACTGAGCCTCTGGGCTCCAGCCCACCTGCTTCACTGGCTGAGCACTGCCCAACAAGTCCAACTGAGGGGGACTTCTGGGTAGAGCCTGTTACACTCCTCAGGGATCAATGCACCTCAGCAGGTATTTGCAGTGACACCAGGCAGCTTTCTCCAAACAGAGCAGGGTTAATTAGTCAACTGGAACGCAGCATCGGGAAGTCCCTGGGTTAACATGGAGATGTAAAGGTGACGACACAGCCCATCAGCCTGGCCAAGCCAGCGCTCCACCCAGCCACGCTGCTGTGGAATCCATGTCTGGTGCTCAACCTCTGCCCCTTTGTTAGTCCCAGGTGAGAGCTGCTGAATCTCTCCGAAAGCCAATGCCTATCTCCTGCCTGTCATCTCTCGGTGCACTGTCTTCCTGCAGACCCATGCTGAGTTCACATGCTCCATCAGGGAGTTTCCCTTGGATAGGTGGTAAGTGTTCAGGCCTTGGGGCTCCCATTGTCTTTCCATGTTGTCTACTGATATACAGTAGAACCTCAGAGTTACAAACCCCTCGGGAATGGAGGTTGTTCATAACTTGGAACAAAACGTTAGGGTTGTTCTTTCAAACGTTTACAGCTGAACATTGACTTAGTACAGCTTTGAAACTTTACTCTGCGGAAGAAAAATGCTGCTTTCCCTTTTTTTATTTTTGTAGTAGTTTACATGTCATAGTACTGTACTGTATTTCCTTTTCTTTTCTTTGGCACAGCTGCTGTTGCCTGACTGTGTACTTCCGGTTCCATATGCGGTGTGTGGTTGACGGGTCAGTTTGTAACTCTGGTGTTTGTAATTCTGAGGTTGTACCATAGCCAGTTCTTTAATGACCTTTTCACTCCACCCCAGATAGTTGCCTGGTACACACCCCTCATGTCTCCTGCTCTGTGCAAGGAGCAAACTCTGTATCCCTTTTGCACCCACTGAGTAGCAATGCAAACTGCAGAGGAAACTGAAGCACGCACCATGTGTAAGGCTACGTTTTAGTTCCGGGTATTTTTAGTAAAAGTCATAGACAGGTCACAGGCAGTAAACAAAAATTCACGGCCTGTGACCTGTCCATGACTTTTACTAAAAATACTGGTGACCAAAACTTGGGAGGGGCTGCCTGGAGGCCCTGCAGGTGCTGCAGGAGGGCAGCCTGGGTGCTGGGGGGGGGGGGCTGGTGGGTGGTGGCACACGGCCCAGGATCCCCGCTGGTGCTGGGGGCAGATTGGTGGAGCTGGCAGACTCCCTACCTGGCTTCACGCCTCTCCCACCCATCAGCAGAGTTTGGGTGTGGGAGGGGGCAGGGGTTGGGGCACGGGACGGGACGGGGTGAGGCGGGCTCGGGGCAGCACTTACCTGGGGGGCCCCCCGGAAGTGGTGACATCTCCTTTGCTCAGCTGCTAGGCTGAGGCATGGCCAGACAGTTCTGTGTGCTGCCTCTGCCTGCAGGCACCACCTCCGCAGCTCCCATTGGCCACCTGCCTGAGCGGCCCCTGAGCCAGGCATACTGGCTGCTGCAAAAGTCACAGAGGTCACGGAAACGGTGACTTCTGTGACCTCCATGACAAACTTGCAGCCTTAACCATATGCCTAATAGGGAGATATCTCTTTAAGGGACCGATGGGGCGGGGGAGTGAGTTGTGTTTGCTATTGTTGTAGGCAGATTTAGCATTCCACATCCAGAAGTTTTGGGAATTGGGTGTGCTAGTTTTCAGGCTGCTTCAGTAGGTTCCCTGTTGCTGGGGCCAGACTTCATGTGTAGGGAGGCAGTGCCCTATTGTGTTATTTGGGTGAAGCTGAGCCCAGGAGCAGAGAGCAGGTGGTTTTCCCTGACTCAGAAGCATTTTGCAGCAGGTTAGTGATACTGTTATAACCCTCAGGGAAGCATGGCCAGTGTTAATTACAGAAAGGGGAAATTGGTAGGGGAAACTAATTTCTTTTTCTTTTAACTGTATTCTAGGAATGTTGTTTGATTTTAGCCAAACTGTTTTAGTTAAATTGTCTCAACCAGTGCGATTCACCGACTTTTCTTAAATGTGATAATGGGGAAAGAGTCAGTTATATTTTGCTGTTCTCAGTTCTGTATTTTTTGTAACCGGGTTTTTGGTTTTTTTTTAAATCTATATACTTAACTGAGTGGTTGGTTAATCAGTTGACTGGCTTGGAGGAGGAAGAGCCTGCATGGATTCCAATCTTTAAGATTCCTACTAGAAAGTGGAGGGAAGATATTTTAGAGTCAGCAGTTTGTATAGATTTAGTGATCAAAGATTCTAATGGAGACTCCGGTGAACTCAACCTAAACTTTTGGGAATGCTGAGTTCCTTCTCATCGTGTTTCTGTGGGGACTGACCTGTTTAGATTTTAATTTGTTTTCTTTATTTATGTTTATTTAGAACTGTGAAGATAATATCTGTGGATTATAAAGTAGCCAAGTTATGTTGTAAAATTAAATTATTATTATTTTTTATGTTTCTTTATCATAAGATTTTAGAAAGTTGTTACTTAATTCAATTGATTCCTTTCACTTTGTTTGGAACTTGGATGTGGAGAGGTTGACCCTGAGCAATCCTTGCTCAAAATCCTTCCATAGCAAAGCAACGACACACCAGTGTGGTGCCTCCTGCGGGTCATCCTGGGAATTAGCTCTTTCCAGCTCCGGAGTGCTGGCCGATGTCTCGCCTGCCTCAGGCCCCCCGTGTCCCTCCTGGACCCCGGTGCCCCTTACCCTGGGGTTCTGCCCTCTGCAGTACCCCTGCTCTGGGTCTCCCCTCCCAGGGGACCCCTCCAATCCTCTCACCCACCTTGCCTCAGTGGCTACTGCCAGTCATCATCTAGCCCCTGCTCACTGGGGCAGACTGCAGTGTAATGGCCACTCATCATTGGCAATGGGGTAGGACCTGCTGCCTTTGCCTATCCCCAGGCTGTTCCTCTGCATCCCCAGTACCTTTTGGGGCCTTTAACAAGGCCTGCAGCCTGGGGGTTTACCAGGCTGGAGCTCCCCTTTGCCCTTCCCCAGCACTACGCCACTTGAGGTACCTTTTCAGCTAGCCCTTCCCACTCCAGGGCTGGAGAGAGACTCCTTCAGCTCCTGGCCCACAGCCCTCTGATCAGGGCCAGCTGGACCCTGATTGGCATGGCCCCAGCTGTGGCTGCTTCCCCAGTCAGCCTAGCTTGGCTGCTTTTAACCCCTGTTCTGGGAGTGGGGCAGCTGTCCTTCAGAATTGAATTCTGGGTTTCCAGCTACTTTCCTAGGGGTTTTGGGATTTTTAGGCACTGGAGAAGGGGAATGATGTGAACTTCTAGTCCATGCAAAAGTCACACATAGTCATCCTGGAAAATATTATAGAAAATTCCTATTTTGTCCCAGCTAGATCGACCCTGGGACGTGTGACCTGCGTATATGCAGTTCCATGCTCTAAAATCTTCCTCCTCCGGAATACTTTGCATCCGATGAAGTGATCTGTAGCTCACGAAAGCTTATGCTCAAATAAATTTGTTAGTCTCTAAGGTGCCACAAGTACTCCTTTTCTTTTTGAGATGATCATGGTTAACCACAGGGGACTGCAGCCAG
Organism: Dermochelys coriacea; assembly: GCF_009764565.3. Taxonomy (NCBI): domain Eukaryota; kingdom Metazoa; phylum Chordata; order Testudines; family Dermochelyidae; genus Dermochelys; species Dermochelys coriacea. Next base: position 78,651,486 of record NC_050078.2, on the reverse strand, counting down.
GGCCCAATGGGAGGGTGGGAGGGTGGGAGAATTGTGTGTACCCAGGAAAGGTAAAGTCACAAGGCCTGAGACCTGAGGGGGCACACGAGAGACCCGGAGGGGTTGGCAGCACAGATGGTAGGTGTGACCACCCGCTAAAATTCAACCCAGAGACCAACAGTCATCCAGTCCAGATTATGGAGCAACGGTGCCCATGCTGTGTTGACAAACTGTGGTCAGTTGCTTGACCACACTTTGTTTCATATGAAATATTATGAAAATTTAAGAGGCCAAATAATCAATGTCGGTTAGGTTTAGTGCTAAAAGTCAATAATAATATAGTACAGGACAAAGGTTCAATACGATACCAGTCTCCAGGAAGCCATCTCATGCATCTTACACAGAAGGCAAAGTGACACATTGCAGGTATTTATAGGATGACTTTACACATTACAAAACTCTTTATACATCATGAAATCCCACCTATGAGCGTGTCCTAGTTCCTCAACTTCTTGTTCTGTTCCTTCCTTGTCTTTGTTTTGGATATGAGCGTTCCAGGTACTGGTCAGTGAAGGCACCTTCCTGGCTTGTACTAAGCGGGCCTAGAACAATGTATCTTGATTTTGACAAATTTCCTATTTGCTTATATGCCAAATGTTGGGTTGTGCTATGGCAGAGCACTGGGGAAGGTAGCTTAGCATGAGTGGACAGAACTCTGGGGAAATCATAGGCCTTATAGCTTTTATGACTGCCAGGCTGGGCTGGATTAACTCTCCTGTAGGCCTGGAGCTATTAGATTTTGTGGGGCCCCTGGGGGTTTGGAGTGGGGGAGTGGGCTCAGGGCGGAGGATTGGGGTGTGGGAAGGGGTGCAGGCCCAGCTGGGGGGTGGGCTCTGGGGGTGGGGCCAGGGCTAGGACAGGGGGTTGGGGTGCAGGAAGGAGCTCCGAGCTGCAGGAGGGGGTTGGGGTGCAGGACGGGGTGCGGGGTGTAGGCTCTGGCTGGGAGGTGCTTACCTCGGGCGGCTCCTGGTAAGCAGCACAGTAGGGCTAAGACAGGATCCCTGCCTGCCCTGGCTCCACGCTGCTCTGCTCCTCGAGGTGGTTGGCATGTCCAGCTCCTAGGCAGAGGGGCCAGGCCACTCTGCGCAGAGCACACTGCCTGTGCCTGCAGGCACCGCCCCCGCAGCTCCCATTGGCTGTAGTACCCAGCCAATGGGAGCTGGGGAGCTGGTGCTTGGTGTGGGAGCAGGGTGCAGCGATTCCCTGAAAACCCCTCACCTAGGGCCTGCAGGGGCACACCAGCGAGCTGGCGCTCATGGCTCCAGCCCCTGGGGGGATGCCGAGGCGTGGGGACCAGTGTCCAGCCCACAGTGCTGAGACTTGCTGCAGGCCAGATGCAAAGAAGCAGTAGGCTGCATCCAGCCTGCGGGGCCCCCCTTAGCCTGAGTCCCTGGGCTGCAGCCCCTAAAACCCCTGCATTAATACAACTCTGCTGCCAGGCATTCGTATAATGTGCTATATACTAACCTAACACACATGTGATGGCTAACAAGTGCCACCATGAAACACTGCTTAATAAGAGGGCAACGCATTCTGTACCCACTGAGGATTCTGGGTTGTCTAACAGCAGCTGGAGATCCAACAGTAGCTCCAGATTGTGCATAGGCATTACAAATAGCAGGCACACACCCTCAGCCAGAGGGGAAGAAATTAGCCACACCATGTCACCTGGTTGCTTCCCAGCATCAACTCAGTCTCATCCAGATAGACCTTCAGCCAACCATCTCTCATCCAGGGCCCGGTGTCCTCCAGACACTGGGCCAGACCTGTAGGAGCACTGGGTGAGTCAGGTGCAACGGAGGTGTAGAGCTGGGTGTCATGAGCATGCTGAAACACTGCATCCATCCTCACTAACCCTCCCAGCAGCCTCATACATACATTGACCAGGAAGGGAGACCTGTTGGAGCCCAGGCTAGCCACCTGTGGGCTTATCATCAAGAAAACCTGATAAAAGGGTTTATTTGCAAATCCGCCTCGCCCTCTGGGCACCAGAACTTTTCATGAAGAAGGAGCCAGCAACTATGTTTGGATTGCCGGGTTCTGAACGAAATCATGATCAGGAATCGTTATCCAATGCCACTCATCCCTAAGCTGTTGGACTCTGTGGGGGCTGCCAAGGTACACACAATGCTGGACCTCTGGGAGGTGTACAACCTGGCACACATTAGAGCAGGGAATGAGTGGAAAACTGCTTTTCAAACCACGTCTGGCCACTTGGACTGTCTCACAATGCCATTGGTTTGACAAATGCACCTGCGACATTCAAGCATTTCATCAGTGATGTGTTTTGGGACATGTTGGACCAGTACGTAGTGATATATTTGGATGGCTTACTTGTTTTCACTGATGACACAGAGTAGCACACCATGCCTGTCTGTACTGTCCTCAAAGGCTATGCTAGCACGTCCTCTAGACCAAGCTAGAAAAGTATGGCTTTCACCAATCCTCTTTAGAGTTTGGGGGTTTCTCATGTCCCCAGAGGGTATCAAGATGGACCCACATAAGGTAAAGATAGTCCTCGTTTGGGCAGTGCCTTGGAACATTCACAACCTGTAGCATTTCCTGGGATTCACTAATTTCTATCATCAGTTCATTCTGAGGTTCTTGGAACGAATCTCCCACCTCACCTTTCTGCTCTGCAAGAGCATCAAGTTCCACTGGCCTTCCAAGACTCAACAAGCCTTTGAATGGCTAAAACTTGCATTCACTTCTGCCCTGGACTGGTGCACCGGGATCCCACACTAGCCTTCACCACTGAAGCAGATGCATCCAACGTGATTATGGGGGCAGCGCTTTCCCAAGGCATGGCCCCCAACGGGTATTGTTTTCATGTGCCTTTCTCCTCCAGGAGATTTACCCCCACAGAACAAAACTATGAAGTCCTGGACAAGAAGCTCTTAGTGATTAAAGTTGCCTTTGAGGAATGGTGTCACTATCTTGAGGGGGCCTGCCACCTGGTCCAGGTGTATATAGACCATAAGACCTATCTGTGCAGGGCCAAGGCCCTTAGTCAGTGGCCCTTAATCAGCTTCAGTGGACTCAGTTCTTCTCACACTTCGATTTTGTTATTTCCTCTTGTCCAGGAACTAAAAATAAAAGGCCACACACTATCCCAGACCTTGCTGACCCTAAAGGCCCGAGCCCCAAAGCCTCAAGCATCCGGAACTCTCTCTGTGAAACACCCCAACAAGACCTACTTGCCTTGATCTGGTTGGTTGTAATCCAAGGGGTCCCCTGTGACAAACTGGAAGTGTTAAACAAGGAGGCCTCCAATGCCCACTATGGGATATGCTATGTGACGGAACGTATTTATGTCTCCCCCTGACCTCCGATAGTCGCAGCTCTGCAAGCCTGTCACAACTTCCCCTGGCTGGACATTTTGGCTGTACCAAGACCCAGCAGCTTGCTCTGCATGCGAGCCACAATACAGACCTATATCGCCCCATAACACCCGTGCCCATGCAAAAGCACCACACGATAAACCCCTTGGCCTCCTGCAGCCCCTCGAGGTACCATCCAGCCCCTGGGCAGTCGTCAGCCTCAATTTCATAGAGGAAATACCCAAACCAAACGGATTTATAATAGTCCTGACCACACTAGATCACTTCTCCAAGATGACCCACTTTGTTCCCTGCACCAGCCTTCCCCCCTCTGAGGAAACTGCCCATCTCTGGGTGGACCACATCATTTATCTTCATGGTCTTCCAGAGCGCATCATGGCCCACAATTCATGTCCCGCTTCTGGCAGGAGTCCCTTCTGAATATCAGCAGTTTGCTCCAGCCCTTCATCCACCTACCACCTCCAGACAAATGGACGAATGGAGAGAACGTACCGAATTCCGGAACAGTACCCATGGTGCTATGTTAATTATCACCAGAGCGATTGTTCCTCTCCACTACCTGCGGCAGAGTTTGTGTACAACAGATTGAGTGTGTGGAGGGTGAGGTGCTTCTCCGGGAGGTATGATTAATTGATTAACATGGCAACTTGATTCCAAACTCATATTTTCCTATGACAATGACTTGAACGATCATTTAACTCAGTGTGATGCATTTTTAGAACTGAGCAACACAAGGGTTAGGCTATGACATCCACAGCTCATGCTGTTCAGTAACCCAAGGGGATTTGGCTAAGGGGTAAGGTAAGGCAGGTGTTTTCCTATCTGCCTTTAAGGACACCTCCGGTGCCTCCCAGGGCCAGGTGGAAAGCCAATGCTTTTATGCATCCACATTTGTCCAAGCACATCATTGGTGCTGGATAAATAGTAAGGCGACATCTGCCAGGTTTAACTCCAAGAACTGTGGCTTTCCATGCTGGAGAAAATTCTTTGGTATCAGGGTGGCCTCAGACTGGCTGCATCAGACATTTGGGTGTTTCTCACAGTGATTTAGTAACTTTTTGTTTCAAGTCCGACTCTGTGGTAATCTCCTTCCTCATTGCAGAAAACACAGAAGCCTTCTCGGTCTGCCCCTCAGGCCATGCCTCTAGCTCCATCCTGTTGTGGGGGACACAGGAAGCAGGCTTTTCTCCCCCATCTCTCCCATCTCATCGCACACAGTGCCTGGTTCTCCCCACCACTCTGCCCAGGCTTCTGTCTCCCCCTAGGACCACTGGAGAGTGGGACATTTCATGCTGCTCCGATCCATGCACTGCCCAGCACTCGTCCCCATCGCTCTGGGCACCCTGCGAGTGGAGTAGCTCTAAGGTATTTACACCGATAACTGTGCTCATCTCCAGCTTTGGGGGGGCTGTCAATTTTCTCTATTGCACACAGGGCTCCCCCTTCCCAACCCAGCCTCCTGCATCCCCCTAGGCCCTCAGCCCGCTCCTCCCACTCTCCACCCCAGGGAGAGCCTGGGGAAACCTTTGCATCACAGCCTGCCCTGCACCTGGCTACGCCCTGGTTCTCGTTGACTTAGGAAGGGAGGGGGAAGGTACATTTCAAAGCTGAGGAGCCTTTACCAGGCTTTGTGATTGCTCCAGCCTAGCCAATACAAAGGGGGGGAGGTGCCTGGCAATATGCCCAGCATAGGGGCCCTCTGGAAGTTGCCAAAGGCACCACAAGCCCCAGAGTGGGAGATGTGGTGGGGGCATGTTAGGGCCAGCCCAGTGATAAGAGGAGGCGTGGCCAAGGGAAGCCCCCAGCACTACTCCAGACGGCTCCCAGGGCTCAGCCTGTCCATGCAGCCCCACCCCTGGGGAGGTGTCAACTGCCTGCACATGGCCCCTGCTTGGGTGCAGGAATTAGCTTGGCCCTGCCTGAGAATGTCCTGCTGCCAGTCCGCACCCACTGTCAGCACAGCCCTTGTGGCAAACGTCTCTCAGTGCCTGGGACCTGGGTCTGTGAGGGCTTTACAGGTGAAACCCAGCCGCTCTGGCCTCACCTGGGTGTCAGTGCGGAGCCAGACAGCGCCTGGTGTGTTATGATCATGTCATGTATTGATAATGGTGTTACATTTCCACGCGATCCCTTTCAGGGTGGAAGGGTTTCCCGCAAGCTCTGGGGTTGTGTGGGGAAGCAGCAGTTCTAATGTGTTTCCTGCCTCTGGGTGCAGGACACCTGCCAGTGCAGGGGTGGGTTCGTAACCACCCTTACTGCTCTGCTGGGCCTGGTTGGGTAGGGCACCACAGAGGGTGCCCTGCACCAGTTTACTACCCCTGCAATTACTGGGTACCACCAGGTACGAGCTAAACAAACAGTCCCCCAGGGAAGCACGTGCTGCCCGAGGAGCTGCCATTACTCAGCAGTGTTTCGGGGGGAGGTACCAGCACCAGCTGATACAGCCCTGAGAGGCATGTTAAGCTTTGGTGAAACGCCCCAGGGGGTAGACCTGAGCCCCAAGCCCGGTACCTGACTGATACTTCCCAGCGCACCCCCGCAGCCACTCAACTCGGTGCTAGAGGCATTTGAATGCAGCTATTTGGTACTTTCAGAAAACCTCTGGCCCCACCCACGCCAACTCTTCACTTCCTCCCTGTCCCGCACAGGCTGTCCTATATATCAGCACTAGGAAGGAGAAAGCAGCAGAGCGTGTTGCAAAGTTCCCTGCAAGTGATTGCTCCTCACTGCTCTTCAGGCGGAACCTCACACCCAACAACTTATTTCACAACAGCCTGCGAACAGCTGGCCAGGGGCCAAGGAGAAGACTTGATGCATGGTAAAAACAATTCCTTCCTGGTGCTTCCATGCCTTTGCAGGGGGAGCTGCTCTGCCTGTCTGTGGGTTTTCCCATCGCATTGCTTGCTGCATGGTAGCGTATTGCTTGGGTTACACTCCACTCTTTCCAGAAAGGACGCGGGGTCTCCCGATGTGTGTCCCAGAAAGCTCAGAACAGTCTGCTGGGGGAGGCCAAGTTCAGGTCCCTGCTCTGCCCCAGGTGTCCTGGCGGCCTTGGGCAGTGCTCGCTGGGCCTCATGCCCCCATCCGTGCTGGGGGAGCTACAGCCCTGCCCTGCTTCCCAGGGGTGGGCTGAGGAGACAGAACGCTCAGGTGCTACAGAGACAGACAGAGCTTCTCGCCCACTGCCTCCTCAGACTGACTTGGGGGGATGCAGGGAGCCTCTTTCCAAAGTCAAGCTCTGCCTCTTGAATGTGCTCCGTGTTAGGGGGGAGACAAGCGTGGAATTGTTGACAATTGAGATGCAGGATTTGGGGCCCAGTGCACTATAGCTCTGCCCTTTGGGGTGTAAAGCAGTGCAGGGTGGATGAAAATGCCACCGGTCTGGTCTGATAACACCCGCTTGGCACTCAGTCTGTGGTGGTGCACATGGCTGCCCAGGAACAAGGCAGTGGGGGATGGGAGCCTCAATCTGTGCACATGGACAGAACAGTGCATAGTGTATGTTAGGACAGGGAAACGCATCTGTCACTCCAAAAACGGCCAAGATTATAGGGTTTTCCAGCAGATTGGTTAGATGCTGACGCTGATTGCTTGCAGCATGCTTTGTGATTGTTCCTGTGTAGTAACAATCTCTTGTAGACTGGGCTGGTGAGCTCTGATCTGATTTCTGTGCGTTCTCACTCTAGCTATGCCTAGAAGCTAAAAGGAGAAATTTGCCAGTTGTCTGGACTCTCGGTTTTTAATTTCCACTGGTGTATTTGCAAATGCTGATCCTTCCTGTCTGTAGAGGGCAATTTGTCTGAATATTGGCTAGCATTGCAGCATGCCCTCTCTCTGGGCTTGCTCTTAGGTTTGTTACAAACCCAGATGCAGACATTAAAAAAGCCAACATGCTCAGTAATGAACAATGGCAGGGCTGGGAACCAGCCCCAGATCATCAGCAAGCCAGACAGGATCTGGCATTACAGTCAACAGGCTGCCCAAGCATCAGCCTGCAGCTTCGTGCTCTGAACAACAACAGGGTCAATGTCACCTTCAAAGTGTGTGCTCCCCAGCGAGGTTCTCCTCAGCCCGGGCAGGGGCCAAGAGGGAGCACTGCGCCAGCCCACCCACCCAGGGAGAGGCCCCAATCTGGCTCTAATGTGCTGATAGGTAGCTACAGTCTTTACTCCTACTTTCTGACAGGCTGTGTCTGGGAATGCCCTCTGCTCAAATAAATTTGTTAGTCTCTAAGGTGCCACAAGTCCTCCTTCCTTCTACTCTGTGTGTTTGTTTGAAGAGGGGCTTCATGTAACTGCCTTGGAAGCGCTGCCCCGACTGGAGCTAGGGCAGCCATCTGCTAAGCCATGGCTCCTTTGTGTTTGTGGGATTGGGCCTACCCTCTCGAGGGAAGGTAGCAGAGCTAGGCAAGAAGATGGGTCGCCTGCTCTTTGCTGTCTTTGCTCCTCCATGCGACACCTAATAATACTGCTAACAGTTGTTGTTAATACAGAATCAAAGATGTGTAGGGCCCTTTACAGACAAATGCCATGGCTCTGAGGAGCTCACAGTCTAGGGCAGGTACAACATCACATGCATGAGTGGCTGGTGACCTGGCCATTGGGGGAGGCTAGCCCCTGGCCCCAGCCCTCCCCATCTGCCCCCTCCCCTCAGGAGCCCATAGCACCCCCACTGCGGGCCCTGGCCCTAGTGCCGAGCGGCCGGGGTGAGGCCCCAGCCCCAGCCCCCATGCTCTGGGCGGTGCAGCCAGCCCCCGTGCTCTGGGCAGCAGCACTCTAGCACCAGCCGCCCCGACTCCCTGCGGCAGGCAGGCCAGCCAGCCCCAACCAGCCTGGGCAGAGCGAGGGGACGCAGCGGGGGCCTGGCCTGGGGGTGGAGCGTGAGCGGCCTCATGCGAGGCTCTTTGGGAAGGCACAACCTACCCCTGCCTGTGACCACATGGCCCAGGGAGGGAAGAGGAGCAATGGGAGGAGAGCTACACAGCACAGGGGCAGGATTATGGCAGGTCATTTCCAATGTCTAAAAAGGGCAACATCCTATTTTTAATGAAAGAAAAGGAAATATTTGGGCAAACAAAATGGCTTCAGTGTGTGGTGTGTCATGGGAATGCAGGCCAGATAAATAGCCTTTATTTTACAGTCAGCATTGTTTTACCCCACTTAACAGTAGCCAAAATCCCATAAACCCACCTTCTACTCCCCAGGACAGACTCACAGCCAAATTTGGGAACATTTGCAGAGGAATCGTACTCAGACGCAAACACATGACTTCTTGTGAGAAGATCCTAAATGTCATGGTTTTTGCCATGGTGGTCACATCCTGCCTTAGTCATGAAGTCACTTGGTTTTCTGTGTTTCATCTCTATTTTTATTTCAGTTTCTTTTACATAGCAGACCAGTACAATACAAAACATTTCCAATAGCATTTTCTACTTTCAAAGTGAAATAAATGTTCAGAGTCCGAGATCTAAATGCCAGAAGATCACTCGATTGTGATCATCTAGTCTGATTTCCAGTATAACTACAGGTCAGAGAATGTCACCCAGGGATTTGCCAATCAATTATTGTTGAGCTCAATGTTTTTTTTTAAAAAGACATCCAATCTTGATTTAAAGAAGCCAGGTGATGAAAATCCATCACATATCTCATGGCGCCATTCGAACACTTAATTCCCCTCACTACTAAAACTTTTCTCCTTATTTCCAGTTTGAACTTGTCTGAGTTTAATTTCCAGCCATAGCTCCTCATTCAGCCTTTGTCTCCTAGATTAAAGAGCCCTCTAGTATCAGACAGCTTTCCTCTGTGGAGGTACTTGCAGAGCTTGATCAAGTCATCTCTTTACCTTCTCTCCGATATGCTCAAAAGATTGCGCTCCTTTACTTTCTCAACATAAAAGCAGGTTTTCCATCTCCCCAATCGGTTGTGAGTCTCTCTTCTAAACCCTCTCCAATTGTGCGATACCCTTCCTGAAATGAGGACACCAGAACTGGACACCATATTCCAGTAGCCATCACACTAGTGCCAAATACAGAGGCAATACCAAATCCCTGCTCCTACTTGCTCGTCCACTGTTAATACATCAGAAGATCACGTAAGCTCACTTCCATTCATTTAAATATAATGAGATTTTATTGGTACCACAATCTTTGCGAGTATTGGTAGGGGAGCCATTTTCTCCATGGCTCGTGTGCAATCAGTTCTTCATTAGGAACCCCATGCCCTTCTCAGAGGGGCTGCTTTCCAGGAGGATGCCCCCCAGCCTGTCTGTGTGACCCGCTTCTTTGTTCCTTGCACCTGGCTGAAATGATTGCTCCTCCTAGCTCACTATGCAGCATATGGCTGAGCATTAGTGCCCCAGGCTGGACCCAGAGAGGGTCAGTAACTTGCATGGCAGGGCAGGGTACCGCAGTGTAGTGATCTAGGTTAACGGACTGGAAGAAGGAAAAACATGGCTCTGCCCACAACATACCATGTGCCCATAGACCAGTCACCTCCCCTCTCGGAGCCTGGGCTGGCCCCTTGGTAGAGTGGGGCTAAGAATACCTTACGGGGAGGGGCTGTGAGGATGGGTTCATCAGGTAAGCAGCTTGAGTGAAACTGGAAGAGCCTGGGAACAGAATGCAGCCATTGCTGGCTTCCAGCTCTCTGCTCTGGCTGCTGGCTGATGCAGCTCTCTCCTGCGCCCTGACAGCGTTGTGCTTTTCATAGCCACAGAGCAGCCATCTGTTCTCAAGCAGCATGTGTTTTACTTCAGGGGAAACCAGTGAGAAAGAACAAGCTGAGGTTCCAGGGAAGAGCCCAGATTGGCAGCTGGCTTGGGAGAGCCCACTTAAAGGGGCCCTATACAGAACACAACCCTGGCAGCTCTGTAGCTATCCCCACCACAAAGCCGAGCTCTGGAGGGCTGCCAGGCCTCCGAAGACCACTAGGACCCATTGTTCCTATGTCAGCGGGGAATGGTGCATAAGGGAAGTGCCCCAAACCCTGAAGCAGGTTCCTGAAAGCCTGAGGCCTCAGCAAGGGCTTAGTAATCACACCAGGGGAAAGTCTTTAGAACAAGCTGTTGTTGAGATGAGGTGGCAAAAAAAGCATTGCAAGAATTTCCAGAGGGCGCCTGACAGCCCTCACCCCCTGGCCAGAGATTCAAAAACCACCTCGCTCAGTTTCTTTCTAGTGGGAATTGTGAGGTCAAAAGGAACCTTCCCCTTTGGCTTTGACAGCACTGGCAAAACTGGGCTTACAGTGGAAAGCTGGTTAGTGAGACAGAGACGAGGAGCTGCCCCTAAGAGCATGAGCCTGCTGGCTAACCTCAGGAAGGGAGATCCAGTTGTTAGCGCACTGGTGTGGGACTTCAGCGACCCAGGGTCAATTCTTTACCACAGGCTTCCTGTCTGACTGGGGGCAAGTCACTTGGCCTCAGTTCCCGTCAGCAGAGTGGGGCTAATAGCTCTGCCTCACAAGGGTGTTATGAGGAACAGATTCTGGGGACCTGCAGCCCTGGGTGCCCCATAACTAGCTATGCTAGAGAGAGGCACTGTGTATTGTCAGCAAGGAGTTAATAGGAAAATTTTCAACATTGCACAACTAAGCAGAAGGAGAAATGACACCAGCTTTCCCTTCCGTGTTACATTCCAGGAGATGTCATATCAAAATGCTGCAATGTGGCTACCAAAAGGCACTGAACCTTTAAGCCCAGATCTTCAAAGGTATTTAGGCTCCTAACTTCCATTGATTTCAAGTTAGGAGCCTAAATACCTTTAAGAATAAAGGCTTTGGCCCTTATGGCAGTGAGAGAGGAGCAGACTTGTTAATTGTACATTGAAATATCCCAATCAAACATGGAAACTCAGCAATGCCCCCTAGAATATGTCTGACGAGAACCCTGTATGCTGGAATTGTAACTGATGCAACCGAGACATTAATGTGTAACATCGCTCAAGCCTCAACTCAGAGCAGACACTGCACAACACCGGCTGGCAGTTCTTAGAAACCTGTCTTGGGGCTGGTGTGCTTGCAGGGGCCGCGTCGTGCTGGGTAACAATGCGAGAACAAATTCCCACATTTTCTGGAGCAAGAAGCTTCTACGGGATTCAGTGCATGTGAAGCTGAAGTGATTCTGTGTTTGGAAACTGGAGAGTGAGAAAAATGTAACCTCCCAGCTGGGCCTGGGATGGAACATCTGCCCGGTCAGGGGCATGCAGTGGTGTAATGGGCCGGCTCCCCTTTTCTGGAGAGCACGCAGCCAGCTAACGACAGGGAAAGCCTGGTGAGGCCCTGATTCACTGCATTCCCAGTGCAGCTGCTACATCCTCTTGGAGAGAGAAAACCAGCCTTTCCTTGCCATAATCCCCAAGGGAGGGCAATGATGGAAACCCAGCCTGCCCTTCCCTGGTGATGAATCCCTGGGCCATGGCCTTCACTGTTTGGGGCACAGCAGGGGTGAACCAATCTCAGTGCACCCCCAGCCAAGCCTGCCGTGCATGTGCCGACTCTGGATCTGAGCTGCTCTGTGGTGTAAGTGTTAGTACAATGCAAGGTGGTGTGGAGAGCATGTGTGAGCCTGCACTTCACACCTCCTCAGAGTTTCTCAGGAGGAAGCTGCACGTCAGCACTCTGACAAAACCCCCTTTTTGTAACAAGAGCAATATTTCAGTGTTGGTTGTTTCTTTGACCTAGCTCATCCAATGGTGCCTGCAGGGCTCAGGGGTTCGTCACGGGAGTCTGGCTGGTGGGGATCGCACTGAACAACAGGTACCTTGGGGATAGCTTCCAGCCGGGCCGTGACAGGGGAGCACTGACTGACATGGCTCTGGAGTGAGGGTATCACTGCGGGTGGCTGGCTAGCCAGCCAGCCCTGAGTACTAATCAGGGACAGGTATTCCCTATCAGGAGCTGCCAGCAGGAGGAGGTCCCCTGTAGGGAGGGGGAAGCTGGAGAGGAGGCCCTGGAAAAGGCCATGCCCCAGGCCACTAGATGGGAAGAGGCAGACAAGGAGAAGGATGCCAGAGAAGAAGACTCGTGAGGGTCAGAGGTTTGCGGGGAGCTGGGCCTCCCGGGAGGCAGCATTCTATACCAAAAGCAGGGAAGAACTGCAGGGCCCTGGGGGGGTGGGGCAAAGTGTCTGCAGAGAACAGAGCCCAAGAAGGGGGCAGAAGTTGTGTTCTGTTTGCTGTGGGCACCGGAGAGTGGAACTGAAGACAAGCCCAAGTGGGGCAGAAGCTCTTGTGTTTGTTGCTTTTGATTTATGGGACACTGTGGGTTTAGAAGATGGGGGAATGGAAGTGAGTGTCAGCTGTCTGGAGGGCCAGGTCACCCCACAGGCCACTGGTGTCCCAAGGAGAGCTGTGAGGGCGTGTCTTTGGGACAGCAAGTCGGTGACGCTGCTGTTAGTCATGGAGTGTAAGGCCAGGCAGGACCACACAGTGATCTAGTCTGACCTGTGGAGCATAGGCCAGCACCCACACACAAAGCCAACCCGAAAGCACGGGAAAGAAGTCATTAACCATAGAGATCTTCTCAGTGCAATGACAGGCCATGAGGCAGTCTCTTTGGCAATGCTCACAGCCAGCTCTATTCCCCTCCAGAGAGGGACGCTGAGAGATCTCTCTTCTCTTCTGCCAGGGCCCCTGCAAAGCTGTCTGCAGTGAGACCAGCCTGAGCAATGTCTCATCAAGTCAGTGCCTTCTCCTGCCCCCAATGCCTAAAGGCTCCTGCCATGGGGAGCTTGTGTCTGACTTTGCAGAAAAGCCTGAGATGATATGGCACAGCATCAGAGTCTCACTGAACTGGAGGAGAGCAGAATGGGGTGGAACCCCGTTCCCTTGACTGAACCTGGCCCAGTCTCTGAGAGGGTGGCACTAAGGCTGTGGGGAAGATCCATGCCCCAATGAAAGTCAGGGTCCTTGACTCACCGCTGACAGACAGGGCTATAAGAGTCCAAGTTGCCAACTTATGTCTGACCTTTGCTCAAGAAAGATGGTTCTGTATCAGCAGGATGCAATGTAAGACATGCAGGTATTTCCCTAACCCAGTGGTCCTCAACCTTTCCAGACAACTGTCTCCCTTCCAGGAGGCTGATTTGGCTTGTGTACCCTATGTTACATCTACTTAAAATCTACTTGCTTACAAAATCAGACATAACAATACAAAAGTGTCCCAGCCCACTATTACTGACAAATGGCTTCCTTTCTCATTGTTACCATGTAATTATAAAATATATCAACTGGACTAGAGAGATTGTACTTACATTTCAGCGTGTAGTATATAGAGCAGTATAAACAAGTCATTGTCTGTATGAAATTTGAGTTTGCACTGACTTTGCTGGTGCTTTTTCTGTAGCCTGTTGTAAAACTAGAACAATACCTAGATGAGTTGCTATACCCCCTGGAAGACCTGTGTGTACCCCCCGGGGGTACACATACCCCTGGTGGAGAACCACTGCCCTAGCAGTGGCTGTGAGGTAGAAAACAAGTTGAGACAGGTGATGCTACTGGGGCACACCCCTGCTACTAGGGGAAGTAGCTGTAAGGGCACCACAGTGCTACAGACGGGCACTTCAGCAATGGGAATGCCAATGCCATTAATGCTGCACCGGCTCCTGACAGTGAACAGCGGGGGCAGTCATCCCGCCCCCCTACGACAACGAGTTGGTGGGTAGGCAAGGGAACACAAGCAGCAGCATCTGAGGTGTGGTTATGGGGGAAGAAGGAAGGAAAGGTCTGGAGGAGACAAGATGACTGCTCTAAACTGACCCCCCTCTGCAGCCGTCTGTGGGTGGTGGCAGGGCTGTCCACTCGCTCAGCATGGAGGGTGCTCAGCTGACGACTGCACTCTATGCCCAGGCTAGTTTTTACAACATAAAATGAGCTGAAAGTGGCTTTCAGACCAGAAACAACTGCTGAAAAACTGCCAGGCTCCTGGGAGGTGGAGCAGGGTCCTCACAGCCAAGGGAACCTTTTCAGATATTCGAGAAAAGATACTGACAATGGGTGAAAGGCACTGTGGTGCAGAGGGCCCCCACACCAGGCTAGCACCCCACTAGATCCCACTGACACCCTCAAAATGGGCTCAAAGTAACCTGCAAAGGGTTGTAAATAAATTGGGCTTGGCACCATTTTTGCTTCTTTATGATGGAGAAAGAGCCTGAATTTTTTAAACTCTGTTTGTTCTTTACCTCAGAAATGACTGGTGTGCCAATGTAAAGACTTCTGGGACACCTCAGGGATGTCTGGCAGCTCTTAACACCCCAGCTGTAGGGCTGTGGGTGTTGAATCTTTAACAAAGGCTTCCTCTGTCCTAACTGTTAGTTAGTCCTTGGCGTTCACCAGGTGCTCAGAAGGAGAGAATTCAGACAATCTGACTAAAAACCTCTTCCCTCCCCCCCCCCGAGCTCAGCTTACATGCTGGTGGTTCTGCTGAGCTTACCATTGCACTTGCTCTCCAGTCAGGCCTAAACAGGACATGAATTTCTGATAACAAACAAGCAGAAAAGAAAAGACCTCACCCATTTTCGGAGAGAGCATGTGCCCAGTTTGGTTCTTTTGCAGAGCCCTAGTTCTTGCCCTCTGCTCAGCAGAATTTCACCCAGTCCCAGGGGAAAGAGCCTATAACTCTTCCTTCACAACTCTCTCTAGCCCTCTGCTAACAACCCTTTACCATAATGATCCATCCCCTGTGTCACCTGCACCTCAAAAAGCCAAGTCTGATAGCAATGAGCTATGCCAGGGTTTGTATGAATAATGAAAGGAGCCAGGGATGTCGGTGTACCCCCAGAATACATCAGTGCCCTCTGACTGTGCCCAGATGGGGAGTTCCTAAGATACTCCAGCTTCGCCCTGTGAGAAAACCTCAGTGCACACAAAGAGGAAATTTCCTCCCATTCTGGGGGCAAAGCAGTTGCATTTAACATTTGAAAGGTTTTCAAGCCCTGCTTATAAAATAAACCCTGGGGAACAAGCTCCAGGAGAGCCCAGTGAGATTGCCTCGCGCAAACTGAGCTGGCTGCTTCTTAGGAGTGATCTGATGAACGGCCAGCCTCTGTATGCTGAAGGCCAACTGGGGAAGGCTCCTTGGTTCTCTAAAATACTGGCTGTGTTGGTGCTCCCCATTCATCTCATACAGGCCCTACCCCACCCTGGTCACTATCAGCCACGGATAAAAGGCTTTGGGAAATATTGCTTTCCAGGGAGTGACTTTTTCTCTCTTCAGACATGTATTTGATATGACTAATTTCCCCAGGTTTTCTTTGGAGGTACGTAACAGGGGGGTGAGTTCAGAAAGAGGAAGAAGCACATCACGTGATGGGGGAGTCAGATGGGAAGGGGCTGGACTCCAGTGATAAGTTTCCAATCACCCAGCCGCTGCTCTGTCTTTATCCCTCAGGGAGGGTCGAGGGCCTCAGCAAACTACTTGTTATATCTAGGTAATGGCTACAGTGGCCTTCCTAATACAGACCCTGCAATGATGCTGTGTAATGCTGCACACACTGGTGGGAGACCTCTGTCATCATTGTGAAACTGGGCAGGAGATAACTTATGTGAACAATGAATCTCTTTCCTTCCGCAACTTCAGCCACTTCTGTGAAATCCCTGAGCTGGGGGTACTGCAATCCTGGCTGTATGGCAATCCACTGTTCTAACCCATTCTGCCCACTCGCTAGCTCAAGGCTTTTCAAATGTTTACGGTGTGACTCATAGTGAAGTCTCCTGGCCAATGTCCCCTCCATTCCCAACCAAGAGGCCATCGGCCTTCCCAGTTTATACCACATCACTTCTCTGTAACAACCTACATGGGACAATAATCCTAGCAACTCTTTTCAAGGGTTTTTTTGTTTGTTTGTTTGTTTGTTTGTTTGTTTAGCTTTTTAAGATGTAATTTAACAGCTGGAAACAAAGAGAAGAGCAAGGCTGTGTGAGCAGACAGGTCATCAACAAGTGGTCTGTGGGTAGGGTTACCATACATCCGGGTTTTCCCAGACATTGCTTCTTTTTCGATTCTCGTCCTCTGGCCCGGCGGAGTTTTTAAATACAGCAGAACCTCAGAGTTCCAAACCCCTCGGGAATGGAGGTTGTTTGTAACTCAGAACAGAACGTTAGGGTTTTTCTTTCCAACGTTTACAGCTGAACATTGACTTAATACAGCTTTGAAACTTCACTATGCAGAAGAAACATGCTGCTCTCCCTGTATTTTTTTAGCAGTTTACGTTTAACACAGTGCTGTCCTGTGTCTGCTGTTTGGTTTTCTGGTCTCTGCTGCTGCCTGACTGTAACTCTGGTTCCCAGTGGTGTGGCTGACCGGTCCGTTCGTAACGCTGAGGTTCTTCTGGAAGAGCCAATGTTCATGAGCTGACACTGCAGCTCGGAAAGAGCAGCAACTGGTCCACCTCCCAGTTGGCCCCTTCCCTGCATCCACATCTGATTGGCCCCTGGCAGCTGCTGGATCCCACCCACCCCGGCCCCGGCTCCCAGTGCTAGGGAAGGGGAGAGTCCCGCAGGGAGGCGATGATGGAGCTGGTGCTGTGTCCTGAATCTGCTCCAGCTGCCCTGCTTCTGTGACAGGGAGTGACACTGCCCCCCACCTTGGGAGTGGGGCCGCAGGTACCCCTCCAGCACCTCACAAATATCCCCTCCCAGTACAACCCACTTACGACTCCCCAGGTACTCCTCCCAGGACACCACACACCCCTACTGCACCCCCAGGTACCCCTCCCAGGACACCACACACCCCTACTGCACCCCCAGGTACCCCTCCCAGGACACCACACACCCCTACAGCACCCCCCAGGTACCCCTCCCAGGACACCACACACTCCTACAGCACCCCCCAGGTACCCCTCCCAGGACACCACACACACCTACAGCACCCCCCAGGTACCCCTCCCAGGACACCACACACTCCTACAGCACCCCCCAGGTACCCCTCCCAGGACACCACACACCCCTACAGCACCCCCCAGGCACCCCTCCCAGGACACCACACACTCCTACAGCACCCCCCAGGCACCCCTCCCAGAACAGCACACACTCCTACAGCACCCCCCAGGTACCCCTCCCAGGACACCACACACTCCTACAGCACCCCCCAGGCACCCCTCCCAGGACACCACACACTCCTACAGCACCCCCCAGGCACCCCTCCAAGGACACCACACACTCCTACAGCACCCCCCAGGCACCCCTCCCAGGACACACACACACACACCCCTACAGCACCCCCTAGCTGTACCCCTCTGCCCCCCCAGCAGTGTCCTCTTTTGGGAAACTGAAGCATGGTAACCCTGTTTTTTAAGGCCCAGCTTGACAAAGCCCTGGCTGGGATGATTTAGTTGGGGTTGGTCCTGCTTTGAGCAGGGGGTTGGACTAGATGACCTCCTGAGGTCCCTTCCAGCCCTGATATTCTATGATTCTATGGTCTGTGGGAACCATGGGAGGGAACTACTCTGGGATGTTTCAAGGGCACCCCCTCCCCAAGCCAAGTGAGCAGCTACATACTACTGACACTAGGGCCTTGAGAGTAGACTCTGCCAGGACTGGTGGCTTTTGCTTTTTTGTTTTCCCCTGTTCCGGTTGCTCCTCTTTGGTTGCTGCCCTGAGGCTTTGCAGGAGGGTGAGTGTCACACAACCCTCCCCTGCAGCACACTCACCAGGCTGCGGGGTTTGGTTACCAGCAGGCCAGACCTGTGTGACCCTTTGCTTCTAAGTAGGTTGCCGTAGCCTCTCTGGCGGGGCACAGGCTCTCTGTCTGTAACTCCTTCACAGAAGTGAGACCCTGCGGCCCAGCTGCCCTCTGCCCCCAGGACAAGTGCTGGCCCCCCCAAGCTTCGCAGTAGCTTAGCACATAACCCTTTCCCAGAGCTGCAACCTTGTGAGCCCTCCGGGTTTTCAGTTCACCTCTTCAGAGACACATGAGAATGGAAGGAGACAGACACGGAGGCTTTGTAGGGGTTCCCCAAAACCAGTCATGTGTTAATCTCGCTAGAATAAGAAATATACAGATCTAGACAAATCCATAAATGCCTACACACATTTCTCCACCTCAGTTTCCTCACCCCTCCTGGAGTGTTTTTGGGTTGGGGTCAGGATCCCCTTGAGGAGTCCAGGATCCACTTTCTGCATATGCCTTCTCCTCCAAATATTGGTCTCCTTCTCTCTCCTGTGTAGCTAGTTCCCTTCTTCCTCAGCTGGTCCTGCTGTTAAACAAGACCTCTCTGCTCCCAAAGCATGCCCCTCTCTTCAGCTCTCCTGCTCAAGTTCCCTGCATGTGAGTCCTTCTGAGTTTCCCCTTAGTCTCTCAGTTTCAGTGGCTTTCACCTGGTCTCTTTGTTCTGCTTCAGGGGAAATTCCACTGCTCTAAGCCCCAGCCATGCACACAGACTGAGGTCCCTGGGCTTCAGCCATCCCATTGCCCTGAGGTGCTCCCCCTTGAATGGGAGCATCTTAGATTCAATGGCCCTCCGTTGTTCCTGATTGGGGAGATACATAGGCTGTGCTTACAGCATAGGGGTAACTCTGCTTACACCAAGGCATTCAATGCTACGTAATTTAAATAAGAAGCAGAAAGCATACAGGGAGTGGAAGATGGGAGGGATCAGCAAGGAAAGCTACCTAATTAAGGTCAGAACCTGTAGGGATAAAGTGAGACAGGCTAAAAGTTGAGTAGAGTTGGACCTTGCAAAGGGAATTAAAATCAATAGTAAAAGGTTCTATAGCCATATAAATAAGAAGAAAACTAAGAAAGAAGAAGTGGGGCCACTAAACACTGAGGATGGAGTGGAGGTTAAGGATAATCTAGGCATGGCCCAATATCTAAACAAATACTTTGCCTCAGTCTTTAATAAGGCTAAAGAGGATCTTAGGGATAATGGTAGCATGACAAATGGGAATGAGGATATGGAGGTAGATGTTACCATATCTGAGGTAGAAGCGAAACTGAAACAGCTTAATCGGACTAAATCGGGGGGCCCATATAAGCTTCATCCAAGAATATTAAGGGAATTGGCACATGAAATTGCAAGTCCATTAGCAAGAATTTTTAATGAATCTGTAAACTCAGGAGTTGTACCGAATGATTGGAGAATTGCTAATATAGTTCCTATTTTTAAGAAAGGAAAAAAAGTGATCCAGGTAACTACAGGCCAGTTAGTTTGACATCTGTAGTATGCAAGGTCCTGGAAAAAATTTTGAAGGAGAAATTAGTTAAGGACATTGAAGTCAATGGTAAATGGGACAAAATACAACATGGTTTTACAAAAGGTAGATCGTGCCAAACCAACCTGATCTCCTTTTTTGAAAAAGTAACAGATTTTTTAGATAAAGGAAATTCAGTGGATCTAATTTATCTAGATTTCAGTAAGGCATTTGATACCGTGCCACATGAGGAATTATTAGTTAAATTGAGACTGCAACGGGTCCTCCTGAAAGGCGAACTGTCAGGCTGGAGGGAGGTTACCCGTGGAGTTCCTCAGGGATCGGTTTTGGGACCAATCTTATTTAATCTTTTTATTACTGACCTTGGCGCAAAAAGTAGGAGTGTGCTAATAAAGTTTGCAGATGATACAAAGCTGGGAGATATTACCAATTCAGAGAAGGACCGGGATATTATACAGGAGGATCTGGATGACCTTGTAAACTGGAGTAATAGTAATAGGATGAAATTTAATAGTGAGAAGTGTAAGGTTATGCATTTAGGGATTAATAACAAGAATTTTAGTTATAAGTTGGGGACGCATCAATTAGAAGTAACGGAAGAGGAGAAGGACCTTGGAGTATTGGTTGATCATAAGATGACTATGAGCTGCCAATGTGATATGGCTGTGAAAAAAGCTAATGTGGTTTTGGGATGCATCAGGAGAGGCATTTCCAGTAGGGATAAGGAGGTTTTAGTACCATTATACAAGGCACTGGTGAGACCTCACCTGGAATACTGTGTTCAGTTCTGATCTCCCATGTTTAAAAAGGATGAATTCAAACTGGAGCAGGTACAGAGAAGGGCTACTAGGATGATCCGAGGAAAGGAAAACTTGTTTTATGAAAGGAGACTTAAGGAGCTTGGCTTGTTTAGCCTAACAAAAAGAAGGTTGAGGGGAGATATGATTGCTCTCTATAAATATATCAGAGGGATAAATGCAGGAGAGAGAGAGGAATTATTTAAGCTCAGCACCAATGTGGACACAAGAATAAATGGGTATAAACTGGCCACCAGGAAGTTTAGACTTGAAATTAGACGAAGGTTTCTAACCATCAGAGGAGTGAAGTTTTGGAATAGCCTTCCAAGGGAAGCAGTGGGGGCAAAAGATCTATCTGGTTTTAAGATTCTACTCGATAAGTTTATGGAGGAGATGGTATGATGGGATAATGTGATTTTGGTAATTAATTGATCTTTAAATATTCAGGGTAAATAGGCCAAATCCCCTGAGATGGGATATTAGATGGATGGGATCTGAGTTACCCAGGAAAGAATTTTCTGTAGTATCTGGCTGGTGAGTCTTTCCCATATGCTCAGGGTTCAGCTGATCGCCATATTTGGGGTCAGGAAGGAATTTTCCTCCAGGGCAGATTGGAGAGGCCCTGGAGGTTTTTCGCCTTCCTCTGTAGCATGGGGCACGGGTCATTGAGGGAGGCTTCTCTGCTCCTTGAAGTCTTTAAACCATGATTTGAGGATTTCAATAGCTCAGACATAGGTGAGGTTTTTCGTAGGAGTGGGTGGGTGGGATTCTGTGGCCTGCGCTGTGCAGGAGGTCAGACTAGATGATCAGAATGGTCCCTTCTGACCTTAGTATCTATGAATCTATGAATCTATGAATTTCATAACATCAATCAGAATTCCTAAGTTGTACACAGACAGCTTTCCCCCAGAGGCTTGCAGCCTTTTCTCACAGCCAGACACCACTGCTGGAGTGCCATTACTTCATAAGGCTGGTAGAACTGTCAATAACAATGCTGAAAGGCAGACGTAGCCAGTAAATATTTCTACTTTGTATTTAGAAAGAAGCTGGCTGACACATTCACAGCATACCATCATAATGAAATGCTTTCTATTCCGACAGTAACTACAAATGTTAACCTGCACTGCTAAAGTTAACCTTTGTCAATCGCACACTGAATAACTGGCACCAAAGAGTTTTAAAAGAATTAACTGAGGAGTTCTCTGGATGTTTTTCTTCAACATCTTCATTAATGAACTGGATGATGGGATGGATTGCACCCTCAGCTGGGGGGAGAGGTAGATATGCTGGAAGGTATGGATAGGGTCCAGAGTGACCTAGACAAATTGGAGGATTAGGCCAAAAGAAACTTGAGGAGATTCAACAAGGACAAGTGCAGAGTCCTGCACTTAGGATGGAACAATCCCATGCACCGCTACAGGCTGGGGATCTACTGGCTAAGTAGCAGTTCTGCAGAAAAGGACCTGGGGGTTACAGTGGGTGAGAAGCTGGATATGAATCAGCAGTGTTCCCTTGTTGCCAAGAAGGCCAATGGTGTATTGGGCTGTATTAGTAGGAGCATTGCCAGCAGATCGAGGGAAGTGATTATTCCCCTCTATTTGGCACTGGGGAGGCCACATCTGGAGTATTGCATCCAGTTTTGGGCCCCCCACTACAGAAGGACAAATTGGAGAGAGTCTAGCGGAGGGCAACAAAAATGATTAGGGGGCTGGGGCACATGACTTACGAGGAGAGGCTGAGGGGACTTGGATTATTTAGTCTGCAGAAGAGAAGAACGAGGGGGGATTTGATAACAGCCTTCAACTCCCTGAAGGGGGGTTCCAAAGAGGATGGAGCTCGGCTGTTCTCAGTGGCAGCAGATGACAGAACAAGGAGCAATGGTCTCACGTTGCAGTGGGGGAGGTCTAGGTTGGATATTAGGAAACACTGTTTTATGAGGAAGGTGGTGAAGCGCTGGAATGGGTTACCTAGGGAGGTGGTGGAATCTCCTTCCTTAGAGGTTTTTAAGGTCAGGCTTGACAAACACCTGGCTGGGATGATTTAGTTGGGGATTAGTCCTGCTTTGAGCAGGGGGGTAGAGTAGATACCTCCTGCGGTCCCTTCCAACCCTGATATTCTATGATTCTATAACTAACAAATCTTGGAAGACTGTGTAAATTCCAGGGGACTGAAAAAAACTAGTATTATGCCAATATTTAAAAAGGGTAAACAGGATGACCCTGGCAACTATAAGCCAGTTAACCTTGCATGGATCCTGAGCAAAGTCTGCATCAATAACACATTAAAGGGTAAAAAGAAAAGGAGTACTTGTGGCAACTTAGCGACTAACAAATTTATTGCTCAAATAAATTTGTTAGTCTCTAAGGTGCCACAAGTACTCCTTTTCTTTATGCGAATACAGACTAACACGGCTGCTACTCTGAAACCTGACATTAAAGGGTGGCAGCATCGTTAACGACAGTATGGGTTTATGGGAAATAGGTCTTGTCAAATTAACTTGATATTATTCTTTGATGAGATTAAATTTACCTTGGGAGGTGCAGTATTCCCAATTACATGAAGGCTTAAAATCCAGCTGAGACACCTTTTTAAGAGATAAACTGTAGTTCAGCCAGAAGTGATTGAACTTGATTCAGAAATTACTGGGTGACATTTGCTGGCTTGTGTCATGCAGGAGGTGAGGTTAGATGAGCCTTAAAATCTAAGAAAGCTTTCCCCGGGGGTGGGGTACTTTCCCACAGCTGCATTGTCCCAAGTAGTGAATGGAGGGGCTATGTCTGGATGTGGTGGGGTTTCTATCCTTTGAAATCTTTACATCAAGATTGGGTGTCTTTCTAAAAGATGCAGTCTAGTTCTACCCTAAATCATGGCCTCTTGTTCAGCAGGTCAGGCCAGAATGGTCCCTTCCAGTCTTAAAATCTGTGACGGAACCAGGCTAAACAGACCAGTCACATGGTATCCTGCAAAATTCCCTTTACCTATGATGGGAAATGCTATTTATTTAGCTTTCCCCTTGACTCTGAATCCTTTCCCCATGCACACCCAGACTTAATCATCCCCTAAGGAGCCCTAGAGGGGAAAACTGCCCTGATTGTGTAACTGATTATCTGCATTACTATCACACTTTATCTGACACCTTATGTCTGCTGATGAGTTTTTAAAAAAATTCACTGCATCTTGAACAGGAATCTTTGTAGCAAGCATACTGCTCTGGCCTAAGAGCCTTTGAAAGAGTTTGTTTATTTGCTCGTTTCTTGTATCAGGGCTGCTAATTTTGGACATTTCATTTGAGGTGAAATCGCACTCATGTTTCAAGGGGAAATCATTCACAGTGCAGGAGTTTAAGGGTATTTCAAGCCTATTTTCCTGGTGCTGTGACTAACGTTGTAAAAAGGATATCGCCCATGTTTCTTTATTTTCTTTGTTCCTTTTTTTTAACTTAATGACCCTTTCCTTGCTCCCTTGCAGCATTCAGCACTGTAGGGCCACACTGGCCATGTCTCCAACAGTGAGTTGCATTGATTTGGAAAACGTGCTAACTAACATGCTTCAAATAGCACACTGTTAAAACCCAATTTTGCCCTTAGTGAAGACAAAGACAGTCCTGTTTAGAATCCTGTTAGCTGATGTTGGTGAACGCCAGGAGCCCAGCTAAGAGTTGTTTAAATACAGCTTGTTCCCATCTAGACTAGGTGCTCAGTCCTGCATACCAATGTTAAGACATTTTCTGTCATGGTGCATTTCTCAGACATGGCCTATGACATGTTATCATGTCTGACCTGGTTATGAACAGTCATTTTACCTGACATGCTGCTGAACACGATTTAACCATCTGAATAACCTGGGGTGATGGGGAGTTGGGGGGGTGGAGGCAGCAGGGGGCCAGGGGCAATGGAGGATTGGGAGACCGGGAGGAGGCAGCGGGAGCTGGGGCAATGGGGGATTGGGAGACCAGGGGGAGGCAGCAGGGGACAGGGGCAATGGGGGATTGGGAGACCGGGAGGAGGCAGCGGGAGCTGGGGCAATGGGGGATTGGGAGACCAGGGGGAGGCAGCGGGGGCCAGGAGCAATGGGGGATTGGGAGACTAGGGGGAGGCAGCAGGGGCCAGGGACAATGGGTGGGGGACCAGGGGGAAGCAGCAGGGGCCAGGGGCAATGGGGGATTGGGAGACCAGGGGGAGGCAGCAGGGGACAGGGGCAATGGGGGATTGGGAGACCAGGAGGAGGCAGCGGGAGCTGGGGCAATGGGGGATTGGGAGACCAGGGGGAGGCAGCGGGGGCCAGGAGCAATGGGGGATTGGGAGACTAGGGGGAGGCAGCAGGGGCCAGGGACAATGGGTGGGGGACCAGGGGGAAGCAGCAGGGGCCAGGGGCAATGGGGGATTGGGAGACCAGGGGGAGGCAGCGGGGGCCAGGGGCAATGGGGGATTGGGAGACCAGGGGGAGGCAGTGGGGGCCAGGGGCAATGGATAGGAGACCGGGGATGCAGTGAGGGCCAGGGGCAATGGGGGATTGAGAGACCAGGGGGAGGCAGCAGGGGCCGGGGCAATGGGTGGGGGATCAGGGGAGGCAGTGAGGGCCAGGGTGCCAATATAGAAGTTTGCCCAGGGTGCCATTTTCCATTTGCCCAGGGGTGCCATGGTCAGGGAGGCGCCAAGGTCAAGAGGCTGTTGCTGGTGGGTCCCTTGGCAATCACCTGGAAGTTGCCGGTGGCTGTGGTAGCACGTGGGGGCCCTGCCATGGTGCCCCCCACTATCAGCAGTTATCACTCGCCTATGTCTTTGTCTTTATTTTTCTTTCAACCATTTCTGACTTGTATGCCTCATTACTTGTATTCACTTAAAATCAGTCTCACTGTAGTGAATACTCTTGTTTTATTGCTTTTATCTAATCCAGTGTGTTTGAACTGAACTGTCTGGGAGACTTCATTGGGGGTAACAGGATATATGCATATCATGTCTATTAATTAAATGATAGACTGTATACAAGCTTGTATATGCAGAAGAGGGCTGGGTGGTGTAGGACATACATTTCTGGGGGAAATCTAAGACTGGGGTGTGTTGGGGTCACCCTGCAGTATAACCCAGGCTGGTTGCAGCACCCACAGACACAACTGGGAGTGACTTAAACCTGGATGCTGCGAGCAGTCCAGGACTGGAGGCTACAGCTGCAAAGCTGTGTAGAGGGCCCTCCAAGTTAGGGGGCAGGGGACACAGCTACTCACTGGTCTGCATTGTACCCTGCTATGTCCCAATGGCACCGGGGGAAGACTTGAGGGAGGAGAAAGGAGCGATGGGGGAGGGGGAACCCTACAGGAGAGTTCCCCAAGCTCCTTGACAGTTGCACAGCAGTCAGCACCCGTGGTTCTGTATCAGCTTACCCAGCCCTGGTAGCCACTCCCTTCAGCCCCCGTGAGAGCAGCGCAGCTTGGCTCGGGGCCCGGCTCCACAGCAATGCTGCCAGCTGGCTGAGCCAGGGCTGGTTTGGGAGAAAAACTCCTCTTTATCTCAGGGAAGGGCTGCCTCCCCCTGCCATCCCAGCCAATGAGTTCAGAAATTCTTATCTCATGTTTGTGGTTAGAGGCCCACAAGCTGGGTGCTCAGCATGACCTCAGGGCAGGAAGTTACAGGCTTTGGGCATTATGGAGGCACCGGAGCAGAGAGGAACCATTCTGCCACGTGACCCCCTGCCTCCACAACCACAAAGACAAACCCAGCCTCTCCCACCCCATCAACAGGGCAGGGCCTGACACTTCTCGGCACCCTGTTCAGCGCAGCCAGGCGGATGTGGCTTGGCTTACAGTGCCATGGCTGCACCGGGATGTGCTGAGGGAAGGTTTGTACAAATGGATTTTATTTGCTGTTTTCACAGCTCATGAGTGGCTTCCCCAGCCACAGGGCCCTAGCCTGGGGCAGCTCGCTGGCTGCGCCCAGGGTGGCAGCACCTGATGGAGTTGCTGCGGGGGGTGGCTGCTCCAACAGCATTTGCAGAAGTGCTCCGGGGTGCGCAAGGTGCCGGCAGCATGGCTAGGCCAGGAGGTGCAGGGGGGAAGTGTGCCAGCAGTAGGCCCTCGCTGGCTGCTCCGGTTTACTTTTGTTTTACACAACACCTTCAGGGAAGGAAAAAGTAGAGAGCCCAAACCGCAGTTTGTGAGCCACCTGTGGCTCTTTTACAGTTAAAGTGCAGCCTCCCAAGCCACTACATTCTCCGCTTATCAGACTGCGGGAGGACGGGGGGTTCCCTCGGGCTTCTGCCTGCAACTCCCAGCACTGCGCAGAGAGGCAGCTGCAAACGCAGCAGATGTTCCTGCAGCTCCCAGCTGTTTGCTGCAGCCTCTTCCCATGGCTGCAGCTCCCAGCTTGTTGGCACCGGCAGCTGCTGTGCCAGAGGGAGGAATCCCATGCACTGCTACAGACCAGGGATGAGTGGCTAGGCAGCAGTTCTGCAGAAAAGGACCTAGGGGTTACAGTGGACGGGAAGCTGGATATGAGTCAACAGTGTGCCCTGGTTGCCCAAGAAGGCCAATGGTATTTTGGGATGTATAAGTAGGGGCATTGCCAGCAGATCGAGGGACGTGATCGTTCCCCTCTATTCAGCATTGGTGAGGCCTCATCTGGAGTACTGTGTCCAGTTTTGGGCCCCACACTACAAGAAGGATGTGGAAAAATTGGAAAGCGTCCTGCGGAGAGGAACAAAACGAATAGGGGGCTGGAGCATGTGACTTATGAGGAGAGGCTGAGGGAACTGGGATTGTTTAGTCTGCAGAAGAGAAGAATGAGGGGGGATTTGATAGCTGCTTTCAACTTGCTGAAGAGGGGTTCTGGGAAAGGGGAGGGGCTGGGAGGGGGCCAAAAGAGGGGACACGTACTGTGCTGAGGTTGCAGGGTCCCACCTAAATCAGCGGGGTCTCCACCTCCTGTTGCCAGCTGGGGAAAAGAGGCTGCAGCGTGGGAGGCTGGGAGATGCCCTGACCCTCCTACAGGCTCTGAGTATGTGGGGACCTTCCGTGACCGCACCGGGGAGCCAGAAAACGGGCATCGGGGGCTCTGAGTCCCAGTGGGCGCTCCACCAGTGCCAAACCCCAGATGTGAACCCCATGGGAGCCCTGATTCCACCAGTGCCTCAGATGGCACCCCAATGTCTGACAGCCATGGCCAGAGCTCTGCCCCTCCTCTACCTGATGCTTACAGAGCAGCAGGAGCTCTCAAACTCCAGTCCTGCCCTTCCCTCTGGTCAGGGGCTTCGCCATGCATCCAGGTGCTGGGGAGGGGTCCTGTCCCATTCAGCCACAGGTGCCTCTGCGAGGCTCACTGGGTAGCTTGTGAAGTCTGGCCCTTAGGGCTGGATTTGGATGTGTCACATCCCTGTGTGAGGCCAGGTCAGCTCTGGCTCCCATGCAGAGCAAGAAGGACCTGGGCTGTAGTCCATAGGATGACAAACCATCTCTCCATCTTTCCAGCCCTTCCCCGTCCCCCTCTCTCTGTGCTTCCAAGATCCTTGCTGACTTACCCCTGCTACATCCTTGCTCAGGGCTGTGCCTAAACCACAGGGATTCCAGAAGCACCTATGGGAGTTAGGAGTACAAGTCCTGCTGACTTTTGGTGGAGCACTTGTGCTCCTGACTCCCTCTGAACCTGCTTTTGGAAACCCCGCCCACAATCTAGCCCTTTGTGATTCCTGTTTAACCGTTACACAGAAGTTACTCTGCTGTCTGGCTGAGAAAGGGGTTGATGAAGGACTCGTTCACAGTTGGGTCTCAGTGAGATTGTCCGACCCATTTACACTCCGTTCCCAGAGATCTAATCTGGGTTTGGCTTGTTCTGTTCTCTGCAAGTCAGCCTCCCCCATTCAGCCTCCAGAATCTCTGTGGGTGCCAATGCCAGTGGATGCCGATATCATTGCAGCAGTGGCCTGGCTCAGTTGCAGCCGTTTCACACATGATCCCATGGACTTCCTCTGGGCAGCTCTCCTGGTGGGCTCTGAGCCCTGACGTCATTGTGGTGCTTTTCGTCTTGCAGGTGATGACTCGTTATTGCTGCCTCCTGATGGCTGCGGCTGGGCTGCTGCTGGCGACAACAGGTGAGCTAGTACTTGTCTCCTCTGCTTTATATGACAGGCAAAGTAACCCCTGAAGCATGTTACGCAGTTAGTACCACAAAGGCAGAGGAAAAAGAACCCCCGAGACATAACTTCCCAGGGAAGCATTTTGTTACCGTGATGGAAGGGTTAGCACTTGGCATCCTACACATTGTTGCGTGCTCTTACTCAGCGGATGTGTCCTGGCACCGGGAGCTCAGCACCTGCCAGTGAAGGGCAAACCAATTCACAAAGACCGCTCTCTGTCTCTGTGTTTGGATGTACCTCACATGTTCTGGTGATATCCATGCGATGAATTGCAGAGACGTGCCTTAATTACCTTTAGCATACACCTTTGCCAGTCTCCTTCTGCTGAGACTATGTGTAACATTGTAAACCACTGAGAGGGTCCCAAGTAGCTGCCATGTAAAAAGAATGAATAACCTGCCACAGAAACTGTTCCTCTTCCACCCCATGTGCTCCCCAATGATCTCTGTACAAGGCTCGAGATGGACAATACTCACCACTGAACTAGTGACTCATTCACCTGCCAATAGCTCATGAACCTTCAGGGCTACAATCTGTAGGCTCTTGTTTCTAGCCCTGGCAGATGACAAAATCTCAGACCTTAGAGCTGTGACTCCATGATTAGAAAAGAGCTATTTTAGATAATTTTCAGAGGTTTCCAAAACATAGTCATTATAATTTTTCTCTTCTTCTGAGGTCTGTGCAGTTGGACTCCCGGTAACTACATAAGGCTGGACTTATGGAGAAGGGAAATAGTGCCAATTAAAAAAACTCTAGTAAAATTTAAGTATCAAAAGCTTCCTTTTGAGCATCTTGCACAAACAGAATTTGTGACTGTGTGACGTGGAACTAAGGCTGAACGGGCTCTTGTTCAAGATGATCTGCCAACTCAGTGGTGGTTTTGCCACTCATGAGTCTTGTGCCCATCCTGTATGCATGGATGTGAAATGGGGTAGAATATTCAAAATATTATGCCATTATACAATATATATAATACATATACATATATAATATATATAATATATATAATAAATATATATAATATGTATAATACATATACATACATAATACAATATACAATATACATAATATGCCATTATACAAATCAATGAAACAGCCTCCCCTGGAACAGTGTGTTCAGTTCTGGGAATCCCATCTCAGAAATAGGATAGCAAAATTAGAGAAGTTTCAGAGACAGGTGTTGAGAATGATTAGAGCAGCGGTTCTCAAACTGTGGGTCGGGACCAGGGCTGGCTTAGACTTGCTGGGGCCAGGGCTGAAGCCCCCACCCCACTGCCTGGGTGGTGGGGCTCAGGTTACAGGCCCGCCACCTGGAGCCTTAGCCCTCTGTCCAGGGCGGTGAGGCTCAGGCTTTGGCTTTGCCCAACCTAGGACAGTGGGGCTTGAGCTGGCTCAGGCTTCGGTCTCCCCTCCTGGAGTCATGTAGTAATTTTTGTTGTCAGAAGGGGGACTTGGTGCAAGGAAGTTTGACAACCCCTGGACTGAGTCATAGAAAGGCATCCAGGTGAAAAGAGATTGAAAAGGCTGAGCTTGTTCAATTTAGAGAGGAGATTAATAAGAAGGCCCCATTAATAGAGGCTCAATTTAAATGTACACCCCAAATTAAAAAACATAGTAAGAGAACAAAAAAAGAGTCACCGTAGCTAAACAACAAAGTAGAAGAAGCAGTGAGAGGCAAAAAGGCATCCTTTAAACAGTGGAAGTTAAATCCTAATGAGGAAAATAGAAAGGAGCAGAAACTCTGGCAAATGAAGTATAAAAAAATAATTAGGAAGGTCAAAAAAGAATGTGAAAAACAGCTAGCCAAAGACTCAAAAAGAAATAGCAAAAAATATTTTGAAGTACATGAGAAGCAGGAAGCCTGCTAAACAACCACAGTTGGGCCGTTGGACGATGGAGATGCTAAAGGAGCACTCAAGGACAATAAGGCCATTGAGGAGAAACTAAATTAATTCTTTGCATCGGTCTTCACGGCTGAGGATGTGAGGGAGATTCCCAAACCTGAGCCATTCTTTTTAGGTGACAAATCTGAGGAACTGCCCCAGACTGAGGTGTCATTATAGGAGGTTTTGGACCAAATTGATAAACTAAACAGTAATAAGTCACCAGGACCAGATGGTATTCACCCAAGAGTTCTGAAGGAACTCAAATGTGAAATTGCAGAGCTACTAACTGTGGTATATAACCTACCATTTAAATCAGCTTCTGTATCAAATGAGTGGAGGATAGCTAATGTGATGCTAATTTTTAAAAAGGGCTCCAGAGGAGACCCTGCAATTACAGGCCAGTAAGCCTGACTTCAGCACCTGGCAAACTGGTTGAAACTATAGTAAAGAACAAAATTGTCAGACAATAGATTACCATAATTTGTTGGGGAAGAGTCAACATGGTTTTTGTAAAGGGAAATCATGCTTCACCAATCTACTAGATTTCTTTGAGGGGGTCAACAAGCATGTGGACAAGGGTGATCCAGTGGATATAGAGTATTTAGATTTTCAGAAAGTCTTTGACAAGGTCCTTCACCAAAGACTCTTAAGCAAAGTAAGCTGTCATGGGATAAGAGGGAAGGTTCTCTCATGGATTGGTAACTGGTTAAAAGATAGGAAACAAAAGGTAGGAATAAACAGTCAGTTTTCAGAATGGAGAGAGGTAGATAGTGGTATCCCCCAGGGGTCTGTATTGGGACCAGTCCTATTCAACATATTCATAAATGATCTGGAAAAAGGGGTGAACAGTGAGGTGGCAAAATTTCTAGATGATATAAAACTACCCAAGATAGTTAAGTCCCAGGCAGGCTGCGAAGAGCTACAAAAGGATCTCCCAAAACTGGGTGTCTGGGCAACAAACTGGAAGATGAAATTCAATGTTGATAAATGCAAAGTGATGCACATTAGAAAACATAATCCCAACTATACTTAAAATGGTGGGGTCTAAACTAGATGTAACCACTCAAGAAAGAAATCTTGGAGTCATTGTGGGTAGTTCTCTGAAAACACCCACACAATGTGCAGCAGCAGTCAAAAAAGAACTAGATAAATTCATGGAGGATAGGTCCATCAATGGCTATTAGCCAGGATGGGCAGGGATGGTGTTCCTAGCCTCTGTTTGCCAGAAGCTGGGAACGAGTGACAGGAAAAGGATCACTTGATGATTACCTGTTCTGTTCATTCCCTATGGGGCACCTGGCATTGGCCACTGTTGGAAGACAGGATACTGGGCTAGATGGACCTTTGGTCCGACCTAGTATGGCCATTCTTAATGTTTTTAAGGGACATGATAAAAGTAGAGAAGATAAGGAATGTGATACAGAAGGTGGATCAGGAACTTGCTTTCACCCTTTCTCAATTGTGAAAGGGTCAGGCCAGATGGCTACAAGAAACTGCTAGAAGGCAGATATATTAGTCCCAGGTTAAGTAGGTCCCTTTCCCATGGGTAAGGTAATAGGGAGGGTTCCAGAACAATCATGAACTTTCTGGAAACAATTCAGGCAGACAGGCTGATTAGTACACTTGCAGCCAATCAAGAAGCTGCCAGAATCAATTAAGAAGGCAGGCTAATCAGGGCACCTGGGTTTTTAAAAAAGGAGCTTACTTCAGTTTATGGTGTGCATGTGAGGAGCTGGGAGCAAGAGGCGCAAGAAGCTGAGAGTGAGAAGGTGTACTACTGGAAGACTGAGAAGGACAAGCATTATCAGATATCAGGAGGAAGGTCCTGTGATGAGAATAAAGAAGGTGTTGAGCGGAGGCCATGGGGAAGTAGCCCAGGGAGTTGTAGCTGTCATGTAGCTCTTATAGGAGCCACAGCAGACAGCTGCAATCCACAGGGCCCTGGGCTGGAACCCAGAGTAGAGGGCAGGCCCGGGTTCCCCCCATCTCTCCATCCCCCCAGTTCCCTACTTGATACCGGAGGAGTTGACCTGGATTGTGGGTTCCACCAGAGGGGAAGGTCTCTGACCTGTTCCCCGATCCACTAGGTGGACCAGCAGAGACTGCAGGGATTGTTCTTCTTCCTTTCCCCATGCTGGCCAGTGATGAGGCTGACGGAGTGAATGGCAGATTTGAGCCACGAAAGTGGCCAAGCTGAGGGCTGCCGTGAAGCTCTGAGGTGAGCAAATCCGCCAATAAGCGCAGGACCCACCAAGGCAGAGGAGGACCTTTGTGACATGTGATACAAGAACAAGGGAGCATTCAATGAAATTACAAGGTGGCAAGTTCAAAACAGACAAAAGGAAATTGTTTTTTATCCAATGCACAGTTAGTCTGTGTGGCTATAAAACATCCCTGAGGCAAGACTTGGAGAAGGACTGGAGAGCCAGAGTATCTACAGTGACATTAGACCAGCAGAAAAACCCACCAGCCTTTGGAACGGTAACAAACCTTCCTGCTTGAGGCAGGCAAGAAGCCAATTGATGAGTTTCCAAAGCAGTGTCCCCCTGTGGGAGGTTATTGCTTAACTGCCACGTCGACATTTTGTGCATTTTTCTCTGATGCAGCTGGGTCTGGCTAGAGCTGGAGACTGGCCTAGGAGGAGCTCTTCCTTTATTAACTAGATACAAGTCAGCTGGTCTATTTCCATGTGCTAGCCAAAGCACTGCATAGAGTGCATTGGAAAGCACATATGCTCATCTCCTGCTGGATGAGAGACATGGGTTGCTTCCCTCAGACTTGGCTGGGATGCAGAGGATGAGGGCTGGGGAGGAAAGCGTGGTGGGTGGGAACTGACATGAGACACCCATCTGGACTATGCCCAGTGAAGAGACACACCTTGGAGACCCAAAGTGAGGTGACCATATTTTCAAAATCCAAGAGCAGGTCACTTTTCTGACGTATTTTAGGGTCATGAAAACTGGTACAGAAGAGGCACTCGTTAGAACTGTGTGCTGGTGACGCTACTCCCTGCTTTGGGCTCCACCGCACGGCGGGACCGTTCCTCCGGGTGCAGGCTGTGCCCAGGAACACAGGCCAGATCTACACAGGGTGACCAGACAGCAAATGTGAAAAATCGGGAGGGGGGGAATAGGAGCCTATATAAGAAAAAGACCCCAAAATCAGGACTGTCCCTATAAAATTAGGACATCTGGTCACCCTAGATCTACACAAAAACTGGCACCACTTTAACTGAGGGTATTTTTAAACTGATTTCACTACACCCGCCCCAATTTGTGTGTAGACACCCTTACTTCGGTTTAGCATAATCAGGTATGAAATTAAACTTGAATAAGCCATTCTGAGATGGAAATAAGAGAGCCCTCCCCCATATGTGCAGCCCTTTTGCTGAGTACTGAGTGTGTGGAGTTTCAATATAGGATTTCTGTTTGATCTGTAATATCACCCTTGTGGTATGTCCGCTTGGACTTCCCACTGCCAAGCCACACTATGGTTCACTAGAGGCCTGTCAGGACTGCTTCCTCTCCCACTCTCACGCCTGGCTTCAGCGGAACTGCTGTTCTTATCATTGGCTGTGTGGGCTCAGGGCGGTGTGCGCGGTCTGGGTGATAAGTTTAGCTAGATGGAGTTACTAGGGCTGGCACACACCAGGGGTGGCAGTAGGCCATCCCCAAGGGTTGGGCCTCTCCCGTGTAGGCTAGCTGAGCTCCCATCACGGTTCTTTCCCACCCCTCTCTGTTACAGCTCTCGCCCTGGAATGCCCCAAAATCAAAGTGAGCACCTGTCAGGACTGCATCCGGTCTGGCCCCGGCTGTGCTTGGTGCAAAAAACTGGTAGGTCTGCATTTCCTTTCATTGCACCAGCTCGCAGCTTCTGTGCTGTCCTCCCAACCCACCCCCCACCCCCATGATGGCGCTTGGCCACACTCACTCCTCTACAGAAATCACCCTGCCCTTGGGAGAGTAGGCTGGGCCAAGGGGATCCCCAGGAAGATCTCCCACTGGCCCAGACAGGAGCAGAAGGAGTCTGTTTGCAGTGGCCCTGCAGTGGGGTAGTGTCCCATTGCTGTTCCAGGGGGAGCGGACACTCCCAGGTACATCCCCTGGGCTCAGGGAGCTCCGATGGAGGCATTCCCCCGCCCCGCCTCCAGCCGCCCCCGCAGACCCCCTGCAGCCAGTTCCTGTCGCTAACCCATGGGAGCAGCATCTGCTTTCCGCAGCATTAGCAGCAACTCTGGCCTTGACTAGACAGGGAAAAGGTTTTTCTCACAGAGGCAGTTGGAGGTTGCTGCCTGGGCTATCCATCGACCTGCTGCAATCCCGCGGGCAGCGTTCCCCTGCATCCAGGCTGGTGTTCAGTGGGGCTTTTGGCTGGCTTACACTAGCTCCATTATGCTAACTCCCCCTTTCCCCTAGCCTAGACTAGGCTTCTGCAGGAAGCCATGTGGCTGAGCCCTGCCTGGGGCTCCTTCCCAGAGGGTGATCTGGGCCCTTGCTGCCCTCTGCCCATGGGGAGATGAAGGGTTAATGCAGAATGCAAGGAGGTTTATTTCCTGGGAGGGGGATGGAGCCAGCCAAGGAGTGCCCCACTCATGCCCCTGGCTGAGCGAGTGCAGGGTCGGCAAGGCAGGCGGGGAGCCGGAAGATGAGCTGGGCACAGTGTCTGAGAAAGGATGTTCCCTGTTTCCTTCATGAGTGAGTTCCTCCATCTTGATGGCCAGGCCAGTAGTTAACTACCAAACCCTGCAGCTCCAATGCTGTGCTTGTGGCTGTGGGGGGGAAGAGGGGAGAAGCGGGGCGGGGGGAGCTGGGAGGTGTCTGGTGGCGGTAAGCTCTGTAACCTTCTTTTCTGTGCCCCCTGTTCCCAGCTGTCCAAATGACTCACTTGGGCAGGTCTCTGAACTAACATGGCTTGTGCTCAAGGATTTCCCTTTGTTCCCCCTTTGGTTTTGCAATGCACAGAATTTCACCAAGGCGGGCGAGCCAGACTCCATTCGTTGTGACACCAGAGAGCAGCTGCAGCAGAGGGGATGTGACGCAAAAGACATCGTGTTCCCAGAAAGCGATTTCATCCAACTAAAGAACGCCCTTCTAGAGGACAAGACACAGCTGGCTCCCCAGAAAGTGCGCTTGCTCTTAAGACGAGGTACAGTTTGCTGGGAAGCCGGGTTGGCAGCCTAGTCTGACCACGGGGGGAGCAATGCCATGTGGACGAAAGCACAGCCACACAGCCACTGATACGCATGGGACCGGTTCAGGCCCAGAATGTGTCCGGGTCCCTCTTTTCCTGCAGCGTGTTTAAATCACAGGTGGGTGCTTCATTCGCGTGTGGAAACTGGTGCATGAGAAAAATCCTTGTGTCAGCTGAGACGGGGGTGGGGTTACGTATGGAAATTAGAGCTGAGGATGGTGCGATGGATGGTCGGACAGCAGCAGGCTCACTGCAGCCAGGCGTGCTTACAGAAAGCAAGTACACATTCACTGGCAGGGTGATTCAAGTGCAAAATTGAGGCAGCTCCCCCACAACATGGATGCCTGCCCCCATGCCCTTGCCCAGTGTGGGGAACAAAAGGCAGACCCAAAGGTGGGGAAGTAGAAAGGCCATGACCTGGGAAGGAATGTCAGTGTCTCCAGAACAAGCAGACAGCCCATTGACAAGCACCAGGAATGCTCAGCAAAGGTGCAGCTTCCCGCCCTCCCCAGCACCACACAGCCATGACTCTGCCCCCTGGCCTACCAGCACCCCCTTATCCTGGTTCATTGTGAGGGAGCAGTATTTGCCCAAACATGCAGAACAGTAACTAGGAATTGCCCTGATGCCTCATGAGCCTCGTTAACTGTGATTGTGCTTCTGGAGAGGAGGAGGAAGAGTAGCTCAGTATACCCTGTGTGATCCCTGTCAGCCAGCAGCAAGGACCAGCTAACACTGAAATGCAATGGGGCTGTAGGAACACGAGTCCTGACTAGAGCTGTGGGGAGTACCAAGAAAATGGCCTCTTTTGTAAGATCCAGTGATAAGCCCAGTTCCTAGCATGGTCCCAGTGGGGCAGAGTTAAGGCTGAGGCTAGTGGGGTGTGGCAAGCAGCACCTTAACTCTGCATTCCCTGTGGTTCATAAATTTGTGGTCAGTTTTCTCTTGTCACAGAAACTTTATTTACAGGGATGTGTGGAGAGAAGTTTGGGGTTTTAAGTCTGAAAAGACACAGGGGACAAAAGGCCCTGTTGTGTGACACTGACCTTATCTCCACCTTAACGCAGTTCTGTGTACATGACTTTCGTTTGTTTTCCAAATATGTGAAAGAACCCAGCTGGCAAGGGACCCAGCCATCTCCCTAGCAGCAGAGCAGATGTACTCTCTCCTGGTTGGGACAGAGAATCTTTACAGACAGTATTAACCATTGCTGTAGGTCTCAAGGAGTCAGACCTTGGGCCCAGCCCAACCAACAGTGCTCCTGGAGAGCACCTGCAAACACAACAGCTTTGAGAGCCAGTCTCGTCCAAGGGATGAGCCTCATCACCACTGACAATTGCACTCATTGTATACAGAGGTTTTTTAGGAGCTGATGAATAATGAATAGATGTTACAAGCATGTTACAGGCATGTTACAAGCATGCCTAGTATATGTTACAGATGGTTATAAGCATATGAGTAGAACTGGGCAAAAAATTTGGCTAAAACTTTTTTCTAGTGAAAACTGGAGATTCAGGTTAACTAAAACATTTAGCAGATTTGTGTCAATTTTTTAAATTTGTTTCAGTCCAAATAAAACCTAAAAAATATTCCAAAAAATGGAACTGCTTTGGTTTGAAAATGTTGAAACGAAACATTTAGATTGTTGGATTTGAAACAGCTTTTCGTTTTGAAATTTCCTTCAATTGTAGAAAGGCAGGAACATGTCGCTTTCAATGAATTTTCATTTCAGAAACAATGGAAGTGTTTCAATAAGGTTGAAATGTTCCATTTCACAACAAAACGTTTCGAGTTTTCATTTCAAAATGAGTTTCTATTGAGAGAGCTACATTATTGTGTTCCATTGTACCAACTACTATACCAGCTATTGAACTATGACCAGTTATTTTATTTGATAAGTTAAAAATAATTTTTAAACCCTAATTTTAAAATATTAAAAAAACTATATGAAATAAATATAAAGTCAAAATCAAAATGAAATGTTTTGTTTAATCCCAGCCCCTTTTTTAAAATTTTGTTGTGCAGGACATTTTGAAATTTCAACTTTTCATTCCTATTTGGAATGAGGTTTTTTCCCCCTAAATGGTGGAATTTCCCCTGGAATGAATAATTCAAGTTTTGACCAGTTGTAATTGCCTTCATCATCATCATCATCATAATTACCGTAGTGCCTAGAGCCCTAGTGATGGAGCAGGACCACCCTGTGCTCGGTGCAGGGACAGACACACAATAAAAAGACAGGTCCTGCTCTGAAGAGCCTACACTGTAAATATCAGAGACGATCCGACAGATGGAAACAGATATGGGAGTACAAGGAAACAATGAGATGCACTGGTCAACAGGACAGATGCACCAGCAGCCTAACCAGGGTCCCAGGAGATGGTGGTGGTGACAGCTGCCATGATGGTGAAGATCATGCCTTTCTCTTCTCCTGTCCTTCAGTGATCCGCTCCTGTGGTTGTGACACCTCAATTCTCCCGCACCCTCCCCAAGTTTTGTTTTTCAGGGACCCCAAAGGGAGTGAGGGGTGGAATAGCCCATCCTCTCATCCTTTTTCTGACATCCTGATTTTGCTGCACTGATTTCAGGTTACACACCAGCAGGATCTTAACACAGTCCTTGAGTCAGACCAGGAGGGTTTTGTTTGGATTAATTCAGTCTGTCTGTCTTTCCCTTTTGCACCTTTTCTCATCAACACTTGTTGTTGTAGGTTATTGTGATATTTTATGAACTTTCACTCACTTCTCATAGTTGAGCTCACAATGGGGGTAAATTGGTAGGCAAGTTATTACAATAGGGAAATGGCCAAAATGATGGGCTAGGAGAATTATCTTTGCAGCTGCATTCTGAACGGCTGTGAGCAGGGTAAGATGGCATTTGTGAAGGCCGGAGAAAAGGATTTTGCAATAATCGAGATATGCGGGGCAGAGAACCTGCAGGAGAGTTTTAGCTGTGTGGATGGAGAGGAAAGGCCAGTTCTTACAGATGGTATTCATAGATTCCAAAACCAGAAGGGACCACTGTGATCATCTAGTCTGGCCTCCTGGATAGCCCAGGTCAGAGACCTGCCCCATAATAACTGCAAGAGCAGATCTGTTAGAAAAACACCCACTCTTGATTTAAGAATTGTCACTGTCTTGGTCATGCAGTAGAACAGGCGATAACCCACTAGGATCCTTGGTAAATGTTTCCAAGGGTTCATTACTTTCCCTGTTTAAAATTTACACCTTATGTCAAGTCTGAATTTGTCTAGCTGCAGCTGCCAGCCATTGGATTGTGTTACAGCTTTCTCTGCCTTCAGGAGCTCACTAGTAAATACTCATTCCCCATGTAGATACGTATAGACTGTGATAAAGTCAATCCTTAATCTTAATTTTTTTACATGAAATAGGTTGAGTCTATCGCTCTAAGGCAGGTTTTCTAATCCTTTAATGGTTCTCATGGCTCTTCTCTGAACCCTCTCCAAGTCTACACCAGCCTTCCTGAATTGTGGGCACCAGAACTGGACACAGTGTTCCACAGCAGTCACGTGATTCCACTGAGCCGTTTCCATGCTCTGCCTCTCCCCTGGCAGGTCAGCCGGCTGAGTTCAATGTGACCTTCCGCCGGGCCGAGGGCTACCCTATCGACCTCTACTATCTGATGGATCTCTCCTACTCCATGCATGATGACCTGGAGAAAGTGAAGAAGCTGGGAGGGGACCTGCTCGCAGCTCTGAACTCCATCACCGGCTCCGGCCAGATCGGTGAGTGGTTCTCTGGGCACTCAAGCTCTCTTGGCAGCATTGAAGAGCCACTAGCTAAATCCAGTTCTAGCAAGAACACAGGAAGATGAACCACACAGCAGTGAATATGACCGTGCAGCCAGCCTGCAGTAGCCAGGCCAGGAGAGACGTCAGGGCTGGGGGAAGAAGTGTTCAGTAAGCACATAGGGATAATGCAGACTGGCTCACCCTCTTGCTCTGCCCAGCCCCTCCATAGAGAGCACTGCGCTCAGCTCGGTCACATGTCCACGGAGGGGAAGGGGGCCCATAGCTGCAGCCAAGAGAAGCATTGGCTCCATATGTGCTTGCTTCAGACGCTGCGGCTACATTCGGGTTTGGTTCTGCTCTCTGTGAGATCACTGGCAAAACTCTCCCTGGCTGCCGACTATTGGCTGCAGACTCTCAGACCCCACTGGTTTCACTTAAAACCAGCCTGGAATGTCTGACCCATTTGGATCTCTGGCAGCAAAGAAACCAGGCTAAATGGAGAAGGAACTGGGCCAGCCAGAGACAGCAGCCCTGGGGGAAATGTGGCCCACTCGGGCATCTCAGTGCGCATCTCAAGGCTCTCCTAGCCCGAGCCCTCTGTCAGAGAGAGGCAGCTGGGGGCAGGGTCCATCAGAGAGGGAGAGGGAGCCACCAAGGGAGGGGAGAGCAGGACAGAGGGGCCAGTGACATCCCAGGGCGGAGGAAGGGAGAATGGGGGTCAGGAACCACAGGGGGAGGGGAGAGGCAGCAGTCACCAGCGGGCCATGAGGAGATTCCCATTTCGCTGCTTGACTGAGTCCCCAGAGGTGGATTAAGCTTTTGTGGGGCCCTGGGCCAGAGCAAGTGGGGGGCCTCCCCACCGCTTCCACCTGAAGTCCCCCTGCCCCTCTCTGTGCTCCTGCTGGGGAAATGGGGTTGGGGCGCAGGGGCTACTCCTGCCTGCCTGATGATCCTGCTGGGGAGCGGGATCTGGGTGTGGGGGGCTTCCCCTGGTCCCCAGCAGGATGGCCGGGCAGCTGGAGCGGGGTGCCAGGGCACCCATTTTTCTGGAGGCGCCCACTTGGCCGGTGCCCCTGGGCACGGGCCCTGTTGGTTCAGTGGATAATCCACCACGGTGTGTCTCTGCGCGGCTGGGTTGCTCTACGGCTGGGGCAGGATTCTGGTCTAGATCCCTTCTTCATGGATGGGGCTGCGTAGCTGACCTGACGTCTGCACTTAGCTCGGGCCCGGCTTTCTCCAGAGCACTCTAACTCCAAGTGACCCTCGCACTCCTCCCTGGACAAGCGGCTGCCTCCCACCGGCATCCCTCATTTGCTCTGCGCTGGTTACTTGCACCTTCCACCAATGCCCCATGGCATAGTGACCCCCGGGGTTTATTACATCCCCACAGCTGCACCCGCCAAGTCTCTGGCCATGGTTGTTTGAGGGGTGTGGTACTGGGTACTGCTCCCTAATGCTGTGTTCCCCTGTGCACCCCAGGCTTCGGCTCCTTTGTGGACAAGACGGTGCTGCCCTTCGTGAACACGCACCCCCAGAAGCTGAAGAACCCCTGCCCAAACAAGGACACCACCTGCCAGCCACCGTTCGCTTTCAGGCACGTCCTCTCCCTCACTGGAAATGCCAATGTGTTCGATAGGGAGGTCAAGAAACAGTCCATCTCGGGGAACCTTGATGCCCCCGAGGGGGGGCTGGACGCCATGATGCAGGTGGCGGTTTGTGGGGTAAGTCCAGTCACCATCACCTGGCTTAAGCTGGCTACCGGGTGGGGATGACTCAGAGCAAGAGCATGTGTGACCAGACGTTGAGGGGCATAACGCCAGGCCAAAGGGACCATGCGAATGACTGAAGGGTTAGACACCAGGCCTCCTAGGGAGAGACTCAAGGAGCTCAAGCTAGTTATCTCAACCCAGACAAGGTTGGGGGGTGACTTGATCCCAGTCTGTAAGTCCCTATGTGGGGAACAGATATTTGATAATGGGCTCTTGGGTCGAGCTGAGAGGTCTGACACAGCCCCATGGCTGGAAGCTGAAGCTAGCCACATTCAGACGGGAAATAAGGTGAATATTGTTAATAGTGACAGAACAGGGAGCAACGGTCTCACGTTGCAACAGGGGAGGTTTAGGTTGGATATTAGGAAACACTATTTCACTAGGAGGGTGGTGAAGCACTGGAATGGGTTACCTAGGGAGGTGGTGGAATCTCCTTCCTTAGAGGTTTTTAAGATCAGGCTTAACAAAGCCCTGGCTGGAATGATTTAGTTGGGGTTGGTCCTGCTTTGAGCAGGGGATTGGACTAGATACCTCCTGAGGTCCCTTCCAACCCTGATATTCTATGATTCTAAGAATAGTGACCAAGTGTCAAGCTGGATTCTCCATGGCTGACAATTCTCCATGACTGACTCCAGGCCGGCTGTTTGTCTAAAGGATCTGCTCTTGGGATTATTGTGGGGCAGGTCTCTGGCCTGGGCTACAGAGGGGGTCAGCCCGGTGATCCCCATGGTCCCGTTGGCGGGAGTTGGCATAGGCCTGCCTATCTAAGCGCAGAGGCTGCCCTCACTTCTAGGGATGCAGGCCCAGGAGCATAAATGGGGTCTGGGTCTGTCCTGGCGTGGATTATCTCTGTCTCCCCTTTGGGTCCATCTCCCTGGTTTCCATTAGGCAAGCATGAGTCTCTGTTTGCCTGCATTGGTCTCGGTGTGCTGGGAAGTACAGGCCCATGTCTGTCTATAGCAGGGCCATGCACCTCCACACACTCCTTGCTTCATGGAATGGCTTTATGTGTGTATATTTCCTTGCATTGCTCTTACTCCCCACCTATTTCCAGGGAACTTGCATGCCAATGTCCTGTCTCTTGGTGGTATGAGCACGGAGTCTCTCTTTCATTAGGACATGATACTCTATATTCCCGAGGTGGCCTGGGCTCTCCCATTCTTGGGCTCTCTCTGACCCTGTTGATTCGTTGTTCAGGTAGTGACAACAGGCCTTACCAATCCACTGCAGTAAAGTCCTCTCCTTTCTGTTCTCAGAACAAGATTGGCTGGCGCAACGTAACTCGTCTGCTGGTGTATGCCACGGATGACGGCTTCCATTTTGCTGGGGATGGTAAACTCGGAGCC
The DNA here is from genome assembly GCF_009764565.3 of Dermochelys coriacea. Lineage (NCBI taxonomy): Eukaryota > Metazoa > Chordata > Testudines > Dermochelyidae > Dermochelys > Dermochelys coriacea. The sequence goes on along the minus strand of NC_050078.2, from coordinate 78,609,099 downwards.
ATTCTGACCCCTAATGATGGTCAATGCCACCTGGAAGAGAATATATACAAAAAGAGCAATGAGTTTGTAAGTGTCCTTAGCAGCATGTTGGCTCTAATTCATCCTGGCTTCTGCAGTTAGCAGCCACTTTGTAGACTAGCTGGAGCCACTTCCCCTCCAACACTTGACCCCCTTCCCATCCTTGGCCGCTCCCCTGGTACATCCTTATGTCAGGGGCAGAGCCTGCTCCTGTGAACTGCATCCGAATGTAAAGTGTGCAATTAAATCTGCATTACTTAGCCAGCGGCTGGCAGGCACTTACCTGCTGACAAAGGTCCCCCATGGTATCAGATTGTAAGAAACTGTAAAGCAGGCCCCCTGGTGCTCTAGGGGAGTGGGGGAGGGGCTGGACTCTGAAGGGGGTTTTCTATTACTAGAACAGATCCCTGTTTTACTCTTAGAGCATGGAGGAGTGAATTAGGTGTTGAGGTTTGTGTCCTGGACACTCTGGCAGGCCTTTCCTGTAACAGCCACCCAGATAAATGCTTTAACCCATTCACACAGCAAGGAAGGCAAACTGGAGAAATTGAAATCCCTAATTCTGCGGGCTGTTCCTATTTCTCTCAGTTACATCTGGGAAAGTCAGGGAGATGGTGGTTAAAAGTCTGTTGCTAGGTCCACAAGATTCTGCTGGAGAAAGGAAAAGCTAGTCAGCTACTGGCTCAAGAGAGCAGATCCCAGGGGATCTCACTCCATCGGAACCCATGACCACACTGGTACTGTGGGTGGGTCTGGAAACCAAGCATAGTTATCTTCCCCGGTAGCGAAGAAGTGTCTAAAATATAAACTCACTACTGCTGTTTCCTTTCTCCCCCAGGACTACCCATCCGTCGGCCAGCTGGTACAAAAGCTGGCTGAAAATAATATTCAGCCCATTTTTGCTGTCACTAGCAGAATGGTTGGAATATACCAAGTAAGTAGAACTTGAACAGCCCCAGAAACGTTGCCCAGTGGTTCAATGCTTCTGAGAGACGAGGATGAAAAGCAACTGGAAGCCCAAGTCTCTCCTTCCACTCTCAGTGACATTAGCACAGCTCATGCTTCCTGTTCTGCTCTTGCACAGATGAAGTGTACAAACCCCACGTGAATCGGGAACAGGTCAGTGGGCTGGTTGAGCCCAGTCATCCCTGCCTTGCCACGCCTGAAGCAGGGGCCTGGCTGGGAGGGAGGAGCTCAAATGGGGGCCCAGCTCAGCTGGCTCCTGCTGCGGAGAGAGCAGTGAGAGAGCCGGCTGGCTGGGGGGCAGGGACTGAAGAAGATGTAGGCTGGGGTGGAAGCCAGTGTTGTGTTGGTACTTGGCAGACGCTGGGCTGGGGGAGGAGTCAGAGGAGCAGGAAGCCCACATGGGATGGCAGAGTTAGGACTTTGGGTACCCTGGATGGAACAAAATGTCTTTGACCTAGCCACAGGGTTAAGCCAGCTCAGCCTAGAAAGTGTTCCAGGTGGGGTGTGTTAGCAGAAGACCAGGAGGGAAACTGAGGCAGAATTATCGTCAGGCTGCACAACGCCTTTGGCAGTGCAGGGAGAGTATGTGCCCATGCTCACATGATTAAATTAGGGGATGCTTTTCATGTGTGTGCTCTCCATTGGTAGAAGCTTAGTGAAATGATCCCCAAATCAGCAGTGGGGGTGCTGCACGAGGATTCCAGCAACGTCATCCAACTCATCAAGGAAGCCTATAACGTAAGTTTCACATCACACGCTCAATGTATCTTTCTGGACCTTGCCAGGCTGCCTGCACCAAGAGCTTTGTGTGCCTTATACCATCTGGGGGGAGGGGGATGGAACGGGAAGGGTAGGTTGCTCAGCCAGTTATACAAAGTATAAACATACATGCTGCACCCCTTTCTCCCATGTTTCTGCCTGGAGCCTGTGAACTGCTCAGGCAAGCCTTCTTCATCCCTCTGGCAAGGACCCAAGGCTGCCACCCGAACTGCTGTGTCCCCCGAATGCTCCAGCCCGGGATGCCTTTGACACTGCTTTGCTAGTGAATAGCAGACCTCTCCAGGCTCTGCTCACTTACAGCCACCAGCTGAGTATATGAATGCTAGGCCCAGCCATCCAGGATTCGATGACACCCTCATATTCCACAGTCCCAACCTTGCCCCCCAAGAAAAATGCCTCTTGTGCCACTGGACTTACAAGCTCATAAATCAGTTCATCATTCCAACAAAGGGTAATGAATATGCACCAGCCTCGTTGACCTGGGTAGAGATTTTCCCAAACACTTCAGTCAAACACACTGGTTTAGATAAAACAATGAAACAAGTTTATTAACTAGAAGGAGATAGACTGTAAGCAGTGTCCCTCTAATTTTTCCCACTCATGTGCGGAATGAATTTTGTAATGTGCACCAATGTGGAGGTGAGGTGTGACACATCACCTTCATATTGGTGCACATAACTAAATTCATGTGGTGGGGATGGGGCCGAGGGGTTTGGAGGGTGGGAGGGGGCTCAGGGCTGGGGCAGAGGGTTGGGGTGCAGGGGGTGAGGGCTCTGGCTGGGTTGTGGGCTATGAGGTGGGGCTGTGGATGAGGGGTTTGGGGTGCAGGAAGGGGCTCTGGGACTACGGCAGGGAGAGAGGACTCCCCCAGCTCTCTCTCCCCACAGCAACACGTGGGCTGGGGGGGAAGAGGCACATCTCCCCGCTGGGTCAGCTCCAGGGCTGGGGCCACAGGATAGCACAAGCAGATCTGGGCCGGGACTGGATTCAGGCCGAGGGAGAGCCACCATGACAGGTCCAGGCTGGGGCTTGGTCCAGGCTGGGCCATGCTGGCTGCAGCTGGGTTCAGACCACGGTAGGGGTGCCCCGGCCAGTCCAAGTGCCCCGGCCGAGGCAGAGTTGGGGCCGCGGGAGGAGTGCCCCGGCTGTGGCAAGTCCGGGCTGCCCCAGCCGCAGCAGGTTGGGGGCCAGGCTAGGTTGGGGCTGGGACAGAAGCGCCCCTCTCCTGGCCCCCAGGTGAGTTCCCTGAGTGCCTGCGTGGGGATAAGAAGGCTGCTGCACAGCCACACAGCTTACAGGGAACTTAGACTGTAAGTGATTATAAGTATTAGGGAATAAAAGTCAGAACTGATTAAAATAGAAATCAAAAGATAACACTGCAGTCTAATTCCTAAACTTTACCAAGCTAAATGAGATTTGAAGCAAACATCATTCTCACCACACCAGATACTGCAGCCAGTTCTTAATTCACAGGCCGGATTTCCTTTCAGCCTGGGACCGTTCCCCTTAGGTCAGTGTTCTCCAGGTATTCCTTGATGTTCTGAGCAGAGCAACATAAGGTGGAGAGGTGAGGTGGCCTGAGGTATTCCCCCCCACCCCCTTATAATCTAACCCTTTGTACTGGAAAAGTCTTTGCTGGGTCATGGGGTCAGGCAGTTCCATGACATACATGAGCTGCCAGATGTCCTTCAGGAAAATTGTAAATTTCTTGTTTACAGCTGGTGAATTTCCAATTAAGCAGGTAATGACTCTTTAGCACCTGCTGGTGTGAAGTCTCTGAAAAACTAGTTTGAGCCTGCTTTTCTAACTTTGCAACATGTTAAAGTAAAATCATTGTTATCGATTAGAGTCTCATAACTTTACATACAAAGTTGCCACACATATTTTACCAGGCTAATAATGTACAGCGGATTATGAGTTTTCAAACGATACTGCACAAGGCATGCTTTGTACAAAATATATCATAACCATATAAAAGTGGTGAATATGGGGTACTGTGTTTCACATCCACTACTTAGTATGGTCTTCCTAGGAGTTTAAGCTTCTCAATCAAATCAGTTCCTGGACCGTCACATCCAACTGAGTTTTATCAGTTTTAGGGTTTCCAGTCTCTTTCAGTCACCTGGCTGTTTTCTTGGAGGCAACCTGGTGTGGGGTTGTCACCCCTTTGCTAACTCAAGCCTTTCTACTTCTGTTTCCTTCTCTGTTCTGTGCCCTTTATAGCAGGTCTTGTTTTCTCTACTGGTTGCAGCTGTGGGTGCCTGCCACCATGATTGGTTGTTCTGGCAGCTGCTTGAGAGTGTGATCAAGCTCCTTGCTTGTAAACAGGAGACTTTCCTTCCCCCTCCCCATGTTCAGTAGGGGGTTTGTAAACCCCATTACTGAGCACCAGTAATAATACTAATATCTAGCTCTTATACAGGAGTATTAAATAAAATCAATACTGGCTCAGGATAAATGAGAAGCAAAATACAACATTTCAAAAACAGTACTGAGAGGTTGGAAGGGACAATGGAAATTAACATGGGTTTCACCTGCAAATTTTTTAGTGAAACTTGAATTTTTTTGTACAGTCTTTGTTTTTGCAGCAAACAATTAATTACTCACAGATCGTTAATTTTCTGTATGAGATTTGTAGCCCATAGGATTATTTTGCTAGCTATTATATCCTACTAATCCAGCCAGTCGTATCAAATAATATGCTTCTCTTTCTGAATTAATCCATTTCATTCTTATATTTTATCGGTATTAATCCCTATGTGATGTGTTGAAGTATATGATATGTGTTTCCTAATAATTATACATAGAATAAGTTTTGCTGAAATTCAAGAAGTTTACCGGCCTGTATCCGGTAAGATCCATGAGATAGCTAAAAGTATAATCAGTTAAGAGTAAGTCAGCATAAAAGCTGGCAACCTTTGGCACAGATAGGAATGGTCCCTGAACTTTGGGGAACCAAAGGGAGGAACTATACACAACACTGAACAGGTTTACCCAGTGTCTGCAACCAGTTGGTAACCGCAGGGCACACCACAAACCTGGAAGTCGCCAAGAGAGCCTAGGTTGGCAGTTTGGGGAGTGAGATAATCCTTATTAATATATAGAGTAAGTGTCATAATCCACTAACCTATAGGATAAGGGTACCCATACATTTCTTAGGGTACAGAAATAAGATTTGGGAATAGTAGGTTGGGCCTGAATTACACAGTGTCAGGATCCTATAAAATACCTTGTAAGAATATCATAGAAAGCTCTTTTAGTCTTTAGCTCTTTCTTTTCTGCGTTCTCCTATATTCTATAGACTATCTTTTTATCTACCTATTATTCTATCTTCTATCATGCTATTAGCTCAGCTTGTGTAGTATAGTATAACTACTCAACATTCCTAACTATTGGGGAAGCCAGCACTACCGTGTTATCGGGCACGCCAGGAGTAAGGCTGGTCTTTCACCTCCTATTACTGGGTCCTCAAGGAAGGGTGTGTGTATGTTAAGTTAAGGTACTTATGATAGAAATGTTACCACCAGGAGTTTTGGAATTCTTTTACTGTTTTGCAGTCATAAGTTTCATAGCATTTATTATTCTTTTGTTAATCTCAATAAAGTTTTTATCAATTTGGTATTGTCCTCAGTGTAAGTGTTTTTGCCAAGCATCCCGAGAGTCCCCTCTCAATATAGAACTCTTTGAGTTCTCAGACCCTGTAGTCTGAATTGGAAAAGAACCTATATATAAATTTTCTGGTCAGATGTGATCAGTGGCGAGCCATAACAAATAACCCATAAAATTCTGGTCAACAGAATTCTAACATGCCAAGCATCTGATTTATATTATACATGCAGGTGCTGTGCACAAACATTACACTAAATATGAGTCATTGCCAGAGCAGGAACCAAAATGTTCCTCCTTGTCCTTCCACTGTACGCTCTCAAATTGAATAATGGACATATTTCCCCTATCTGGAAAGACTTGGAGCAGTGCAGAGTCCAAGTGGAAGTCCCCAGTTATGTTGCCTCATTATCACAGAGTAGGGGTGGTGGATCTGGAGTGGGAAAGACTGATCCACTCTTCCCCAAAACAAACCATATTTTGCACATCCCAAATCCTGACTCATGCCCTAGCAATCCCATTTCCACCGCATTTACCAGAGCTAAGATCTCACTTCCTAGTCCTCCCTCTCAGTCATCCCTTGTATTGAACTGATTACAATTACACCCAAAGGGAAAGCAATAGCACCTGGCAGGAGGTATAATACACAGTGACACAGGCAAGCCATCCTCAAGGAGTGTTTATTCTGAGGCGGTTCTCAGATTTGATCCCCTCTTTGTGATGCTGACATATTTCTATGTCATTTTCTTTCTTGTTTTCCTCATAGAACTTATCCTCCAGAGTCATCCTGGACCATGGTACCTTGCCGGATGTTTTGAAAGTCACATACGATTCTTTCTGCCATGGCAAAAAACCCACCATGGATGGCGTGAGAGGGGAATGTGGTGATGTCAAGATCCATGACAAGGTAGGAGAGCCCTAGGGTGACCAGATGTCCCGATTTTCTAGGGAAGGTCCCGATTTTGGGGTCTTTTTCTTATATAGGCTCCTATTCCCCCCCACCCCACCCCCTGTGTCGATGTTTCACATTTGTTGAATGGTCACCTAGAGAGCTCTGGCTCAGTTCTTTCTGTAACCTTAGTTTCTCACAGAAAGATCAGGAGCAATACTGAGGTCCTAGAGCTCCAAGGGAACACAGGATCCTGAGTGCAGAGTCCCTGTATGTTGGTTTCATAGCAGAACCCAATTCACTGCCCCCCTCTCCACGTTCAGGTGAAGTTAGGGTTGAGGTTACATGTCACATCAGGAAGGAGAATCAGAAAATGGGGACTTCTTTTCTTTTCTGCAAAAAATGTTTGGCAAACCAGAAACATCTCCTGCAAATGCTGAACCCCTCCCAGGACCGGGCCCTGAATGGCAGTTGAGGAAGGAACTGCCTTCACAATGCGATCTGTCAGCGCTGGCTGGGAATTCTCCAGCCACATGTTCATTTGATGGAAAATGTTGTTTCTGCAAAATCAACATGTTTCCATTGATTTTACAGATTTGTTTGTTTGTTTGTTTCCAACTGGGGAAAACTGAAAACTAAATACTTTGTTTTGGGTTGGATTGACCTGAACCAAAAATTTCAGTTTGTTGAATCAAACCAAAATGTTTCATTTCGGGTCAGTTAGACACTAATGTGTGTCTACATGAGATGTTTCATGGGTGCCTCATGCCTCCATTGTCCCCTAGGGACTGGATTATCTGGCTAGACTTCATCTCCTCCCATGCACCATGGCCTTGCCACTTAACATGGTGCATCATGGCAATCCCATGCCAGCAGTGTATCATGGGAAATGTAGTCCAACCCAGGAGCCTGGCCCATAGAGGAGAATGGAGGCATGAGGCACCTGCAATATCACATGGCAGCTTAGTGGACACTATTTAATGTCAAACTAATCTGACACAAAGGGTTTCAACCCTTCTGGACCTGGCATTTTTTTCTTTGAACTTTTAATTTTTGTGGGGGGGGAGGGTTTGATATTTTGACTTTTTTCCTGATTCAGGACAAAAACAAATGTTGAAATAGAAGCATTTCCCGTAGGACGAAAGTTCCAGTGTTTGACCATCTCTACTGTGTTCTAGTGAGAGATTTGTAAAGGGACCTCACAGACTCGATTCCAGAAATTTCCTGTCTCCTGGAGGGGACATTTCAGGACAGAGGCAAATTTAGGTTAGGACTGGTAGCCTGAGTACCTTGACCATGATGCTTTCCTAGAAAACAGTCCCATAACTGGTTCCTTCACCTCCTTCCAGGTTACCTTCCGGGTGAAAGTTACAGCAAAGGAGTGCATTGAAAAAAAGTCCTTTACCATCCGGCCCCTGGGCTTCACAGACACACTCACTGTGGAACTGGTCAGCCGGTGCAACTGTGACTGTGATGAGCGACCCAGTCACACTGACTGCAATGGGAATGGCAAAATCGTGTGTGGCACGTGCAGGTAAATGATCCGAGTAACACCATGCCACGGAACTGGGGTCTGAGGGCTCCTCAGGAGCTTAGGGATCACTGGGAATGGGCAGCTTTCCAAGCACCAGGCCAGCTGATGGCTGTACTGGCATTCGTGGCAATGCTGGGACAGTCTTTGTGCACAGGGACCATGAAATCCACAAAGTGTGAGGCACAGACACTTACTTCAGTCAATCTAATGTGTCCATTTCTTTTCTTCCCTTCAGAACTTTCAGCAGGTTGGTTTTATTTTCAATGACTGGTGAATGTCACAATGACAGGACACAGTTAATGGGCCAAGTTCTGCCTGTCAGGATGTCCTGCAGTGGTCAAGGGATAGCAAACAGATCAAAGCCGATTATCTAGCAAATAAACAAAAACGCAAACTAAGCCTAAAATACTAGAAAGATTGCTTATGAATTAACAAATTCTCACCCTGGCTGATGATACAAGCAAGTTGGCAGATTCTTAAGGCACAAGCTGACTTTGCTTTGCAGCTTGGAATCCCCAGGTGTTTCATACACAGGCGAGAAATCCTTTTAGCCTGGGTCCAGCACTTCCCCCACTTCAGTCTTTGTTCCTCAGATGTTTCCAGGAGTCTTCTTGTGTAGGAAGTGAAAATCAACAGAGGATGTCACTCCCTGCCTTATAGAGCTTTAGCATATGGCGGGAACCCTTTGTCCCAAATTCAGTTTGTGGAAAAACACTGACATCCCAAGATGGAGTCAGAGTCCTGTGGCCTCATCACATGCCCTTGCATACCTTGCTGAGTCATAGCATCCGTTACTTACAGGCTGTCAGGAGTGTTCAAACAGGACGGTTAAGTTCTTCCAGGGTCCATTGTCTTTGCTGATGGGCCGTCAGCACTGTCTGGCTTCTTCTTTATTGTACCAGAAAGGCTAATTGTGGGTGTCACCCAGAGTAACCAGGATTAAAATACAGATCCTTAGTCAATATTCCTAACTTTAGATACAAAAATGATACATGCATAGAAACAAGATAATCATATTCAGCAAATCATAACTTTTCCAATGACACCTCACATGACCCGTCTTGCACAAAATGTATGATAATTATGCAATAATCATATCATAATTATATCACTATGAAGAATACGGGGTGCAGAGGTCACAGGGATGAACAATGGAAAACCAAGGGGGCTTCAGGGGCTCAGCATCTCTGGGAACCAGCTCCTTGGCACAAGCTGTTTGTGTTGCTGTGGATGGTCTGACCAATGTCATGGTTTCCATCCCATTCCACCTGCCACTGACCCTGATTTCTGGGTTCCTCTCCTCTCACACCAGCTGCAATCCAAGCCACACTGGGAAGAACTGCGAGTGCGAAACAAAAGGCAAAACCAGCAAGGAGCTGGAAGGGAGCTGTCGGAAGGACAATGCCTCAGTCATCTGCTCGGGCCTGGGGGACTGCGTGTGTGGACAGTGCACCTGCCACACCAGCGACGTGCCCAACAAGCAGATCTATGGGACCTTCTGTGAGTGTGACAACATGAATTGCGAGGTCCATAATGGCCACTTGTGCGGCGGCGAAGGTGAGTGACGGCTCCGTGGTCTGACTCGGCCCCTTCCCTTCCTGTCCTATGGCCACTGTTCCAGTGGCTACCTGCTCCAGGGCGCTGACTGCAGGCCCCTGCTGTGTACTCACACGTCAGTGCATTATTCTTAGCAGACAAACTCCTGAGTTAGACCCGGGCCTTATCCCAGAGAAACAGCTGGGTTAGTCTCACTCGGAGCCTCCGTACTAGCCTGCCATTTGCCCTGGATCGCCATCCAGTGGAGCTGTAAAGGCAAGAAAGCCCATTTCCCAGTGCTTTGCAAGCACAATAGCCTGACGGGAGTGCAGCAACGGCTGTGTGGGCGGCATGCTCTGTGTCCTTGGGCAGGCTAATATTGCAACGGGAACATCCTCCAGATGCTTCTTTCCACTCCACGTGTTCCCTCACTGTCCTCACAGAATACACAAGTTCTCCACGAGGCCATTCCTTAAACTCCCAGGGCTTGGTGTGCTCGAACAAGGGATGTGTTGTGAGAAGCTAGCAAGAGAGCCCTAATGTCCGGCCTCTTAATGCATCCGATGAAGTGAGCTGTAGCTCACGAAAGCTTATGCTCTAATAAATTTGTTAGTCTCTAAGGTGCCACAAGTACTCCTTTTCTTTCTCCTCCCTCTGAACTTCTCACCGCCGCTGTGGCCCTGCAGGAACTAGCTGTATTGGAGTGCTCCACTGGAGAAGGAAGCCGCATGCTTCCAGTGTGTCCAGTAGTTATGCTGATACAGCCCAAGCTACCCAGTTCACTAAGTGAGATGCCTTAGAAATGTGCCTGCTGCATGGGGGGAAGGAGGTGTGGAGCCCCTACCCGGAAGTCCATGTCACTCTAGGGTCCTGCAGGACCCTGCTTGGGAAGGTTTTCTGCCTTTTATACAGGTGGGCTGAGCCCTGCTGAGCAAATCAGTGCTTGCAGGTTATGCCTTCTGATTCCAGGAAGGAAGGGCCCCTTGTGCAGGGCTTAAATTCAGACAGAGCTGCCCGGAGCAGAGCTCTGATAAATATTTTCAAGCCCACAGGCCTGAAGCCCCAACCTCCGCAACTCCCCACAGAGCAGAAACTCTCAGCCCCGATACACCGTGCAGGGCTGAAGCCCCAAGCCCCAGTGGACCCAAAAAGCTGAAGCTCCAGGTGCTGGTGCGCCCCACCGAGCTGATGACCCAAGTCCTGGCACATCCAGCGGGGAAGAAGCCCCGAGCCCTGGCGCTTCTTACAGAGCTGAAGCCCTGAGCCTTGGCACCTCCTGCAGGGCTGAAGCCCCGAGCTGTGGGGGTCTAGGAAATACTCTGAGACTGTAAGCCCTGCCCATTTGGAAGAAGGGATGTGTTCTGAGCCTGTCAGTGCTGAGACAGGTGAGGATGAAAAGCCAGGCTGGCAAAGGCCAGGCTGGTGAAGGAATCCGTATCTCTCACATGATCAGCCCCTAGATTCTTCTATTGCTGTAGAGGTTCATAGCTTCCGGTGGCCCCACCCGGATACCTGCCTACAGGATTTGTCCCAGAGCAGCTGTATTGGCTCTAAAATCTCTGTTTGCCCCCCAGAGCGAGGGCGCTGTGACTGTGGGGAGTGCAAATGCAATGCTGGTTTCGAAGGCAGTGCTTGCCAGTGCAAGAAGTCTACAGACGGCTGCGTGAACATCCAGGGAAAAGTATGCAGTGGTCGTGGGTACTGCCAGTGCAATACGTGCCAGTGTAAACCAGGCTACCAACCCCCGTTCTGTCAGGAATGCCCTGGCTGCCCTTCGCCGTGCGCCCGATACATGTAAGTGACCTGCGGAAGCACCCAAGCCAGGCTTGTGTTTGGAAGCCTGGCTGCTCCCCATGCTCTCGTCTCCCCTGGCCGGAGCAGGTGCTGGGAGCCCAGGGGCACAGCGCTGGGGCAGTTACCTCTCATGTTGAAGGTGGCTGTTTCTGTACTAACCTGGAAAGCTTGGGCTAATGGCCACTTCGGCCCCACAGTTGTGGGGTGGAGGCATAAGAACCTGGCTCTACAGCTGCCCTTGGCCCGTGAGTGCCCCCAGCAACTCTGCCCCCCATGAGGCTTCTGTGGTCCATGGAACCCGTCACAGACAGCCCCCTCCTCCTCCCAGCCATCAGTCTGCCACGTCCTGCCCCTGTGTGTCTGATTCACTACTAACCAGTCCGAAGCGTAGGGCCAGAAGGGAGCACCGGGTTGTCCGGTCTGACCTCCCGCATGTCATTGGGCCGCAGCACCACCGGGCGCACACACACTGCACCCGGCAGCTCACAGAAGAGCACAGTGTGACAGCCCACAGGAGACTAGTCTCTAATGTGCCCCAGGCAGAGAATGGGGGGCCAAGGCACACCAGGTTCACACTGCTTTCTTAGGCTGTGTTGGTTAGTAAGTGCGTAAGCTGCTGGGTAAGTGCGTTACACCCGTATAATCCTGGCAAGTGACACACACGCCATGCTGTAGAGGAAGGCAAAGCCCCCAAGGTCACTGCCAGTCAGAGCTGGGGAATATTCCTTCCCACCCCACACACAGGTCCCTCCTTCTCCAAGCTGCGGCCAGCCTATTGTCCGAGACATGCACGTCCTGTGTCTGTCTTCTAGCTCCTGTGTGGAGTGCAAGGCGTTTGAGAGCGGCCCGTTTCAGAAGAACTGCACAGCTGCGTGTCTGAACATCGCCAAATCCGATTCGTTGGCAGGTGGCCGGCAGTGCCGGGAGAAGGACTCAGAGAATTGCTGGATTTCCTACCTTATGAGACAGGAGGATGGGGAGGACAAGTACTCTTTTCAAATCAGTGCCAAGAAAGGTACTGGAATCTCGCCCCACACCCCGCTCTGCACTCCGTAAGGGGGGCGGGTTTCGCACTAGAGCCAGCCTGCCAAACCCAGAAGAGATTACAGCGCCCCCCACAGGCGCAGCAGGAGGGGACTAGTCAAACAGAAAGAAAGTATTGGGGATTTTGCTTCATTCAAAATAACGATGCCGTGAGAAACAAGCCCGTCCTTGCCGGTGGGGAGTCCCCTGCCCCTGTCCCAGAGCAGCGCCCCCCATGGGGGGAGAGGAAGAAGGCTGTCCCCTGACAGAGAACATTCTGGAGACGGGCATGGCTAGTGCTGGTACAGAGGAGCCCACAGCCAAGCCAGCGCTGGGTCCCTTGGTGAGCGCAGACAGGCCTTGATGGCCCCTTCCCTTTCCTCTCCTCCTGCCAGGTTCTGAAACCTCCTCCCTTCCTCCCCTGTTCTGTCTTTCCTGCCAAGTTCTGCTCCTCGCCAGACGCAAGCCACAGTGCCCTCCCCCCAGCCCCCAGAAAGCTGGTCAGGCCCTGCCGGCTGGGCGCTGCAGACAGGTCCCCAGAATACCAGTGGGGTAACAGCAACCAGCCTGCAGATCTAGCAGCTGAATGGCTGCACCCTGCTGCCCGTGCCAGGTGCCTGGTGCTATGGCTGCTGCCATGTTTTGGCGGTGTACAGTACACAGTAGCTGCAATAGAACAGCCCCCGGAGATGGGGAGAGCGCAGGGCCCCCGGGCTGGGGGCAGGCTCGGTGTGTGGCCCGCTCTCATCACACACTGCTGGAGGTGGCACATGCCCTTCAGTGTCGCCAGCCTGCCTGCTGGCAGCAGGGCTGAACACTCAGTCCCATGAGGTGACTTCTGGGCTCTTTCTGATCCCCAGAGTGTCCGCAGCCCCCGAACATCGCTGCAATCGTGGGCGGCACCATCGCGGGCGTGGCCCTGATTGGGTTGCTGCTCCTGGTGATTTGGCGGCTGTTGATGGAGGTGTTCGACCGCAGGGAGTACAGCAGGTTTGAGAAGGAGAAGATGAAGGCCAAGTGGAACGAGGTGAGCTGGCTCTGCCTTTCCCATAGCTCCGCCTGCCCTGCCTGATCCCCAGAGCCAGTTGGAGCCCTGCCAGCCTGACAGGTGTCTGTTCTTAGTTGTGGGGTGCCTGGCTCTGGGGAGGAGGCCTCAGGCCCTCTTGCAATTGTGCAGGTGTGGGAAATAACTGGGTACAAGCCACCGCCAAGTGGCTCCCTGGCTGGTGTCCCCAAACTCAGCACCAGGGCCAGTGGCTCCTTTACATCCCCAGGCTGGGGGTGTTGAGATAACAGACAGAGATGCTGAGGGGCACTCCTGGTTTGGGTGCAAGATGGGGTGGACTTTCCCTTCTGCAGTGTGGGAGACACAGGGGGCCCAGAGACTTACCCAAAGCAGGTTTATCTGGAGGCCCCTGGCTAGCTCAGATATCTCCCATTGGCCATCGCTGCTGCCACTCATGCCCAGGATTGGTCTCATGGCAGGAAGGAGGAAATGCCCATGCAGCCCTAACCCGAAATCATTGGCACATGGCTGGTGTGGGGGCCTGAAAAGTTAAAAGTTGCTGAACTGAATTGTATAGCCTCTCCACTGGCTGCCCACTCGCTCTGAGAGGGACAGCCACCTGGACATGCCAGGTTCTTTACAGTCCAGAAGCTCTCACCTGGGCAAATGCTTCTGTACCTGAGGATGAATATTGGAGGGCTGGAGCAGTGTGTTCGCATCATAGCACAGGAGCGATGGCTCACCTGTCACCAAGCTGTGGGGAGAAAGCTCCCCGTGACTGGGGGAGGACCACACATGAGCAGCCCCTGTCTTCCGTCAGTTTGTAATGTTCGCTCGATCCGATCCTTAGCCAGCTGGGTGAACTGAGGCTCTGTTTCTGGACAATCCAGGCAGCACTAACAACGTACCTGTCTGGTATTTCTTCCCAGGGTGATAATCCCCTTTTCCAGAGTGCTACCACCACTGTCATGAACCCCAGATTCAATGGAGAATGACGTGGAGCTACGCTGCAAGCCTGTGAAGGTTCAGGAAATACCAAACTAAGGGCACCAGCATTTTATTCTCTAAGCAAAGATCTGCTGTACGCTGTTCCCTTCTTCCATGATGCTGCCAGTGAAGGGCAGGCTTTGTCCAGCAGGCTGTGTTGTGCACCTCCAGCAATCTCTTCCCTTTGCGTGGCTCCTGTAAGGCGTGTTCATAGGGCTGTGAGAAGGCAGCAGTGCAAGCTTTGATTGGTGGGATTATTCTCAGTTTGCATTAACGTGGGCGCCTGGAAAATAATCCCATCTGTCTCAACTCACGCTGCAAATACTTGCCATGCAGTGGCACCAGCTGCTGTTAGAGCTTGAAACGAGCCTGCATTGTTACTCATTTTCAACGTACAACCAGTATTGATCTTTGCTTGGCATTCTACCAGATGCCACCTTCTTTCTGGTCTAAAGTTCTCTGCTCAAAGGCTGTGGTCACTCCAATTCCCTGTCCAGCTGTGCTGTGCTCTGCTGCGGGAACTACTGCAGGTCTTGTCAAAAAGTCAGTGCTAAAATCATTCGGTGGTCAGGCCACATGCCGGCCACCAGAGCAGTAAACCTGCAGTGAGGAGGGCGGTGGCCATAGGGGTGGGTGAATGCTGGTGGCCAGAAAGAAGGAGCCGTCAGGGATGTGCCCCACATCTTCCTAAATCTTTGCCCTCTTGCTCGGACCTCTCAGTGCTTTCTGCCGCACTTCTGAGTGAGCCTGCAGCCCTGGCTGCACCGAAACCCTTGGGGTCTGAGCCTTCTCAGTGATGGGTTAGTGGCAAGGAAACAACTGTTCAGAAGGTGAAATATGTCAGGTGCAGTGGTGCAGCACTCAGATTTCTACGCTACCTTCATCCTTCTCACAAGGCGTCTCCTCCCCTTCACAGTGCGTCAGTCGGACACACGCACCCCAGGAGAAAGCGACAGGCGCATCCCGGGGCTTTCTTGGAGCTAGCTGGAAGTGGTGCATTGAATGACTAATTCTTGTTTCAGAGGGTCATCCCTGTAAAAATCTGTATGAATCTAGAACGGGGGGGGGGGGAAACGGGACTTTTTGGCCTGAGGGCCACATCGGGGTGTGGAAATTGTTTGGCAGGCCATGAATGCTAATGAAATTGGGGGTAGGGTTGCAGGAGGGGGTGAGGGCTCCGGCTAGGGGTGCAGGCTCTGGGGTGGGGCTGGGGATGAGGGGTTTGGGGTGCAGGAGGGGGCTCCAGGCTGGAACCAATAGATTCAGAGGGTGAGAGGGTGATCAGGGATGGGGCAGGTTGTTGGGGTACGAGGGTTGAGGGCTCTGGCTGGGGGTGCAGGGCTTGAAGTACAAGAGGGGGCTCTGGGCTGGGTTCGAGGGGTTCGGAGGGCAGGAGGGGGATCAGGGCTGGGGAAGGGGGTTGTGGTATGGGGGAGGGGTGTGAAACCACCGGCTGGGAGTGCAGGCTCTGAGGTGGGGCTGGGGATGAGGGGTTTGGGGTGTAGGAGGGGGCTCTGGGCTGGGACTGAGGGGTTCAGAGGGGGATCAGGGCTGGGGCAGGGGATTGGGACAGGGGAGGGGTCGGGGGGTCGGGATACAGACTCCGGTCAGCCCATACCACAAGCAGCTCCTGGGAGCATGTCCCCCCTTTGGCTCTGAGGCACGGCCAAGCGGCTCTGCACCCTGCCCCGTCCGCAGGCACCACCCCTGCAGTGCCCATTGGCCAGGAACCCCGGCCAGTGGGAGCTGCGACGGACGGGGCAGGGTGCAGAGCCACCTGGCCATGCCTCCACATAGTACGTAAGAGCCGGAGGGGGGGTCATGCCAGCTGCTTCCTGGGCAGGGCTGGCTCTAGGTTTTTTCTGCCCCAAGCTCAGGTGGGGCTGGGGCTTGCAAGTGGTGCTGGAAGCGGAGGGAATGATGTCCCCTTCTCCCAGAGCCTGCAGAGGCTTCCCCCCCCCTCCCCACCAGCTGCGCAGAGAAGCCCCCAATATAAGGGGTGGCACAAGGCAGTGCAGCAGCCAGGGCGCAGATGAGACGGCAGGACTAGCCCTCTCCTGCCCAGGTAGCGGCTGGGCCCTGGCAGCTCAGCATCCTGGGTCTGGGGCTTCCCCTTCCTGCTGCAGCTGGGGGCACGGCCCCCTCGCCCCATCTAAGTGGCGCAGCTCCGAGAGGGCCACTGCCCCGAAAGAAAAGCATGGCTGGAATGCCGCCCCTGGAAGTGTGCCGCCCCAAGCACGTGCTTGCTTTGCTAGTGCCTCGTGCCAGTCCTGTTCCTGGGAGCTGAGGCCAGATTAAATGGTCTGACGGCCGGATGTGGCCCGTGGGCTGTAGTTTGCCCACCCCTGATCTAGAATTTGCTTTATGTGTGAGAACAATTTGCCTGTAGTATCATCACATCCCCACCCTGGTCTATTAATAAAAATACATCAAACCCGGCAGCTGGCCTGCAGTGTGTGTCCCCAGCCTGCGTGACATCGTCTGCTGGTTGCCGCCAGCCTCTCCAGGGAGCGGACTGGGTTAATCCAGCCAGATGAGCCCACCCCAGGTCACTTCACGTAGCTCTTCTGGATATGAGTACACCTGGTCAGAGGTGACATGGGGCTCCCCTGTCCCTCCCCTTACTGAGCTAGACCCCCCTTAGACCTGCTTCCCCACCCCCCACCCGCATCTGCCCATATGCTGGAGTGGCTTGTGGTGGCAGGAAAAGCACCGCGGGGGTTACTGGACCTTCCTCTTCTTGCTCCTCTCCAGCCTGTGCTGACTCCAGTCAGCTCCCGCACACATCGGTGGAGCAGGCGCAGCCAGGGCCAAGGGACTCTGCCTAATACCTCCCCCCTGAATTTGGCTCTAGAGCTGTGATACTGACGATGCCCCCAGCAACACGTTGCATCCTGGACGTTCAAGTGATCTGGGCTCGCACTGCCAGTGGGGATGGCAACCCCCTGGCAGCAGGCTTGAGGACCATGGGACTGACTGTGGGTAGTGGGTGGTTGTGGCAAAGCCAGGCTGCCCACAGCCTGAAGCCAGCAGGTGCTTGGAGCAAGGCTCCGGGTGTGGGACCACCCTCGTCTGAAGGTTGACTGATGGTATGCACAGTGTAGCGGAGTTGGGGGGAGTGTCAGTTATTACCGCTTTGCTGCCCTGCGCGTGTGTCTTGCCCCCCGAGGCAGGAATCTCGGGGCCTCTCACAGAACCCCTCCTGGGGGGAGAACCAGTCGTGTGCACAATGCTGCAGTTACAAGCGCAGCTCGTGAGTTAATGTGGACTTAGGGACGGGAGCCTGCCCCTCTGCGCTGGGACGTCAGACTCCCAGGAAAGCCGAGGTGGCTGCTGCAGAGCTCCAAATGCCCCCGTTAGGGAGTGAGTGGGCCACGAAACCTCCCGCGATGCTGAGGTGCAGCCAGACGCCCTCTCTGGGGCTGCAGCCCAAACCCACATGGGGAAACCCATTCCCGGCTCAGGCCACACACCACACATGGCTCAGACCTTTAGGCCCCAGTACAGCGAGGTGTATGTTTAAATACGTGGCCACAGCCCCTGACATCATAACAGTTGTGCTTTGCTGAACTGGGGCCTTTAGCACCAAAGCCCTAGAAACAGCTCTTAGCACATATGAACAAAGCAGCAGCCCCTTTCTGTTCCCAGAAACTGGCCCCACCTCTCCCTAGGCTCAGCTGCCCCTTGCTGGGATCAAACTCACAACACCCCAAGCCCCTCCCTACAGTCTTGGAGCAAACACCCAAGAGCAGCACCGGGGAGCAGGGTATATAATCGCGTGGGGCTCCAGCAGGGGGCACTGAGCGACCCATACCCCTTGCCACAGAGATCATGAGCCCAGAGAAACAAACCAGCCAGACTACGCTCAGTGCTGTCTCTCAGGAAAGTTACTCGCAAAGCAGTGCCTGGCCATTTATCTCCACCACCACTCCCATCCGCCCTTTCTGCTGGGCAGGGGCTGAAATGGGGCCATGCTTTTCAAGCACATCCCTGGAATTTTCTACTGACAAGTTGTTTCTTTTTCAAAAAAAAAAATCAGTTTTCAATTTTGAAAGAAGGAAGCTGTTTGAGTTTGCAAACTCGCAGCCTGAGATCTCACACTCACTCCTTCTGCCCCCACTCCCAGACCCACAGAGGGTGCAGTCTTGGGGTGGGGCGGCCGGTAGTGGGTTTTGCATTTTATTCTCCCAGGCCTGGACATTCATAGCTGTGAGATACAAAAGCTAGTAGCTAACACTGAGTCACCCAATGACAATCCCAGGGAGTGATCACTGTGCCTGATTCCAAAAACAGTGCAAAGCACCCACCTTTCTGTGAACAACAACCAGCCAGGTTGTGTGAGTGACTAGGAGACACCGCAAACAGGCCAGGTAGCGCTGAGCACTGGCTAGCTGAAGAAGCACCCAGTGGCAAAACATGTCTGAACCACAAAGGTTTATATGGTCCATCTTTTGGTTTCAGACAGCTTTTATTTGGGTAGACAAGGATGACAAAATAACAGGAGTTTACGGATTAAAAATCCCATGTGTTACATGAGGGTTTAGGCCTCATTTCAGCCAGTGTCTGACTTTAGGTACATGAGTAATCCCACTGAACTCAATGGGACTCTCCACTTTGCCTAGAGTTAGCCACATGCCCAAGGCTCTTGCTGAGTCAAGGCTAACCCTAGGTGGTTGTATCCTAGTGCTCCTCTTTCCAAACAGATGGGGTTTGCAGGGAAATCCTTGAGTCCTGAACAAACTCAATAGCAGTAAAACTTTCCAGAGGGAACCAGAACTGAACTGTTTCAGCGACAGTGATCTCTGATCAGGGAGCTGCCTGCCTGCAGACCGCCTTTCAATATTACCAGGAGACCCGGTAAGTGCCAGTTTGAAAACCACGGAGGAGCTTTCTCTGCAGAAAGTCCTAATGGGAGTTTGGTCCCATCCCGAGTGGCCAGCAGCCTCCCCGTGGAGACACATGGCTTGCGGTGAGCGTGACTGCACTGAAGTCCAAGTCTGATGAGGTTCATTCGGGAACATCCTGCCTGACAGGGACTTCCTGACGCTAGGTCCATTTGCTCCAGGCACAGATGCTGTGGAACTGCCCACACCTGTTGACCAGCGTTTTCTGCTTCAAAATAAGAAGCACAGCTCCCGCTTCGTGGTTACAAACGCTGCCAACGGGGACCCCGGCGAAGTCTCGGCTTCAGCCTGAAAACAACAGGCTGGTGGGTGACAAGCAACTCCCCAGAGGCCCACCCGGCGGTGGCAAACGGAAAACAACGAGCTTGCCTTGGGTTAAGAATAGGACTAGTTGAGCATTGATTGTGGCCCCTTGCCCTGTTGGAATGCAGTGTTCAGCCCCAGGAGGGTAGCGCTGGGCTAGCGTGTGGCTAGGAAGCAGGGATGCAGGTTGTGAGGTGCAGTGGCATTTCAAAGCAGCAAGGGAGCTCTCATCAGACAAGTACCAATGTGTGGCGCCTTGGAAGGATCTCAAAGCACTCTGCACAGCCTATGGTGACCTGGGGTGGGTGGGAGAAGGATCACATGACCCTCCCCAAGGATCACATGACCCTCTGGGGAGGGGGGCAAGGCCGGCAGCTGGGGAGATGAAGAGGCAGGGCCAGAACTGGAAGGGAAGAGGCAGGGCCAGAGCCTCTCCTCTTCCAGCCACACTGCCTGATGCGGCACGCTGTGGCTGCTCTCTCCCGGGCAGCCTCCAGCCACGCTGCCTGTGTGGGACAGCCCATAGAGAGCAACCGCTGTGTGCCGCACCACAGGCAGTGTCCCCGGCAGGCAGCATGGCCGGAGGCTGCCCGGGAGAGTGCGTTAGTGGCTCCACACATGCCGGGGCACTGGAGCAGAGCCCCCCTCCCTGCCAAGTAACCTGGGATGGGAGGAGATGGGGAGAGCACAGGGCCCCCGGGCTGGGGGCAAGGCGGGGACGAGTCACATAGGGGGATCACATGGGGAGCAGGGATGAGTCACTTGTGGGAGTTATTTGGGGAGGTTACGTGCCCCCCTTTAGCTGGTGCCCCCTTTGTGTCCCTCCCACTAGTTGTCTCTCCGAGTTTATAGCCCAGGCCTTTGCCAGGTGTCCCCTCTACTGCTCCCCGGGCATTTATGCCAGTTGTGTTTCCAGTGGGACGCTTCCAGTTTTCTTGAGATGAAGTATCCAGCTCCACAGCTTTTCTGTGCAGGAGTCAGACTTACGGGGTACCCACTTTATGAGCAGGTAGCTGCCACCCAGTGCTGCTGCTGCCCCAATTATGAAGAGTCCTTTATTAATCACCTGCAAGTGTAAGGAGAAATTCAAGCTGGCTCAGAAGGTTTGTTTTGATCCTAGCAGAGAGAACACACCACTTTATAATACTCCCTCCTCGCCCCTGCCCTCGGACAGGGATTACACCTCCCCCAACATGGAGCCTTTCCCACAGACTGGGGCACTCCAGAGGATGCTAGGTCAAGCCCAGAAGCCCCCGTGTGATCAGGAAAAGGAGTTTGCTGAGAGGACGGAAGTCAAGCCCGGTTGACTAAGTATCAGCCCAGAGCACTGCAGGCCCCTCCTCTGGTCAAGAGCAGCATCTCCAGCCACACAGCTGCCAGTGGAAACATCTCAGGGGACTTGTCGTCACTCAGAAAAAGGGGCATCCTTCGCTCAGGTTAGCTGACAGGATGGAAAGTCCTCGTGGGAACAGGGCACTTCGTGATGTTCACCTGTTAGCAGGTTGAAGGAAACCCTAAGCTCCCCATGGTTAAGTCAAGCTGGGGGAGGTTAAGGTTTGCCTCAACCTGCTAAATCCTGTGAAAACCACACACCACCTTGTCTTTGCTAGGGTTTCCCTCATCTAAGATAACATGAGCTAAGACACACCTTCCTTCCTTCCCAGCGAAGACACACTGATACAGGAAGGGTTTGCTGCTCTCGGAAGCTCCTGTGGGGTTTTGAGATGGGGCACTCACCCGACACTGGCCCTGGAAGGGCTAAGGCAGGTTGAGAAGGGGGCTAATTAACCCAACAGGCCACAGCTGGGGAGAATCAGGTGGCTCGGCAGCCCCGGGCCCCTCCGGCTGAGGGTGGGCTGGGTTTAGAAAGGCAGGAAGGTGATAGCAGAGGGGGCTGCTGGGAAAGGCTGCAGGCACTCCTGGGAGAGGGAGGAGTGTCTGGAGGCTGTGAAGACAGGTAGCCTGCAGTTGCTCCCCAGGAGGAGGGAGTTGGGGGCGGGCAGGTGCCAGATGGTAGAAGAGGGCTCAGGAAAAGACTGTGAGGTCCAGGAGGGACCAGACCTTGGCTGCTGGCTAGAGGGTCCCTGAGCCAGAACCCGGAGCAGAGGGCAGGCCCAGGTTCCTGGCCAGGCACTGAGGTGTGGCCCCAGGGGGCAGTGAATGGGGAGACGGCCTGAGGCTGCTCGGGAGTGAGGCTCTGGTGCCCTGGAAGGGGACAACACGTATAGGGAGCTGGCCGGAAGCTGAGTCACAGAGAGGCAGCAGCAGCTTGTGGAGCAAGAGAGGGCTGCATGCTGGCAGAGAGAGACAGAGCGATGGCCTGCAACCGCAGGAAGGGGCATTGACCCGGCAAGCTATTCCACAGAGTGGCCAGGAGGAGGCGCCATCCTGGTGGTGAGTGGAGCCCCCTGTCACAGGTATTCTCCAGGGTTGGCAGATGCTAGCCATGCCGGTCACTTTGTGTAACTAGCCGGAAAGGATTTTGTCAGACAGGCCACCTACGCTCGGCCCAATGACTGGCCATGGGTGGCACATGAACCACTGGTTGCGGGAGGCTAAACCCCAGTCCCGGCCCTTCCATCTGAGGCCCTGCCCCTTCCATGCACCCTGGAACCCAGAGCACCCCCATTGCAGCCACCAACCCCTGCCCCAGGCTGGCTAGTGCCCACAGCCCACCCAGCCCCGGAGCGCCAAAGCAGGGCCCTGGGGGCAGAGTGTGGGCAGGGCCAGGCCTGGCAGTTTGGGGAGGCACAGCCTCCCCTACCCACCGCCCACGTGACTGGCCTAAGTTCAGGCCAGGGCATCCGACTCCCAAGCCAGGCAAAAGCGCTGTGTGCGCTGGAGGAGGTGTGCCAGGTGGACAGGTGTCTTCGGGGGCATGCTTGTGATAAAGTCAGACAAGGGGGACTGGGCTGAAAAAGATGCAAGCTAAAGGCCTGTATTCATGCTGGCACGTGGGGCTTAAACCCACAGCTACCATAGCACCAAGAGGACACTCAGGGAGTCATACCAGATGGAATAGTATGGACTGGAGCCTGTCATTTGCTCTTTCCCAGCACAAATCAATGGTGCGGAGAGCTGAAGCATGCCACCTCCCCAGAACTTTCGCACTGTCCGTCCCTCACCCCACCCACTCAGCTGTTCTGCCTGAACATCCATTTGAGTAAAAACGACATGAGAATCTCTGTATCTGAAGGGCTCTTTGGCATTGTACTCAATTGTCCTCTCTTGCTAGTATAACCCCTCCCCCCTTGTCAGCAGGACTTTCAACACCACAGACAAGCTGAGCTAAAGGAGCACCTCCCATTAGTCAGCAGCAGTAGTAGACTGTTATCCACTAGTGCACTAGTTACTGGCAGGGGACATGATGCACACAGTACAAATGGGCTACCCCGTGGGGAGACGCTGCAGGGAGCAAAGCTGGAATGGGGCTGAACCAGCATCTGCTCCTTGCAGGAACCTGGGGCAAGACACGGGCTCTCTGTGCAGAGTGGCACACCTCCCTGCATTAGGGTTATGGGAAATGACCAATCTGCAGCCTGGGGGAATAACCTGCTGAGACGGGAGCACCACCATGCTGCTCGCTCAGGAAGCGCTGAGACCCTGGCCCCTACTTACTCAGTGTCGGCTCTGGCAATGCAGATTCACAGCCAGGCATGTTGTGAGCCAAGGGCAAGCAGTGCGGTGCAGCCAGAAGGGGCTGTGAAAAGTACCTACCAGTAGCAGGGACCCTAGCACACCTGCTTCTATCATCTGAGGAGGGCAAAGGGGGAGGGCAGGAGATGCTCTGGACATCTGGGTCAGTGGAAATTGGCTCCAGTTCCCACTCACCTCGTTCTGCCATTTCCAGCGCTGCAGCGCCTCATGGTAGCGGATTCTAGTGAACGTGACCTGCACCAGATTGCAAAGGCTGTTAGTCCTTCGGGGTGACCAGAGACAGCCTGTGGAAGGGGAGAGCAGGCAGGGGACAGAAAAGCAGGTCTTACCATTGTGTATAACGGGATAACGGTGGAGGGCATGAGCCGGTGAAGAAAGTTGTCCACGTACTTGCGGAAAATGAACCACTTGGAATTAACATGTGCGCGCATCTGGAACAAGGCGCTGAGTTTAAAAGGTGGTGCTTGCAGGGACCTTTCCCCTCATGCTGTGGCTACTTGCTCTCATCCTTTTCAGCCACTCTAAGCTCTCACTTCCTACCCCTAAGGCTAAGACCACCTACTGTCCAGGGGATTGGCACTCGGTCTGAGCACCCTGGCTAGCCGAGCCTGGGCATGAGTATCCCCACAGGAAAGCCTGACTCGGGTTACTGTAGCCTCACCATTTCCACACCCGCCTGTGTGTGTCTAAGGGCATATCCCATGGTTCTTTGTGCTGAGACGTGCTAGGAGTCTTTCCTTGGCAACTGCGGAAAATGTTGTCTGTGCTGTGGTAGGCTTGTGGGAAGGCCTGTGAGCCCAGCAGCACTTGAGTGATTTAGCCTGTGTCCTCGCTACACAGTGATGGGTTCTAGCCTGAGTTAAAGTAGCGCTTGGCTCTAAGCCACTGCCCTCAGCCAGGCCCGGTAGCTGGTGGGAATCACCTCCCAACCCAGGTCAGAGGTTTTGCTGGGGTTAAGGCTAAAAGCCAGGGAAGAAGCCAGGCAGCCGTGTAGTGTAGACAGCAGTCTCCCACTGTATTAGCAATTTGCAGCGGGGTTAATTTAAAGGCCTTCTTAGGCCCAGGTCTCCCTGTGCTCTGCCACAAACAGATTCGGGATGGGGCGAAGTGCCTGACAAATCATGAAGCCAAAACAATGCACTGCAATAGGCACAGATGAGAGGCAGCATGGCCCAGTGGGTAGAACACTGGCACGGGCGTCAGGAGAACTGGGTGACCACAGACAAGCCTCTTCCCTGGCTGTAGCTCTGTTCCCACTCCCAGCCTGTGTCTGTCTTGTCTACACAGGCAAGTTTTACCAGTTAGAGCAGTATAATTAGAGTTACCCCAGTATAAACCCACCCCCACTTCCTCCAGCGAGGACTCCTTAGGCCAGAAAAAAGTGTCTTTTTTTAAAAATTTATTTAGCTTAAAACCCTTCCAAAGAGACATCATCTAAACTGAAAAAAGCCCCTTCTATACAAGACTAAAAGGGTCCCACTGGGAGAGGGGGATTGGACCCATACAGCTCAAGTGCTTTAAATTCACATCTTCGCTTCGACTGGCAGAACGTGCCCATGGTGCCTAGCCCGTAGCCTGCAAGCTCTTCAGAGCAGGGCCTTTCCCTCTGGGTGCATACAGCACCGGGCCCAACCAGATCAGGCTCTCGAGTGGGACATCTGGGTGCCACAGGAATCCAGAGGACAGAATGAGGAGGAGGAGCTGGGAACTCAGAGCAGCACATTTGACATCTCTGTTTACATTAGTTAGCAGGGCTGGTCTCCACAAAGGCCAGGCACTGATGGAACAAAAGGTGTGACGATTTGTGGCACTTGTACAGCCAAACATTCAGAAAGTGGTGTAAGGGAGTAACTCCAATTTGTGTGTGTGGGTGCTGGAGAGTAACGGATCACACCCCTGCCTCTCCGATCCTGCCCTCAGGCCCTCGCAGTGTGGGGGGATGAGGGGGGATTTGCCCTCCTGATCAGGTAATACGCAGTTCTAGAGAGAGGAAGGGACGGCTGCTGTCTGTAGCCAAAGTTCTGGGCATGAGCCAAAGCATCTCAGCGCTCTGGAAATCTGCCCCCCCCCAACCCCTGCACCCCTACCAGCCCCTTCCTGCACAGCTGGGGAAAGACTGCTCTTATCAGAACCATGTAACTGCAACAAAATACAGACATGAGACGTCACTCTGACTACGCTACGGGCACAACAGACCCGCCACTTAAAAGAGCAGGTGCACAGAGCCGGATTTCCAATTAGGCACAGTAGCCACGTGTCTAGGAGCACCGGTGTTCTAGGGGTGCCGAAGAGTTAAACGTTTAATTTTTTACAGAAAACACAAGGTCGGCTGTCGGTGGGGAGGCGTTGATGAGGCACGTAAGGTGTCAATCCGGCCCTGCCTGGGTGCGTGTGCACCCACATTTCAGCACAACTGGCCAGGTTCCTAAAACAGCTCATCTTCTCCCCCGCAGGCTTTGCCTGAGCCCAGGACTTCTCACTGGCATCTAGCGCTCGCAGGCCCCCCCGCGGCAGGGGGAGATCTGCACCTCGCGTAGAGCGTCTGCCCACCCGGCTCGGCTGTCTTACCTCTATGTAGTTGTACATGGCTAGATCGGAAATGGCATGGTCGTCAGGCACTCGCAGCCGGGAGAACTCGGGCAGGCAGGCACCTGGGGAAGAGGGAGCAGTTCCATACCAGTTAGGCTCCAGTCTGCTCCCTGGCTCTGCCTTCTGTCCTGGTCCCTCTCCCAGCTCCTCCAAGCCAGGGAGTGAAGCGTTCCATGGTGCGTGCACTTCTCCCGAGGGCACACGGCACGACTGCCCGTCACTCGACTGGAGCCTACCTCTCAGGAGGTGGCTAGACCGAACGCCAGCCAAAGGAGGGTAGCTTCTGGGATTGCAACCCAGCAGCTGGATCAGCTCCAGCCTCTGCAGACTGTCCGCTCCGTTCGCCTGTGGGCACTGGCTCATCCCCAGCTGCGAGCACCGTGCAGCTCCCAAAGGCTAACGGGAAGCTGCTGTGGTGCTATGCTGGTGGTGGGGAGGGTTTCTGGCTGCTGGGTCCCAGGGCTGGCACCAAGCTCTTCTCTCTGAAATGAGTCTTGTCTGGCCCTGTCTCTCCATCCCCTAGCCTGTCTTCTCGTCCTGCCTTGCTTGACTTGCTTCCTGCACCATCCAACGGGTCACGCATGAGCACAAGGGATATGGGGCGTGTCGGTGTCGCAGGCAATGTAGCGTGGCTTCAAGGAAGGCATGCTGCTGCCAGCCCACCGGGGCAAAGGGAAGAGGCGATAGGAGTGAGGGGAGAGGTGCCTGGGGAAGGCTGAAGAGGGGGTGGGCTTTGGCACATCTAGTGCCATGTGCCATTCAGACAACAGAAGAACATCAGAATGGCCATAATGGGTCAGACCAAAGGTCCATCTAGCCCAGTATCCTGTATTCTGACAGTGGCCAATGCCAGGTGCTTTAGAGGGAATGAAAAGAACAGGTTCTCATCAAGTGATCCATCCCCTATCTCCCATTCCCAGCTTCTGGCAAACAGAGGCTAGGGACACCATCCCTGCCCATTCCAGCTAGTAGCCATTGATGGACCTATCCTCCAGGAACTTATCTAATTATTTTTTGAACCCGTTATAGTCTTGGCCTTCACAACATCCTCTGGCAAGGAGTTCCACATAGTCTTTTTAATGTCTCCTCATGTGGAAGCTGTTCCATCCCCCTAATCACTTTTGTTGCCCTTCTCTGTACCTTTTCCATTTCAAGCTATCTTTTTTAAGATGGGGCGACTAGAACTACATGCAGTATTCAAGATGTGGGTGTATCATGGATTTATATAGAGGCAATATGATATTTTCTGTCTTATTATCTAGCCCTTTCCTAATGGAGCCTCACATTCTGTAGGCTTTTTTGCCTGTCACGGCACATTGAGCGGTTGTTTTCAGAGATCTATCCATGATGACTCCAAGATCCCTGTGACACGGGCTCATGATTTGCCCCGTGTTCCTAGTTCCTGCACTAGGATCACTCCTCTGGAAGCCTGTGGAGGCCAAGGCGTGTTGAGAGACAGAAGTGGAAACAAAAACGACTGGGTAGTATCTGAGTGCCCTTGGCTCTTTTCCTTCTTGTTGTGTGAGATTCTCAGTACGGTGGGGGTTCGCCATTCTCCCAAACACCCACCCCTAGCCATGGGGTGGAAACCCGCTCAGCCTGTGGGGAGGTAGGAATTCACCCAGGGATCACTGCAAGGCGCAGATCTATCTCACCGCCATTCTCAGCACAGAGAGACCCACAGCGTGGGCAAACGGGCAAGGGAGTGAGAGTATAATGCAATAAACCCAAAATGCTTTCCAAACCCCTGGTGCTGAAGCTCGTGAGCAGACACTGGCCAGGACTCAACTAGATGGGGTTAGATGAGGTGACCCTTGTGGTCCCTAGGACTGCCCCTTCCTGGGGATAATTAGATACCCTGGGAGACTCCTGGCCAAATGGTTAATTCCTGACTGTCTCTCACAATAAGCGTCCCCCTTGATCTCCTGGGTAGGTCAGGGGCCATCTCTGGGAGCACCCATTTGGTGACTGATGTCAGATGAAACTGCCCGGAGTTCCCACCCAGGTCTGTTTTCCATGCCCAGGGATTTACTCACTGAGATCATTGTGGAACTGGTCCATTAACTCATCGAAGACCAAGCAGTCTTCAAATCCCTGGAAGACACAATAAAGGGAAAAGAGCTGGCAGGAAAAGCCTTATTGCTCCTAAGCTGGGGTTGGCACGCAGGGGGCAGGGAGGAACACTGGCCTGGGCTAGACCTGCTGCCCTGTCTAAACAGGTTTAGTGGCTACTCAGGGAACGTCTACACAGCAAAAAAACCAAAACACAGCAGCGAGTCTCAGAGCCTGGTCTACTGACTTAGGCTCACCGGGCTTGCGCTGCAGGGTTAAAAATAGCAGTGTAGACATGTGGGCTTGGGCCGGAGTTCCAGCCCCAGACTCCAGCCCCAGGCCAGATGTCTACACTGTTCTTTCTAGCCCCCAGTGCAAGCCTAACGAGCCTGAGTCAGTTAGCCTGGGCTCTGAGACACATGGCTGCAGTTTTGAGGGGAGGTGGGGGGCTGGCTGTGTAGAGGTACCCTTAATGGCCTGGGACAGCAGCAGGAAGCTGATCTCTGGCTGGACCCTCCCTTTCTCAGAGGAGGGGGGACGAGCCTGGCTCCAAAGAAAATCAAGAAAATCCTCCCTAAGCCTTTTTGGGGGAAGAGAACCAGCCCTGCCCTCCTGGTGACAGCACCTGCTGCCCGTCCTTTGGCCAGGGGAGGGAGAAGAACCAAGAGAAGGTTGAAGATATGGGGCAAGGCAAAGAGAGCTGGGGTGAGTGGGGCACCTAGGACCCAGGGGTGGAGAAAGAAAGCGAGGGCAGCTCTGGAAGTGAGAGAGATGCCAGAGAGAGACTCAACTACTTTTTCCTATACAAAACCCACTGTGTTAAGACTGGTCTATGGGTCACACTGGAAAGTCGGGAACAGGCACGCTGAAGTCTGGCCGTGCAGCCTTGGCCTTGTCCCTGGTGCGGATGTGTTCCAGGACAGGGATTACTGCACTATTTTCCCTAGAGTTGTTAAGCACCCACAACTCCCATTAGCTGCAGTGAGAGCTATGGATGCTCAGCACCTTTGAAAATCAGGCCCCTTGTACTGTGGTCCCTACTGGGAGGGAGCTGAATCTGAGACGTTAATCTCTGTGCTTCAGTTTCCGCAGAGGTAGAGAGCGGGGGTAGCCCATCTGCTGCCCAAAGTGACAGTGACGTAGGTAAGGGCTACACAGCAAGATAACTTTGGGGAAGGTCCGAAGAATCACCCCATTATGAGCCCCCCCGCCCGCCCAATGCCTCCACTCAGCGCTCTGTTCGGGGTGTGTTTTTGGTGGACAGAAGTCCCTTACAATGGGGGGTGGGGCATGTGGCACACAACTGTGGGGCAGACCCACTCAAAAATGCTAAGGCTGGCTCTGCTGTGGGGCTCTCAAATACTAGCAGCCAGTGGAAACAATCCAGCTCACTCTGGGCACTGACGAAGCAATTACACACGGGAAGTACAGCCATCACCTTCTCTGCCACCCAGGAAATCACAATGATGCAGTGAGAACAGACTGCAGCAAACTGTGCGAGGCATTTCTCCGGCTGCACACAGACTATGAAGCTTCTGAATAGATTTACGAAGTTTGAACCAAGCAAAGAATCCAATGAGCTAAGAGAGACTCCACGCTTTGCAGCAGTACCAGCAGCAAAACAGTTACTGGGATGTGCACCCGTCTGGTGTCCCAGTGTTTGTGACCGTGAGCAATCAGTACCCCAGCTATGCCCCAAAATGGAGCAGAGAAAGTGATTTTGGTGCAAACTTAAAAGGGGGTTATTTCCCCTAAAGCCAGAGCTGTGATCTCCAGCCCTGCTGCACAGAGCCATCCAGAAGCACCGAGAGTGTATGGGTGTGAAGGGGAGATACAATTCCGAAGGGACTCAGGAGAGCCTGCAGCCATAGGCGTGACTCCGTGGGTGCTCCGGGGCTGGAGCACCCACAGGAAACCAGAACCACCCCCTCCCCCTAGCACCTCCTGCCCAGCGTCGGGCCCCACCGATCAGCGCCTCCCCATCCCAGCATCTACTGCCTGCCACTGATCAGCTCAGTGCCTAGGCCTGCAGCCCTGGTTTGGAGAGCTCAGTTCTCCCTACCCTTGCGGGTCCCAAGAGCTTCTCCCCATCAGACACTCCTACAGTCGGGAGAAGGAGCCATTTACCCAGGGAGGCTCTTCCTCTTTTCCCACAAAGAGGCCACCAAGCGCCACCTCTTTAACTCTCCTGTTTTTAAGGGGCAGAAGGGTTCCAGTGCCCTCTGCCCCAGAAACACCAACTTCAGGTTGTAAGAACAGGGCTCGCAGGCAGGGCCCCGGGGCCTCTCCCTCCCCTCAGAGACAGTGCCCAGCTTGAGCAGTGGGGAAGCCATGTCCTGGAGCACCTTTCCTGGAAACCCGCCCACAATCACCCCCCGCCCCCACAGTGGGCTGTTGGCCCAAGCGCCCCAGGGGGCTGGGCTGTGGAGATGTCATGCTGGAGAAGAGGTGCTCAGGGATAAGCAGGATCCAGCCTGCTTGTCAGGCTTTAAAGATTGACACCAAGAAGGTCACTGAGCTGGAACTAGTGCACGGAGCACAGGGTAGGTGATGTTGGGGAGCAACACCCCTGAGCACACAGGCAGCTCCTCTTTGCTTCACCTGCAGCTCCCAAGGGACCTGAGCACATAGCCGTAGCCCCTGGGGCCCAGGCTGGAGCCATGCAATGCAGACAGGTGACTGATGGCAGTTTCCTGCAACTCCCGGACAAACAGTGCAGAACGAAGTTCAACTTTACTGAATGAAGTTTATACACCATTGTGGGCCAGAGATTGTATGTAATTCTCTGGGGGAGGGGGACCACAGCCCTCCTGGGACTAAGAACAGTGAGGGGGATTAGGAAAATTCACTCAGGTTGTCAAACCTCCACAGAGCTCCTACCGCCTGGAGGGAGACTCACATAGACTGGTTCAGACTGGATTCTCCAGGGACCAACAGGCAGAGAAAGGACTTTCAGTTAAATAGCCTGAGTTAAAACTGACTCTGATCATAGAATCATAGAAGATTAGGGTTGGAAGAGACCTGAGGAGGTCTTCTAGTCCAATCCCCTGCTCAAAGCAGGACCAACACCAACAAAATCATCCCAGCCAGGGCTTTGTCAAGCCGGGCCTTAAAAACCTCTAAAAATGGAGAATCCACCATAGAATTATAGAATATCAGGGTTGGAAGGGACCTCAGGAGGTCATCTAGTCCAACCCCCTGCTCAAAGCAGGACCAATCCCCAACTAAATCAAGCCTGACCTTAAAAACTTCAAAGGAAGGAGATTCCACCACTTCCCTAGGGAACCCATTCCAGTGCTTCACCACCCTCTTAGTGAAAAAGTTTTTCCTAATATCCAACTTAAACCTCCCCCATTGCAACTTGAGACCATTACTTCTCGTTCTGTCATCTGCTACCACTGAGAACAGTCTAGATCCATCCTCTTTGGAGCCCCCTTTCAGGTAGTTGAAAGCAGCTATCAAATCCCCCCTCATTCTTCTCTTCTGCAGACTAAACAATCCCAGTTCCCTCAGCCTCTCCTCATAAGTCATGTGTTCCAGCCCCTTAATCATTTTTGTTGCCCTCCACTGGACGTTTTCCCATTTTTTCACATCCTTCTTGTAGTGTGGGGCCCAAAACTGGACACAGTACTCCAGATGAGGCCTCACCAATGTCGAATAGAGGGGAACGATCACGTCCCTCGATCTGCTGGCAATGCCCTACTTATACAGCCCAAAATGCCATTGGCCTTCTTGGCAACAAGGGGCTCACTGTTGACTCACATCCAGCTTCTCATCCACTGTAATCCCCAGGTCCTTTTCTGCAGAACTGCTGCTTAGCCATTTGGTCCCTAGTCTGTAGCAGTGCATGGAATTCTTCCATGCAAACAGACAAGATCTCTGGCCCAAAGTGGGTCCCAATCCTTGGGGAAGGGTACGAAGGACTTCGGCCCCATAAAACTGGGTGTTCTGGTTCTGAGCAGAAGGCGCTATGAACTTGTAACCACGGGAAAACCTCTGGGGAGGTAGGTAGGACTGTCCACCAGCCAGGGCTTGTTGGAATCAGGAGGTGACCTCTGGTGGCTTATTACCATGTGTGTAGGGCTTCCATTGTTTTAACTTTCTCTGTAAGGGTTTTACCTTAAGAATAAATGTGCTTGCTTAGAAAGAGCTGTGTGGTAACTGAACTGGGGCCATTACACTATTTACCACCTCTGAGGTGAAAAGTAAGGAGGATTCACAGTGTAGGCAGGGAGAAGGCAATCTGGAAATACCCCGCTCAGGAGGGAGAGAGGCACCGGTCTTCATGCAAGAGAGGCAACAGCAGATGTCTAAGAGTGGGTGCTCTGGATGCCTCAGAAGGGAAATTCACGTGCAGTTGCCCTACACTTTGACAGTCTGTCTGAAAAGGGAAGATGTAGCCTTCTGGCCTGAGCATGCATGATCAAATGCATTTCCGTACACCGCTATCTGGACATCCAGCAGCAGCTGAAGATATAGGCACCTCATTCTAAAGACTTGAGTGACTCTGCAGGGAGCAGAAAGAACCAACACACTTCATACAGGTCCCTTCAGCCTATCAGGGAATCTCAGTCTTGTGTGGATCCAGACCCAGTCAACTCCTCCTCCTCCAAGCCTCAAACCCGGCAAGACCCAGAGCCAGCCAATCAATTGGGTAAGCAAATGGAACCAACTGGAGCTAAATGTCTGAACTCAAAAGCAGTGGCTTTTTGGTCACAAATTATGCAGGACATTAGGAACTGCAAACTCACAGCGTTCATGCCTTGTCCATAGAACGGTACCACGGCGTGGGCGGCATCTCCCATCAGCACACACCGGGAGGTGATGTGGTATGAAGAACACTTCACAGAGATCATGGCCTGGGGTGGCAGCAAAAAGTAATCGCGCTGTAGCTCTTGCCTTCAGCCAAAACAATAGAAAGTTTGCATGAAATGCGTGATGTCATCATTGGAGACGAGAGAATCAGTCATCAATGTAATACGTACTGTGCCAGGATGCAAAATCAAACCTTTACATTGGGGTACTTGTGCTGAAAATTGTGGGAAACCTGAACAGCTAGATCATTAAATTCAACCCAGGGGATTCAGCAGCTGCATGCCACAGAATGTAATAGTAATTTCATGGAGGCAGATGTTTGCTGTTCCCCATCAGGTAGTATATTACCATACAGCTAGATATTCATATTTAACACTATCCATCATGATTGTGGTCCTGCTTACTTTGCATGCCTTTACAGAAGTGGTCTCCAACCTTTTTAAGCACAAGATCACTTTTTGAATTTAAGAGCAACCCAGGATCTACCCCCACTTCCCTGAGGCCCCACCCCTTCCCTGAGGCCCTGCCCTGCTCACTCCATCCCCCCTCCCTCGCTCTCCCCCATCCTCACTCTCACCTGGCTGGGGCAGGGGTGCAGGCTCTGGGCTGGGGCCGAGGAGTTTGGAGTGTGGGTGGGGGCTCCGGGCTCAGCCTGGGGCACAGGGTTGGGATGCAGAAGGGGGTGAGGGGTGCGAGCTTTCAGAGGGAGTTTGGGTGCAGGAGGGGGCTCCAGGTTGGGGTGCAGGAGGGGATTTGGAATGCGGTCTCTGGGAGGGGGCTCAGGGCTGGGGCAGGAGGTTGGGGTGCAGGAGGGGGCTTGGGATGCAGGAGGAGTGCGGGCTCTCGCCAGGTGGCTCTTACCTGAGGCAGCTCTCGGGCAGTGCATTTATGAATATATTGAATAGGAACTGCTCCCAGTACAGACCCCTGGGGGACATCACTATTTATATCTCTTAATTCTGAAAACTGACCATTTATTCCTACCCTTTGTTTGCTATCTTTTAACCAGTAACCAACCCATGAGAGAACCTTCCCTGTTATCCCATGACAGCTTACTTTGCTTAAGAGCCTTTGGTGAGGGATCTTGTCAAAGGCTTTCTGAAATCTGAGTTCACTATATCCACTGAATCACCCTTGTCCACATTCTTGTTGATCCCCTCAAAAAATTCTAGTAGATTAGTGAGACATGATTTCGATTTACAAAAACCATGTTGAATTTTTCCCCAACAAATCATGTTCATAGAATCATAGAATATCAGGGTTGGAAGGGACCTCAGGAGGTCATCTAGTCCAACCCCCTGCTCAAAGCAGGACCAACCCCAACTAAATCATCCCAGCCAAGGCTTTGTCAAGCTGGGCCTTAAAAACCTCTAATGAAGGAGATTCCACCACCTCCCTAGGGAACCCATTCCAGTGCTTCAGACCCTCCTAGTGAAACAATTTTTCCTAATATCCAACCTCGACCTCCCCCACTGCAACTTGAGACCATTGCTCCTTGTTCTGTCATCTGCTACCACTGAGAACGGTCTAGATCCATCCTCTTTGGAACCCCCCCTTCAGATAGTTGAAGGCTGCTGTTAGGATATAGATATTCAGGCCTGTCTCTAAAGGCCTATACTTTAAGAATTTAGGTTTATTCTTATCACTTAGCTAATTATAGAGGTATAAAAGAGAGAACCATAATCACAGTCTGCCTGTTTATAGGCCTTCTCTCACTGCGACAGTCTGAAGCCCTGTTCTTAGGCTAAGGTCTCTGGCTAAGCAGCAGAGGCAGCCATAAGCTGGGAAGCGACCGGTCACCTCCTCACATTCCCAGCTGGTCACATTGAAATCAGGTGCTATGGGACTGTTAGGATACAATCCTGTCCTGATAGTGCCTGTCGCCTCCAGAGAAAGGGAAGAGCCTAGAAGATGTAAAAGGAAACTTAGTTTGGTAGCATCCTGTCTGGCAAGAACTCACTTATCAACAGCTGGGATGTGAAATCCTCATTTCTTTGTTGTTCTATCACTGTAGTCCCCAATTCCCTATTGTTTGTCTGTATAATCCTGTCTGGTTCTGTGATTGTTTCTGTCTGCTGTATAATTAATTTTGCTGGGTATAAACTAATTAAGGTGGTGGGATATAATTGGTTACATAATCATGTTACAATATGTTAGGATTGGTTAGTTAAATTTCAATAAAGTGATTGGTTAAGGTATAGCTAAGCAGAACTCAGGTATTACTATATAGTTTGCAGTCAATCAGGAAGTAAGGGGGGGAATGGGAACAGGGAATGGGGGTGGGGAAAGTGGAATCATGTTTGGCTAAGGGCAGGAATGGGAACAGGGACACAGGTAAGGCTCTGTGGTGTCAGAGCTGGGAAGGGGGACACTAAGGCAGGAAACTGGAATCATGCTTGCTGGAAATTCACCCCAATAAACATCAAATTGTTTGCACCTTCGGACTTTGGGTATTGATGCTCTCTGTTCATGCGAGAAGGACCAGGGAAGTAAGTGGGTGAAGGAATAAGCCCCCTAACAGCTGCTATCAAATCTTTCCTCACTCTTCTCTTCTGCAGACTAAATAAGCCCAGTTCCCTCAACCTCTCCTCATAAGTCACGTGCCCCAGCCAATGAGGGAAGTGGCCAGGGCAGGGACTGAAGTCTGCCACTGAGATGAGTGGCGGGACAGAGGACTGCTGGCCCTTGGAAAGGGGGAGGAGAAAACCGAGTGGGGCACAGCTGGAGGGCTGTGTCCAGAAGAGGACACCGTAGTCCGGAGAGCGACACAAGTCCTGATGATAGAAGCGACGGTGGCGAGATGCCAATAGAGGAAGGCACACTGGCAAACCAGAGCTAATTCCCACAACGGCCAGCAGGAGGTGCCATGGTGGTGAGTCCTGCCCCGTCACACTCAGGTTTAGGAATCTCCTTCATATCCTCAGCCGTGAAGACCGATGCAAAGAATTCATTTAGTTTCTCTGCAATGGCCTTATCGTCCTTGAGTGCTCCTTTAGCATCTCCATCATCCAGTGGCCCCACTGGTTGGTCTGCAGGCTTCCTGCTTCTCATGTACTTAAAAAAATGTTTGCTATCACGTTTTGTGTCTTTGGCTAGCTGTTCTTTAAATTCTTTTTTGGCCTTCTTAATGATATTTTACACTTTATGTGCCAGAGTTTTTGCTCCTTTCTGTTTTCTTTGCTAGGATTTAACTTCCACTGTTTAAAGGATGCCTTTTTGTCTCTCACTGCTTCTTTTACTTTGTTTTTTAGCCACGGTGGCACTTTTTTGGTTCTCTTACTATGAGTTAGGTGGCAGAGCACCTGTTTTCCCCAGCTCGGGAGTCACTAGCAGAGACAGGCCCCGCCCTGAGGCCTGCATTTAGGCACCCAACTCTGTGAGGGAAGAGGGGCTTTGCACGCACCTCTCTTGTCAGCATCTCCCATTGGCTTGCTGACGCAGCGCCCACCTTGCGTGCGGCCTTTTATGGACAGCCGCCCCGGCGCCTGTCTCTCCCTATTTGTGGTGTAGGACCCTGGGCGCCTCGCTTGGGCTGTGGGAATTGCAGGACGCTCCCGGGGTTTCCAAGGCCCCTGGAAGTGAGGCATGGTGACACTGAGCACTGCAGTGCCTACTCCCTTTGAGGATCCAGGCCTAGATGCCCACGGCGAGGACCCAGATCCTGGACACTTCAGACTGTGCCAGAGTCTCAGCTTCCATGAGAAAAATACGTTCCCAGGCCTCCGGGCTGTGAAGTGACTCATGGGTAAGGGATGCAGCAGCATCTGCCTGCACCTGCAACAACAGCACGGAGAGGGCAGAAGCTGCCCCATCATCTTGATGGGCCTTCGCACCAGGACCCACTGCCCTGGCAGCCTTGTCACCAGTGCAGCTGACGACTCTGTAGCGCAGAACGAGGAGGGTGCGCTGGCCCAAGTGCCCCCAGCCAAGCAAATACACCCACTGCGGCTGGGGTACATCCTGAGGGGGCCCTGCTGCCCCCAAGAGGAGGGGAGCCTGTGCCAGTTCCTGAAATATGTCATCGCAGGCTGGCCCATGGGCCCTCCTGCACTGGGAGATCTGCCCAACTCAGGAGCGGGTGAGGGATGTTGCCAGTGGGGAAGGATGGTCCAGAGGTTAGGGTATCAGCCTGGTAGCTGGGAGATCCAGCTTCAGTACACTGCTCAGCCAGAGGCTGTGTGTGTGACTTTGGGCAAGTCACTCAGTTTCTCTGTGCCTCAGTTTTCCACCTGTCAAAGGGGAGCAGTGAGGATAAGCACATTAAAGATAGCAAGGCACTCAGATACTGTGGTGATAGGGGCCTGCGATAGGCATATACACCATCTGGGTCCTGAGGGCTAATGGGTGCATCAGCCCGCAGCTAACCTAGCCCTTGGCACCTAGAGGGGTGTTAAGCAGGTCATTCAGCAGGGCCACCTGGAAAGGAGACCGACTTCCATACAAGGCCAGAAAGAGTTCCTGGAGGGATACACCCTGGAGGGAGGCGGTTGGGTGGGCGTGTCTCTGAGGGGATGGCTACAGCCATGGGAGGGGTGGTCTGTCGCTGTGGTAAATCCCCTCCCATGAGAGACAGGCGCTACGCTGACTCTCTGCCAACCCAGTGGTGTCTGCTCTGAGTTACCTCTTCAGGGGGGTAGGTTTCCCCTGAGGGACGGAGCTAGGTCAGCCAAGTTTTAGGTAGAGGCCAGGCCTGCAAAGGAGCAGACTAGCTGGGCAGGACTGATGCTCCAGCCCAGGAAGAGCCAAAGGGTTGAGGTTTGGGATGTGTTGGAGGACTGTGAGTCGTGGCCTGGAGGGAGGGGTGCAGTCCCAAAGCTCAGGGAGCCTGAGAGGGGTACAGACAAAATGGGCCTGGGAAGGGCCTGCTGAAGGGGTCTGGTAGGAAGAGGCCCAGAGAGATAGCAGGGGATGGGTCTGAAGAAACAGACAGTGCCTGCTCACTGCAGGGTTCCTAGGCTGGAACCCAGAGGGGAAGGGGGGGCCTGGGTTCCTCTACCAGCCGCCAGGAAAGGTGGCATGAAAATCCCCCTGATACAAGGGGATAGGGACTTCTAAAAGCCCTGGGACGAGAAGGTGTTTGGGGCCTGGCTCTGGGCCCTGTGGTTCTAAAACCTGATGTGAGGGTGTTGGACTTTCTGTTACCCTGAACAGACAGGGTGGAAATAAAACATGACCTGGCTGGACAGCCAAGTCATGAGGAGGGGCAGTAGGATGGCCAGACGTCCCGATAAAATCGGGACTGTCCCGATATTTACTTGTTTGTCCCGCATCTCAGCTGATGTACGGTTGGGACGCCATTTGTCCCGATATTTTGCTTTGGCAGCACTCCAGCTTTTTTTTTTTTTTTTTTTTTTTTTTTTTTTGCTTGGGGCAGCAAAACCAAGAGCCGGCCCTGGTGGGGGCGTGAGCCTGTGGATGCCCCCCCATGTGTCCTGATATTTTGTTCTTGTCATCTGGTCAACCTAAGGGGCAGACCACTGCAGGGCCAGAGCAACCACTGGCCAGGGTGCTAGAGAAGAGAGAGCTGCTACCCCATGCTCAGCCACCAGGGGGTGCCCCAGCCATGAGTCGACTTTTCCACGTGGACAGGTAGATCAAAGGGTAGATAAGGAGCCGGTTCTGAATCTGCAGGAGAGAATCTGGCCTGGTTACAGCTCCCCTGATTCTTATGACACACTGCCCCAGCAGACCCCTCTAGCTTGCACCAGCTAATGGGACCCTAAAGTGCAGCCTAAGTGCAAGGCCCATAACGCCCTTGCTGCTCTGGGCTGAGTGGAGTGGATGGTGCAGAGGGCAAGTCGGGCATCCCTTATGTTGGGCGGACTCTCGGCTGCCTTTTGGCCCCTTTGTGCCACCTGAGGATCACAAAGGGATGCAGTTGAGAATCGGGCCCATTGTCTTTTCCACAGGGCCCCTGCCCCATTCAGTGCTCAGGGCAGACTCTGCTGGGGGAATGAGGCAGCAATTCAATGCTTTGTTTTATTCTTGTTCTTCAGTGTGTTATTTCTGCCTCATTCCCGGTGCACTAGTGCCGTCTGGCTCTGAATACAGAAATATTCATTCCCTCATTCTCTGAGGAGTCTTTCCTGTACCGCTCATTACCACAGAACCTGAGTACCTTAGAATCATAGAATATCAGGGTTGGAAGGGACCTCAGGAGATCATCTAGTCCAACCCCCCGCCATTGTGGGAGAAAAACGAGTGGCCAATGTGGAAAATGTTCTCTGATGAAGTAACTCACACGCTCCCACTAGTCTCTACGGAAGGCAGCTGTGTAAAGTTGGAGACTGGTCTGTAGATGGCAGCAAGGATGCTCACATCACACTGACTTCTCTGGAAATCAGGGCCCAGTTAGGGGAGATTGGAGTCAGCGACAGGTGTCACATATCTCATTGTTCTGCTAGCAAAAGGGCAATGTCAGGACCAGCCCAGCGGTATTTAAAAATGACACCTCTGATAATCAGCCCTCAGGGGGTCAAACTGGCCACCCAGCGAATGAGGAGCACGCAGTTAGTGGCCACCGGTGACAAGGTTGGTTTCACAGCATCATGCAGAAATTCTGTGGCAGCGGCAGAGATGGAAGCCAGTTGTCTTAACCATAAGACTGTCCCTTCTCCTCTGGCAATCCCTCACTTACTCACTACACACCTTCCAACTTCTGCAACAAATGAGACAGGGTCCTACAGACACCAGCCTCCTTCACTGCACAGCCCTGATTCAGTCCTGAGTAGGTCCATCCTTGGGCATTGAATGAAGCAAAGATCTTGTTGCAAAATGGTATGTGATTATGTAATAATGACTGTGTCGTAATGCACATGCACAAGGGGGATGAATTAAGGTGGCTCAGCTACCTTAATTCTGGCATTTCCTACCTTCGGAGAGCTTGACTTTGCAATGTTCTTTGGACATTGGTGGGTTTTTTATATAATTGTGCCAGAGTGGGTATGTCCATATGAATTGTGTTCTCCACTTCATGTTGTGTGCTGAACATGTCTAAACTTACCCAAGGCAGCCTACTGAATGGCATTCCAGAGAGCCGCACTGCCCAGAAAAGGAGTTTCACAGAAAAGTCACTAAGACAACAATCTGGGGTTATCAGCTTGACTGGCTCTCAACTACTGGCTCACCCCTATGGATCAATGGGCTTTTCTACACAGATGGGGCAAACCTGATTGGGGAGGGGGCTGGAATCATCTCGCTGAGCACATGGTTAAAAAGTAACAGATTCTATTTAAGAGTGGGGTGCCGCTGACCATCACAACCTGGAAGCAGGAGACACAGGAGAGGAGGAACTCTGCCTAGCCTGAAATATGGAGAAAGCTTGGACTCACAGGAGGGGTGAGATCAGTCTGGAGTACCTCAGAACTTTTATTTTCTGAAGACCTGTAACTCATTAGTGCTTATGAATAAAACGACTGTGGTTAAGCCAATCCATGGCTAAGCCCTTTTCCTTGCTTTCCTGCGATGTTGTCCCTGAAGGGGTTAAGCTAGAAGCCAGAGTGACCACAGGAAGGTGGAGCTCTGGGGGGCTCGGGAGATCTGAGGCACTGGTTCCAGACGCTGGAGTGGCTGGAACCCAGAGTTCCATGTCTCAAAGACGGGCTCAGAAAAGAGGTCAGAGCCTGGGACTGTATGTTATGGACCCAGAGCTGGGAATGGGGACTAGACTCTGCCCAGATCCAGCTACCTTGGAAGCACATGGGACCTTGTGGTTAGGTCTGCTTGCTACAGACTGATGGCCCTACGCTGCAGTAATGGGCCAGGCTGGGACAGTGACTTTCTAGGTTTTCAATAAAGGAAAATGGACAAAGCAGACATTCAGTCATGTGCAGCCAAATGGCCCTCACATGTGTTGTCACCCAGGGCCTTCAGATCCAGAGCTCCGACCTCTACCCTTGAGCTAAAGCATTAAGTGTTAGCAGTAGGAGGCTGTTATCCCCAAAGTGGTCCAGTGGGGTATGTGACATACACCTGGCCAGTCACTAGAAGGATATGTGATATACACCTGGCCAGTGGATTACATAACTGGTAGACTGAAGTTGAATGTTGGGAATCAGAACTCCTGGGTTCTGTTTCTGGCTGTGGGAGTGGCATGTGGTCTAATGACTAGAGACAGCATAGCTTATCACCTGGTGAAGGGCAGCCTGACCTTCCGTCTTGTTATGCCAGTTGGAAGTACAAATCAGACTTCTCCTACCCATCCGTTCAGCAATACATCTGGTGTCTAGAGAAATACAGAGCTCCACTCCCAATGAACCTGTAACGTCCTGTACTTGTCACTTGAGGCAGAGCCCCTGCTGATCCACACTAGAGCATGAAGTCACCAGCCCCATGTGAGCACTCGAGTGCTAGACACGTGCCTGTTGCTTTATGACCGTGCACTAATTACAAAGAAACACCAGAAATAACACTTACGCTCCTATGAGGGGAATTGAATCCGGGAAGTAGGTTTGGAAGAAATCCAGCACTTGATCGCCTGTCGTGAGCCGTTCAAAATCCTCGAAGGGCATGAAGAGCGTGCAGGTGAACGACTTATCCTGTGGGTTGAAAGGGATATGCAAAGAGATGCTGAGAGGGTTGAGATGAGCCCTGTGTGCTTGGAGATGCAGCACAGAGCTCAGCCAGTGACCCAGCGAGGGAGGCAAACAGCTCAGCTTGGAAAGGGGGTGAGGACTGCGACAACTGCCCCATTTCCCATTTTGCTGTTGTCATTGATTGATTGTATCCTCATAGCGCCCACAACGGTCTCGGCATGTGCCAAGTGCCGAGGAGAGGCCTGTTCCCGAGTGCACACAAGCCGCAGACAGGGAGGAAAGGTGGGAGAAGGAGCTAGAGTACAGATTGGTCATGGCCATGACTTGGTAGGGCAGGTGGTGGCGGGTGCGGTACAGGGGAGTTGGGGGTAGAGAGTGGGAGAAGTGTGAAAG
Organism: Dermochelys coriacea; assembly: GCF_009764565.3. Lineage (NCBI taxonomy): Eukaryota > Metazoa > Chordata > Testudines > Dermochelyidae > Dermochelys > Dermochelys coriacea. The sequence continues at coordinate 78,567,713 of NC_050078.2, read as the reverse complement.
GAGGGAGTGGAGCTCAGTGCTGGGGTCTATCAGCGCAGGGATCCACTGGTGAGGCTGGCAGGAGGAGCATGCTGTCCTGTGCAGCAGGACGGGGGAGGCCTGTTAGGGAGGGGGCATTGGAAAGGCCCAGTTTATTTGCCAAGACTTCTGCCAGTAGGATGGGCTGGCTCTGGCTTGCTCCTGCCAAAGTCAGTGACCAAACTGCAATTACTTCCAAAGGAACAGGAGCAGGCCCTTTGCCTTTGTCTGCACCCGCATTATGGAGCATTCTCTTCACCCATGTGCCAGGGGCTGGAATCCCCAGCAGACCCAGCTATCCAAAGAACATTTATCATTGCACCAGGTGTACATTGCACCAGGTGCATCATTGGACCTGGCCGTCTGCCCATATGCATTCGTGGTCATAGCTTTTCAGGGCAGGAGGGAGCACTCTGACCTTCTGCGGAGCACAGGCCATATACTGAATGCAGCCCGCTGGAGAGCAGCTTGGACCTCGCCTCCGTCCACCTTACTTTGGACTAAGGGAACTGAACCTAGTGCCGTGTTCCATAATAGTCTCAGCCTCACATTCTGGGACCTGGCACCGTTGCCAAGTTCACCAGAAGGGTTGGTGTGAGGGTCCAGCACAGGGCAGCAGCAGTCAGGGGAGCTCTGACAAGGCAGGCATTTGCCATCAGGAGTTTCTAAAGAGGAGTTGGGTTAAAGTGCCGATGAGCTGCAGGGAGGGTCCAGGCTGTATCTGCATGGGCTAGATGTGTCCTGCCAGCCTCTGTGGGGCTGCCATTTCCACCTCCAGCTGTTCCTCCCCCACTCGCGCATTGCTAGACCACTAGCTAGCAGTGTGTTATCCACTGCCGCTAGGCCCAGCTTTGTGTCAATTGGGAGTCAGGCCCTTTCACACGGGGTCTGCACTTTCCTGGTCTGTTCCACAGAGGGTCTGATTGTGGTTGGCCTTTACGTGGGAGTGGTGCACAACCAGGAGAGACCTCTCCCCACCCCATCATGGCCCCAATCAGTGGCAGAGCACGGATTCAGTCTGTGAGCCTCCCTGGGTTAAAGAGTCCACCCTGCTCACCAAGGCAGTGCTAGGGTCTGTGTATCTCCCCAAGCCCCCACTCACCCCCAGAGCTTCTGCAGGAGCCAGGCCTGGAGCCGTCTCTGTGCCCCAAAAGGAATGGCAGTGGTGGGTTCTTACCAGGTTAGGCAATGCAATCATCATGAAGGTGTTCCTGGGCCAGATGTGAAGGTAATTCTCTTCCATGGCAAACTGAAAGGAAGGGATCAGTCAGTGTCTCGTTAGCAAGCCCATTACCCACAGATCAGCCCTGCAGAGAGGCAGGCAGGATAGACGGAAATTGCACCATTTCACAGGTGGTAAAAGCCTTAGCAAGCTGGATTGTTTCCTGTCATCCCCACCCCACTCACTCCTGCCTCTTCCTTAGCATTGCCAACTTTCTAATTGCACAAAACCGAACACCCTAGCCCCTCCCCCTTCCCCAAGACCCCTCCTCGAGGCCCCACCTCCACTCACTACATTCCCCCTCCTCGGTGGCTCACTCCTCCCACCCTCCCTCACTTTCACTGGGGTTGGGGCAGAGGGCTGGGGTGCGGGAGGGGGTGAGGGCTCTAACTGGGAGTGCAGGTTCTGGGGTGGGGCAGCGGATGAGAGGTTTGGGGTGCAGGAGGGGGCTGCAGGTTGGGGGTTGGGGCCGAGGGATTCGGAATGTGGGAAGGGGCTGTGGGTTGAGGCAGTGGTTTGGGCTGTGGGAGGGCATATGGGCTCTGGGCTGGGGGTATGGGCTCTGGGGTGGGGCTGCGGGGGTTGGGGTGCAGGAGAGGGCTCTAGGCTGGGAGTGGGGCCGAGAGAGTCTGAGTGTGGGAGGGGACTGCGAGTTGATGCTGGGGGTTGGGGTGCAGGAGGGGATGCAGGCCTCTGGGGATGAGGGGTTCAGGGTATGTGGGGGGCTCTGGGCTAGGGCAGTAGGTTGGGATGCAGGGGAGGGTGAGGGCTCTGGCTGGGGATGCAGGCTCTGAGATGGGGCTGGGAATGAAGGGTTTGGGGTGCAGGAGGGGGCTCCAGGTTTCGGGGGGCTCAGGGCTGCGCTAGGGGTTTGGGGCACCGGCTTATCTCGGGTGGCTCCCAATCAGTGACACAGCAGGGCTAAGGCAGGCTCCCTGCCTGTCCTGGCTCCGCGCTGCGCCCCGGAAGCAGTGAGCAGCAGGTCCAGCACCTAGGTGAGGTGGGAGGCTCCACACGCTGCTCTCGCCCACAGGCACCGCTCCCCCAACTCCCATTGGCCATGGTTCCCAGCCAATGGGAGTGTGGAGCCGGTGCTTGGGGAGGGGGCAGCGCGTGGAGCCCTGTGGGGCCCACCCCCAGGCCTAGGAGCCGGACCTGCTGCCAGCCGCTTCCGGGGCGCAGCGCAGAGCCAGGACCAGTAGGGACTAGCCCGTCTTAGCACCGTAGCCCCACCGACCGGACTTTTAACGGCCCGCTCGGCAGTGCTGACCGGAGCTGCGAGGGTCTCTTTTCGACTGTCGAAAACCGGACGCCTGGCAACCTTACTCTTCCTCCATTTGCTATCATTAGTGCCCTGCCCTAGCGGTGTCCTAGACTGTCTGCTGACATCACCACTTACTGGCTTCCCGGAGCCACAGCAGCACTTCCTTCCCTTTTCCTTCAGCACCAGAGACTGATTGCAGGAGCCCTCCCCCAAAATGAAAGGAGCTGTGGGTTCAGTGAAAGCTGCATCTGATTCCAAGCACTAGTGGGAGAGGAGAGTGTGCAGAGGGGGCATCGGTGGGTTCTAAGGTCTCCCCCCAGGGATGCTCGGGCATTGAGCAGAGCCCAAATACTCACTGTTTGCAAGTCCTGTGCCAACAAGCAATTGCCTTGTGCTACCACCTGTTTTAAAGCCAAGATTAACTGGTTCTACCAGTTCTTATGGATCCTGTGATAATCTTGAAAACAGGAACATTGCAGTGATGTCTGCCTGAGTATGCAGGGAGCCTGAAATAATAGCTCTGAGAAGTGGGACCAGCCCCATCCCGCCCCAAGAGCCAAAATTCTTAAAAGGGATTTCTAGAAGGGTTGCTATAGCAAGGACCAGGGTGTTACAGCACAGCACAGGATGGAGGGCGGCTACTTACATCCCCATCCTTGGGTGGGATGGTCAACTCCATGTACCCATGAGGAATGTACACATGGCTGTAGTTAAAGCATGTTTGCCGCATGAACTGCTTTCTGACTGTAGAAAAGGCTCCATCGCATCCCACAATGAGGTCATAAGTGACTTCCATGGGTGTCTGGTCAGGGCTGAAAAACAAGAGAAACAATTAAAATGAAGCTGCCGGACTTTGGCCTGGACCAGGGAACTCCCACAGCACCAGTGGCCAGGGTAGATGGGCCATTTGCTCTCTGCTGAAGAGGTGTCTAATCACTCTTTTGGACTTGATTTTTGGGTCCTGTGCTTAGCCTTTAGGTGTATGAAGAGACTGTCTGATCAATGTAGATTTTACAGAGTTCAAGGCCAGATGCGGCCATTGAGCCTGACCGTCTATCACAGGCTGTTACATTTCACCCCGATACCTGTGCTGAGCTCAGTGACTTGAGTTAGACCAAAGCATTTCAGGCCTCAGGAGACTAAACTCTTGTGCGCCACAGGCAGGGACCAGGGGAAAGCGAGGTGCCACCTGCACCTGAGGCCCTGCAATGGATGAGGTGACATGCCCAGGTGATCCCTGCAGGCAGCCTATACCCCATGCTGTGGAACTCCAGTCCCGGCCATCAGTTAATAAGCTCTGGGAGTGGAGAAGGACTTAGTCTGTAGGTTATTAAAGTTGGTGTTTGTGAACTAGTCTCCACAGCTTTGTGGAAAAGGCCTCTGTTTACAGGGTGACCTAGTGCTGACAGCAGCCGCCAGTGTTTCAGGGCCGTGCTGGGCCATACTATACATCACGCTCAGCTAGAACAGTGTGTATTTGAATACACAGACAGACGCCACAGACACCTTTGCGCAGTGGCCACCAAGATCCCCTCACAGGAGAACAAACACATCATAAATCTGATGGACTGGTTAAATGCTGATGGTGCCGGAGTGTGATCCAAACCTGCCAGGTCACAGAAACCAAGTCATCACCTTAACTCAGGGAAGACTGTCTAGCCAGGTGTGACGGGGCAAGGCCAGATGGCTATAGAAAAGTAGTGGAAGATAGATATATTAGCTCCAAGCTAAACAAATCCCTGGTACCAGGTTAAGTGAAATGGAAGCGGCTCCAGGTCAATTAAGACACTTGGGGCCAATTAAGAACTTTCCAGAAGGCAGGGAGAAGGCTAGGTTGATTGGGACACCTGAAGCCAATCAGGGGCTGGCTGAAACTAGTTAAAAGCCTCCCAGTCAGTCAGGTGAGGGTGCATGTCAGGAGCTGTGGGAAGAAGTTGCGCGGTTGGAGAGGCTGAGTAGTACACACCATATCAGGCACAAGGAAGGAGGCCCTGAGGTAAGGGTGAAGTGGAGCTTGAGGAAGTGAGGGCTGCTGTGGGGGAAGTAGCCCAGGGAATTGTTCATGTCATGTTTATAAAAGGTCAGCTACCATAGCTGATTCTATTCGGGTCCCTGGGCTGGAGCCTGGAGTAGAGGACAGGCCTGGGCTCCCTCTTTTGCCCGCCCCCAGCCCCTGATTAATCACTGAGACTGGGAGACAACAGAGACTGTGCAAGGAAGGATAACTTCTCCTCACCTTCCTCGCTGGCTTACGATGAAAATGGCTCAGTAGACTGTGACCCTTGTCTCTAGAGAGAGAAGGGTTACGTGGAGGGTCACAGTGAGCCTCTGAGGCTAGCGAAATCCGCCGGGAAACACGGGATCCACGGAGGCAAGGACAGAGCTTTGTCACAACTGGTGTCAGGAGTGGGACTTCGTTCACAGTGTGGCAGAAGAAAGAGGTTTAAAAAAAAAAAGTGCACTGGGGTTTTGGATTTTTTTGTTTTGTTTTGGGTTTTGTTTGTTTGCTTTGTACCACAATGGAGGAGGTGGTCAGAGCTCTGATACAAGCCACGGCAGCCCAGCAGGAGGCCACCCGGGTTCGGGCAATGGCACAACAGGAGTCTATGCAGCTACAGCAGGAAACCAATCAATTATTGATGAGCCAGGCGACCCAAGATCGTGCCCTCTTGAAAGAGGTGGTGGACCAGCTGAAGATCCTCACCACCCAGGCCCGGGGGTCTGACGGGACGCGAACCCTGAGGGCCACTGGTTGTCTGCCAAAGATGACGTCAGAAGATGACATAGAGGCCTATCTCCTTTCATTTGAAAGGACTGCTCAGTGTGAGGCGTGGCCCCTTTTTTGTGTGGAGAGGCCCAGAAGGCCTACTTTGACTTGCCTGCCACGGATGCCACTGACTATATCCATCTGAAGGCAGAGATCCTAGCACGATCAGGGGTAACGGCAGCGGTAAGGGCCCAGAGGTTCTATGAGTGGAAATACCAGGAGAACAACCCCCGAGGTCCCAGCTATACGACCTCATACACCTCGCACGGAAGTGGTTACAGCCCGAGATGTGCAGGCCGGAGGAGATTTTGGAGACCCTGGTCATAGACCATTACGTGCGGGGACTGTTGCCAGATCTCCGCAAATGGGTAGGCCAGAACGATCCGTCCACGTACGACGAGATGATCACACTGGTAGAGAGACGGATGACAGCCAGGGAACTGACCCGACTACCCAAGGAAGGCCCCTTTCGAAGCAAGCACCCAACCCCAACCCTGGAAGGTTGGGCAGCCAAACCCCCGGGGAGTCCTAGGTGGAAGAAGGAGGGGGCCAAAAACCAGCGGGGATCCCAGAAGAAAGGGATTGGCCTGAGTGGGGAGAGCCCCGGGACTAAACCCCCGGGATAGGGGAGTGATTAAAAACAATTATAGATGTTATGCATGTGGGGAGTGGAGACACATAGCAACACAGTGTCCCAGCATCGAGTAGCCTATGCAATGTAACTTGGGGGGATTGGGAGGTCCCATGCTCCCTTGTCCACCTCGCGGGGGTTGTATTAGCCCCGCATAATTACACCAGGCCAGTGAGGATAAATGGAGCAGAGACTACAGCGCTTGTGGACCCTGGGAGTGCTATCACGCTCATATCGGGTAAGCTGGTAAAAAATAGTCAGCTGCTACAAGCCAAATGCGTAGCAGTGACGTGCATGCATGGGGCCATGAGCCATTACCCCACCATCCCAGTGGAGATAGAGGTTCAGGGAAACCCCATTGAGGTGACCGTGGGCGTAGTTCCTAAACTCCCATATCCTGTAGTCATTGAAAGGGACTATCCAGCGTTTGATAATTTACTCCCCCCGGAGAGGCTGGAGGGAGGTGGGGACCCTGAGGACAGTGACTTGTCACCAGGGGAATGTCAATGCCTAATGTTCGCTGAGATTTCTGAGGATCTGTTCTCAGCCCCCCAAAAGACCCAAAAGACAAAAAAAGAGAGGAAGGCTGTGAAGGCCTTGGGAACCTCGATCCTGACCCAGGGCCAGAAGACCTCCCTAGTAGGCAGATGGACACGAGCAGCCAACAGAGAAACTTCCACCACAGAAGGTGAGCCAGAAGCTGTCCCCAGCCATGACGGCGGCGAGCTGTTGGAAGAAGCAGAAGCCGGCCCCTGGGAGCTTGGGCAGGTTAGTCCCGGGAGAGAGACTTTTGGGCGGGACCAGGCGGAAGACCCCAGATATGATAACGCCAGGAAAGAGGTGGATGAGATCAATGGGATACCCGTGGATGGGAAGGTCCGGGGTCCCGGACCTTACTTTATAGTGAAGAAAGATCTCCTGTACCGCGTGGTGCAAATGCAGGAGCAAGAGATACAACAACTTCTGGTGCCACGAAAACATCAAAAAGCCATATTGAGTCTCGCCCACAGTCACCTGTTTGGAGGACATCTAGGGGTAGAAAAAACCCAGGCACGGATCCTGCGGAGGTTCTTCTGGCCAGGAGTACATGAAGATGTCCGGCAATACTGCACCTCTTGTCCAGAGTGTCAGTTACAACATAGCCCTTGCCCGCACTTGCGGGCTCCTTTGATACCTCTTCCAATAGTAGAGGTTCCTTTCGAACTGATAGCCATGGATCTGGTAGGGCCCCTAGTGAAGACAGCTCAGGGCCACCAACATGTGCTTGTTGTATTGGACTATGCAACCCGGTACCCGGAAGCTGTTCCCCTGCGCAACACAGCTTCCAAGACAATAGCTAAGGAGCTAGTACAGATCTTTGCCCGGGTTGGGCTACCCAAGGAGATATTGACTGATCAAGGGACACCTTTCATGTCCAAGTTGATGAAAGATCTCTGTTCATTGCTCCATGCACAAGCCCTACGGACCTCTGTATATCACCCGCAAACAGATGGCCCTGTGGAAAGGTTCAATAGGACCCTCAAGGCCATGATCAGGAAAGTGGCGAGCCGGGTTGGGAAAGATTGGGATATCCTATTGCCTTACCTCATGTTCGCCATCAGGGAGGTTCCGCAAGCCTCCATGGGTTTCTCTCCATTTGAACTACTATATGGGTGCCACCCTCGGGGCATATTGGATATAGCCAGAGAAGCCTGGGAAGAGAATCCAAATCCCGGAAGGAACATAGTTGAGCATGTACTGCAGATGAGAGATCGGATAGCCCGAGTTACGCCCATTGTACGGGAACACTTGGAGAGAGCACAGGAGATCCAATGAACCCATTATAAACACCAAGCAAAGCTTCGACGGTTCCAACCAGGGGATCGGGTGATGGTACTGGTGCCCACAGCAGAAAGTAAACTGTTGGCCCAGTGGCAGGGACCCTACGAAATAATCGAAGCCATGCGAGAGGTAAACTATAAGGTGTGGCAGCCAGGCCGCTGGAAATCGGAGCAAATTTACCACATAAGTCTTTTAAAACCTTGGCATGATCGAGAGGCATTCTTAGTCATGCAGGAGACCCTTCCCCAAGAGGATAACTTACACAAGCAAGTGAGGATATCATCGACTTGACGCCGATCCAAAAGATCGAGGCAGTCGACATGATTAATCGCAACCAAGATGTGTTCTCTACAAAACCAGGGCGGACGACTGAGACCTATCACCATATCCGCACGATCCCCAGAGCCAAGGTAACATTGAGACCCTACCGAATCCCAGTAGCCAAGAGAGGAAATCAAGGCTGAAGTAAAGAAAATGTTAGAATTAGCGGTTATTGAAGAATCTTACAGGCAGTGATCCAGTCCAATTGTTCTAGTGCCTAAACCTGACGGTACTATGAGATTCTGTCAGGTTTCAGAGTAGCAGTCGTGTTAGTCTGTATTCGCAAAAAGAAAAGGAGTACTTGTGGCACCTTAGAGACTAACAAATTTATTAGCGCATAAGCTTTCGTGAGCTACAGCTCACTTCATCGGATGCATTTGGTGGAAAATACAGAGGGGAGATTGATATACACACACAGAGAACATGAAACAATGGGTTTATCATACACACTGTAAGGAGAGTGATCACTTAAGATAAGCCATCACCAGCAGCGGGGAGGGAAAAAGGAGGAAAATCTTTCATGGTGACAAGCAAGGTAGGCTATTTCCAGCAGTTAACAGAACATCTGAGGAACAGTGGGGGGTGGGGTGGGGGGGGAGAAGTAACATGGGGAAATAGTTTTACTTTGTGTAATGACTCATCCATTCCCAGTCTCTATTGAAGCCTAAGTTAATTGTATCCAGTTTGCAAATTAATTCCAATTCAGCAGTCTCTCGTTGGAGTCTGTTTTTGAAGCTTTTTTGTTGAAGTATAGCCACTCTTAGGTCTGTGATCGAGTGACCAGAGAGATTGAAGTGTTCTCCAACTGGTTTTTGAATGTTATAATTCTTGACGTCTGATTTGTGTCCATTTATTCTTCTACGTAGAGACTGTCCAGTTTGACCAATGTACATGGCAGAGGGGCATTGCTGGCACATGATGGCATATATCACATTGGTAGATGCGCAAGTGAACGAGCCTCTGATAGTGTGGCTGATGTGATTAGGCCCTATGATGGTGTCCCCTGAATAGATATGTGGACAGAGTTGGCAACGGGCTTTGTTGCAAGGATAGGTTCCTGGGTTAGTGGTTCTGTTGTGTGGTGTGTGGTTGCTGGTGAGTATTTGCTTCAGATTGGGGGGCTGTCTGTAAGCAAGGACTGGCCTGTCTCCCAAGATCTGTGAGAGTGATGGGTCGTCCTTCAGGATAGGTTGTAGATCCTTGATGATGCGTTGGAGAGGTTTTAGTTGGGGGCTGAAGGTGATGGCTGGTGGCGTTCTGTTATTTTCTTTGTTGGGCCTGTCCTGTAGTAGGTGACTTCTGGGTACTCTTCTGGCTCTGTCAATCTGTTTCTTCACTTCAGCAGGTGGGTATTGTAGTTGTAGGAATGCATGATAGAGATCTTGTAGGTGTTTGTCTCTGTCTGAGGGGTTGGAGCAAATGCGGTTATATCGTAGCGCTTGGCTGTAGACAATGGATCGAGTGGTATGATCTGGATGAAAGCTAGAGGCATGTAGGTAGGAATAGCGGTCAGTAGGTTTCCGATATAGGGTGGTGTTTATGTGACCATCGCTTATTAGCACCATAGTGTCCAGGAAGTGGATCTCTTGTGTGGACTGGTCCAGGCTGAGGTTGATGGTGGGATGGAAATTGTTGAAATCATGGTGGAATTCCTCAAGGGCTTCTTTTCCATGGGTCCAGATGATGAAGATGTCATCAATGTAGCGCAAGTAGAGTAGGGGCATTAGGAGACGAGAGCTGAGGAAGCGTTGCTCTAAGTCAGCCATAAAAATGTTGGCATACTGTGGGGCCATGCGGGTATCCATCGCAGTGCTCCTGATTTGAAGGTATACATTGTCCCCAAATGTGAAATAGTTATGGGTGAAGACAAAGTCACAAAGTTCAGCCACCAGGTTAGCCGTGACAGTATCGGGGATACTGTTCCTGACGGCTTGTAGTCCATCTTTGTGTGGAATGTCGGTGTAGAGGGTTCTGCATCCATAGTGGCTAGGATGGTGTGTTTTTAGGAAAATCACCAATGGATTGTAGTTTCATCAGGAAGTCAGTGGTGTCTCGAAGACAGCTGGGAGTGCTGGTAACGTAGGGCCTGAGGAGGGAGTCTACTTAGACAGACAATCCTGCTGTCAGGGTGCCAATGCCTGAGATGATGGGGCGTCCAGGATTTCCAGGTGTATGGATCTTGGGTAGCAGATAGAATATCCCAGGTCGGGGTTCTAGGGGTGTGTCTGTGCGGATTTGTTCTTGTGCTTTTTCAGGGAGTTTCTTGAGCAAATGCTGTAGTTTCTTTTGGTAACTCTCAGTGGGATCAGAGGGTAATGGCTTGTAGAAAGTGGTGTTGGAGAGATGCCTAGTAGCCTCTTGTTCATACTCCAACCTATTCATGATGACGACAGCACCTCCTTTGTCAGCCTTTTTGATTATGATGTCAGAGTTGTTTCTGAGGCTGTGGATGGCATTGTGTTCTGCACGGCTGAGGTTATGGGGCAAGTGATGCTGCTTTTCCACAATTTCAGCTCGTGCACGTCGGCGGAAGCACTCTATGTAGAAGTCCAGGCTGCTGTTTCGACCTTCAGGAGGAGTCCACCCAGAATCCTTCTTTTTGTAGTGTTGGTAGGAAGGTCTCTGTGGGTTAATATGTTGGTCAGAGGTGTGTTGGAAATATTCCTTGAGTCGGAGATGTCGAAACTAGGATTCTAGGTCACCACAAAACTGTATCATGTTCGTGGCGGTGGAGGGGAAGAGGAGAGGCCCCGAGATAGGACAGATTCTTCTGCTGGGCTAAGAGTATAGTTGGATAGATTAACAATATTGCTGGGTGGGTTACAGGAACCACTGTTGTGGCCCCTTGTGGCATGTAGTACATTGGTCAAACTGGACAGTCTCTACGTAAAAGAATAAATGGACACAAATCAGATGTCAAGAATTATAACATTCAAAAACCAGTTGGAGAACACTTCAATCTCTCTGGTCACTCGATTACAAACCTGAGAGTGGCTATTTTTCAACAAAAAAACTTCAAAAACAGACTCCAATGAGAGACTGCTGAATTGGAATTAATTTGCAAACTGGATACAATTAACTTAGGCTTGAATAGAGACTGGGAATGGATGAGTCATTACACAAAGTAAAACTATTTCCCCATGTTATTTCTCCCCCCCACCCCACCCCCCACTGTTCCTCAGATATTCTTGTTAACTGCTGGAAATAGCCTACCTTGCTTGTCACCATGAAAGGTTTTCCTCCTTCCCCCCCCCCCCCCGCTGCTGGTGATGGCTTATCTTAAGTGATCACTCTCCTTACAGTGTGTATGATAAACCCATTGTTTCATGTTCTCTGTGTGTGTATATCAATCTCCCCTCTGTATTTTCCACCAAATGCATCCGATGAAGTGAGCTGTAGCTCACGAAAGCTTATGCTCTAATAAATTTGTTAGTCTCTAAGGTGCCACAAGTACTCCTTTTCTCTATGAGATTCTGTAATGACTTTCACCAACTGAATGAAATATCCCAGTTTGATGCATACCCCATACCATGCATCGATGAACTGGTTGACTGACTGGGTAGTGCCCGATTCTTGACTACACTGGATCTGACAAAAGGGTACTGGCAGATTCCTCTGACCAAAGAAGCTAAAGAAAAGACAGCATTCTCCAGCCCGGATGGGCTATTCCAGTACAGCCAGATGGGCTATTCCTCCCTTTTGGGCTACATGGGGCCCCAGCCACATTCCTGCACCTCATGGATAAGCTGCTGCGCCCCCATACTAGTTATGCAGCTGCATACCTAGATGATGTCATCATCCATACGCCAGACTGGGGAACCCACTTGGAGAAAGTTGAGGCAGTACTGCGCACCTTAAGGCGGGCTGGCCTCACTGCTAATCCCGCTAAATGCGCCATAGGGCTAGCAGAGGCTAGGTACCTGGGATATATTGTGGGAACGGGCATAGTGAAGCCCCAAACGAATAAGCTAGAGGCAATTCAAAACTGGCCCCGGCCGACCTGAAAGAAGCAGGTCCTTGCGTTCCTAGGCGTGGTAGGCTACTACCGACGGTTTATTCCCGACTTCACCACTAGGGCAAGTCTCCTAACAGACCTGGTGAAGGCCCAAGGTCCAGACATGGTAAAGTGGACCGACGCAGCAAAGGGGGCATTTACAGACTTCGGACAGCCCTCTGTAATGACCCCGTACTTATAGCCCCAGACTTTAACAGGGAATTTATTTTACAAATAGATGCTTCCGAGGTGGAGTTGGGAGCAGTTCTGTCGCAAACGGTGGGAGAAGAGGAACACCCGATCCTCTACCTAAGCAGAAAGCTTCTCCTAAGAGAACAGAAATACGCAGTAGTTGAGAGAGAATGCCTTGCTGTCAAATGGGCTATGGAGACACTGTGTTATTACCTCTTAGGCCGGCAATTTACTCTTGTGATGGACCATGCACCCCTCCAGTGGAAGCAGTGGAATAAGGAAAAGAATGCAAGGGTCACCAGGTGGTTGTTATCCCTCCAACCATTCCAGTTCCGCATATGGCACAGGGCTGGATGCCACCATGGCAACGCTGATGCCTCTGTCACGAGCATACTGCCTGGGGTCCCAAGTTGCACAACTCTATGGTGTTGAGCAGGGGGCGGTGGATATGTGACGGGGCAAGGCCAGATGGCTATGGAAGAGTAATGGGAGATAGACATATTAGCTCCAGGCTAAACAAATCCCTGGTACCAGGTTAAGTGAAATAGATGCTACTCCAGGTCAGTTAAGACACCTGGGCCAATTAAGAACTTTCCAGAAGGCAGGAAGAAGGCTAGGTTGATTGGGACACCTGAAGCCAATCAGGGGTTAAAACTAGTTAAAAGCCTCCCAGTCAGTCAGGTGAGTGTGGATGTCAGGAGCTGTAGGAGGAAGTTGCGCGGTTGGAGAGGCTGAGTAGTACACACCATATCAGGCACAAGGAAGGAGGCCCTGAGGTAAGGGTGAAGTGGAGCTTGAGGAATTGAGGGCTGCTGTGGGGGAAGTAGCCCAGGGAATTCTACATGCCATGTTTCTAAAAGGTCAGCTACCACAGCTGATACTATTAGGGTGTCTAGGCTGGAGCCCAGAGTAGAGGGTGGGCCCGGGCTCCCCCCCCCACCTTTGCCCCCTGTTTAATCACTGAGACTGGGAGACAACAGAGACTGTGCAAGGAAGGATAACTTCTCCTCACCTCCCTTGCTGGCTTATGATGAAAATGGCTCAGTAGACTGTGACCCTTATCTCTAGAGAGAAAAGGGTTACGTGGAGGGTCACAGTGAGCCTCTGAGGCTAGCGAAACCCGCCAGGAAACACAGGACCTACGGAGGCAAGGACAGAGCTTTGTCACACTGGACATGGATGGAAAACTAAAGGTGGCAAGACAAGCATGTTTGTTACTTGCACAAAGAACTAAAGCCAGGTGTCTGGCTCATTGCTGATAAAGTTGCTTTGGCACTTTTAAACTCTTCATGAAAACTGCTGCAATGTCTGAGTCTTCACAAACCTGTCGTCAAGGGTCAGCTCAGAACAGCCTTGCCCAGTTGTTTGTTTTGATTAATTATTAGGCAAAAGCTCTATGAAGAGAGCACTCTCAGGGATGGGGCCTGCATTACCCTTGTAAGGTTAATAGCCCTGATTCAATGTGGCAGTGGAGCAGCTTGTGTCCAAAGTACAACTTAGCGTTGGGGTACTTCTCAGCAGCTGTGAAAAGAAGAGACGTTTCAATGTAATGGATTGAACGAGCCCACACAACTATCCCAGAGAGCGCCCTTTTCATCTCTTTGATCAAATTAGATTCCTTCTGTGGGCGGGGAGTGGGGGGGGGAGATTTTATGGTTAAAACTTGTGAAAAGTATTTACTAAGTGCAATACATCCTGGCAAAATATTCTTGTTCACCGAGACAATGGTAATCTTCAGATACTACCATGACTCCTATCCCTGCAGTATAGGAATCATCACAGAGACTGGGCCTCTGTGACCCCCCAGCAGCCAACGGGAGATATGTGCATGCATCCAAGGGCAGAATGTTGCCACTCAGCTGTAAGGCTGATACTAACTACTTTGTAACATGCTGCAAGTACTGACTTTTTTCCTAGTAATGTTGTTAAATCACTCCATGTTGCATTCCAAACTCAGTGTTCAGTTGGATTCAGTAGAATGCAAATACACTGAAGAGATGGGTTATTTAGCTTTCCTGTCAACTTTCCCCTTATTTATACACAAAGCAGATAATTAGGAACAGTTCAAATTATCTCACTCTATCTTCAACATCACCCACCATCAAAATCCCCTGTGATATCAGCTGTTTTTCAATGAATGTCTAATCTGTGGGCTCAGTTTCCATGTGCATCAGGATGCTGTCTCTCAGAGCTAGTGCTTTGGAAATCAGTCCTTAAAATAAATTTACATATCACATAAAACTTTGTTTTAAATGCTGCTGCTGGTTTCTCCCTTAAAATGTGTTCTAGGTGCCAGACCAGAACGCAGGGAGTTTGAAATCCTAAAGCCGACTTCCACAGCGGCCACAGACTGGGAGTGAGAGCCTGGCCACATAATTCAGGGCCAAATGTTCAGAAGGACCTGCTAATTCTGGCACCCAGTTTGAGACAATTAGGCAGCCCCAAAATGAGGCACCCCAAAGTTTGTAGCAACTTTTATAACATTGGACCTTACTCTCTCTAGTCCAAGTTTGTTCTTCTGTCAAATGAGCACAGTATTTTCCTACCATAGAGGTGTGTTGGGGGGATTAATGTTTATAAAATGCTTTTCTACTTTCAGATAAAAAACACTCTAGATAAGTTTTAAGTATTATTCGAGACGTGTCTTCAAAAGCTACATGTTAGTCTGTATTTGTAGACTCTGTTAGTGGCTTCTGACTATCATGAAGAGACCCAGAACTCTTGGAGAACCAGAGCAGCATTTCCAGAGGAAACCATGGAAACTTAACCCACTTAATACTTAGCTCAACCTAGCTATGTAGCTCAGGGGTGTGAAAACTTCACAGCCCTGAGTGCCCTAGTTAAGCCAAACTAACTCCCCACACACACACACCCCGCCCTGTGTAGACATGGCTAGTTCGACAGAAAAATTAATCTATTGACCTAGCGACTGCTGCCTGGGGAGCTGGATTGCCTACATTGATGGAAAAACCCCTTCAGTTGATGCAGAAAGCATCTATATTATGTCTCTACAGTACCATAGCCTTTAAATTAGGACTGTCAATTAATTGCAATTAATC
Source organism: Dermochelys coriacea (assembly GCF_009764565.3). Taxonomy (NCBI): domain Eukaryota; kingdom Metazoa; phylum Chordata; order Testudines; family Dermochelyidae; genus Dermochelys; species Dermochelys coriacea. The sequence goes on along the minus strand of NC_050078.2, from coordinate 78,552,424 downwards.
GCAGTTTTAATCACACTGTTAAACAATAGAATACCAATTGAAATTTATTAAATATTTTTGGATGTTTTTCAACATTTTCAAATGTATTTATTTCAATTACAACACAGAATACAAAGTATACAGTGTTCACTTTATATTATTATTTTAGATTACAAATATTTGCATTGTAAAAATAAACAAAAGAAATAGTATTTTTCAGTTCACCTCATACAAATACTGTAATGCAATCTCTTTTTATCGTTAAAGTGCAACTTACAAATGTAGATTTTTTGGTTATATAATTGCGCTCAAAAACAAAACAATATAAAGGTTTAGAGCCTACAAGTCTTGTTCAGCCAATCATTAAGACAAACAAGTTTGTTTACATTTATGGGAGTTAATGCTGTAAACAAGAAGAGGGCAATGTCACCTAAAAGTGAGAACAGGTGTTCGCATGGCACTGTTATAGCTGGCATCGCAAGATATTTACATGCCAGATGCGCTAAAGATTCATATGTCCCTGCATGCTTCAACCACCATTCCAGAGGACATGCTTCCATGCTGATGACGCTCATTAAAAAAATAATATGTTAATTAAATTTGTGACTGAACACCTTGGGGGAGAATTGTATGTCTCCTGCTCTGTTTTACCTGCATTCTGCCATATATTTCATGTTATAGCAATCTCGGATGATGATCATGTTTGTTTTAAAAACACTTTCACTGCAAATTTGACAAAACGCGAAGAAGGTACCAGTGTGAGATTTCTAAAGATCACTACAGCACCCAAACCAAAGTTTAAGACTCTGAAGTGCCATTCAAAATCTGAGAGGGATGAGGTGTGGGAAGCATTCTTTCAGAAATCTTAAAAGAGCAACACTCCGATGCAGAAACTACAGAACCCAAACCACCAAAAAGGAAAATCAACCTTTCTGCTAGTGGCATCTGACTCAGATGATGAAAATGAACATGTGTCAGGCCTCACTGCTTTGGATCTTTATCGAGCAGAACCCGTCATCAGCATGGAAGCAAGTCCTCTGGAATGGTGGTTGAAGCATGAAGGGACATATGAATCTTTAGCGCTTCTGGCATGTAAATATCTTGTGACGCCAGCTATAACAGTGCCATGCAAACACCTGCTCTCACTTTTAGGTGACATTGCCCACTTCTTGTTTACAGCATTATCTCCCGTAAATGTACACAAACTTGTTTGTCTTAGCAATTGGCTGAACAAGAAGTAGGACTGAGTGGACTTGTAGGCTCTAAAGCTTTACATTGTTTTATTTTTGAGTGCACTTATTTTTTGTATATAATTCTACATTTCTAAGTTCAACTTTCATGATAAAGAGATTGCACTACAGTAGATGTATGAGGTGAATTGAAAAATACTATTTCTTTTGTTTTTTTAACAGTGCAAATAGTTGTAATAAAAATAAATATAAAGTGAGCACTGTACACTTTGTATTTTGTGCTGTAGTTTTTGAAGTAATATTTTGTAATTTTTGTAATATTTGAAAATGTAGAAAACGTCCAAAATATTTAAATAAATGGTATTCTATTATTGTTTAACAGCACGATTAATTGCGCTATTGATCACGATTAATTTTTTTTAATCGCTTGACAGCCCTACTTTAAATTCTTGGTCCGACCCTAGATTCTCTTAGGTAGGACAAAGTGAAAAGGAGCTAGGATCACTCCAAAAAGGCCAGGACACTTACCTGTTAGCAGCTCTTTGTTTAAATTTGCTCTGTCCACAGAGAGAATGTACTGCAGGGAAACAGTTTTAGGAAGTGAGCATTTCTGAAGCATTTTTTGCAAAAAATATTTGGAGGATGCCGTGATAGGCAGCAGTCCTGCAAACACTGACACAGGTCCTTAACTGTAAGCACATGAGCTGAGGCTCTGAACCTTCTCCAGTTTTCAATCCGAACTGGACACAGTCTTCCAGCAGTGCTCTTGTTGCTATGGGGGGGGCAGAGGAGGGGGCAACAGGGCTGGGGGAAGGGAATGCTGGGTGAGGCAGGGAGACTGCATATGGGGAAAGCAGGGAGGGAGAATGTGGTGGAGCAGAAAGACTGGGTGTCAGGACTGGTGGCTGAGAGGAGATGGGAATGGGGTGGGCCCCCAGGGGGGATTGCAAGGCATAGGGAATTGAGGCCATGTTTACACAGTTGGATTGTGAGAATCAAACCATTGGGACAGTTTTTGTGAGGACCCAGAGGAGTTAAAATATTTGTGTTTTATGGTTGCAAAAAACATTACAGTGTCCCTTAGCCACAAGATATTTTTTGCATTAGAGGCAAAATAGCCAAAATATGTACTTTGTTCCACCATTATGGTGCCAATGGCGTACAGTCCCTTCCCTGAGGGCTCAGAGCACAGCCCCAGCCAGACTGGGTGCAATGAAAAATGCAGAGAGGGGGATAAGGAAGGTTTTGTGCATAATTACTCTTAACTCACTCCCCAGGACATCCTTTCATCCACACACGCTGGATGCGATCACTGAACATTACACATTGCTGTAACACCGGTCCAGTGAACGTAAACAAAGGCCCCTGCCCCCAGGGCATATGTGGAAGGAAAATACCTGGCTCTTTGTTCCATAGGGGATGGAATATCTTTTTCCTGTGGGTGTGTGTATCCTCCTGGCCCGCATGGGGATGCCTTTGGCCACAATCTGAAATCAAAAGGGAAGAGACTTCCATTACCTTCAGCTCCAATAGCGAGGCTGAAGGGCCAGTGTGCGACTCCCTGAAACCCACTAAGTCCAATGGGGCCTAGGCCCAGCCCAGCGAGTCAGGGATCCCTAACCTGGCCCTGGCAACGTGTGATATGCTACACTACAAAACTGCTGCATCTCATTGAGACAATTAGCTGCCAGCTCCTTCTAATAAAAATCTCGGGCAAGTTGGTTTGGCCAGAAAAGGTCTGTAAAGCCCCCAGCGCCTGTGTGGGAATCTGAGCCAAGGAGCTGCACTGGGGTACGAGCTGTGTATGACCTGGGCTTTATTCTCCCCTCGGATCTGAAATGGCACAAGCCTGAGCAGCTGCAGTTAGACCCCACGCGGGCAGGGGCAGGGCTTGCACTCAAGCGGGCTGTGCAGAGCTCATGGCATGCTGCAGGCCTGAGCCAAAGCCCAGTGAGGTCTGTGGAAAGGCTCTGATTTCCATGGCCTCTGCAGCAGGCCCTGGGCTGAGGATATATGGGAAAATTCAGCTTTATCCCTGGATGGCTTGGGGCCTAGACCTGAAAATCAGCCCCACTGTTCTGCTCCCTGGCACCCCTGCCCGCACCTAGCTTACTAGGGATGATGCTTCCACTGACTGCATCGTACTTGCCCTCCCCCCGTTCTTACTCCTCCGAGGGCTCTCGGCCCAGATAGCTGCCATGAAGAGCCGGTGCTCTCTCTCTCTAGGTCCCCTGGCCTGCCAGCAGAGCGCCAGCTGCATGGCCCCCGCGCACGCCTGCTCCTGGGGACACGGGACTCGCCCAGCCAGGCTGCCCGCACCTTGGCCGCGTGCCCTGCAGTGGAGGAGCTCCAGGTGTGCAGGAGAAGTGAGGATTATCTCAGGAGGCCTGGCCAGTGGACAGCTTTGGTGTGTTAACATCTCCCGGGCAATGTAAGGGAGAAGCACAGCTATGGCCTGTCCCTAGGGCTTTGAGCCGTCCCAGCCAGCCAGCAACTGAAATGAAACCTATGCTTGATGAAAGGTCGTCAGGCAATTCGCTTAAAAACCCCCAAGGGAGGCTGTGCGGCTACCTGCTCTTCCATCCCAACGGCCTTGAGGGCCTGGCGTCCTCTGTGAGACAGCGCCAAGTTAATGCTCCTGCCCCGAGCAGCTCTGGCGATGCGGATATCTGAAAGGAAACAGCAGCTGCAGTTTGTCCCTGGGGCGGCCACGGCTCTCGCGCAGAGGAAAGCCTGTGCACATGGCAGAAGGCCAGCCAGGCAGGAGTTGAAGCAAAGCTTTACACTAGCCTCCCATGAGACCAGGCGTTTATTTACACACAGCTTCACAAGACTGAGGTTCCTGCAGCAGCTGGTGGCAGTCCTGGTGGTTTGCTCCAACGCCATCCCGGAGACATGCGCATATGACCCGAGGGGGCTAGGCCATGGCAGAAGCCTGGCCTCCACCAGGCTTTCTGCCTCCCAGGCCAGTGGTACCTTCCCCCACCCCTCCCAGGGAGAGGCTGGCACACTCCTCGCTTCCTGGAGGGCAAGTACATCACCTACAAAGAACCTGACCTTGCCCCCTCGACACCAGCCGAGCAGTACCTAACCCCAGGTCTAGCCCCATGAAACCCATGGCGTTACTCTCAGGACAAAGGGTCACTCGGCCTGAGTAAGGCGGCAGACACAGACGCCAGGGGCCTGGTCCCAGGCAATGGAAGGACTCATCACTTCAATGAGCTTCGGATCTAGCCCTTAAAGCATGTACGTTTCACGCTGCTGTGTGACGTGGGCCCAATCCTGCAGCCCATGCTTGGCCCAGGTCCCAGTGGCTCCAGAGGGAGGCTGACTGAGTGGAGCTGGTCAGTAGAAGCCTGTTTTTAAGGTGAACGATCCTCTTGAGTCTCCCACTGAGGAACCAGAGTAACACCCCTGCCCCCCAGTCTGTGACCTTGGCTCTCTGAGGGTGACCAGTCCAGCGATGCTGGAGGGCCAAAGAGGGCGCAACAGAGATTTGGGGTTGGCTTTGCTTCACGAGTGTTGCTGTAATTTCAAGTCAGTGACGTTGCTTGCTTGTTTTCCTTTCATGTGCCTGGTGCCTGAGCGAGGTACCAAAGGTGCTCCCAGACTGCAGCACCAGCCCAGCGCACCCCGGCGTGAGTCAATTCATTCATTGCTCTGGATCTATTTGAACTGTTAATTTTTGACAGCTGCACTGTTAGTGATAAACCACCTTTCTGTGTGTCATTTCTTACAGCAGCGGGTGGGGTGGGCCGTCCCTCCACAGCTGTGGCTGGAGCTCAATAACCTGAAAACATGAAACCCTGGATGTAAAAACCAAGTTATCTTTTATGCTGCATTCAGTGTGTCCATTTCCTCTGCAATTCAGCTTATACCAGCAGAGTTGAGAGCAGCCAATGAACATCTGTGCTGCTCCCAGCCCTGTGGGAACGGCAGCTGCTCTCCTGGACCTAGCTCAGGGAGATGGGCAGAGCTAGGTCCAGGAGAGCAGCCGTCATGGAGAGTGGTCTCTGAGGCCTGCCCAGGGCAGAAGCTGTGCTGAAAGGGACCCCAAAGGGAGCTGGAGAAGAGCCAGCCAAGGCAGCATTTGGAAAGAGTCCATTGGAAGAGCTTAGAGGTGGCAGGGACAATAGCCTGTGATTGAATGCTGAGGGGAAGGAGCCACCAGCCCTATCCCAGCGATGCAGCAAAAAGAAGCAGTATTACAGAGGCTTGTTTAGATGTTTGTAAGGGTGGCTGATCAGCATGGATAAAGCAAGGGGAACCAAACCAGCCTCACTTCCTCTTTGGTTGAATGTATACTGGGAGATCTCTGTCTCAGAGTTTCTACTGTGTTGTGTTCCAGTCACATATGAATGTATATAATGCATCCGATGAAGTGAGCTGTAGCTCACAAAAGCTTATGCTCAAATAAATTTGTTAGTCTCTAAGGTGACACAAGTCCTCCTTTTCTTTTTGCGAATACAGACTAACACGGCTGCTACTCTGAAACCTAGTTTTGCTTAATGGCTTTTAAGTAACCAGTAATCTTTGCAATTTTTTTGGAAATGAACCAGGGTAGTGCATGTGTTTGTCTCTGGGGGAAGGGGGGTTCCCTTCCTCAGCAAAAATATACCTGAGCTGCTCATAACGTCTCCAAGGATAAGGGTATGCATTGTGGCCCTATTTATTGCAGCTTACCTTATGTTGGACCATCAGCTGAGGCAGTATTGCCAGGAATTGCAAAAACCTGGGTTTTATTCATATCCCTCTAACATTAGCTGGTCTTTTGCCAACCAGTTAGATGCATGTATGGGGTATAGCACATCTGTGAGCCTCTAGGACGGGGTGGGCAAACTTTTTGGCCCGAGGGCCACATTGGGGGTGCAAAACTGGATGGAGGGCCAGGTAGGGAAGGCTGTGCCTCCCCAAACAGTCTGGCTCCCGCCCCCATCCGACCCCTCACACTTCCTGCCCCGACTACCCCCCTCAGAACCACCGACCCATCCAACACCCACCCACCCCAGCTCCTTGTCCCCTGACTGGCCCCTCCCAGGGCCCCCCTGACCCTAACCACTCCCCTGGGACGCCACCCCATCCAACCCTTCCTGTCCCCTGACCCCTATCCACACCCCTGACCCTAACTGCTCCCTGGGAACCCACCCCCTATCCAACCTCCCCCCGCTCCCTGTCCCCTGACTGCCCTGACACCTATCCACACCCCCTCCCCCTGACAGGCCCCCCAGGACTCCCACGCTTATCCAACCCCCCATCCCCCATCCCCTGACCGCCCCCCCCAGAACCTCCACCCCATCCAACCACCCCCTGCTCCAAGTCCCCTGTCTGCCCCCCAGGACCCTCTATCCCTTATCCAACCCCCTGGCCCTGGCCCCCTTATTATGCCTCTCAAAGCAGCATGTCTGGCAGCCATGCCGCTCGGCCGGAGCCAGACACGCTGCTGCGCTGCCCTGCAGGAGCGCGCAACCCCGCCGCCCAGAGCACTGCCCGCACGGTGGCGTGGCTGCGCGGGAGGGGCTGGGGGCTAGCCTCCCGGCCGGGAGCTCAAAGCCCAGGCAGGACGGTCCTGCGGGCCGGATGTGGCCCATGGGCCATACTTTGTCCACCTCTGCTCTAAGTAAGGGGACTGTTGCCCCCTTACTAACATTCAGTGGGGGTGTTTTGGTTGCTAACTCCCAGTTCCAAAAGGGGAAGGGTCGATGGGAAACAAGGACCCTGAGACTGACAGTCCCCGGGGGCAGTGGGGAAAGGCCAATGCTCCAGGTCAGCCTGAATGACAGGGCAGGCAGGCTAATGAGGGGCAGGGGCGTCCCCTCCTCCATGAGCTGGAATTGCCTGGGTCAGACAGAGTGGGGCCGAGCTAAGGAGAAAGCAGGGGCCCAAGCTGAGCAGGCCAGCCAGCGGGGCAGAGACACAGCCCAGGGAGAGCAGCCCCTGTGCTGGGAGCAGGACTGCAGCCACAGAGCCAGGTGTGGTGAGCCACTGGGGCAGCCAAGGGGGGACCCTAGCAAAGGGCCCAGAGCAGAAAGACACCCCCAGCCAAGGGTCCCTGCAGGCCCGAATGGGAGGGGGATCTGAACCCAACGGGGGGCTGACGCTGGGAGGAAGGATCCCACCACCCAAAGCCCGGAGATGTGTGGCCACCACCAGAGCAAGTGTCCGACCCTCAGCATCCCTGCAGCACAGCCAGGGCATGAGAAGGGGCCTGGGACCTACAAGGAAGCAACTGTGAACTTCCCTGACGTTCCAGAGACATGATTTGTGATGTTCCCTGCCACGGAGTGGGGTGATGTGTTTTCCTTTCACCTTTCCCATTTTTCCTTATTCTTTTTTAAATTAATTGCTGATTAAATAAACTGTATTTGCTTTAAATCGTATGCAATGATCAGTGGGTCAGGGAAGCGCCCAGTGCAGAGAGAGTACCCCAGAGTGGGGACACCCTAGCCCCGTCCTAGGTGGCCAGAGGAAGGTTGGGGGTCGAGCCCCCCAGGAATCGTGGGCCCAGCCTTGTCGGGGTTACGAGGTCTCTGCCAGACAGGAGAGTGGAAGGGGAGTCCTCAAGGGCAAGTCCTCTGGGTAAAGGAAGTGGGAGTGAGGACTCAGATCCTTTCGCTAACCCACCTCACCGGGGTAGTGCAGACACCAGGAAAGTTCCCCACAATAGCAGGACCATTCCCTTGCTTACATCTAGGAAGATCCAAGGTTAGCTCTTGGCAGTGTAAAGACTTCTTTGGGTCACTGCTGAAGTTGAGAAACTGACTCAGCGGTACTGGGTATTCATTCACGTGTATGACCGTATCCTCTTTTTTCCTGATGCTTTGTGTATACGAGGCTTTAGTCACCGTTACCACTAGCCTCGTCCTTAGCGAAAACTTGTTAAGAGGGTTTGTTACCTTTAAAAGTTAAACATAAGCCCTGGGTGCAATAACTTCCTCTTTCAGTATCTGTGCCTCTTGCAGCTCTTTCTCCACACAGCTTTGGGACTGAGGGGAACAGAGTACTCAAACCTTGCGCGACATTCAGCCTTGACAAACCCAGAGCGTTAGCAAATATTCTACAGTGTTAATCAATCATGCACTGGCAAGGTTCTGGTACAGCTTCTGCATCACTCTACACATCCTGTAAGGAGCTCAATTGTCAGACTTGGGCGTTCAAATCAGCCCTTACAATAGGTGCATAAAAAGAAGGGCACCTGTAAATTCTGAAAGCTGAGTTCATTGTGTTACCTGCATGCACATTCGGAAAGGCACATTGCAGAGTAAATGCTAGCGTTTCAATTACATATGTTCAGAGTGAAAGCTAAGGAAATATTCTAAAGACACATTTTCAGATTCTGCTTGTTCCACAGTCTTTGCCCATAACATTTCTTTCCCCCTCCCCACCTCACCCCTTTTTAGGAGGTGGTGGAAATGAAGAAGTGATCAGATTAGTAATAGTGTAATTATAGTAAGACTGGGCTCACCTTCTCTGGCTTCATACATATCAACTTGGAACCCTCTTCTTGCAAAGAAACAGACATTTAAAGCACCCACCTACAAGAGAGTTACAGAAACATATTACAGTTATAGAACAATTTCCTTGCAGAGACTCTGAATGTGAGTCAGCTTCTTATAGAGGGGACGGTGACAACCAACTGGTACACAGCTCAGCCGGAAACGGGGCATCTTGACCATGTACCCAAGAGACATCTTCTCCTAGAAAAAGTGCACTAGAATCCCTAACATGCATACAGGGTAGCTAGGACTTGGTGGTCAAAGTTCCCAGTCAAAGATCCCTTTGAACTGAAATGTAGGCCTTGTCTACACTCAGGCACACACACCCCAGATTCAGCAAGCATTGTAACTGCACCAGTGCCGACTTCTACATGTAGGCAAGGGTAAGCTGGAGTTTCCATCTATTGTCAAGCCCCTATTTATCTACCGTGAGAGAATTTAGGATGTTGTGGTGTTTCTCTTGTGAACTGACTTCAGAGAACCTATGGCTGGCTAACTTTGCCTAGATGCACAAAGTGCTACAAAGGCAAATCGAGATTGTATATCGCCCGTACACCATGCTTTTGACTGTTGCTGCGACCTAAGAACCTCTTAATGCCAACTGGCAAAAGCATGCAGAGCGGTTACAGGAATTTCCTGCGTCTGCCATGTACATTCCTGTTCACCAAAGAATGATCTCAAGCGAAAGCCGGAGTCACGCTGGTTATGAAAAGCATCAAGAAATGTATGTACTGATACTAGATAAGGAATCATATGTAGATACTGAAAATGCGTTCTTAAAGTCAGTTCAAGGTACTGGTCACAGCAAAAGTGAAAAACAGTTTTTCTGTCAGACAAGAGATGTTTATATAGATTCATAGATACTAAGGTCAGAAGGGACCCTTCTGATCATCTAGTCCGACCTCCTGCACAGCGCAGGCCACAGAATCTCACCCACCCACTCCTACGAAAAACCTCACCTATGTCTGAGCTATTGAAGTCCTCAAATCGTGGTTTAAAGACTTCAAGGAGCAGAGAAGCCTCCCTTAAATCACCCATGCTACAGAGGAAGGCGGAAAACCCTCCAGGGCCTCTTCCAATCTGCCCTGGAGGAAAATTCCTTCCCAACCCCAAATATGGTGATCAGCTAAACCCTGAGCATATGGGCAAGATTCACCAGCCAGATACTACAGAAAATTCTTTCCTGGGTAACTCAGATCCCATCCATCTAATATCCCATCTCAGGGGATTAGGCCTATTTACACTGAATATTTAAAGATCAATTACTTACCAAAATCACATTATCCCATCATACCATCTCCTCCATAAACTTATCGAGTAGAATCTTAAAACCAGATAGATCTTTTGCCCCCACTGCTTCCCTTGGAAGGCTATTCCAAAACTTCACTCCTCTGATGGTTAGAAACCTTCGTCTAATTTCAAGTCTAAACTTCCTGGTGGCCAGTTTATATCCATTTGTTCTTGTGTCCACATTGGTGCTGAGCTGAAATAATTCCTCTCCCTCTCCTGTATTTATCCCTCTGATATATTTATAGAGAGCAATCATATCTCCCCTCAACCTTCTTTTAGTTAGGCTAAACAAGCCAAGCTCCTTAAGTCTCCTTTCATAAGACAAGTTTTCCATTCCTCAGCTCATCCTAGTAGCCCTTCTCTGTACCTGCTCCAGTTTGAATTCATCCTTTTTAAACATGGGAGACCAGAACTGCACACAGTATTCTAGGTGAGGTCTCACCAGTGCCTTGTATAACGGTACTAACACCTCCTTATCCCTACTGGAAATGCCTCTCCTGATGCATCCCAAAACCGCATTAGCTTTTTTCACAGCCATATCACATTGGCAGCTCATAGTCATCCTATGATCAACCAATACTCCAAGGTCCTTCTCCTCTTCCGTTACTTCTAATTGATGCGTCCCCAACTTATAACTAAAATTCTTGTTATTAATCCCTAAATGTATAACCTTACACTTCTCACTATTAAATTTCATCCTATTACTATTACTCCAGTTTACAAGGTCATCCAGATCCTCCTGTATAATATCCCAATCCTTCTCCGAATTGGCAATACCTCCCAGCTTTGTATCATCTGCAAACTTTATTAGCACACTCCCACTTTTTGTGCCAAGGTCAGTAATAAAAAGATTAAATAAGATTGGCCCCAAAACTGATCCCTGAGGAACTCCACTAGTAACCTCCCTCCAGCCTGACAGTTTGCCTTTCAGTAGGACCCGTTGTAGTCTCCCCTTTAACCAATTCCTTATCCACCTTTCGATGTTCATATTGATCCCCATCTTTTCCAATTTAACTAATAACTCCCCATGTGGCACAGTATCAAATGCCTTACCGAAATCTAGGTAAATTAGATCCACTGCATTTCCTTTGTCTAAAAAATCTGTTACTTTCTCAAAAAAGGAGGTCAGGTTGGTTTGGCGCGATCTACCTTTTGTAAAACCATGTTGTATTTTGTCCCATTTACCATTAACTTCAATGTCCTTAACTATTTTCTCCTTCAAAATTTTTTCCAGGACCTTGCATACTACAGATGTCAAACTAACAGGCCTGTAGTTACCTGGATCACTTTTTTTTCCTTTCTTAAAAATAGGAACTATATTAGCAATTCTCCAATCATTCGGTACAACTCCTGAGTTTACAGATTCATTAAAAATTCTTGCTAATGGGCTTGCAATTTCAAGTGCCAATTCCTTTAATATTCTTGGATGAAGCTTATCTGGGCCCCCCGATTTAGTCCCATTAAGCTGTTTCAGTTTCGCTTCTACCTCTGATATGGTAATATCTACCTCTATATCCTCCTTCCCATTTGTCATGCTACCATTATCCCTAAGATCCTCTTTAGCCTTATTAAAGACTGAGGCAAAGTATTTGTTTAGATATTGGGCCATGCCTAGATTATCCTTGACCTCCACTCCATCCTCAGTGTTTAGCGGCCCCACTTCTTCTTTCTTAGTTTTCTTCTTATTTATATGGCTATAGAACCTTTTACTATTGGTTTTAATTCCCTTTGCAAGGTCCAACTCTACTTGACTTTTACCCTGTCTCACTTTATCCCTACATGTTCTGACCTCAATTAGGTAGCTTTCCTTGCCGATCCCTCCCATCTTCCATTCTCTGTATGCTTTCTGCTTCTTCTTAAATCACCTCTCTAAGATGCTTGCTCATCCAGCTTGGTCTACAACTCCTGCCTATGAATTTTTTCCCCTTTCTGGGATACAGGCTTCCGATAGCTTGTGCAGCTTTGATTTAAAGTAATCCCAGGCCTCCTCTACCTTTAGATCCATAAGTTCTTCAGTCCAATCCACTTCCCTAACTAATTTCCTTAATTTTTGAAAGTCAGCCCTTTTGAAATCAAAAACCCTAGTTGCAGATTTATTTTTATTAATCCTTCCATTCAGTTTGAACTTAATTAGCTCATGATCACTTGAACCAAGATTATACCCTACAACCATTTCTTCTATGAGGTCCTCACTATTCCCCAAAACCAAATCTAAAATGGCATCCCCTCTAGTCGGTTCAGCAACTACTTGATGAAGGAATCCATCAGCTATCGCATCTAGGAAAATCTGAGCCCTATTATTATTACTAGCACTGGTCCTCCAGTCTAGGAAGTTAAAGTCTATATCTGGGAAGTAAAAGTCTCCCATGATCACACAGTTTCCATTAGTATTTAACTTTATTAAAAACATTAAAGAGGGCTCTATCCATATCCAAATTAGATCCTGGCGGTCTATAGCACACCGCAAGCACTATCGTGGGGAGGCTCTACTAGTTTTCTTCCCCAATGTAATTTTTGCCCAGACGGACTCTGTCTTATCCATTGCATCACTTCTTTTTCTTTACATTCTACCTCATCATTGATATACAATGCTACTCCACCCCCTTTACCTTTGTTTCTGTCTTTCCTAAACAGCACATACCCTTCAATACCTGTAGTCCAGTCATGACTACTATTCCACCATGTTTCTGTTATCCCTATAATATCTGGTTTCACTTCCTGCACCAGTAGCTCTAGTTCCTCCATTTTGTTACCTAGGCTCCTCGCACGGGGGTACAAACATCTTAATTTTTGCTGTTTGGCCTCGCTCATATTTTGTATCCTATTAGGCACAGTCATTCTACAGCCAGTATAACCTATTAGACTGGTATCCACACCGCCCTTCCTCCTTATGTCCATTCTCCTACCCACAGCTGTATCCTTTCTTACTTCGTCTTCTTCCCTTTCAATGCTTACTTCATCTTCTTCCCTCTTATCCAGCTGCCAGTTTATATGTCGACTGAGTATTGTCTCAATGAGTCTTTATCACCAGTCTGAACTGCATGCAAATGAAAGACTGAGGGAACTTCAAGAAGAGAAACTAACAGGAAGAGAAAAACAGCGTGCGTGTGGGAGAGACAGAACCCTGTCTAGAGCTACGCACCAGAGATTTGCTCCACTATATTTGGGAGGCAAAGATGACGTGCTGGCATCCTTCACTGAAAAAGTAAAAGGCCAGTGACTTTGCTTCATGAAATAAGGGGGCTCAGCCAGACTTGGTTGGAAACGCTGGAGAGAACTTTGGGTGTGATCAGCTTTTATAGACAAAAGAGTAACTCGTTAGTTCTGTCTAGTCTTTAAAAAGCGTGTTATGATTTGTTTTATGTGTAACCCTTTGTTTCCAGTACTCTTCCTCACTGTCACTTGAGTCTTTGATAATAAATGTAGTCTTGTTTTCCACTATAAATATATCCAGTGCTGGTGTGTTAAGCAAAGTTCTGCTCCTGAGTTGAAGCTCACATATAGGCATGTCCTGTTCCTTTGGGAACAGCAGGCCTGGTCATTCGGAGAGTGTGCAGTGGATAAGGAACTGGACACGGCAGGGAACGCGCCATGTATTCAGGCATTGGCATGTGCCTATCACTACCTGTATGGAGAGCAAGGCCTGGAAGGCTGGGTTGTGCTGGCAGAGGCTGGTGGTTTCAGGGCACTGAGCCCTGGCAGGCACAGACAAGACTGCTTCACGCAAAAGGCAGATGGTGGAGAGGTTTCAGAGTAGCAGCCGTGTTAGTCTGAATCCGCAAAAAGAAAAGGAGGACTTGTGGCACCTTAGAGACTAACATTTATTTGAGCATAAGCTTTCGTGAGCTACTGCGCATTTCATCGGATGCATGCAGTAGAACACCACTGCATGCATCCAATAAAGTGAGCTGTAGCTCACGAAAGCTTATGCTCAAATAAATGTTAGTCTCTAAGGTGCCACAAGTCCTCCTTTTCTTTTTTTTAAGATGGTGGAGAGGTGCCTAACAACCTGGGAAGCGTCCACAGCTGCTGCCCTTGCTTTCTGCATATCCATCATCATTGCCTTGTGTACTTTCCACAAGGTCTGCTACAAATCCATGCCAGAAGACAAGCCGGACCCTTTGTTTCAGGAGTCTGTTCACTGACCTGGCTAGTCAAGGAGCGAAGATCTCGCAAACATGTCAAATCTGCCTTCATGCTACTGTTCCCCATATACGTTATATTACAGCATTTGATTTTAAGTTCATGGGAAAGGAGATCAACAGTGGAGAGGAGACATGAATTTCATTATTCCTGTTGTTATTTCTTTCCTTGCATCACTGTCGCATAGGGGCTCTAGTCCTGGACCAGGCCATCCACTGTGCTAGGCCCTGCACCAATGCAGAACAAACAGACAGTCCCTGTCCCAAGTTGTGCACAATCTTTATGTAAGACAAGAGACAACACATGGATACAGACAGATTGAAAGCAACAGACAATACCATCTAACTAGACCAGAGAGGCCGAGCGTGGGGGAAGGAACGCACCAGCAGAGTGAATTGTGTAATGGCACCAAATGCCCATTGGTGCCACTATTCTTTGGTGGGGAGGCAAATGGGGGCGGGGATCAGCTATCTGGAAAGACAAGGGAAGGGGAGTGAGGGGGGTCGGGGTGGAGTGAAGGAGGAGGCTGCGGGGTGGGGTGGGGGGTCTGCACACATGCAGAGGCAGAGCACTGCAACTCTGATAGGATGGCCCACCACCCTGTTCCCGCTCTCCCGAGGCTTCCGCAGCCGCAGGATTGGCTGGGGCCGGAACCATCTGGGGATGATGTAAGAGGCTTCAGCTCTGTAGCAAATACGAGGCCTGCATGGGGGAAATACTCCTTCTGATTGGCCACCTGCCCCACTGCCCTGCCTCCTGGAGCAGAGCAACCAATCAGAGCTGCTGTAGGAAGAGTTCTCTCTCCCCCCCCCCGCAACCCAAAGCCATTCTCACAGGAGGGGAGGGGGGAAGCAAAGAGCCAGCAGCTCAGGGCAGCCCCATTTCCCTCCCCCCCCCCCGAGCAATGGGGATGGGACGGGTCTTCTGCTCCTCCCCCATCCTCCTGCACACCGCCTGGTAGGGGCAGAGGGGGGCAAAGAGTCCCTGGAGCTGCCCCCATCCTCTGTCCTGAAGGGGGGAGAGGGAACTCTACCGCAGCACAGGCTGGGGGGGGAGGAGGGGTAAGAACCCCAGGAGGAGCACGGGGGGGATGGGGCAGGATTAATTTCTGGGCAGGCAATGGACAGACATGGGGTGAGAGTTCCTGCAGCAGAGCCAGAATCCCCCCCGCCAACACATCCACATCCCAGGGGTGGGCCAGGGGAGTTCAGCAATCCAGGCAGAAGGGTAAATGTGAGGCTGAAACATCCGTAACAGCTGCCAAGGGGTGGATGTCCGTGGAAGGAAACAGTCGAGTCACTGTTAACGGTTGTTTAAATGACAGGTTTCAGAGTAGCAGCCGTGTTAGTCTGTATCCACAAAAAGAAAAAAGTCTCTAAGGTGCCACAAGTACTCCTTTTCTTGTTGTTTAAATGTTATTTAGGCAACACTCCAAACCCTGCTGACACGGGCTACAAGTCGCCCTGAAGTTTAAACTCACCAGCGGAGTTGTTGTTATTCCCTTCATTTACAAAGCAGCTAGTTAGGCACAGAGAAGCAAATACTGTAGAAAGGAGGCAAAAGAGCTGGTTGCATTTCAACCGTTTGCAACCATCACTATCAGCTATTCGCAGCAATCACGCCTCACCCAGGGCAGCTGCCTGGATTGGAGGAGCCCACTTTTATCCGCGGTAGCTGCAGCCTGCCCAATGATTTCCATTCAGAAAGCTGGGCCTGAACTGACCAGCTACACAACCCACACACCAAATGCTTTGCTGCAGCTCTTCACACTTTCAGGTTTTGCTAAGAATGGTTTACCAGGGTGGCAGCCTGTTATCCCAGCCGCAGCCCTCGATCCCTTCTGAGCAAACACAATCAAACCACAACAGAGATAATGGTGAGTTTCTTACCAGACCACCTCCAACAATGGCTACTTTCCCCTTCTGAGTGTCAGAGGAGTTCATGACTGCAACAATCTCACTGCTGCATGGTTTTTGTGGTTCTGTCCCCTGAGAGACTGGTGACGCTGCTCAGGTTGTTACACAAATGTGCTGCATTTGCCAGAGAGCAAAGGGGGAGGGGAAGTAGGCAGTCTAGTCATGCTCTGATTCACCTTCCTTGGTTAATATTCAGGTTTTACTCCAACCTCAAACTCATCATTGGATCAGCTCTGACCATGTGACAAGGCCAGATCCAGGCAGAGGGCCCAGCTCTGCTCAGGTACCTGGGGGGAAGGGGATGTTGTTTACAGTGGTGGGTTGCAAACACAAAGGTATCTTTCAAAATCCAAGAGTCTATTGCGTGACTGCTGTCCTGCATATGTAACCCACCTTCTAGGTGTGGGGTCCCGTCCCATCTAGTGGCACCGAGACCAGAGAGAGACAGAGACTGAGTAAAATGAGTCTGGCTCTACAGATTTAGCTAACAGCCAGGGGGCTTTTAGCTCATGCTGTAAAGGCTCATGCACTAAGCTCCAGAGGTCCCAGGTTTGATCCCACCCACTGACAACCAGGGTCTGTGGGTGTTACAGACACACACAGTGAACAAACCTCTAGTATCCCACTCAGATACTTCTCAGCAGCACAGAACACAAGGCGTGTCGGCTATAGGGATGTCTTGCATCTGTTTGGCTGCTGAGGAGTGCGCTGCAAGGCTGCAGCTACAAAAGCATCTTTCAGACCATGAGATCTATGTAATATGTCATGTAATTACCTCCAGTGTGTCACCGACACGTGTCTCCGAGAAAGAACCTATAGGGTGTGCCTTGCCCCCAGTGTCCAGCTCCGGCCGTGGGAGTGCGAGACCCCAGCAGAAGCTGGGCACTGCCTGCAACGTTTTAGATGCCGTTGTGCTTTTGCGGCGAGGCCTCGTGCCTATATTGCAAAGTCCTTCCCACAAACAACACTGGGTGGGATCCAGCAAGGGGCGAAGGTGCCACGATGCCGACAGCTGCAGTGCCTAACTTTTCGGCGCATAGAAAATCACAGGAACAACGCTGCGATCCATAAAACGGCAATAGGTGCCTCGGCTCCCTGTACAACAAATGGGGAGGGAGAAGTGCCTTAGAATGGGATCCATAAAAGCCAGCACACTAGGTGTGGACCCTGCCCTCTCTCAGCAACAGGTACCCAAGTCTGGGCTGCAGGGAGACAACAGTCTCTGCTAGCACTCGTCAAACAGGAACCCCTCTCCTGGAGGCAGGCAGCTTAGGCACCTACGCTGGGTTCTTTGCAGGAATGAGTTTGGTGCCTGCCTCACTCCACACAAAACAGGGGGATGAGCTGGTACTGGCAGTGGCCACTTTTAAACTTTTAGCCCAATGGTTAAAGCACTTACCTATGATGTGGGAGGCCCAGGTTCAGTTCCCCACCTCTCTGCCAGGGGGAGAAAGGATTTGCACAGGAGTCTCTGAAGGGTTAAAATCCACTGCTGATGTAATAACCTGGTATATGGATTTGTGTACAGGCCCAAAGTCCAGAGTTTGGTCAAGAGGTCAGAGGCCTAGCAATAGCTAAGAGAAAGCAGAGATAACCTTGCTTTTGCTAAGATATGCCTGGTCAGCAAAACGCCAGATGTTGGGGGCAATAATTGTGTCTTACTCAAAGTTGCAAATAGAACAAAGAAGCCCTGTTTCTGTTGTGTTAGTTTCTTCTGTAGGGAGATGTTCTTCCCGCACATCCAACCTTGAGTTTATGAAAAAGTTGGAACATGTCAGTATAAAATATGGCCTCCTCCCACCTCCCTTTCCCAGGGATCAATGCCTACCTTAAAACAAAAATGAACAACTTGAAAGACAATCTTTATTGCCATATACTTTCACTGTTTATTTGCTTTTACCCCTAGATATGTATCTCTTGGACAATCAAAGGAGCTACTTCATTCCTATGAACCCCAAATCAGAATTCAACATATATTTTATACTAATACATTTATTAAAGTACTAATTAAATGCTAAATGTTAATTTGTTAACTTAAGACCATGGGCGGAGACATTATGTAATCTTTAACCATTGGCTACAGTGCTATCATGTCTTGCAACTAAACCTATCCGGGGGTGTGGGACTGCCTACCCAGTCACTTTCCCCTGCCCATGGAAAATCCATATATTCCATTGTAATCAATTGATTAACAGTGTCTCTGAGCCTAATGAGCAAGGTGACACTCAGTCAGCGCTGTACGTAATAAACTCCTGTGCTTGATCTCTACACAGTGTGGATTTGTGTCCTTCAGTCTCCTACCTCTCAGGCAGCTGCTCTAAGCACTGAGCAAAGGGATGTTCTGATGGGGGGCTCCCGCAGCCTCCCTGTGTTGGAACCCCCTCCCGCACCCAAACTCCCTCCCGGATCCTGGACCCCACACCCCCTCCTAAATCCCACACCCCTGCCCCAGCCTGGAGCCTCCTCCCACACTCCAAACCCCTCACCTCCCCCAGTCTGGAGCCCCCCCTGCACCCCAACCCCTCATCCTCAGCCCCATCCCAGAGCCCACACCCCCAGCCAGTGCCCTCACCCCCTCTCGCACTTCAACCCCCTGCTGCAGCCTGGAGCCCCCTCCCACACTCTGTACACCTTGCCCCCCCAACCTGGAGCCCCCCCTGCACCCCAAACCCCTCATCCATTACCCCACTCCAGAGCCTACACCCCATACCCCCTTCCCACACCCAAACCCCTGCCCCATCCTGCAACTCCCTCCCACACTCCAAATCTCGGCCTCACCTCCCCAGCCCAAACTCCCCTCCTGCACCCCAAACCCCTCATCCCCAGCCCCACCCCAGAGCCCACACCACATACCTTCTCCCACACCCCAACCCCGTGCCCCAGCCCAGAGTCCCCTCCCACACTCCAAACCCCTTGGCCCCAGCCCGGAGCCTCCCCCTGTACGTGCAATATTGAGCATGCTTTGGATTACAATGAATTGCTGTACTGACAGAACAGGCAACATTAAAAAAGTGTGCTAATTTGTGGAACTTCTTGCCACAATATGCTTTGGTTAATGACATACAGGAATTAAATCCTGAGCTTAAGCTGTATTTACCCAAATCAGGTAGGTCTGTTTTCTAGTCTGTCTGGGCAGAAGTTTAAGGCCATTGTGACGGGGTGCGACTCATCACTGCAGCGCTCCCTGCTGGACGTCCCAGGGGATCAGCTCTGCTAGCCAGTGCACCCTCTTCTGGTGGCGTCTCGCCGCTGTCACTTCTGCTCCAGGGACCCCCATCACTCCAGCACAGGGCGTCCTCTTCATGACACAGCCCCTCCTGCATGCCACACTCTGTGCTCCTCCCTTCCTGGGGGAATGGCAGTCCTCTGTCCAGCCACTTCCTCAGTGCAAGTGTATGGGGGGGACCCCAGGCCCACCTACTACTCCAGGTCCTAGCCCAGGGACCCTGTAGATGGCAGCCATGTGCTGCCTCCCTGTAGTGGGGCACTTACCCCACTCCTGAAAAACAAGGAGAAAAGGTAGGCTGATTGGGAAGGCAGCCACAGCTGGGGCCACACCCAGTTAGGAGACGGCTCGCCCTATAAAAGGGCTGTGAGCCAGGAGCTGGGTCAGTCTCTCTCTAGCTTTGGAGAGAGACGGACCTAACTGCCTGAAGGAGCAAAGGGTACTGTGGACAGAGCAGTGCTGGGGAGCTCAGGTCAGGTGACCTCCCAAGCTGTGGCCTGACAGGAAGGCCTAGAGAGGTACTGGGCTGCAAGGAAAGGTCCAAACCCCCCTTGCCAATGATGAGTGGCCATTACACTGCAGGCTGCCCCAGTGAACAGGGGCTAGATGATGACTGGCAGTAACCACTGAGGTGAGGTGGGCTTAGAGGGCTGAGGGTTCCCCTGGGACAGGAGACCCAGAGAGTAGGGATGCTGCTGGGGCAGAACACCAGGGTAAGGGGCACTAGGAGGGACATGGGGTGCCTGAGCAGGTGAGCCACATGGCCACTAGTGGGGGCTCTGAGCTGGAATCGAGATCTTTCCCAGGGTAACCTGCAGGAGGTGCTGCACTGGTGAGGCCCACTTCGCTACAGCCCCCTCCAACCTCTGTCTACTTCCCTGGGCCACTTCCTGCAGCCCCAGCACCTTCTCTGCCCTTGCCTCGGGGCCTCAGTATGCCAGCAGTCAGCCAGGAGCTTGCTCCCCAGATCCTGCCCAGCACTGCTCTGCCCAGGGTGCCAGCTTTCTTCCTCCTGCCAGGCAGCTAGTCCTCCCTCCCTTGAGCTCCAAGGAGCAACAGAAGCTACTCTGCCCTGCAGGCCTCCTTATATGGGTCACCCCCAGCCCTGATTGGCAGCTCCCTGCAGCCCCTCTCTGATTGGGTACCTCTTGTGCAGCCTCCCTAGGGCTCTATTAACTCCTTATGGGCCAGTGTGGGGCAGATGCCCCATCACAACCATGTCAGAATCAAGGCCCCTGTTACCATAATAGTATCTAGATTAGGATCAAATGACTGTTGAATTGCAGTTTAGTGCAGCGTTTCCCATCCGGTGTGCCACGGCACTCTGGTGTGCATCCAGACATGTACAGGGGTGCCACAGAATTCTGGAAAAAACATTTGGGAGGTAAAAAGATTCTGATTTATTTTAAGTAGTGTCACAATCAAATTACATTTTGTGCCATTGCTCTGTGGATGTACCTGTGTGAGACAGACGTTGCATCACGCTATGCTCGGATGACCTTGCTGTTCGCGTGGCATCACATAGTAGCCATGGTTTCTTGTCGGCCCTTAAGATACAGTAGTGAATTTTTAATTGAAGACTCAAAAATGGACAAATATTTGAAGAAAAGAAATTCTGGCACCTCCACATTTACTTTTGCCAATGAAGGTGAACGTAACAAAGCTGATCAGCTCTTCAGTGGCTGGTGGGAGGTGCTTAGGGGAGGGGACTGAGAGGAGGAAGTTAAAGCGGACGGGGGGCAATGGAGTGGAGTGGGGGAGGCTCGGGGCAGAGCCAGGGTCAAGCTCTCACTAGGAAAAGCAAAAGCCCAGGTCTATGACTCACCCATTCTGCACAAGTCGTACAATATGTTCAGTGCTTCTCTAGACTTTCCGTTTTCATCTCCTCATCACGTACCCTCTGCTTCTGTGCTTCTGTGTGATGTCAGAAGAGTGTCTCCAGATGACAGTAAATCAGAACTGCAAATGATGAAATGCACTCCTGATCGTGTGTGAAGAGATTTGAAATTCTGTGATTATATGTGTAGGTGCAGTTCAACTCTTTAGTTGGAGCATGTGATGAACTGACCGTATCCCTGTGAAGTCTGGTTGCAGACTACCTTTTGAGAGTGCAGTTAGTAAAAATAATATTATGCTGTCATAAATATAAAGCAAAAAGAAAAGGAGTACTTGTGGCACCTTAGAGACTAACAAATTTATTTGAGCATAAGCTTTCATGAGCTACAGCAATGCATCCGATGAAGTGAGCTGTAGCTCACGAAAGCTTATGCTCTAATAAATTTGTTAGTCTCTAAGGTGCCACAAGTACTCCTTTTCTTTTTGTGAATACAGACTAACACGGCTGCTACTCTGAAACCATAAATATAAATATAAAAAATATAAATATAAACACCTTTAAAATCCTCCTGGCCAGAGGAAAAACCCTTTAACCTGTAAAGGGTTAAGAAGCTAGGATAACCACGCTGGCACCTGACCACAATGACCAATGAGGAGACAAGATACTTTCAAAGCTGGAGGGGGGGGAGAAACAAAGGCTCTCTCTGTCTGTGTGATGCTTTTGCTGGGGACAGAACAGGAATGGAGTCTTAGAACTTAGTAAGTATCTAGCTAGAGATGCATTAGATTCTGATTTCTTTAAATGGCTGAGAAAATAAGTTGTGCTGAATGGAATAGATATTCCTGTTTTTGTGTCTTTTTGTAACCTAAGGTTTTGCCTAGAGGGATTCTCTATGTTTTGAATCTAATTACCCTGTAAGATGTTTACCATCCTGATTTTACAGAGGTGATTCTTTTTACTTTTGCTTCTATTAAAATTCTTCTTTTAAGAACCTGATTGTTTTTTCATTGTTCTTAAGATCTAAGGGTTTGGGTCTGTGGTCACCTATGCAAATTGGTGAAGATTTTTATCAAATCTTTCCCAGGAAGGGGGGTGCAAGGTTTTGGTGAGGATTTTGGGGGGGTGGGGGAAGACTTTTCCAAACAGGCTCTTTCCTAATAAAATAAAAATGGTTAATGTTTGGTGGTGGCAGCGATAAAGTCCAAGGGCAAAAGGTAAAATAGTTTGTACCTTGGGGAAGTTTTAACCTAAGCTGGTAAAAGTAAGCTTAGGAGGTTTTCATGCAGGTCCCCACATCTGTACCCTAGAGTTCAGAGTGGGGAAGGAATTTTGACATATGCTTATGAATGATACTTCCTTCAGGGGAAGCCAATGGTTCTAGCCTGGGAACACATGTGTAAGGGTACTGTGGCAGGGCAGGGGTAAACCCCTTTAAGGCCCTGCCAAAATGCTGGCTGCAGCCTGCTCTCTGGCCAGGAGGCCAGGTGTAGAAATACAGGCACTCAGCAGGGAGCCCAGCTGCAAGCCCTAATGAGGGCTGGCTCAGAGGAACATGCTGAGCTAAGTAGTGACAGCTGGGCTGAGGCACAAGAGGGCTATAAAAGCCCTGGGCAAACCTCAGTGGGGGGCTAGCCTGGGAGGAGACAGGAGAGTGGTATTGCTGTCTCTTCACCAAAGAAGGAAGCCTCAAAAGCCAGGAAACCCTGGGGAGGGTCTGGGAACTGCACGAACACTGTAAATAAAGACACTTGGGTGATCCAGCAAAAGAAGGCATATAATAAAGAATCTTCTACCAGCCTAAACACAGGGTGCAGGCTCAAGAGGGAGAAACCCCCAAGAGCAGTACTCCTCTATCGGGGAAAGAACCTCTTTCAAGAGCCAGAGCACAGTTTCCAGTGAGATGCATGTGGAAGGGTGACAGGGACCTATCCAATATAGCCTAGATAACCTGAGTGCAGGTATGTCTCACAGCCACATTGCCTTCACAATCTGTATAAAGGTTATGCAATATGTCTGTGGCATCTCTGGATTTTCTATTTTCAAACCGATTCCGTTACTGACATCCTTCTCGGTGGAGAATGTCTAGTCAGAACAGTATCTCCAAATAATGGTAAGTCAGACTTAAAAATGAGACCCTTTTTTTTTTTTTTTTTTTTAAATTGTGCAATAAAAGATGTGGACTACATGTATGCAGAGCTTGACTTATGTTTGAAGATTACTGCATATAAATGCAGTGATTCAAATCATAGCTAAGATGAATGATAGTCAATGGTTCTAGCAGGGGAGAGAAGCTATAAGACAACAGTTGGGGAACACTGGCCTCCAATATCCAGAGCATAGACTTCTGAATGATGCACTGAGAAGGATCACAGGGATATCACTTAAAAGGGCAGTTCATTCAATATAGTCCTAATAGCCCAAGTGCCAATGTGTGTTGTAGGCAGATCACCCTAAGCGGTTGGATAGGTTCTATTGCTTTAGTCAAGGGAAAGTCTGGGCTCTCCGGTTGTCTCATAAGAAGTCCTGTGATCCTGCCGAACTAGATAGAACCAGCTATGATAATCTGTGATGTGGTGTTCACGCTTCTTTTCATATCATGATGTGTAATCTCTGAACACCAAGGCAACGTCCATCGACATGTTTGTTTTCCACCCTTCTATACACCATTAATAAGCATTGTGTCCATGTCACTAGTTATCTTTGGGAGACTGTCCTGTAGACAGAAATGTTTTGAGAAACACAAATCTAGAGTGACTTGTCAATACAGTGATAAAGTTGTTGAGTTAATTAGCCCTGGGAAGCTTACCACACTCTGTCACCATGTCAGGTATGGAGTCTAATTTGTGGAATATTTATTCTATTTGGTGAAATGAAGAAGACACTGGATGGCCATGTAGGCCAAACATGCTAATTTGTGGCATTGTTTAAAACTATTAGTGATGTGTCTACAGAATAACTGGGGTCCAGAAATTCACAATCAACATAGGTGGTAGATACAGTAAAAGTTTTAGTGTGGTTGTGCATGTTTTGAATAATCTGGAAACCTGCTTTGGTTCTTGTGGTAAACCCATGGTTGGCCCTACTCTTTCTATGTTCACAGACAGGAACAAAGTCAGTTCAGAATGCTTGTAGCGTTAGTTAGAAATTGTAGTGAAGTTATTAAAAAGATAGAGGGAGGGAAAGGTTACCCAAGCAATCTAAGGGGCATTATATCCATTACTGAAAATCCCCTGGGTAGATGCCTCATGAACAAGAGGAGATACGCCTCTGTGGAGATACGATTATAGTACAGTTCATTTTTCATCTGGAATTACATTTTCAAAAATAGGTGCCAGAGTTTCACACAAGCAGGCAGTTGCACACCTATGTGACCCTTACTGCAGACCTAAAATACATTGGAAAATGTGGCCCTGCCTATGCAGTCTTTTTCTTCCCAAATGATGTAGGTCCTTTTTAACTGTGCCAAATTTAGCTTGCCAACTATTGAAGGCAGTTCTGGGTAAGATTGCCTCCCACTGTAGCTTCCCTCCTTGTAGCAGGGTGCTGGTGCAAAAGCACCTAATTGGAGCTGACTGGGCCAGGGGTAATGGGGGGAAACAGATCAGGGCTGATGGAAAAGGCCTGATGCCGGCCTGAGGATTGGCAATGCCTGCTGGCCTGACAAGCCAGGAGCTATAAAGGCTGGGAGGAAGGCAGGGGGCAGCCAGGAAGGGAACTCGAGGTCTCCTAGCTGAAGGCTGACTCTGCCTGTAAAGGAGGTGACTAATCCTGTAAAGCTTGTATATCGATGGACACTGGTGGTGGGACATCCTTAAGTAAATAAAGACATGGGTGTTGCACAACCCTGAAGCCTCTCAGGGCCTTAATGGGGGCAGCAAGCGGGCCCCAGGAAGAGATGCAGCGGGAGGCAAGGAACCCTGTGAGCACCCCACGGGGATGCTGGTAGACAAGCAACAGAAGGAGCACAAGGGCATCCCTGGCCACCCAGGGCAGCTTGTGTGCTGGTGCAGTGGACAGCCAGGGCACAAGAGCTGTGACTGCCCAGTGATGGACTGTGGAGCCGCTGAATTCTGTGGTTGGACCAAGGTTAGGGGTGGAGGAAGAGGCATGGAATAGCCACCATCCCCATGCGGGTGTGGGGAGAGCCCCAGAGGGGTCTAGTGGATACAGCCTCAACCCGCTCCCTCATATAGCAGCGCTTGGTGAAGCCACATTGGCTTATCCCTGGAGAAAGGATGCTGGTGGAATGCATCCACGGGGATGGGCAGTATTGTCCCGTGGCCCAGGTACCCCTGGAGGTGCAGGGAAGGTCTGCCTGGAAGCGGGTGGGGGTAATGGATCCTGGGGTTGGATTGGAACCCTGCCCCAAAAGGGAAAGAAGGCACAGGGAGGAGACCAACAAAGAAGGACCTGGAGGGAGGGGGCCAGGCCCCTAGGGGTAGACCCTGAGAAAAGGGAGTTCCCACAACCTCAAGGGGAAAAGGATAGGAACCCTAGACAACACTGCCAGGATACAGACCCTAAGGAAGTGACCCATGAGGGAACAGAAGTCCCAGGATGGGACCACTGAGGGGAGGGAATCCCTGTGATAGAGGAAGAGAAGCTGAAGAAAGTTCAGAGGGTAGGAACCCAAAAGGAGGAGGCTCAAGATCCGATAGGCAGAGGCCCTGAACCAGAGACACAGGGCAGCCTCTGGCCAGTTGGCGCCGATCTGTCTCCCACACCAGGGAAGGAAAGAGAACATCTGGGGCGACCTGCCCAAGGTTCCAACTGGTGTGACAACCTCGGGGCAGAGGTGGACTTGTGGGGTGGCCCACCCCCTACCGAATGCACCTTTTGAGGGTGGGGCATGCCAAAACCCCACAGGGTTGAGCCCAGGGACCACCCAGATGGGCAGGGAGGCCATCCCTGGAGTAAAACCCTAGGCCGAGAAAAGCAGGGCCGAGTAAGATTAGGCCCAGTACTGGCTTAATGGGGGAGGTATGTAGCAGGGTCCTGGTGCAAAAGCACCTAATTAGGCCTGGCCCAGTCAGCTCCAATCAGGAGAAACAGATCAGGGCTGATGGAAAAGGGCTGATGCCGGACTGAGGATTGGCAACGCCTGCTGGCCTGAGAAGCCAAGTGCTATAAAGGCTGGGAGGGACACAGGGGGAAGCCGGGGGGGGAACTAGAGTTCTCTGAGCTGAAGGCCGACTCTACCTGTAAAGGAGATGACTAATCCTGTCAAGCTTGTAAATAGACGGACACTGGTGGAGGGACAACCTTAAGTAAATAAAGACACAGGTGTTGCACAACCCTGAAACCTCGCTGAGCCTTATTGGGGAGAGCGAGGGGGCCCCAGGAAGAGGGGTGGATTGTGAACCCTATTACGCTCCTCTTTGTAACAGCTCTTGAAGGACTTGAATTTCACAGATTACCTTCCTGGAGGACTTTGTCATCTCACTTAGTCATAAATTGTAGACGCTTCTCTCAAGGAAAAAACAGTTCTCTAGGTACCTTGCTGTGATGTTCCATTTTTATTTCATTGTAACACTAGTAGAATGTGTCAACTCCAGTGTTGGAAAGCTGAATGAGTTAACCTCAGACCAGTCTCTTTCACAGGCATCAGATGGCTCCAGCATAAAAACAGGACAAGACAATTTATTATCTACAGTTCAGAAATGCCGACCCTTATGGATACTCCTGGCCTAGGTGGAAGAAGCTCTCTGAAACCATCTTGGGCAAATTACAGAAAAAACAGAAGAAAAGGAACAGGAACAGCAACAAAAAAGTGTGAAAAGCTACTTCCCATGGAAAAAATATTTGGAAAGTAAGAATAATAAATAAATAAAAGGAAGGATCCATCATTCTGCCCTGGACATAAATCGGAGCACAGAAGACAGTGAAGAGAGATAACTCAACCAAAACCTAAGACGAGAGAAAGAGAGACAGGATGGATTCAAAATTGCAGGTTGCCATATGAGAATTGAGGGACAAGGACAAAACCTTGCCAATTCACAAAATACAACTGAAGAATATGAAATTCCTACAGGTTCCAGGAGAATCCTCTTGAACTCTCAGAAAAGAATTTACCAGAATTGACCTTGACTGTATGGGTAAAAGTTTGTGAAATAATGAAACAAATGGGGGGAAATGCCTAGTCGACTTAAGCAACTTTCGTAATATTATCCAAGAAAAAACACTGGGTAACACAAGGTACAAGGAATCAATGTACATAGCCCTCCTGGGGAAGAAGGTTAGAACTTCAATGAAGTGACTTTGAGCAGGAGGGTGCAGCAAACCTGTCATTTAGAAGAGAAATGAAAGGATCTGAGACCTGTTGGTGGACACAGCCATGCTGAGGAAAAAGGGAATTCTGGAGGCCTGAAATAAGATGCATATTGCAATGCTAATAAATGCCTGTTACTGAATGCTACACAGTTCTGTGCATTTATATTAAAGAACAAGAAATACAGCTTCTTTTGTGACTCCTGATTCACATCTGCACTCTCCTTTCCCCCATCAGGCATGGCCACTGTCTATATTCTAGTCCCTAAATCACCTAGGAAAGGAAGGACTTGTTTATACAGACTTAGTAGTGGCAAGCTGGGGTGTAAATCTACCATGCACTAGCCAGCTGTGCGGTAACTGGCTGTCTGGACCTTGCTACTGAGCACTAAAAATTCCGCATTGGACATAAACCCTGTTGGCGGCCTAGACTCACTCTGCAATTCAGGCCTATGGAATTAGGGAGTGGGGGAGAAAGGGCTTTTTGTGAGTTTGGTTTTGATTTTTGAACAGTTGTGGCCATGTTGCAGCTGGTTGGGGGTTGGAATGACTGAGAGGACACAAGTTAAATGGATGAACTAGGGGACACTGGTGAGGTGGCTGAAGGTAAACGATACTGCTATGGGTTGGGTTCTACCACCGTGAAAGCAGGGAGGGGCGTAGCCTTTGCCCTTCATTTAAGCTAGTCATAAGAAGCCACTGAGCGACTGCATGGAACCAGGGAGCTGGAACAATAGGGGTCTGCAGTCAGAACAGAGGCACATGCGAGGCCACGCAGGAACTTGAAATAAGTGGGCAGAGGTACTTTCCTGGGTACTGTTCCAGTAGACCCAGGGGGAGGGGCAGGAGGAAAAGCGAGAGAAAAGCAGGAGAAACACCACAAAAGGAGACAGAGAAAGCAGCGAGGAAGCACCAGACACAGCAACCAAGGCATGATCCTGAGGAAAAGTTAAGGGCGTGTCTACGCTGCAATTAGGAGTGTGATTGCAGCACACGTAGCCATGGCTTGAGTAACAATAGCAGTGAAGCTATGGCAACCTGGCCAGCTGCATGGGCTAGCCCTGCCTGACCATGACCTCGGGTGCATACCTTAGTGGCTGCCACCTCCTGTCTGCTGTGGCTTCACTGCTAGTGTTGTTCACACCAGCAACATCAAAGCAAGTTTGGTTGTCTACACCTGCTGCAATTACACCTCCTGACTGCAGAAGAGACAAGCCCTAAGAGCTTTTGGATCAAGTGCTGACTAATAGAAGCTTAGAATTGTGAGCAAAGAAACTGTCTCCTGTTTGCAAAAAGAAAAGGAGTACTTGTGGCACCTTAGAGACTAACAAATTTATTAGAGCATAAGCTTTCGTGAGCTACAGCTCACTTCATCGGATGCATTTGGTGGAAAAAACAGAGGAGAGATTTATATACACACACACACAGAGAACATGAAACAATGGGTTTATCATACACACTGTAAGGAGAGTGATCACTTAAGATAAGCCATCACCAACAGCAGGGGGGGGAAGGAGGAAAACCTTTCATGGTGACAAGCAAGGTAGGCTAATTCCAGCAGTTAACAAGAATATCAGAGGAACAGTGGGGGGTGGGGTGGGGGGAGAAATACCATGGGGAAATAGTTTTACTTTGTGTAAAGACGCATCCATTCCCAGTCTCTATTCAAGCCTAAGTTAATTGTATCCAGTTTGCAAATTAATTCCAATTCAGCAGTCTCTCGTTGGAGTCTGTTTTTGAAGCTTTTTTGTTGAAGGATAGCCACTCTTAGGTCTGTGATCGAGTGACCAGAGAGATTGAAGTGTTCTCCAACTGGTTTTTGAATGTTATAATTCTTGACGTCTGATTTGTGTCCATTCATTCTTTTACGTAGAGACTGTCCAGTTTGGCCAATGTACATGGCAGAGGGGCATTGCTGGCACATGATGGCATATATCACATTGGTAGATGCGCAGGTGAACGAGCCTCTGATAGTGTGGCTGATGTGATTAGGCCCTATGATGGTATCCCCTGAATAGATATTGGACAGAGTTGGCAACGGGCTTTGTTGCAAGGATAGGTTCCTGGGTTAGTGGTTCTGTTGTGTGGTGTGTGGTTGCTGGTGAGTATTTGCTTCAGATTGGGGGGCTGTCTGTAAGCAAGGACTGGCCTGTCTCCCAAGATCTGTGAGAGTGATGGGTCGTCCTTCAGGATAGGTTGTAGATCCTTGATGATGCGTTGGAGAGGTTTTAGTTGGGGGCTGAAGGGGATGGCTAGTGGCGTTCTGTTGTTTTCTTTGTTGGGCCTGTCCTGTAGTAGGTGACTTCTGGGTACTCTTCTGGCTCTGTCAATCTGTTTCTTCACTTCAGCAGGTGGGTACTGTAGTTGTAGGAATGCATGATAGAGATCTTGTAGGTGTTTGTCTCTGTCTGAGGGGTTGGAGCAAATGCGGTTATATCGTAGCGCTTGGCTGTAGACAATGGATCGAGTGGTATGATCTGGATGAAAGCTAGAGGCATGTAGGTAGGAATAGCGGTCAGTAGGTTTCCGATATAGGGTGGTGTTTATGTGACCATCGCTTATTAGCACCGTAGTGTCCAGGAAGTGGATCTCTTGTGTGGACTGGTCCAGGCTGAGGTTGATGGTGGGATGGAAATTGTTGAAATCATGGTGGAATTCCTCAAGAGCTTCTTTTCCATGGGTCCAGATGATGAAGATGTCATCAATGTAGCGCAAGTAGAGTAGGGGCATTAGGGAACGAGAGCTGAGGAAGCGTTGTTCTAAGTCAGCCATAAAAATGTTGGCATACCGTGGGGCCATGCGGGTACCCATCGCAGTGCCGCTGATTTGAAGGTATACATTGTCACCAAATGTGAAATAGTTATGGGTCAGGACAAAGTCAAAGTTCTGCCACCAGGTTAGCCGTGACAGTATCGGGGATACTGTTCCTGACGGCTTGTAGTCCATCTTTGTGTGGAATGTTGGTGTAGAGGCTTCTACATCCATAGTGGCTAGGATGATGTTTTTAGGAAGATCACCAATGGACTGTAGTTTCCTCAGGAAATCGGTGGTGTCTCGAAGATAGCTGGGAGTGCTGGTAACGAAGGGCCTGAGGAGGGAGTCTACATAGCCAGACAATCCTGCTGTCAGGGTGCCAATGCCTGAGATGATGGGGCGTCCAGGATTTCCAGGTTTATGGATCTTGGGTAGCAGATAGAATACCCCAGGTCCTGGCTCCAGGGGTGTGTCTGTGCGGATTTGTTCTTGTGCTTTTTCAGGGAGTTTCTTGAGCAAATGCTGTAGTTTCTTTTGGTAACTCTCAGTGGGATCAGAGGGTAATGGCTTGTAGAAAGTGGTGTTGGAGAGCTGCCTAGTAGCCTCTTGTTCATACTCCGACCTATTCATGATGACGACAGCACCTCCTTTGTCAGCCTTTTTGATTATGATGTCAGAGTTGTTTCTGAGGCTGTGGATGGCACTGTGTTCTGCATGGCTGAGGTTATGGGGTAAGCGATGCCGCTTTTCCACAATTTCAGCTCGTGCACGTCGGCGGAAGCAGTCTATGTAGAAATACTAGGCAGCTCTCCAACACCACTTTCTACAAGCCATTACCCTCCGATCCCACTGAGAGTTACCAAAAGAAACTACAGCATTTGCTCAAGAAACTCCCTGAAAAAGCACAAGAACAAATCCGCACAGACACACCCCTGGAGCCAGGACCTGGGGTATTCTATCTGCTACCCAAGATCCATAAACCTGGAAATCCTGGACGCCCCATCATCTCAGGCATTGGCACCCTGACAGCAGGATTGTCTGGCTATGTAGACTCCCTCCTCAGGCCCTTCGTTACCAGCACTCCCAGCTATCTTCGAGACACCACCGATTTCCTGAGGAAACTACAGTCCATTGGTGATCTTCCTAAAAACACCATCCTAGCCACTATGGATGTAGAAGCCTCTACACCAACACTCCACACAAAGATGGACTACAAGCCGTCAGGAACAGTATCCCCGATACTGTCACGGCTAACCTGGTGGCAGAACTTTGTGACTTTGTCCTGACCCATAACTATTTCACATTTGGTGACAATGTATACCTTCAAATCAGCGGCACTGCGATGGGTACCCGCATGGCCCCACAGTATGCCAACATTTTTATGGCTGACTTAGAACAACGCTTCCTCAGCTCTCGTTCCCTAATGCCCCTACTCTACTTGCGCTACATTGATGACATCTTCATCATCTGGACCCATGGAAAAGAAGCTCTTGAGGAATTCCACCATGATTTCAACAATTTCCATCCCACCATCAACCTCAGCCTGGACCAGTCCACACAAGAGATCCACTTCCTGGACACTACGGTGCTAATAAGCGATGGTCACATAAACACCACCCTATATCGGAAACCTACTGACCGCTATTCCTACCTACATGCCTCTAGCTTTCATCCAGATCATACCACTCGATCCATTGTCTACAGCCAAGCGCTACGATATAACCGCATTTGCTCCAACCCCTCAGACAGAGACAAACACCTACAAGATCTCTATCATGCATTCCTACAACTACAGTACCCACCTGCTGAAGTGAAGAAACAGATTGACAGAGCCAGAAGAGTACCCAGAAGTCACCTACTACAGGACAGGCCCAACAAAGAAAACAACAGAACGCCACTAGCCATCACCTTCAGCCCCCAACTAAAACCCCTCCAACGCATCATCAAGGATCTACAACCTATCCTGAAGGACGAGCCATCGCTCTCTCCGATCTTGGGAGACAGACCAGTCCTTGCTTACAGACAGCCCCCCAATCTGAAGCAAATACTCACCAGCAACCACACACCACACAACAGAACCACTAACCCAGGAACCTATCCTTGCAACAAAGCCCGTTGCCAACTCTGTCCACATATCTATTCAGGGGATACCATCATAGGGCCTAATCACATCAGCCACACTATCAGAGGCTCGTTCACCTGCGCATCTACCAATGTGATCTATGCCATCATGTGCCAGCAATGCCCCTCTGCCATGTACATTGGCCAAACTGGACAGTCTCTACGTAAAAGAATGAATGGACACAAATCAGACATCAAGAATTATAACATTCAAAAACCAGTTGGAGAACACTTCAATCTCTCTGGTCACTCGATCACAGACCTAAGGGTGGCTATCCTTCAACAAAAAAGCTTCAAAAACAGACTCCAACGAGAGACTGCTGAATTGGAATTAATTTGCAAACTGGATACAATTAACTTAGGCTTGAATAGAGACTGGGAATGGATGAGTCATTACACAAAGTAAAACTATTTCCCCATGGTATTTCTCCCTCCCACCCCACCCCCCACTGTTCCTCTGATATTCTTGTTAACTGCTGGAATTAGCCTACCTTGCTTGTCACCATGAAAGGTTTTCCTCCTTCCCCCCCCTGCTGTTGGTGATGGCTTATCTTAAGTGATCACTCTCCTTACAGTGTGTATGATAAACCCATTGTTTCATGTTCTCTGTGTGTGTGTATATAAATCTCTCCTCTGTTTTTTCCACCAAATGCATCCGATGAAGTGAGCTGTAGCTCACGAAAGCTTATGCTCTAATAAATTTGTTAGTCTCTAAGGTGCCACAAGTACTCCTTTTCTTTTTGCGAATACAGACTAACACGGCTGCTACTCTGAAACCTGTCTCCTGTTTGCGTCCTCTTGTGTTCAAGGAATTAGGACTTTATTTACATTCTTTGTAAATAACTAGGATTGCATCAAAGAAATAGCTGATTCTATCATCAATTTCTCCTCCTAATGGAAACAGCCTCAGGACCCCAAAGTTTTGGCTAACTGCCCAGATCCAGAAGAGGTAACAATGTTTTTTTGCATTTCCACAGTTTATTACACCATTCTGCCATCTCTTCCTTGGTTATCAACTCCACTAATGTCACGTGGCTATTTATACAGCAGATTCCTGTCAGCCAGAATCTTTTAGGAACTCTCTAAAGAAAGTAGTCTCCAGTGATGCTATGCTTCACGTGCATGGGTGACGCATACAGTCCATGTCCACTCACTAGCCACCTGCAACAGAAAGAAATGGCTGTAAAGTGTATGATGCTAGCCCATAGCATATGGTTGGTGTAACTATAAAATGATGGTGTCAAGTGCATAGGGGCACAGGACTCTTGGCTAGAGGGGGAACTTTAGAGACAAAGGAGAAAATCCTTTTTAAATGGCGTGGCCCAAATCTTCCCAGGCTGGATGCACAGAGGCGGGTGAACACTAGCAACTCACATTGACTTCACTGAGACTTACAGATGCCCAGCACCGCTCGGTGTTTAGCTCTCAGACTAGTTCTTCTACCTTGCAGCACGCTGTCTATAAAGCAACAGGGTTAGAAGTTGTGATCTGTTTAGCTAATGATCTCCTGTGCTATGGTCCCGAGCTCAGATCCCACCGTGAGCAGAGTGGGATGAATGCCAATGCAAACAGACTCCGTCCATCCCTGTCCTCACTACATTTCAGGGGGCAGCCTCTGCCTCTGGCACTTCGTTTACAAAGCATTTCCAAGCTGTAATGTCAGAGAAATGGCACCGAAACAAATGCATGGTTCAAATGAAAGCAACAACAGTGCCGTGGGACAAACCCCTCAGCTACTGGGCCAAATTCTCTCAGTGGAGTTGCCCATTGCCATGACATGATGATCCACCTCGGTGTCTTCAGATTCCTCCTCACAGCCTGCTCAGACCGCGACACTCCCAAGGAGTTGGCTGGTTAATAATGGCCAGGTTGAAAGGTCACTGGAGGACTGCAAAAACTCAGTCTCCCTAGGGGAGATTTGGTCACAACCAAAAGCCAGCCCCAGCAGACTGTGCGGCAGTTAGCAATATCCCAGTCAGGAGAAGCTGTGGGACAGCAGGGAGCACACAGGGCAGAGGTGCACGGGGAAAGAGAGAGCTGAGCTGATTGGTTACCTTTGCTACAGGCTTGAGGAGTCTACAAATCCGGGGGCAAGCTACGGAGGAGTCCATCGGTTACTACACTTGGAAAAAGAAAAACCAGTTAGAAACATGGGTGTATACCAAAGGCTCAGCTTTATTCCAGGAATAAATTCTTCTTCCTGGTCAATAAATATTTGCTGTAATGTCTAGTCTTGTTCATAAACCTTTGACTGTTTCTCTGTTTTAGGGACGTCACGCCTGAGGGCAATATTAACCTGAGTTAGATTACAGTGGACGCTTTCGTTCAGCTGGGCATTCTTGGGTTATAAAGGGCTCTCAGTTCTCATGGAGGCCCAGGAGCCACAGAACAACATCCCTGCTACTTGTTCCAAAAAGCAGTTGGGATCTTCCAGCTGGCATTTCCACGGGGATAGTATACCAATCACTGTTGTGGTTGTAGCTCTTGTGTGACACTCCCATTTGAGCAGCAGTCAGTGAGGGTTAGTTCCTATCGCAGAGTCTCTCCCATTGCCACACTACTCTTACTGTCACTTAAACTCAGTTTGCAAACTGTGCTGTAGTCAGAAACCAACGGTAAGTCAGACCTCAGGGCACTGCTGCTCTGGCCTCCTGTGAGCCCACTTAGCCACTCCAAGGCGGCAGGAGGAAAGGGACTACAACAGTTCCTGGCAGGGCAGCTTATTTACTTACGTGTGCATTGCAGGGAAGGTGCTAATTGGGCCAGTCATGTGATGCACAGCAGATGGGAATCCTCCAGGCTGTCCCATGAGGCTGGATGACATCAGGGGGGGCCACATGGAGTAGCCAACCGGGGGCAGCTGAGAAGGAATGGCCTGCACTCCTGGGGAAGGGTAATGGTGGTGGTGATGCACCGCTGATGGCCTTGGTTTTTCTGCTTTCACAACAACTGGAGCAGCAAACTGGGGATCCTCAATTTAAAGGAAAAAGGGTAATTTGTTAAATTTGTATCCATATGGCAGGTGAGCACAATGGTCTGTTCCTCACCAACACAGTGCCAACTTGGAGCACTCTCGAAAAGATCAGTCCCTTCTCCTGGGCCCAAGGCCCAGCTACATGGACTACAGTGGAATAACAACTGCATGGGTGGCTGGGTCCCATCCAGACAGCCAGGGTCTGTCTACCCAGCAATTAGACATCAGCGGCTGGCCCATGCCAGCTGATCTGGGTTAAGGGACTGAGGCTACGGGGCTTTTTAACTGCACTGTAGACGTTCGGGGTCAGGCTGGTGTCTGGGACCTATTCCCTTGGGGGGGTTCCAGAGCTTGTACTCCAGCCTGAGCTTGAACATCTAAACCCAATTCAACAGCCCCATGAGCCCACGTCAGCTGCCATGGGCCAGCCAAGAGTGTCTAACTGCAGTGCAGACATACTGCACGCTCCGGCTCCACTCACACTTCCCCACCTTGGGAACAGCCAGGGCAAAGCAACTGGCCTTGCCATGGGATGTAAAGAACAAGAGGGCAGCTCTGCTTGTTCCTTGGCTCTTAGGTGCAGGCTCCTGAACCTTTACTCTTATTTCCTTTAGCCTGCGATTAGGCTGTTTGCTCTTCCCTCCTGCAGCGTCAGGCATCGCATTAAACAAGACTCTGCCTTTCCATTCAATATGGATGAGAATATTCACCTGGGATGTTAAAGCCACCAAAACTGGAGTGAGGAGAGTACAAAGCAGGGCAGAAAGTGTGTTTGTGAGGCAGGCCGGGGATCTCTCTGGCAGGGCTGGGACACACGTAGTGCACTACTCTCACTTTAAGACAGTGCTGCAGTGTCCTATGAGCACCCTAATTTTCCTCATGTGTCCCCCTATGAGCACAGGTGTTCCCACCCTCCCTGGCCCCACTCACACTGCACACTGCTCTGGGGTGTATTGTAAATGCCACTCCCTAACAAACCTGGCTGAGAGCAGGCACAGCGGAGAAGATTCATGCTTCCCTTAGTGCAATACTCTGTCAGTTAGCAGTGGCTGCTGCAGAGCTTGCCCTGAAACAGGAGAGCCGACAGCTGCTCTTAAACACTGGAGTATGTCTGGTGTAGAGAAGTGGCCTGAACAGGTGCAGCAAATGCCAGCTCCGCCCACCACAGCCAAAGCTGATCAGGTAGAGAAGGGTGTTGTGTTTCCTACCAGAGCCCTGTGAAGGCTAGGGGGCTGGGTTGTGTAAGCCATCCGTTGGAGCTGGAAATAGCACCCAGCACAGGTTTTATGAGCCGGGTGAGTGTTACAAGCTCAGATGTGTGGTGGTGATAGTCTTAACACAAGGGGGCCAGAGAGCATCACACCTGAGTGAGGCCAGGAGAAAGAGCACTTTCTGGTCTGTGTGCACAGAGAAAAGAAAAGGCCCTGGCATGCATGCAGGTGTGAAATGGGGAGGGAAGCCCAGGGCATCTCTCAGCACAGCGTGGGGGGAACCATGGGAACTCCCAAATTAACTGCCCTTCCTGCTTAGATTGGAAACCCCTCCGGGCAGGGGCTGGAGTAACATTTTCAAACGCACCTCAGTGACTTAGGTTCCTGTGTCACATTTCAATCTTGGGCACATTTTAGGCAAAAGGATTTAGGTCCCTAACTCCACCGCTGAGTTCAGTGGGAGTTAGGCGTCTAGATACCTTTAATAATCTGGGCCTTAGGCACTTAGAGCCAGATTTGTAAAGGGATTTAGGTGCCTAAAGATGCAGAGAGGCACCTAGGGGGATTTTCAGATGAGCCTAGGAGCCTAACTCCCATTGACTTTCAATGAGACTGAGGCTCCTAAGTCACTTAGGGCCAGAGTTTAAGGGTATGAAGGCACCTGACTCCTGTTGATTTCAGTGGGAGTTAGACAAATCTTTACAAATCTGGCCCTTAGGTGCTTTTGGAAATTCTTCTGTTTCTACACGTGTGGGTGTGCCCAGCCCTGAGTATGCAGGGCCCTGAGCCTGACTGGGGTCTCTAGGCCCCACCATCACATCAGTGCTTCCGTTCCAGCCCATCACAAAGCGCCACGCCAGACTTTACCAATTACGGGTTCCATCAAAATAAGCTTTCAGGAAATGGAAGGCCCATAGAAATATTCCCATGAATGTAAATGCAAGTGTCTGCCCCAGCCTAGGGCAGAATCCTAGGTTCTCAGTTACTATGTGGGCATCTGGGAAGTGGGCTCTTCCCTAGATGTCTGAATGTTTTTTTTTATGTAAAACATGCAATTCAGCTACACTCTTAGGGCAGGAGTGCGCCCAGCCTGCGGGAGTGCAGCAGCAGCCTGCATGTTGCCAAACACAGTCTGGCCCCAGGCCTGTATGAGGCCAGCGCTGGGCAGAGAGGAGGTGAGATTGTGGCAGAGCAGAGCTGGCCTGCTGTGGACAGAGGGGCATATCCTGTACATCCTATCCAGAGGTGGCATAGAAGCTGAACCCCTCCATCACCCTAGGCAGAGTCAGGAGACATGTGGGGGTTCAGCTCCAGAAGACACCATCCAGCCTGAGCTCATCCCATAGACCAGCCAGTGTGTGCAGTGCCCTATGACACGCTTCCACAGGCAATGGGTTCTGAAGCCGCATTCCGGCCCAAATATTCAAAACGCGCTCCCCAGGCCCTGCACCAGCATGTGGAGATCAACTCCCCCTCTCCTGCCCCAGCGTCTCTTTGTAGGGGTGAATGTCGTTACCTGCTGGGTGTGCTGCAGCAAGGGAGGCCCGGTCCCACTGGGCTGTGAGAACGCCATTGGTGGCAGAGCTTTCAGCATCATGTTCTGCATAATGATCTGGTGCATCTGAGCGTTTTGCATCAACATCATCTCCACCATGTCTGGGAACGGACAAATCCCAAGGGGAAAGGAACAGCATTGCCAGTGAGAGACAGAGGGCAAAGGGCATCTCAGTGGGTCAGATTCTTAGCAGAGCGCCCACACAGCTCCAACTTCGGGAATGCAGCTGAAAGGGGATCTTGAAAGGGCCTTTCATGCTTGGAGGAGGAGAATATTAATAGACACAGCTATCTCCTTGGCCAGTGACTGCCATTTATGGCAGATACCTAGGGCTGGATGAGAGTGTTCAGGTTCTCAGCCCATCTTAGCTTTTCCGTGTCTCTGCAAAGAAGCCCTCGCTATGTATTTGTGACCCAAACTAAGGCAAGCCTCGCTGGTTTGGGCTTGTCCAGACTCTCAAATGGAGATGGATTCAGAAGGGGCAGCTGACCGAAACCCTGCACATGCAGGTCCAAAGAGGCTCATCACAAGTCTTTGCATAGAAACCAGTTTGTACGGCTTTACAGGCCAGAAAGTCCCACAAGGTTCCCATTCATACGCCTGATTTGCCTATGGCTGAAACATGTCACCGACCCACATTCACAGTTCACTGTCATTGGATTCCTGCCCATTTGGACCATGAGAGCATTCCCAACACGGAGGGTAACTGTGGGAGGTACAAGACTGACGCAGCCATGGGGACTGGGACAGTGTGCTCTGTTCTTTGTTTTTCCAGCTGAATTAGAGAGGTCAGTCTGAGAAACTCCCGGACGACAGCTTCTGCTGGGCTGGGCTAGCCCCGCTGGCCACAGAGAACAACCACAGCCAACCAGGGCACAGGAGGGTACTACATGCTTTCCACTGAGTGACCTATCTGAAGAAACCAGCCTCGTGCCACCAGCTGAAGCCTGTCCAATTCTGGGGGAAGCCAGCTAGAGAAAATATGTTTCACAAAAAGCTCTTTGTGGGCAGTTTGCAGGAACGAACGAGAGCCCAGCTGGCATGGCTGGGTCCCAGATGTTGCTCAAACATGAGCTGACGTAGTGGGGAATTTTGCAGGTTAAGGCAAACCATTCCTGGTGCTCTAGTGAGAACCCACACAAACTGAAAGTGAAAGAGGGTCTGCATCTACTCCTCCCTGGAGCCCAAAGCACTGCGCAACACACAGCTGCGGTGCAGGCCTGTGTCTGGGACCTTCGTTTGCTGCCATGAAAATGATTGAGACACCTCAAAGTGAGCATCATCCCTTCACTGCAAGATCACACGGGGAAAGCTGTTGAGGGACAAACTGTTAATCAGCCAGGGCTTCTATAATCAGAAAACATGACCAGAAATTTTAGGGAAAAAATTTCTTTTAAATGTTTGTTTAAACATCTTCCCCAGCTTGAAGGGACATTAAACTGTCACCCTGTAATTTCTTTCCATGTGGCTTTAAAAATGCATCTAGAGTGCATATATCCACCTTGAGCCGATCACCCTGGTATCTTGGCACCAGAACCAATTCAACCACAACACAAAAACAATCAGGTTTTTCATTTAACTGGACACATTGAGCCAAATTCATCCCTGGTGTAAATGCATCATCTTCAGGGAATTAGAGAGACAAGATGGGTGAGGGAATAGCTTTTATTGGACCAACAGAGCTCTGTGGGGCTCAGAAGCTTGTCTCTCTCACCAATAAAAGCTATTACCTCATCCACCTTGTCTCTCTCATATCCTGGGACTGATATGGCTACAAGAACACTGCATTCAACTTCAGGGTGGTCAGACATAAATTTGGTCCATTTTGTTTTAGAATATAAAATAAATAAAATTAAATAAAGCAGAGACTTTATTTAATCCCCAAGCAATGGACTATGGAGTTGCTCTCAGATTTTTTCATTTCCCTGCAGTACCAGGAAACCCCATGCAAAAATCTGAGTTGGGGAAAGAAACCCAGATATTAGCTCCATATGCTATTCCTGGACCTTGCTCACTTCTGTTTAGAAACACAAAACAAAATTGTTTATGTGCACGCAGGGTAGCACATTCAGCTGCCTCCTCTTGTTTCCAATGACAGGCCATTCCTACACATTTTAAAATAAACGCTTATATTGTACTAAGGAGAATGGACAGTGGGTACAAAAACCTCATTTGCTCATTTTGGCATTAGTTGTTTGTAAAGTTTTAGCTGCAAATGTCCTTGTTAATATTTAAACCAGTATCTTCCCTTATGCTGTTCTACTTCCCCTAAACCCTCTCCACTGCTTAATCTGGTTTTTGCCAAATGTATAGTGCCTCTCTGTCTGTTGCAAGATAAAGTGCCCAGCAGCTCTAAAGTTATTCTAAGTTCCCATGTCAGAGGGCCCAGATATTTGATTGGCAAGATCAGTAATTCCATTAACAGCCTGGTTGTGCTAGGTCACAAGGTAACTTGAGTGCTGTCTCATGTCACCACAGTGATACTTTCTCCTGCTTTCCTGAACTCCCTCTGATCTCAGAGCAGTGAATGACCCTGTATTTTGGGGTGGCTGACCCTTACCTTCCTTAATGCTTCCAGAGCGGGGGACCGGGAGGGACTGTGGAGGCGGGATCTGTGTGATGACAGGTGGCTGCTGAGGTAACTGTTGGATGATGGTTGCAGGTTGCTGAGGCATCTAGGAACAAGAAGAAAACACGAGGAGTCAGGGTTGCCATCTGCCTGCAATCCAGGGCTCTCTGAGCTACTGCGTTTCATTTTCTGATGGCCTGCATGCTTCACAGCTGAGCCACACATTACACCCGCAGGTGTCCAGCTCAAAGATAAGGGTGTGACCCTATGCCCCATATTCTTCATAGAGCTATGCTTATAAGAATATGACACAACTAAGGTATGTTTTATGCAAGATGAGTCATGTGATGGGTCATGCCTTCATGAGTCACAACTGAGAATACCAAATTTAGGACAAACAGCTGAGAAATAGAGCAGACACCTCCCCTCCCCCCAAAACTGGTGGTTATTCTCCCATAAGATATACCAAACCAGCAACAAAAGTAAACTTCTGTTTCACCACGCAGGCTAACAAGAAGTCAGAACAGCGTTTCCTTAGGCATTCCAGTCCTTGTATCACCACCAAAAACACTAAACTTTAAGATGAGTGGTTCTTTACAACCAATTTCATCAAATGAAAGGTTCTTCTGATCCCAAAGGATCAGCTACACACCCAGGTCAATATACAACTCAGATCTTACCCGATAATCATGCCATTGCCAATCCTTTAGTATCTGATATCTAAAGGTTTAGTTATGGGCAGGTTCACACTACAGAGGGGATCAACCCTCTGAGATCGATCCACTGGCGGTTGATTTAGAAGGTCTAGTAAAGATCCGCCAAATCGACTGCAGATTGTTCTCCAGTTGACCCCTGTACTCTACCCCCAACAAGAAGAGTAAGGTAAGTTGACGGGAGATTTTCTCCTGTTGACCCCCCGCAGTGTAGACCCCGCGGTAACTCAACCTAAGATACATCAACTCCAGCTACGTTATTCACGTAGCTGGAGTTGTGTAGTGTAAGTCGACTTACCACAACAGAGTAGACAGAGTAGAAAGAAAGAAGAGAGTTAAAATTGGTTAAAGGAATCAAATGCATACAATAATTGCCAAGTTCTTGGTTCAGGCTTGTAGCAGAGATGGAATAAACTGCTGGCTTAAATCAAATCTCTGGTTGCTTCCAAATCATTGGAAGGACCTCAGTCCCTTGGTTAGAATTCTCCTGTCAAGGTTCCTTCCCCACTCTGAACTCTAGGGTACAGATGTGGGGACCTGTATGAAAGACCCCATAAGCTTATTCTTACCAGCTTAGGTTAAAAGCTGCCACCACCAAAGTGTTACACAAAGAACAGGGGAAGGGCCTACTTGGAAATGTCTCCCCCGCAAAATATCCCCCCAAGCACTACACCCCCTTTCCTGGGGAAGGCTTGATAAAAATCCTCACCAGTTTGCATAGGTCAACATAGACCCAAACCCTTGGATCTTAAGAACAATGAAAAGCAATCAGGTTCTTAAAAGAAGAATTTTAATTAAAGAAAAGTAAAAGAATCACCTCTGTAAAATCAGGATGGTAAATACCTTACAGGGTAATCAGATTCAAAACATAGAGAATCCCTCTAGGCAAAACCTTAAGTTACAAAAAGACACAAAAACAGGAATATACATTCCATTCAGCACAACTTATGATATCAGCCATTTAAACAAAACAGAATCTAACGCATATCTAACTAGATTGCTTACTAACTCTTTATTGGAGTTCTGACCTGCATTCCTGTTCTGGTCCTGGCAAAAGCATCACACAGACAGATTTCCCCCCCAGCTTTGAAAGTATCTTGTCTCCTCATTGGTCATTTTGGTCAGGTGCCAGTGAGGTTATCTTAGCTTCTTAACCCTTTACAGGTGAAAGGGTTTTTCCTCTGGCCAGGAGGGATTTAAAGGTGTTTACCCTTCCCTTTATATTTATGACCGCTCCTATTAGTGTAAATCCAGAGGCTTGAGCAGGAAAGAGGCAAAATGGAGATGTTTCCAGGGCCTTTTATAGCTTCTGCCATGTGGAGGGAAACCCATTGTTTCAAACAAAGCCCTCGGCACAGCTAGTGGAAAATTACAGGTAAAAGATGGAGTTTGGAGTCACATGGGCAAGTCACACATCCATGCATGAATTTGCTTAGTCATAGCAAGAAAGTCCCTTAAGTATAGATCAGCGTCTCCCATGGTCCATTGTGAGTTAAGTATACCTTGATGAGCCACTTAATTTGAATAGTCCCTTCAAGATGTGCAGGCTAAATACCTTGTGGGTGTTATCCCAGGAGCAAATAT
The DNA here is from genome assembly GCF_009764565.3 of Dermochelys coriacea. NCBI lineage: Eukaryota > Metazoa > Chordata > Testudines > Dermochelyidae > Dermochelys > Dermochelys coriacea. Next base: position 78,509,602 of record NC_050078.2, on the reverse strand, counting down.
CTGAAATCCAAATACAAAAATGATATATGCATACAAATAGCATAATCATATTCAGCGAGTCATAACCTTTCCATAGACATCTTACATGCCACATTTTGTACAAGATTTGTTGCAATTATATAACAGTGGCTGCAACAATGATCTACATGGTCATATTTTAATTAGATAACATCACAGAGATATCATTGGAAAGGTTATGATTTACTGAATATGATTATCCTATTTATATGCATGTATCATTTCTGTATCTGAAGATACGAATATTGACTATATAACAATTACAACTGTGTTTACACTTGGGGACCACCCATCAGACTGTATGCAATCAGCCTGGATGGGCCATTAGGAAGGACAATAGGACTTTGAAGATACTAATTTCCCTCCTTCCAGAGATGGGCAGGTTACCTTCAAGACACTCTGCAACCTGCACAGAACAGCATTTAGGGTGAGAATGTGCTACTGTTAACCAGTTAATTTAGTGTATTAAGCTTAGGTTGTGTGTTTTGTTTTATTTGCTCAGTAATCTGCTTTGATCTGTTTGCTACCCCTTATAATCACTTAAAATTTACCTTTTGTAGTTAAACTTGTTTTTTTGTTTATTCTAAAACTAGTTTGTGTAATTCATAACTGGGGGACAAAAAGCTGTGCCTATCTGCCTCCATATGGAAGGTGGGTGGATTTCATGAGCTTGTGCTGTATAGATTTCTGTGCAGTGCAAGACAACATAATTTTGGGTTTACACTCCAAACAGTGTGTGCACCTGAGTACTGGGTAATTCCCTAGCTGAAAGCCTTCCCATGCAGCACTGATTTCAGTATCACTGTCATTCTGCAGCTGGCCGTGCGTGTGTGTGTGTGTGTGTGTGTGTGTGTGGGCTAGATGCGGGCTCAAGGGCCTGGCTCAGCAGGACAGGGTGAGGGAGCCCAGGCTGGAGAAACGGGCAGGCTCAGTGGAACCCCAGTACATCAAGTGGTGCCCCGGAAGGGGAGACCCCCTGTCGCAAAGGGGTCTCTAGGAACTAAAGCCGTCCAGGTGTCTAGTTACTCACTTGCAAGCACAACATACAGCCTCACCATCCTGTCTCTGGCAACAGGGAAGGCTGAGCCCATGGGTCGTGGGCAAGCTTTTAACATCAGAATTCAGCACAGCTCCCACTGACACAACCTTGTGCCAGTCACAGCCATTGGTGCAGCTGCACTGGGGCAAACCTCCTGTGAAGGTAGGCAAAGCTGTGGTGGTGCTACCCTGGCATCTCAGATGGGTAACCAGCACTGGCATAGCTTTGGGGAGATTATGCTAGGGGTTTGCATCAGTGCCAGGAACCACTGACTGAAATCTCAAGGACAGATGAGGGTTTATGGCTTGATTCTTTTTTTTAAAGGAGGCTTCTTTTTTTAATGTACTAGATGCAATGTGCCATAAGTGGGTGCAGCCCCCGGAAGTGAAACAGAGTTAGCCATACCTTGCCCCAGGAGGCCCTGGCCCTGGCCTGGCGATGGGGCGCAGTGGCATACTGGTGCTTGCTGCCTTCCCAGGGGGAGAGGATGAATGCAAGGGTCATGTGACTAAAAGCCAGGCCTGCTGGGCTATAAGAACAGTCTTGGGAGTTGCCAGGAACACCGTAGGTGGGAGGCAGTGCTCCCTTGAAAGCAGGAGGCTCCCCAGGGAAGGGACAGTGAAGCATCCCTGAGCAGGAGGTTACAGGACAGGCAGCTGGGTTGCTAAGGGTTCCCAGGGCTGGGAACCATAGTAGAGGGTAAGCTGGTCTCCCCCTATGCAGCCAAGCAGTGAGGGATGCAATGAGCCCTGTAAAGCAGGGAAGGCGGGATTGGTCAGAGTCCAGAGAAGCCAAGACAGGGTGACAGAGGACAGACCATAAGAGGAGAAAGCTGTGCCCAGTGGAAGAGCCTGGGGTGGAAGATTTGGTTTTGGTTTATGCTGGAGTTAAGCCCTGGAAAGGGGGACTTTTGGACTTCACTGAAGGACTACGTCACTGCCATGACCTGGGTGTGCTTGGAAACCAAGGCAAGGTCTGACTCCAGCCTTAGAGAGACCTTGCTACATGCCTGCTTAGGCCACAGCTGAATATAGCCCAAAGAGTCCAGGTTCCTTCATGTCTGCTGTCATTCCTGGCTTGGCTACTTGTGACGCAAGATGCCATGAGAGGCAGCACCATGCATGAGACCGGGGGCTGGGGCAGGGGCGGTGATACTATGGCAAACACATCTGCACATCAAAGGCAGCCCAAGTATATATCATCACAAGCGTGACTCCATCTCCTGAGGCACCGCACAGAGGCAAGGTGGAGAGGCACTCCTTTTGCCCTTCCTTAACCCTAGCTGGGCTGTCCTGGGACCTGGGCTGTCCTGGGACCTGGCCTCACCAAACCGCAGCTGGGCCCTCGTAACATTTCTAGTTGGGGTAGATGGTATTTATACCAGCAGGCTTTTGACATCCTGACAAGGGAAGACCCGCTGCTGCAGATGGGAAACGTCTGCTTAGCCCTTAGGGAAGGAGCTAACTCAGGTGGATGTCACTCGGGAGTAGGCAGGTTCCTAGGATTAGGAGGTGGTCACTGAGGGTATCTACACTGCAGCTGGACACCCATGATGGGCCTGTGCCAGCTGGCTCGGGCTAAGGGGCTGTTTAATTGCAGTGTAGAGATTCAGGTTTGGGCGGCAGCCTGAGCTCAGGGACCCTCCCAACTCACGGGGTCCTAGAACCTGAGCTGCAACCCAAATGCCCGCACTGCAATTAACCAGCCCCTTAGCCTGAGCCCCACGAGCCTGAGTCGGCTTGCATGGGCCAATGGTGGGTTTTTAACGGCAGCGTAGACCTAGCTTTGGGTACGTCCCATACTGCAATCGGCCTGGGTCAGCTGACTCAGGTGAGCTACAGCCTGAGCCTGAATGGAGGGAGTGGGGAAGAGGCAGGGCTCCTTTTCAGGGACAGTCAGAGGGCCAAGGCACTGAAGAGGAGCCTGATAAACAAGGGCCATAGAGCGGGGATCGGGTAGCTAATGAGGCTGTGAAGCCGTTTACTCATAGAGCAGGACAGCCCAGCTGTGCTTGCGCTTGTCAGCTTGACACACAATATCACATATGTTCAGCTCTCTGTGAACATGACGAGAAAACATGCTATAATTTGGCAATGGACAAGGAATTGGGGGGGATATTGGTGTGCTGCCGTAACGACGCTGTATAAACCACTTACCCAACCCAGGTTCATAGAATCCTAGAATCATAGACTATCAGGGTTGGAAGGGACCTCAGGAGGACATCTAGTCCAACCCCCTGCTCAAAGCAGGACCAATCCCCAACTATGTATGGATTTATCATCCTGTTCCCCTTCCAGGGGTGTGAACACAGATGCTCAGTACAAGTCCTGAGCACTAATCTCTGTTCTGCTGCAGGACACAACGGGCTCAGAATGGAGCGGAGCTACATCTAGGGTTAACGTGTCTAGTAACAGTGCTATCTCCTACCGCCATTGCAGCAATAGCACATAATGTCTGCAATTCAGTGATACAGCCTTTGTAACAGACACACAATCAGATGCTGTTTGTCTCCTCTGAGTACTGAATAACCGCTTTAATAACACTTGGGATAGCGAGTATTCTCGGAGAAGGGAACTAAAAGGAAGCGCAAAAGGAAACTGAGCCAAAGTAATAGAAGAACTAATAACCAAACAGTAACAGCATCTATCCCTGTGACACTAAGTGGGAACCTTCACAGATTGTGTGGTTAAAAGAACACACACTTCCCTGTGGGACCTCTAGTGGTGGTGAATACTACCCTTTGGTATATGGTAACAGTCTGTAACCCAGACCCAAGCCAGGCAATAGGGAGAAGTCTTTCAGCAGCACTTCTTTCTCTCACACATTGAGTGGTGGGTAGAGGGTAAGGGCAAGGATAATGACCATTGGTGGGCAGAATCGAACCTGGGAACCTCTGAAGCTTAGTGTATGAGCCTCTACTGCATGAGCTAAAAGCCCTGTGGCTCTTAGCCATACAGTTCTGTGGTGACCTAGAATCCTATTTTCGACGTCTCAGACTCAAGGAATATTTCCAACACACCTCTGACCAACATATTAACCCACAGAGACCTTCCTGCCAACACTACAAAAAGAAGGATTCTGGGTGGACTCCTCCTGAAGGTCGAAACAGCAGCCTGGATTTCTACATAGACTGCTTCCGCCGACGTGCACGAGCTGAAATTGTGGAAAAGCAGCATCGCTTACCCCATAACCTCAGCCATGCAGAACACAGTGCCATCCACAGCCTCAGAAACAACTCTGACATCATAATCAAAAAGGCTGACAAAGGAGGTGCTGTCGTCATCATGAATAGGTCGGAGTATGAACAAGAGGCTACTAGGCAGCTCTCCAACACCACTTTCTACAAGCCATTACCCTCTGATCCCACTGAGAGTTACCAAAAGAAACTACAGCATTTGCTCAAGAAACTCCCTGAAAAAGCACAAGAACAAATCCGCACAGACACACCCCTAGAACCCGACCTGGGATATTCTATCTGCTACCCAAGATCCATAAACCTGGAAATCCTGGACGCCCCATCATCTCAGGCATTGGCACCCTGACAGCAGGATTGTCTGGCTATGTAGACTCCCTCCTCAGGCCCTTCGTTACCAGCACTCCCAGCTATCTTCGAGACACCACCGATTTCCTGAGGAAACTACAGTCCATTGGTGATCTTCCTAAAAACACCATCCTAGCCACTATGGATGTAGAAGCCCTCTACACCAATATTCCACACAAAGATGGACTACAAGCCGTCAGGAACAGTATCCCCGATACTGTCACGGCTAACCTGGTGGCAGAACTTTGTGACTTTGTCCTGACCCATAACTATTTCACATTTGGTGACAATGTATACCTTCAAATCAGCGGCACTGCGATGGGTACCCGCATGGCCCCACAGTATGCCAACATTTTTATGGCTGACTTAGAAAAACGCTTCCTCAGCTCTCGTCCCCTAATGCCCCTACTCTACTTGCGCTACATTGATGACATCTTCATCATCTGGACCCATGGAAAAGAAGCTCTTGAGGAATTCCACCATGATTTCAACAGTTTCCATCCCACCATCAACCTCAGCCTGGACCAGTCCACACAAGAGATCCACTTCCTGGACACTACGGTGCTAATAAGCGATGGTCACATAAACACCACCCTATATTGGAAACCTACTGACCGCTATTCCTACCTACATGCCTCTAGCTTTCATCCAGATCATACCACTCGATCCATTGTCTACAGCCAAGCTCTACGATATAACCGCATTTGCTCCAACCCCTCAGACAGAGACAAACACCTACAAGATCTCTATCATGCATTCCTACAACTACAATACCCACCTGCTGAAGTGAAGAAACAGATTGACAGAGCCAGAAGAGTACCCAGAAGTCACCTACTACAGGACAGGCCCAACAAAGAAAACAACAGAACGCCACTAGCCATCACCTTCAGCCCCCAACTAAAACCTCTCCAACGCATCATCAAGGATCTACAACCTATCCTGAAGGACGAGCCATCGCTCTCTCAGATCTTGGGAGACAGACCAGTCCTTGCTTACAGACAGCCCCCCAATCTGAAGCAAATACTCACCAGCAAGTACACACCACACAACAGAACCACTAACCCAGGAACCTATCCTTGCAACAAAGCCCGTTGCCAACTCTGTCCACATATCTATTCAGGGGATACCATCATAGGGCCTAATCACATCAGCCACACTATCAGAGGCTCGTTCACCTGCGCATCTACCAATGTGATATATGCCATCATGTGCCAGCAATGCCCCTCTGCCATGTACATTGGCCAAACTGGACAGTCTCTACGTAAAAGAATGAATGGACACAAATCAGACGTCAAGAATTATAACATTCAAAAACCAGTTGGAGAACACTTCAATCTCTCTGGTCACTCGATCACAGATCTAAGAGTGGCTATACTTCAACAAAAAAGCTTCAAAAACAGACTCCAACGAGAGACTGCTGAATTGGAATTAATTTGCAAACTGGATACAATTAACTTAGGCTTGAATAGAGACTGGGAATGGATGAGTCATTACACAAAGTAAAACTATTTCCCCATGGTATTTCTCCCTCCCACCCCACCCCCCACTGTTCCTCTGATATTCTTGTTAACTGCTGGAATTAGCCTACCTGCTTGTCACCATGAAAGGTTTTCCTCCTTCCCCCCCCTGCTGTTGGTGATGGCTTATCTTAAGTGATCACTCTCCTTACAGTGTGTATGATAAACCCATTGTTTCATGTTCTCTGTGTGTGTGTATATAAATCTCTCCTCTGTTTTTTCCACCAAATGCATCCGATGAAGTGAGCTGTAGCTCACGAAAGCTTATGCTCTAATAAATTTGTTAGTCTCTAAGGTGCCACAAGTACTCCTTTTCTTTTTGCGAATACAGACTAACACGGCTGCTACTCTGAAATCTAAACGTATGGCGTTTTCCACACCCATTCCATCTCAGCTCTGCTGGGGTTATTCTGTCACGGCAGAATGTGTCCGCTTCCATTTGTAAGCTACTTTTGGGGGGGGGTAGGTGGGAGCACAGATCTCAATATAGTCCCACATGGCCTTTGAAAGATTAGTACAGAAATCCCACATGTTGGATGACATAGGCATGAAAAGGTCATTTATCTCTATCTTCCCTCTAAATCTCACCCAGCAAGGCAGTCTCAGCATGGGGTGTGTCAAAGCCTGCATTACCCAACCGCTCTCAGAGTTTTGGGGGTAAATTCTGTTGTCATAGTTTGTAGTCAGAGAATTATACCTAGCCTGAACACTGTTGTAGATACTGTCAGGCAGCCAGATCCATCTGTTTCAGAGAATCTGGGCCAGATTTTCAAAAGCAGTCTCTAAAATTGCAGACAGTTCTTCCATCACTAAGTTTTTGCATGTGAAAAGCTCCAGTTTGATCATACAAACTGCATTTGCACACCAGAATCATGTGGTTCAATGAATCACCCTGATCAAAACCTCAGAATCTGCCCATTTCTCTCCTATTTCAATCCTATCACCACCTGCAAAGTTCCGTTTCACAATCACCATTTTCCCAACCAATGAGATTCAAAGGCTCAGGTTTTAAGGCCCAAAGTGATCGTTCGATCATCTAGTTGGATTTCCTGTATAACACAAGCCACAGAATTTCCCCGTTACCTCTGTATCGAGACCAATAACTTGTGTTTGGCTAAAACTTATCTGTAAGAAAAAAAAAATCAAACCTTTGGTGGCTTGTTCCAATGGTTAATCTTGCCCTCTGTTAAATGTATGCCTTTTTTTCTAAGGTGGGAGTGGATTTCCATTAGAGCCTGCCAATCTATAATCCCCTCGACAAGTCTAAATAAAGCAACATGAGGCACTTCTTCCCATGCGGTGGGGAGTGCCTGCAACCTGTGCAGCATTCCCCGTTTGTGCTAGACCAGGGAGCAAGGCCTGGATGCACACAAGGAGTTGGGTGTTGTGACACTGAGTGTCACACTACTTAAAATCCCTGGAAGACACTGTGATTCACAAAGCCTGAGTTACTCACTGTGATGGACTGGGGGGTAGTTCTTGGTTTGTTGGTTTGTTTGTTTTTTTCAATGGTTTGCATGCAGAGGGGGTGGAACTCGGTTTCCCTGGGCATTATTGGTTTACCAAGGTGATGGGAGACGGAGTTTGTTGTTACAGAGGACCAGCGACAGAACTTGGGACCCCGGCCAATGACCAGGAGATTGAATACGCGAGTGACTGGTGACCAGGAGGCCCAGCTTGGATGTCGCAGCCGGTTCTGGCCAGTGGGAGGCCTATGGGCTGCGGAGAGAGGACCCTGGTGACCTGACCAGCCAGTGGGGAACAAAGGACGGATGAGAGGAGAGGCTGAGAGGAGAGGAGGCCCAGACAACCCTGTTTACCTGGACAGAAGACAAAGGACGGAGGCAGGGCTTAGGGGCAGGTGATATTGGATGCCCAGCTGGAAAGCGGAGGATATCTGGACTGGTGAGGGAGAGCTTTGAAGGAGGTTCCCCCCAGGGACCATACGGGGCCAAGAGTGGGCACGACCTGTGAGTCCGTGACAATGTGCTAGCGGAGGATGGTTTGAGGATGCACCCAGTAGACAGTTGGCTGTGAGCACCGGTGCTTTGCAGTGAGTGGCTACCAGCCATAAAATGAGGGAATTGAAGGAACCAGCATGGATATGGCCTATACCCAGCTCTGTAAGGGGGACCTGGCATGTCTGTGCAGGGAGAGAGGGCTGAGCGTGGGGAGACTCACTAAGAAGCAGCTGATTACTCAGCTTGTAGAGAATGACCAGTCTGAGGAACAGGCTCCAGACCCCAGGGGTCTCCCAGGATGCCTGGAGAGCGGGGAGTAGCTGTGAGGGCAGTCAGTGTAGCAGCTGGGAGTCTATCAGACCCGACTCCCCAGTCAGCAGTGGGGCCCCCCAATCAGGTTTTTCCCTGGAGGAGCTGTGGAGACTGGAGGTGAAAGCGAAGGAATTGGTGCTGGAGGAGCGGAGCTGGCAGACCATGCAGAACAGCGGAAGCACAAGTTGGAGGAGAGGCAGGCCAAGAGGGCCTGCCAGGGGGTAAGTGGGGAAGGACCCCGAGACACCAGTTCTGTGGGGAATCTAGACACCAAACTGCTGCCCCAGTTTAAGGGGGATGGGTGGGTACTGATGCCTACCTCACAGCCTTTGAGAAGGCTTGCGATCTGCACCAGATTGACCCCATGGACAGGCTCCACTGTCTAACCTCCCTACTGGGTCCCATGGCCATAGAGGCGTTCAGCCAACTGGTTGGTATTGAGATGGGGGACTATGACCTGTTCAAACAGGCTTTGCTGCTGAAGTTTGAACTGACTCCCGAGCTGTACTGGAAATGATTCCGGGGTGTACGCAAGACCTCAGGCGTCACTACAAGGAGGTCTCCAACCTGCTGGGGGAATATCTCCATAAGTGAGGAAAAGGCGCAGGGGCCACTACTGCAGAGGAGGTGTGTAACCTGGTGGGGTTGGAGCAGCAGTATGACCTCTGCCCTCCAGACATTAAGATGTAGTTAGTGGACCGGAAGCCTAAAGATTTGTGCAGTGCGGGTACTCTGGTGGTTTGTTTTGTTTGTTTGTTTGGTTTTTGTAACAGCAGATCGGGGCAGGAGGGAGACCCACATCAGAGACTCAGAAGGGGAGTCACCCAGAGACCTCTCAAAGGTGGGACTCCAGGAAGCCCAACTCCAGGGTGCCCATGCATGCTGGGTGTGAGCCAAATCCCCTCATGGGATCTGAAATGTAATTACTGTGGCCAAAAGGACACAAGATCGTGCAATGCCTGAAGATGAAGGAAACGGTGGCCAAGCAGAGCCCGCGGAGTGCCAACTGGGTGGAAGCCCACCCTGAGGGGGCACCGCCAGTCCAGGGGGGGGACCTAGCCCACCTGTGCCAGGGGGAGGGTTCCAGAGCGCCCGTATTGAATCTGCCGGGTGAGCGTGGGACAGGCCCCAGGAGACAATCACTACATCATCCCCATTATGGTGCGGGCATCCAGAGGTTCTGAGACATGGACGCAGAGGTGACACTTGCCAGGCTGAAGGTGGTGGACCCAGACCAGCTAGTGCCCAATGCATACATGACCCTGAGAGAAGTGTTTGGGGGCCCCCCGTCAAGGTGCCTGTAGCAAGGATACACCTGAAATGGGGGACTAAGGAGGAACGCAAAGAGGTTGGGGTGCACGATCACCTTCCTACCAAAGTGCTAATGGGTAATGACTTGGAGGATTGGCTGGATGACACTCAGAGTGCCCTGGTCTTTATCCCAAGGCAGAGCCAGCAAGGGACGTGGGACCTCACAAAGTGGGGGAGCGAAGCACCAAGGGTGGGCTTGACAGGGCTGGGCCGGAGCCTCTGTCCCAAAGTGGGGAAGCTGAGGCACAGCCAACCAGGCTGTATCCTCAAACACAGCAGCTGAATTCCAGACAGAGCTGCAGAAGGATCCCTCCTTAGAGAAGCTGAGGGCCCTTGCTGGCCACAGCAGTGCCAGACCCCTGGCGGAGGACAGCCGGGAGAGATTCTGGTGGGAGAAAGAATTCCTGTACTAGGAATGGGATGGTTTGGGGGAAACTTAACCTTGGAGTCAGGAGGTAGCTGGTGGTCCCCCAGAGGTACCGCCGCAGGTTGTACTTGACCCACGATATTCCCCTTTTGGGGCATCAGGGCATCCGGCATACCTGTGGGTGTGCCAAAGGCTGCTGCAGAACTTTTACTGGCCTGGGGTCTTTGACGCAGTCTAACAGTATTGCAGGTCCTGTGACTCCTGCTAGAGGGTGGGGAAGATCTGGGACAAGCATAAAGCAGCTCTAAGACCTTTGCCCATCATAGAGGAGCCTTTCCAAAAGATGGCTATGGATATCACAGAGCTCCTCAGCAAGGCAACCCAGTCACGGAAGAAATACATTCTGGTAGTGGTGGATTTCGCTACTCACTACCCCAAGGCGGTGGCTTTGTCCTCTATCACAGCAGAGACCATGGCTGATGCACTGCTGACCATTTTCAGCAGAGTGGGGATCCCTAAGGAGGTCCTTACAGATCAGGGGTCCAACTTCATGTCAACCCTGCTCCAGTGCTTGTGGGAGAAGTGTAGAGTCTGATGCACCTGGACTTTGGTGTATCACCCTCAGTCCAACAGGCTGGGGGAGAGGTTCAATGGGACCTTAAAGATGATACTGAGAACCTTTATGGACCAGCACGCACAGGACTGGGACAAGCATTTACCCCACCTGCTGTTGGCATACAGGGAAGTGCCCCAGGTATGCACAGGGTTTTCCCCGTTTGAGTTGCTGTATGGGAGGAGAGCGAGGGGACCCCTGGACTTAATGAGGGATGAGTGGGAGGGGAAGGCCTCTCCCGATGGAGAATCAGTGGTGGAGAATGTACTGAACCTTCCGGGAAAAGCTCGCTGAGCTCATGGGCTTGGCCAGAGGAAACCTAGCCAGGGCACAAAGGAAGCAGAAGGTCTGGTACGACCACTCAGCGCGGGCCCACTCCTATGCCACCGGCGACTAGGTGATGCTTCTGATCCCCATGAGGAAGAACAAGCTGAAAGCTGCCTGGGACAGCCCCTTCAAGGTCATCAGACAGGTAAATGAGGTGAACTATGCAGTGGAACTGTCCAGCCAGGCTCACAGCCACCGGGTGTATCATATCAACATGATGAAGCCATACTGGGACAGGGAGAAGTTGGTGCTGGCTGTGTGTGGGCAGTGGGAGGAGAAGGGAGAGGATCCCCTGGTGGGTCTCCTCCCTGAGGCTGGGGCTGATCCCTCGCTGGAATCAGTTCCCCTCTCAGCCCATCTCACCCCTGCCTAGCAGGTTGAGATCAGAGTGGTGCTGCCTTCATACTGGCAGCTGCTCTCCAACCGGCCTGGGTCACTAACCTGGCTGTTCACCGGGTGGAGACAGGAGCCAACCCTCCCATCAGGTGTTCCCCATTCAGGATCACTGGGAAAGCAGCCCAGGACCTGGAGAGAGAGGTCGGAGACATGCTGGCTTTAGGGGTGATCCAGCTGCCCTCCAGCCCTTGGGCCTCTCCCGTGTTGGTCCCCAAGAAGGACGGGTCAATCCGGCCTAGGACTGAAGAGATCCCAGATAAGTTGTGGGGGCTGCCCAGTACCTCACTACTATGGATCTCACCAAAAGCTCCTGGCAAGTGCCTTTGGACCCAGAGGCCAGGGAGAAGTCTGCTTTCACCACCCCAGTAGGGCTCTTTGAGTTCCTGATCCTGCCTTTTGGCCTCAAGGGGGCACCTGCCACCTTCCAGCACCTGGTGAATCAGTTTCTGAAGAGGATGGAGGACTTTGCTCTATCGTATATTGATGATATCTGTGTCTTTAACCAAACGTGGGAGGACCATGTGTCCCAGGTGAAGAGGGGGCTGGGTCACATCCAGGATGCAGGACTGACTATAAAAGCTGGAAAGTGCAAGGTGGGGATGGCAGAGGTGTCATACCTGGGCCACAAGGTGGGGAGCAGCCACCTGAAGCTGGCCAAAGTGGAGGCAATCAAAGACTGGCCCGCTCCCCAAACTAAGAAGCAGGTCCAAGCTTTCATTGAGATGGTGTGATACTACCGGAGGTTTGTGCCACACTTTAGCTCCCTGGCAGCTCCCCTCACGGAGCTTTATAGGAAGGGCAAGCCAGACAGGATGGTCTGGACCAAGCAGTCCAACAGGACTCTCTGTGCGCTGAAGGGGGCATTCATCCAAAGCCCGGTGTAGGTAAATCTGGATTTTAATAAACCCTTCCTGGTGTTCACCGACACCTCAGACACCGGGCTGGGCGCGGTGCTAATGCAAATTTATACTAAGGGGGAGAGACATCCCATTGTATACTTGAGCGAGAAGCTGCTGCCCTGGGAGCCGCACTATGTGGCCATAAAGAAGGAATGCCTGGCTCTGGTGTAGATCCTTAAAAAGCTGCAACCGTATCTATTTGGGCAGCCCTTCGCTGTGTACACTGACCATTCGCCCCTAACGTGGCTACACCAAATGAAAGGGGCTAATGCCAAGCTCCTGAAGTGGAGTCTGCTCCGGCAGGATTATGACATGGAGGTGGCCCATGTGAGGGGGAGTGCCAATGTTATAGCTGATGCTTTATCTCGGGGCAGGAGTCCTGAACTCCCCCGGGTCACTGGCTAAGTGACACCTCTCAGTTCAGGCTCGAAGCAGGGAGAGATGTGATGAAGTGAGGGATTTTCTTGTTTGTTTTTTTTTCCCATGGTTTGCATGCAGAGGGGGTAGAACTCAGTTTCCCTGAGCGTTATTGGTTTAATGAGGTGATGGGAGAGGGAGTTTGTGGTTACAGAGGCTCGGCGACAGAACCTGGGACCCCGGCCAATGACCAGGAGAATGGAAACTCCAGCGCCTGGTGACCAGGAGGCCCAGCTTGGACGTCACAGCGGGATCTGGCCAGTGGGCGGACAATGGGCTTGGAGAGAGGACCCCGGTGACCTGACCAGCCAGTGGGGAGCAAAGGACGGATGGGAGGAGAGGAAGCCCAGACAACCCTGTTTACCTGGACAGAAGACAAAGGACGGAGGCGGGGCTTGGAGGCAGGTGATATCGGATGCCCAGCTGGGAAGCAGGGGGTCTCAGGACTGGGAAGAGGGGCAGGCAGAGCCCACCTGGCTGCAGGAGAGACTTAGATGGACTGTGCTGAGGGAGGCCAGGCCTGAGGGCCCTGAGAGTTCCTATGCTGGGTTCAGACGCTCAATAAACCCCCCTGTTTTACGCTGGCTGAGAGTTGCTCCGATCTAGAGATCAGGAGTTGCATTATTTCCTCTGCGGCCCTGGGGGTCCAGAGCAAGTGGACTCCCTGAGGGGGCCCATGGCGAGAGACAGACATGCTAAAGGCTCAGAGAGGTGCAGTTGCAGGAGGCGGAGGGGCTTAACCCCCAGGAGAGAGTGGACTCCTGAGAAGGGCTGTCACACTGAAGGGGGTTCCCCACAGGGACCGTATGGGGCCAAGCGTGGGCACGACCTGTGGGTCTGTGACAGGCACCCAGGCTCTTGCAGCACAGACATACCCCAGTAGGTACATTACAGCTGTGTCCGTCCAGTCTCCTGATATGCCACCAAGAGGGTCGGGTGTGTTCTTTGCCAAAAGCTAAGAACATGATCATCATGATGTTGATGTTTGGAGAGATGATTGTATAGGAAATATTTGAGAGATGTAGAATATTATGTTCCAAAGCTGTTGGAGATTAAGGGTGTCACCTGAGTGGGGGTTGGATCTCTGCTAACTCAATCAAAAGTGATCACCAGATGCAGGCCTGAGCATTTACAAAGAACCCCAAAATAGGGGACCCTCAGACCTGAGCTGAAGGTAATGAAACTCCCTGATTATGAAAAGACACAGTCTGGGGCTGTATAAGAGAAGAGGAAAGTACACAAGATATTATCTGTTATGGAGGATATATTCTCCCAGCGCAAGTGTCTCATGAAAAGTGGATCCCAGGTCCCGGGACTGGACAAGTGCTGTAAGTATTGACCATAGGGTGAGAAATACCTTATTGGCCAGGAAAGTTTCTTGGTAATAAGTATAGGTTATAGATTGTTTTATATCTTTCTTTTACCTGTAACCTTATGCTTCCAAAGCGTTTTACTAGCTTTTATGTGACTTTTTAACTCTAGCTTTGTTAAATAAATTCCTGTTTTGTTTCACTATCAACATGTCTGAGTGCCTTGTGCTAAGGAGAGTGTTGAACTGAGTTGAAGCCAGTAAACTAGGGTGCTCTGCTTGCACAGAGGCAGTGGACTGGTGCACACTGCAGGTTCCAGAATACAAGGCACTGGGCATTGGACTGTAACAAGGTGGGGTGTGCTCATTGCTGGTGTGCAGAAGGGAAGAGCGAGGCTCGCGGAGCATGGGCAACACTTGTGCTGCTGGCAGAGTTGGGAGGATTTCCCTCAGTGGGCCCAGACTAGACTCTCTTGTGCTGTAAGCAGGTGGTAATGATCCCCCCCCTGGACACCTTGGGGGAACCCCCGAAAGCATCACAACTCCCCTAAAATGGATGGGGGAGAGAGAGGTGCCTCCAACTGTCATTCACAAAAGCCACCTACGCTGATGAAGCCCTACACCAGACTATCCCATAGCCCAGTGATACTCAGGCTGAGGCCCACGAGCCGCAAGTGGCTCTTTCATGTGTGATTTGATCATTACCCAATTACCATGTTATTAACTAATTGTAGAATAGTTGGTCCGTCACTTTGCTGTGAGAACGTTTGTGTGTGGGGGGGGCAAATAGAACAATGAACTTGCACTACTGTGGCTCTTTCCAGTAATGCTGATCATCTATTCAGCTCCTGAACCCCCAAGGCCTGAGTCTCGCTGCCCTCACCCAATGGTTAGCGCACTCAGCTGAGCGGTGGTAGATCTCTCTTCAAATCTTTTTTCCCCCGTCAATCAACGGGGAGCTTGAAGTGGGGGGGTCTCCCACATCACCGGTGAGTGTTCTGGCCTACTGGGCCTCCTTTTCTCTCTCCCAACCTCCGAGCCATCTTGTAGGAATTGGCCTGAGGGGCCCAGTCGAGTAGGTGGTTGCTAGAAATGCCTACCAGATGGGGCCCTACACATGACTTAGGCAGCAAAAGCCTATCTGCCCTAGGTTTTTGAATGGCTCTGGCGCTTAGGTTCTGGTGTCCCTGAAGGAAGCGGATGTGAACACATTCCAAGGATAAAACACAGGTGCTCAGGGAACTTTTTACTGCAAAAACGTAGGTGCTGAGCGAGTTTAGGTGCTCCAGGGTTCTGTGGAAATTTTGTGAATTGCATTGGTGCCTCAAACTGGTACTGAAGTGCCTAAATAACAGACTAAAACACCTAAGTACTTCTGTGAATCTAGGCCTGAGAAACCACTTGCTCAGCCAGGATTTTGATAGCTGCCTTGCTGTGAGAAGTTGGGTACTGTACTTATTTCTTATAACTAAGTGTGGTAGGGCTTGTAGAGAGCCAGTCGGAGCCAGGGAGGGCCATATAAGAAGGGCTGCTCAGCGGAGCAGAGTCAGTCCCTCACTGGAGTGCAAGGGAGAAGGACTGGCTGCTTAGAGGAGTTCTTCAAAGCGGAGTTGGGATCAGAGGAGTAATAGGGAGCTCCAGGCTGAGGTCCCTGATACAAAGGGCTGGGAAGGTACTAGGGCTATGGGGAAGTGGCCCGTGGAAATAGGCAGTGAGAGTTGGAGGAGCGGCAGCACATGGCTGCTGGCTATAGGGTCCCTGGGTTGGGGCCTGGAGTAGTAGGCAGGCCAGGCCTAGCCTGCATCCCTCATCCCCCTCACTTGCCCAGAGGGGGTGGCCAATATTTGGACCGCAGTTTACTCCTTGAGGTGAGGGGCTAGACCAAAGGCTACAGTAGGCCATGGTGGCAAGTGGCTGGACTAGAGACAGCTGGTTCCCCCCAGAAATGAGGGAGAAAGTGGAGTGGGGCTCAGCCCAGATGAGGATGCTGTGGTCCAGGGAATGATGTGGCTCTTAGAGGCGGAGCAGAAGTGATGGCGGTGAGACACCACTAGAGGAAGGTGCACCGACAACCAAGAGCTAATTCCCAGCATGGCTAGCAGGAGGTGGTGAGTCCTGCCCCCTGACACTAATGTTAAGATTTTTGTCATGGTTATTTCAGTAAAAGTCATGGACAGGTCACAGGCTTCTGTGAATTTTTTGTTTGTTGCCCCTAACCTGTGTGACTTCTATTAAAAATAATGGTGGGGCTGGCTGCTGGGGGGAGACTGGCAGCTCTGGGGCTCCTGCTGCTCTGGGCACAGGGCTAAACCTGAGGCAGAAAATGTCTTGGAAAGTCACAGAATCCATGACAAAATTTTACCCTTACTTATAGCGGGTACTGTTGGGGGTATGCACTGGTACTGACATGGGGAAGATCTTACTGTCTGCTGGATGATCCTTGGTGTTACTGGTGCAGGAGCCAGAGGGGAAGTCAGGTAAACAGGTACTGGCTCTGGCCGGTAGTTCTTTCTGTGGCCTCCTGCCAACATATAGGGCTGTGAAAATTCTTCCGAAAGGTGCTGCTCCTGAAAGATCAGTGACACAGGGTGGGGGGGGGGGAACAACTCTGTGCAGTAAAGGCAGGAAACATGAATATGTTCACAGGGCTCCACTTGGCCCTGATGTAACTCTCTAGCAACTCCACACCAGGGATAAATTTGACCCACAGTGGCTCCACAGCCACTCTGAAGATTGGGGAGGTGGGGGATTCCTTTCCCTCTGCTCCATGGAGAGACCCAGCTCATGGCCTAGTGCCTGAGCCTTTTACTAGAGATGGGGATCTGCCCCAGCAATGCTCACTTTTCAAGGTGAAGTCATAGGACATGACTGCCTAACTGGAAACATCCCAAAGCCTGGTCAGCCTCTGTACTGGCACAGCTATGGGGGGTACTGAGTGCCCTGTGGGGCAAATGCTACTTTCTCCTCCCTTCCCCCACAGCTTTTCTTGGGTTACTCAGTTCCCTGGCTGCCTACAAGCCCCATAATACTCGCATGGCCCCACTAGCAGCTGCCCATACAAGTAGGTCCCAAAGACCCTTAGGGGGTGATTTGTTTGTCTGGAGCATGCCCTGGGGCACAAGGGTTGGACCTGCTCCTGCAGCATTTCCCCCAGTATCCCAGGAATAAAAAAAGCACTCATGGATTTTTGCTTCCCTTTTACATTCTTCTCGAAGTTCAATCATGCAGTTCCTGAGCCTCCCAATACCAGCATAATCTGGTAACTGCTATTGCAATTGACATTATCCATGAGCAATGCACACTCCAGGATACTGTTTAACTACTGAAAGCCCCTGCAACGGTCACCTCATAGTACAGGGAAGATCTTACCCTAAGCTTCTGCAGGAGGTCTTTCCTTCGTCTCAGTGCATTCTGCAGTGCATCCTCCTGTCCATCGTTACTCCCTGAAAGAGGAATCTGATAGGCTCTGTTGTCTCCTTAAAGGATAATTAAGAGAAAGGGCTGTTCTAGCCAGGACCGGCTCTAGGCACTAGCAAAGCTTGGAGCGGCACAATTCCAGGGGCAGCATTCCGGCCACCCTTTTTTGTTTTTGTTTTGTTTTGTTTTTTTGCTTGGGCAGTTGCACTCTCGGAGCTTGGGGCGGCAAATTGTTTGCTTGGGGCGGCAAAAAACCTAGAGCCGGCCCTGGTTCTAGCAGTTATATAGTGGGTTAACTCTAGAAAATGTGATACTCTATTGTTATGATTACTTTCCAGGCAAAAAAAATTATTTTCTGGTCACTTTCTTGACAATCCTGTCACAAGAATGAACAAGGATTTTATTTTACCGAGTACAGCTTCAGCCGCAATCACTGTGCAAAGATAATATCACCTCTCACTGGCAGATGGTTTCAGTAAGAAAAGCACAGACTGATGGGATGTTTCACTTATACACTGAATTCCAATAGACAGGAGGTCCCCTTGGCCCTTACATCACCCCAATACATTTGTATCATTTGTGTATGTTATCTGACAGTCTTTGCACAAGTTTCACAGCAAACTGGGGAATATGGATGTTGGTTTCCAATTGCACCTGCTTGGCCAGCGCTGCTTACTCCCTGGATTTAATAATCTGGCATCCTCTCTCTCCCATGTGATTCACATTCTACAAACTGTGATCTGTGTTCTTCTCTCTGCAGCTTTGCTGGTGCAAAACAGGCCAACACTGATTTAGCAGATGCCTGAAGGATTATTCCTGTTTAGGGGAATCCTTGGGCAGGGCAGAGCTATCATAGTGGCTCCTTTACACACGCCCCTGTCATGACTGCTGGGAGTATGGCCTCTGTTACACTAAGCGCTGCGCAGAAATAGCTGAGGATCTGACCCTGTCTGCTCTTTTAGAAAAATACAACTGAAACGGGGTGGGAGGAGAAATTCCAGCAATCAAAAGGCTGCATAGTGCACTGTGCCCTTCCTCATCACCCACGGGAGCAATTGGTATTTCATTCCAGCACTGGTTTCAAGATAGATCACTGCTGAGTGGAGAATACTTTCCTCCCATTAAGGGCTGTGTCTTCACCCTGCCCCAGCTTCTGCTGGCCTGTGGAGCTGAAGGCGGAGCGGCTGTCTTAGTGTAAGTGGGAGAATAGGCCCGCTATTGTGGGGAACTTTCCTGGCTTATATGCTACCCCGGTGAAATGGGCTAGCGAAAGGATCTGAGTCCTCACTCCCACTTCCTTTACCCAGAGGCCCGCCTGACCTCAAGGACTCCCCTTTCACTCTCCTGTGGGGCAGAGTCCTCGTAACGCCAACAAGGCTGAGCTCAGGATACCTGGGGGGCTTGACCCCCAACCTTGTCACGGTCAGTTAGGATAGAGGACAGGGTGTCCCCGCTCCAGAGTGCTCTCTCTGCACTGAGCGCTTCCCTGGCCCACTGATCATCACATGCAGTTCAAAGCAAATTCAATTTATTTAAACAGCAACCAATTTTTTAAAAAAGGAAAACATGGGAAAGGCTAACGGAAAACCTATCACTCTGCTCTGTGGCACAGGGACCCCACAGCCTGCCAGCTCTGGAATGTCAGGGCAGTTCACAGTCTGTTTCTCACCTGTCCCAGGCCTCCTGCCCAGGCCCTGACTGTGCCGCAGGGATGCTGCGGGTCGGACACTTGCTCTGGCAGTGGCCACACGCCCTCAGGCTCTAGGTGGCGGGACCCTTCTTCCCAGTATCAGCTCTTCCTGTCTGGGTTACAATCCCCTTCCAAGTCTGGCCTGCAGGGTCTATTGGCTGGGGGCGTCTCCCTGTGCTGAGCCCACTGCCCAGGATCCCCCCTCGCTCTCTCCAGCTGTTCCCTGCACCTGGCTCTGGACTGCTCCTGCCCCAGCTCTTGCTCCACTCTCCTCAGCACTGATGCTGCTGCTCTGCCTCCAGCTCCCTGGGCTGCTTCTCAGGCTCTAGTTGCAGCAGCTCTCCTCCCAGCTCTCTAGGTTGCTTCTCTAGCTTTTGTTATTGCAGTTCTGCTCCCCAGCTCAGATCGGGCTCCTGCTTTCTCCTTAGCTTGGCCCCACTCTGTGACCCAGGCAGTTCCAGCTCAAACAGAGGATGGGACACCCCTCCCTGGCCTCCTGACTCCCTCATTAGCCTGCCCACCCTGTCAATCAGGCTGACCTAGAGCATTGGCCTCTCCCCATTGCCCAAGATGCCTAGACTGAGGGAAGGAAGCACCAGGAGTTTGAGGCCACTTTTTTGTCCCACTGTTAATATTCCTATCACCATAACAAACATAGGGTGCTTTCTGACTGCCTCACTGGGTGTGCTGGCTGAGAGCAAAGATGTCTCTCCTAGATTTGAAGGCTGGAAGAGACCAGTCATGCATGCATAGCCCAGGTCCAAGAACATCACTCAATGGTTGCTGCATGAAACTATGATCTGAACTAGAGCAAATCTTTTATCTTACTTGTTGTGGAGAGGGGCGACTCAATATTCTCCAGGGTCTCGCGTTCATTTTCTAGTTTCTGTGGATAAAACCATTGTGAGAACAGATTAAAAGTCAGGGACTGAGGCTCACAAGAACATCCAGTCCTGCATAACTAACAAACACTTTTGGGACACAAGGAAATAAAATGGAGTTGGAGAGAAGGGACATCTCTCACTTCCTGCTAGTCACACTTAGGCCTGGTCTACACTATGAGTTCATGTTAAATCTGAATTAACCCTGCACCTGTCCACACAACTAAGCCATTTTTTCAACATAAAAGGCTCTTAAAACTGATTTCTGTACTCCTCCCCAACGAGGGGATTAGCGCTGAAATTGACATCCCCATTTCAAATTAGGGTTAGTGTGGATGCAATTCGAAGGTATTAGCCTCTGGGAGCTATCCCACAGTGCACCATTGCGACCACACTGGACAGCACTCTGAACTCGGATGCACTGGCCAGGTGTACAGGAAAAGCCCCGGGAACTTTTGAATCTCATTTCCTGTTTGGCCAGGCGAGCTCATCAGCACAGGTGACCATGCAGTCCCAGAATTGAAAAAGAGCTCCAGCATGGACCGAATGGGAAGTACTGGATCTGATCACTGTATGGGGAAAGGAATCCGTGCTATCAGAACTACATTCCAAAAGACGAAATGCCAAAACATTTAAGAAAATCTCAGAGGCCATGAGGGACAGAGTTTACATCAGGGATGCAACACAGTGCCACGTGAAACTTAAGGAGCTCAGACACGCGTACCAGAAAACCAAAGAATCAGACGGA